>NC_072384.2:49209738-49834738 GCF_028885625.2 Pongo pygmaeus | reverse complement strand
ACTATCTTGTGTGATTAATAGGATCAGATTAGATTCCATCAAACATCTGAAAGCACATGATAAACTGAAAGCAACTTACTAATGAAAATTATTGCTGTTATTACATTCTTGGTTTATACAGTACCTGTTTATGCAGTGACATTGGAGGGCATTGGTGCAAATGGCTTACCTATGAATGGGAAGCAAATTTCCCAAGAGCAGATTTAATCCATCAACCAAATCTTTTGATTGCATTCAATCCACCTGAAAGAGCTCTGGACAGAGCCCTGAGGTGAGTTATTAGTTACATATTGAGTTGAATCGGTTTCAAAGAGGAAATCCTATGAGGCATTTGGGAACTCAACAGGTTGAGGCAGGCCACATAGAATCATAGATGAAAATTTGGGAGGAAGCCAAAATTCACATCCCTAGAAACAGTGTTCCAAGCTATAACAAAGGGTTAAGTAGGCAAGTTCAAGATGCAGCCCTTTACAACTTGGACAAAATTACAACAACAAAATATGAACTATTATTTCTGTATTAGCCATGCCTAAGATGCTTCCATTTCAAGTTGTGTCACAGTTGGCATAGGTTCATCCCGGAATTGCTGTCTGGTTTCTAGGGCAGTAAGTTCTAACTACAGGACAGTTTTCGAAATGGGAAGCATTCTGAGATGAATGCTAAAAGCACTCTCTATATCCACATCTCTACTTATACCTATAATTTTATATTAAAACAAAAAATAGGAAGACCTATCAAATATAAAAATACTTTGTAAATATAGAAGAAAGTAAATAATAAAGTCCCTACTCTTTGCATTTTAGAATTTTTTAGGTATTAAGTTTTGACATAACGCTTTTTTAATTTAAATTTTATTTATAATAGCAAAGATTTTGATTCGAATGCCTATTTCTTATTTGGAAACAACTATCTATACGATGGTTAGAAAAGAATGAATGCCTAAGCTTTGTGGTTTTTTTATTTGTAAAATTAATGTGTGGCATTCGGACAGAAATTTTAAAACTCAAGAGTAATATGTTGGGCAGTTTAATTTAGGTGGTTTATCAAGAAGATATGATTTTCTTTAGTGAATTAGGTGATGACCTGTGGGCTCATGAATTATTTAGCAAAAGTTATAGCCCAGAGGTCAGATCCTGGGAAGGGCATGGGCTGGGGGTATCTGCCAAGTTCAGTATGAGTCTGCATGTTTCCCTCCAATCCCATTCCCTGCTCTCCAACTGAAGTCCCCCACATTGCTGACTTGACTCTGAATTGTCCCTCTCAAGTATACCCGGAAAGCTTCAAACTTTGCACTGAGGCAAAAATAGGAAACATTACAATTTGATCCCTTTAGGGCCAGTGTCGTTGTTTTACTGTCTCCAGCAAACTCTAGGCCAGAAGGCTCATCTGGTATCAGTGTCATTCATGTGCAAAGCAGAAACTGAACTGAACACATTATCTTTGAGCTGAAATTGGTGTCTCCAGCAGTACCAGCCTCTTGAAGGGGTGGCATACACTTGAAGGTTGGTTATTAGTTCCAAATGCTGCAGAAGCATCTGCTCTCGACTAGCTAGAAATCATGTTTAATAACAAGAAAATCTACTCCAGCCAAATCCCTATTGGGAGGGCTCTCGCATGAACAAAAGGCCCCCACTTCCCCTGATTTCCATAACAGATGTAGTATCTGATGCATGACAGCTCAGTGCAGCCCTGCGCCATTATTCTGCTACATATCCATCTGCAAGAAACGGTGCTTTCATTTTATTAATTTCTCTGGTGGGCTACACGTTATGTTTTGCTGCCCAGAGAGTACTCTGTTTGTGCTTCATGCTACACTGGTCACAATAATAGTTATTTTTTCTTAATGTTAAAGGTTACTAACCTTCTTCCTTTACTTTGCTATGCATCTTCCATACCCAATAAACTATTAATGCCTCCCTGGGGGGTTGACAATTTCACTTAAGTTTGTCTGGTCTTCCCAATCCTAATGCTACTTCTTTGTCTTCTTATTGAGCATTCTTGGGACAAGCCAGCTATGGGGGAAAGTCATTAGCCGGCTCCTAACTGCTGAATGCAGTTCCCAATGCTTTTTTTTTTTTTTTTTTTTTTTTAAAAAAAAGGAACAGAACAAGAATTTTGACATTTGTAAGGCAACAGTGGCTTTGAAATTATAAATGTACGCAACCACAGACAAAAATATTTGCTATTTTGGAAAGACAAATGCTCTTTATTTGTAATTAATCCCAAGTCAGTTTTCTCCTACTGGTGGAGTTTTAGGTAAATAGTGAGATTTGCTTCCTGAGGCCAGCATGGAGCAGGCTGTAACATAGGCTGGTCATTATCCCATGTCACTTTTTCGTAGGATGCATCATAGAAGATGCTATACTTGATAGCAAATGGGGCCCAGAAATGGGGGGAGGGAGGAACTGATGGAGTACTTGAAAGGGAAAAGAATAAAGACAAGACAGAATGGGGTAAGATGAGGAGTCATAAATATAGAATAAAGTAATAATATGTAATCTCCTCATTTTCATTAAGTTTAGTAATTTGTTTTATTTTCTTAAAATAAAGTAGGCAGTACATGCAAATTTTCATCCTTAAAGGAATCTGTTTGAAACCTAAAACATCATAACTTGACAGAAAGAAGCTGAATTTGGCAATGAGTCCAAAATAGCATGAGTGCAGCTTTTTTCAAGGTGTTAAAAAAAAGAGGGGGAGAGAGAAAGAGAGGTACAGCTACAGTTGACAAAGGACAAAGCCACAACAACACATATATATGAATTTGCCAAGGTCAAGCACATTTAAATAAAATTTGCATGTTTTTGTTAGCCAGTCATGTAGCATTTAGACACAAAACAGCAGGATAAATAAGCCACCTCTATTACCAAAATCTCCCAAATGGAGTCTCAAAACATTAGAGCAAAACTGAAATATCTCAAATGGCATTTTATTGCAAAAATAAAACATTCCATATCTATAAAAAGAAATGTATGTTTATATTAACCTGTCTCTGTTATGGTTTTTAATGTTCTGACAAGCAACTATTCAAAAAACAAAAGCAAGGAACAATAAAAATAAAACAAAAAACAGCAGTGAAAGCCATAACAAATTTACTTATAAGTACAATGTCACTGGAAATCTCTTAAGATCTTTATTTCTTTTTGGACCTGGCACATGTCTAATTATATATCCACTGATAAATCTTTTTAAAAAGTATAATTATAATAATAATCCTTCCATCACTTATGTTACAGGCTAATGCTACTATATTAAACATTTTGCATATGGTTAGGTTTTGAAAAACCTAGCTTGGAACAAGTCTGCACAACGAAATCAGAAAAATATTAAGCCTTGTTGTGACTATATACTATCACTTTATTTCTTCTAGGGTAACCTTTATTACATAAAAGTAAATTTATATAATACTTTATTATATAAAGGTAATTGTACCAACCTAATAGAAGATATCCACCAAAATACCAATACCAAGAAAGGACTGTTCATTACATTTTGCCAAATATTATTTAATGGAAACAAACCCAATAAATTGGTTTTTAAAAGAAAACTCTATCATGTTATTGCATTAGATAACGTCAAGTGAAGGAAAGAAACAATTTATAGTTAGTAAAAGAGCAGACTGTCACTGTTCTGTGTTCTGTCCCTGACTTCACCCCAGTACATTTCTCAACGCGGTTTCTTAATAAGGAGGGCAATTTATCCCTCAGCCCCTGTCACTGTGGCTGGAGTCGCAGCTGGCAGCCATGAGTACTCATCAAAATGGCCCTTTATGGGATTTTTCTTCTTGAAGTGCATGATGGTTGGGTGGGCCTATGTTATTTTACTTCTGCTTCCCAGCCCAACTTTACCCACACAACGAAGCTAATCTTCAGTGAGCATTCTATATCTAAAAAAGACATTAGGGAGACTCTCATTCAATCCCTGCATTTCACAGATGAGAAAAAGGAGCGTCAATGCATTCATTAAGTAAATTGCTTAAGGATAATATGAGTTTGTGATTCCAGTTCTGGGCTAGGAAAAAGCTTATGAGCAGCCAATTTACAAAACAATAAAAATACTACCATCTATGTACACACTTTGTAAAAACATCCAACACACTCGCATACAGCCTGTTTAATATTCTTATCTTATCCCTCAAACTCTCAAAGAGGCTTGATAGGCATCATTATCTCAGTGGGCCGTGATGAAGATAAAGGAAATGCTCTGGGTCAATTAGCAGAAATGTAGGTAAAATGGAAGGGTGAGAAAGAGGTGGGAAGAAGTCTATTTAAACATACCTGGAAACATTTGCTGACTTCCCACTGTGTGCCAGGCACCACAGCTCTGAAGAGGAAAGACACCATCGTTCCTGTTCTTCAGGGGTTGGTGATCTAACTGGGGAGAGAGATATATAAGGCAATATCCACAGCATACTTATACAGGATGTTTTGGGAGCCCAGGAAGTGGGAACATTAGTCGACAAAATCACACAAAGTTCGGCAGAGGAGGGTCATTTCTTGCTGGGCACTGATGGATGGGTTCAAGTTTGAGTCCATCAGTTAGACCGGGTAAGTACCTTCATCATCGGGAGCATAGAGTACAAAAAAAGGGGGGCTGAAGAGGATGGTGGGAGTCTCTTGAAGGGCTTCAAAGGAGTACTTCGACAATACTCTTGGACTCCTTTCTGCTCTGCGCTTTGAGATTATTTTTCATCATAAACAGGCTGTGGTTACCAAGAATGCTTAGTAACATGAACATTAGAGGAAGTGTAGTGAGAACACAGTAATAAAAAGACTTAGTAAGTCAGAGGAAATAAAAGAACTGAAACCATGCAACAATATAAAGAATGAAGGATACTTATTTAAAAAAAAAAACAAAAAAAACAAAAAAAAAAACCTTTCCTGCCGCAGTGGTACAGGTGTACCTGATGAGGAAACGAAAGGTCATCCTTAACACCAACATTTCATTGAGCTTTGATTATTTTATGCTAGTCTCCCTAATTTATCCTTTATTTTTTTTCCTCTCTCTCTCTAACACAAGCAGTGTCTAAAGTTGTAGATAATGATGATCTATGTTTTGTTCCAAAAAGACCTGAATAACAAATAGGTTCCTTTGGGCCCAGTGGCAATGCCTTGCTCCAGGAGGGAGAAGAGGTGAATGAACTGAAAATCAGCAGCCTGCTGAAAACGCTGAAGAGAGGATCTGCAACATTCAGGCGCAAAAGGAAAACTTCTCTCCCTGTCTTTCCACGCAGGAGCCCTATTAACCCACACATATTTCACCCTCACATCAGGAAATCCTAATATAGACAAGTCCACCTCCTCTGCCTGGTTCCCCTAAACTCACGAAGACCTTTAAGATGAAAATGAAAACTGCATTTCATTAAGTGAATATAAGGCAATTCAAACTAAGTCAGAGGAAGGAAACTGGGGCAGGCCCTACATAAATTAATATTGTGAAAGGAGGAAATTTCCCTATTCCGATGTTAAGCAGCATTCTGGATTTGTACAGAAAATGCAGTTGAAGCCTTTAAAGTTTCAGCAGCACTGTTTCTTCTCTCGGCCATTGTCTTCTTACTAAAAAAAGGAGGCGAGGAAAACCTGAGGAGACCATTTTGGGGGTGCCTAGAGGTGGGGTGTACTTGAAAAGGAAACGTAAAAGGGCTTAAGTCTATTCATTGTGCCCTTTCATTTTCCTCTAAATGGCAGCACAGCGTTCATGCCAGTGCCCAGGCCGGGAGAGCTGGCAGAACGACGCGGCACTGCGAGGCAGCTGAAGCCTTTCATGGTGACAGCTTTTCTCCCAACGTGTCCTGGTAGGAGTTTGAGTTGACAGACAACAAAGGATGGGGAGGGGAGGGATTTCGACAAACAAGCCGAACAACCACCACCCTTCTCTCCGTAAGGGCGCCTTGGCTAAGGGACAAAGAGAACAAATCTACCCTGGGAAAGTGTCCCTGGCCCCTCCTGCCTCCGGTTATCTTTAGTGAGCGCGGGAACAGAGAGCTCAAGGGTGAGGCAGCTCAGCGTTGCCCCCCTGCGGGTCAGATGTTTTGGGGGTTTGGGAAAGAAAAAAAAATTCCCTGCAAAATGGGTCTAGCATCAGGGAAGAAAGTCTTTGCAGGGGCTTGTTAAACCACTACAGGATGAAAAGTTTTGTTCCCTTCCCCAGCCCCAAGACCATGATGAGAGGCTATAGAAGCTATCTTTTCCCAGTGCCCACACAGTGCCTGGCACACAGTGGGTGCTCCAAAGAGCCATGTTTAAATAGAATGAAAAAAGGAAAAGCAGTGCTGGTATCTCCAAATGCCCAAGACCAACAAATCTCACATCTTAACCTTTGTAGAACGCTTGTGCAGTTTATTTGGAATTTCTCTGTTCTTGAAAGAACTGGGCAGCTTGTTGGTGTCTCAAAATAAGGGTATAAGAAAATCATGTTCATCTGAGCTTTTTCTGTCACATGCCTGGAAGGAAACAGCCAGTGACATGTTGCATACCACTTGAGGATCAGATGATTAGTAGTATCAACGACGAAGCATCACAATAGATTTTAGCATTTTTGATAAGCACATCTTTGAGGAATTTTCCATGTGGGGCTGGAGTCATTAAGCAGAGCCTGTGAAAGTGCTCAGGAAGCTATTATGCTGACAAAGCCAGCAAATGGATTTCTTCTTTGCAGCGTGTCAGCATGTGTTTATATGTTATGACAGAGAGAGGACCAGCACAATTTTCCTCCAGTCAATGTGATTCTAGCAACATTACCAAATAAAAACATGAGTCTGGGTATGGCTGGTGAGTAGGTCTCCAGAGAAATGTAAAGGCTCATTTCATAGACACATTAACAAGCAAGTTGGTTTGTCGTGAAAGAAAGTGGTGGTGCAAAACCCAGGTAGTTGAGATGTGGTCCCCCAGATGGAGGGCCCACACACACACGAGTGTCACGAGCAGCTTGATAACTATTCCAGACCATTCCTTTGTGAAATCCCTCCATGGGATGGATAAATGATGTATGAAATGAGGACGCCCCAACTCCACAGGGAGCACAGAGAGGACACTTCACACTGCAATGTGTGGTTTCTGATGGGTTTTGGCTGTGACCCCTGGGCATAATTTCTATCCAGCTGTGTGGAGCCAAACAGTCTCCCACAACCCTGAACACCAGAACTCACACACCCTTTTCTTATCCTGCCAGGAAAATACTCTCCCACGTTTGCTTGTAAATTTCTTTCATCACAGAGACTTCTCCACCTCAGCACCCCAACAGCCAGCTATAGTGGTGACACTTCATAATTACAGTTATCAAGCAAGATGTATTGCGAAATCTGGTGATAAATTGCTTGAATTCCGTCACCAGTATATCCAAAGCCTTTGAGAGAGAGACAGAGAACTGCAGGTTTGCAGGCCCTTGAGGGCATACAAACATTATTTTTTTATTGTAACATGATTCCAACTTCTGTAATCCAGGTGGAATTGTAATTCTATGCTAGAACATTTATGTCCATCCAAGCAGTGCTAAAGTCAGGATAGGAAGCTTAACATTGTAATCAGTGACATGTGGACTATCTCAATGGAGGATTATTGTGGGAAATTATCAACTCTAGGAAGCTCTACCCATTCATTACCAAGGATGCTTGTAGAACATCTCTTCCTGAAGACACTTGGTATATGTTAAAAAAATTATGAACATTATTGGCATAATGAATGAAATAATAATTTGAGAGATAACACTTTAACAAACAAAAATAGGTAGGCAATATATTTCAAATCCATTCAAACCTTTGAATTTGGAAGGTTCACTGTGGGTTTTATTTAAGTATCATGGTTGTCTCTATCCACCAGAGGATCCGATTAAGCAGTTGCTACCATGGAGCTGCCAAGGTGTCTAAGTGTGGAAATCCTGTGTCTGCTCACCTCCCTCTACACACTTTTTCCTTCTCTCAGCCACAGTCATGTGGGTCCTATAGGAGCTGCCCCATCCCAGGTGATTGTTGCAAGCTGAGTCTCTCACAGTACCTAGTCCTGTTTACCACAATGTCCCTGGCTCATATTGTGTCACTCAGAGTCCTCCCCTGCATGTGAATTAGACTTCTTTGATGGAAAAATTTGTGGGATTAAGCTCCAAAGCCCTGAAGTTTCCCTCCATATGGAGGAAGATGGACTGGTGTGTAGGGAAATAACAGGTATGAGCAGAGAGAGGCAGAGACTCAAGACACAGACCTTTCCCCTGTTCTCACTCTGACCCAGATTAGGGCTGCCAGATCGAGCAATACAAATACAGGACACTTAATTAACATGTGAACATCAGATTTAAAAAATGATTTTTTTTAAGTGTAACCATGTTCCATGCAATACATGTAATTTTATATTACCACAGATACTTTACTGACTACCGACTATAACAGTGACACCTCAAAATGGAAACTCAATGGGAATCTGTATTTATCTGGTAACCCCACTCCAGATAAATAGCCTCCTCACTGTCTCTTGGAATTCCAGGCACTGTCTTACTTTAGGGACTGTGCCTGGGATACTCTTTCTTTCAAGGTTGTTCTTACCTTTACATTCCCCTGGCGAACCTTCATCCCTTTCAAGTATTTGCTCAATTTTCACTGTTTCCTTCCC
This sequence comes from Pongo pygmaeus, assembly GCF_028885625.2. Classification (NCBI taxonomy): domain Eukaryota; kingdom Metazoa; phylum Chordata; class Mammalia; order Primates; family Hominidae; genus Pongo; species Pongo pygmaeus. The sequence continues at coordinate 49,826,141 of NC_072384.2, read as the reverse complement.
AAATTTCCCACTGAACACCACAGTCTTACTCTCCATCACCTTTTCTCTGTTCTAAGTTCCATCTTCCCAATAGCACATATTGCCTTAATATGCTCCAGACATTAATCGTTATGTCTGTTTTTATTATTTGTCTCCCTCTGCCAGAATATAAGCTCCAGGATGGCAGAGATCCGATGTATACCAAACTCTCAGGGGGCCTGACATTGAGTATGTGCTCAACAGACAACTGTTGAAGGAATGTCAGAGAATTTGCCCTCATTCTGGGACCCACTTACACTATTCAAATTCTTTGAATCTATAACTTCCTTTTTGCATGAACTAATTCACATTCCAGGTTTTCAGGTAACCAAAAGAGTCCTGGTTTCCATGAAGCCCTTCCAGTAGTTGAAGAGAGTTACCACCTTCTCTTTTAGGCTTCCCATTTATTCATTTATTCACTCATTTCAACATGTATTTGGCTGACCCTGTATTCTAGATGCTATGCTAAGCACCAGAGTTAGTGGAAGAATTAGATTCAGACCTTGCTCTTGAAGCAGTCATAATCTACGATGGGACCTGGGGCAAGTTTTGCTCTATGTTCTTGAGTTTCTTCTTCAATAAACTGGAGGTAGGAATGGTGCTCACTTCGTGATTTTATTGTGCAGATAAAATGAGATGACCAGCCGGGCATGGTGGCTCATGCCTGTAATCCCAGCACTTTGGGAGGCCGAGGCAGGCAGATCACCTGAGGTCAGGAGTTTGAGACCAGCCTGACTAACATGGGGAAACCCATCTACTAAAAATACAAAAAAATTAGCCGGGTGTGGTGGCGCATGCCTGTAATCTCAGCTACTCGGGAGACTGAGGCAGGAGACTTGCTTGAACCAAGGAGGTGGAGGTTGAAGTGAGCCAAGATCGCGCCATTGCACTCCAGCCTGGATGACAGGGTAAGACTCTGACTCAAAAAAAAAAAAAGAAAAGGAGATGACTTTGGCCTATGTCCAATAAGTAGCAGCTATTATTATTAATACTAACAGTAAAGGCAGAACTGTCACACTGACAGGTGACATATTCTGCAAAGTGAATAGAGTTTTCTGGAGTTGTGACAGGAAAAATCTTACATAGCTATATGTGGAAGTTTGCAGTACAAAGAGACTTGTCAATAAATAACTTGATATACTGTGACAGATACAATAAAAAATATATGCGCAAAGTACAAAGATAGCACAAAGAAGGAAGTGACTGGCTCCTGGGAACACAGAAGGACAAATGGCTTTCCAGGATAAAAAACAAATAAACAAAAAAACACAGAGGTCAAACTTCAAAGAATTATGAAGAGTTTGATATTGCTAAAGCAATAATGAGTGGTAGGTGGAGATAACAGTCAAGACATACACAGGGGGAAATCTTATAAAAAGTATTTTATGGTGTACAGTAGACTTTGGGGCTTTGTCTTTGAGACTTCATCATCAGACTTGTGCTTTCAATAGGTCATTGTGGAAGAGCGTATAGAGAGCAGACTGGTCAGGAAGATGAGCAGTTAGGAGGCAATCAGAACACACACATAAGATGGCCGAATCTGGTTTCATGAGCTGAAAACTCCCTGATGTTGCCTATTTGTTGTTTTTAACAGGCCTCAGTTTTACAACAAGCCTTTGAAAGTGTCTGCACTCAGCCACTCTCTGATGAAGTTGGAATGAGCTGACCACCCTGGAACACCTTCCTAGCTGCACAGCAATAGTGATTGATAGTTTGCTCCTGCTGAATAGGGCTATGAGTGGATTGAGGGTTACTTATTGGCACAAACAGAAAACAGTCTATCTTTATACTGAGAGCAATACACTCTCCAGCCCTACCCACTGCCCATTCTTCTGGTTGACCAGCTCACTTCTGGGTTCTGATTCTGATGACTAAATAAAGCTCTATGCATATAATTTTCTTCTCCCTTTCCCTTCATTTTGGGATTATGTATAGACATTATAAATAGAAGTTTTATTCAGGGCAAGAGGGGGCCTAACAGAGATCAGCTACTGTACAAACATTTCAAAGACAAGACTGAGGGTAACAGGAAAGAATGTTTGGTTTGTTTTGCTTTTCTCAGAATAAAGGTAGGTAGAAGACTACAGCCTTGCTTTGCTTTGAAACAAAGGTTTTGAACTAATTTTATTGTTTGCCAAAAAAAAAAAAAAAGAAAGAAAAATACCATTCCCTCAAAATGGCTAGAAGACGGTAGTTTACAATGTTAATATAGAAAGAGAGGAGGATAAAAAGAAAACTAAAAAGAACTTGGAGAGCAAGAAGAGACCTACTATAATATATTCTGAAAAGCTAGGAAAACTATAATCATTGTGTTAATCTTTGCTTACTTAGGTAACTGGGAAATTACATTTTCAGCTCCCTTATGATATAACATAGACAAAATAAAAAAGAGAACATAATGACAAAAAGAAACCTCCTTGGTAGATTTGCACATCTAAAATTTGGATTAATAACTACTGTTTTTTTTCTTTCTTTCTTTTTAAATAACTAGTTCTTACTTCAGGTTATAGTAGTCTTAAGTAACTTGAGACTTTGAACATTTTAAGTAAACACATAAAAGAAGAAAGCATTTTAAACCTTTGTTTATCTATCAAAACCATATTCTGTAGAAGAATTTAGAGGCAGAGCATGAGGGTAATTCTTTTGTGTGTGATGCCCCAAGAGAAATTGGAGAATGGTTTCAGTGAGATGGAAAATCACAGTGAATGATGTAACAAGAAAGGTTGAAGTGAGAATGAAATCCAAAAGTATCATCTATAGTCCCCTAATTCTTAGGAAGCTGGAAAAAAAATAAAAATGTAAAAGTGCATATAAAAATTCTTAAATAAAGAAATGAATGTCTTTCATTTAAGAACATTTAAGGCATCACACAGTTTTCAGGGCTCTGTAGATACTGGGGTAAATTTAAAAGTTGCCTGACCTCAAAGTACTTAAACTCTAGTGAGCATTTAGCACAGATACAAATTAGGATTAAGAGGGAAAGAAGAAAGAAAGGTAATATATCTTGGCTACCTACTAAGATTCAGGCAACGTGTTGTTTTCTTTCAGTAATATTTGCTTTTCAGTTCTCACTGAACTGTATTTTTACAGATGAAATTTACTAAAGTAAAATCAGGCTTATTCACATGAAAACATCATCCTGCATTTAGAAAGTAAAATTAATTTTAGCAATTTAATTGTTAAGAAAACAGATCAAAAATTGCGTCTTCTAAGTCACTGTTTTTCAAACCTTTTAAGAAATAGCACACAATGGAAAAAGAACAGTATTTGTACAGCACTGGAAGTGAATGAAAGAGGCTTCCCTCAGCCTGAGAGAACAAATTCCCTTAGCAGCATCCCCTCCTGCAAGCTGCCTGGGTCGAGGGACTCAGAATCTCTTTTCAGGAAGCTTGTGGCCCATGTAGAGTTGGTATACCAGGTGTCTCTGCTTAAAAAGCACAGAAACAGGTGGCAAAGTTACAGAAACAGCAGAAAGATCATCCTTCCTGTTTTAATTCTCTTAGCCTACCCCTGTCCCCAGCCCCTCAGTGGAAGATTTAAGTCTCTACATGTTTGCATAATGTAAGAATCAAAGGTAAAGATGAGATGAATATTGCTCATATGCAATAGGCAAAAATCCACTGACTAAATACAATAACATATCCAAGAAAGGGGATGTGCAATGACCAGAAAGATTATTGATCAAGAACATACATTTAAAAAAAAAACTAATTGTTTTCAAATTCTAATTAAAAAGAAAAAGAATGAGATTAAAGTATTATGCCTTCGATTCCTATCTATGTTCTTTTCTTTGATACACTTTTTTAAATAGAAGTAAAAATCTAAACAAATTTTAATTGCATTATTCAGAAGCAAAATCTGCATTGAGAGTAGAACAAAGAAATGTTTTCCACTGTGCTGAGTCCTCACCAGCAAGGTTTCAATGTTAGTTTTAATTATAACTTTTAGCATTCTTCCACCAGCATCCTCCTTATTGATTGTGCAGCAAGAATTTAATGTGATAAATCTTGTCTCCTGGAGTCGCCTTACTGTTTCTTCCATTCCAAAGTAAAATTTCACAAAAATCTGTACATTTTTCATATTGAGACTGTGACATTATGCATCCATACACACTCAGATATTTTGGTTAAAAACATGATACCAATTTTTATTAGAACCTCCTGCCAGAAGATTTCCATTAAGACGAATACAGATATGTAGACTCATTTACATGCTGGTCAATGTTGCCATATACAATGATGGGAAGGCCTGGACCCGGGTTGAATCCTGACCCTGTCTCTTGAGATACAACTCACAGATACTACTTACAGCCTCAGTTGCCTTTTCTGTAAAATGGAAGTCTACTTTAGAAAACGTATAGTAAGGCATTTCGCACACTAACCTTTTCGGCATGGGTGTAGGGGTGTCAGAGGCATATGAACCAGAGCGACTGCATCTTGAATCGGAGCTGGGTAAAATAAGGCTGAGACCTATTGGGCTGCATTCCCACACTGTTAAGGCATTCTAAGCCACAGGATGAGATAGGAGGTCGGCACAAGATAAAGGTCATAAAGACCTTGCTGATAAAACAGGTTGTAGTAAAGAAGCCGGCTAAAACCCACCAAAACCAAGATGGCCACGAGAGTGATCTCTGGTGATCCTCACTGCTACACTCCCACCAGCGCCGTGACAGTTTACGAATGCCATGGCAACCTCAGGAAGTTACCCTATATGGTCTACAAAGGGGAGGCATGAATAATCCACACCTTGTTTTGCATATAATCAAGAAATAACCGTAAAAATGGGCAACCAGCAGCCCTCAGGGCTGCTGTGTCTATAGAGTAGCCATTCTTTTATTTCTTTACTTTCCTAATAAACTCCATTTCACTTTACAGACTTACCCTGAATTCTTTTTTGTGTGAGATCCAAGAACTCTCTTTTGGGGTCTGGATCCAGACCTCTTTCCAGTAACAGAGGGATGGATTTGGGATGAAACTGTTCCACCTCAGATCATCAGGCATTAGATTCTTAAGTAGCTTACACAAGCTAGACCCCTGACATGCACGAACACTTCACAATAAGGTTTGCGCTCCTGTGAGAATCTAATGCCTCAGCTGATCTGACAGGAGGTGGAGCTCAGGAGATAATTGGAGCAATAGGGAGCAGCTGTAAATACAGATGAAGCTTCTTGGCTCAGCGGCTGCTCACCTCCTGCTGTGTGATCCAGTTCCTAGAGGTATGTGGCCTGGGGCTTGGGGACTCCTGACTTAGCTCACTGTAGATACTCAATAAATGTTACCTTTTGCCTAGATGGTAGCTTCATGTCTCTGGGCTCTGAAAAGCCGAGGAAATTAGAGAGCACCCTCAGGTGCTTAGGGTTGACAGCTAGATGCCTTAGGCTAGTTACAATAAAAGCCCTTCTCAGCAGTTTGACACAGGCCCCATCAATTCATTATTTCAGGCAGCCAATTCGCTATCATTCTTAGTTCCTAATTTGACTTGTTAACATTTTGTAGTTTGGGTCCTAATTGAGGATTTTCCAATACATGGTCAGAATAGATTTTGCAATTTGGCAGAATCCATGAAATGTATTCTTCCTAACCCATGATAATTTCCTTTATCAAAGATTTGGCCTGCACAGGCTGAATTTCCTATCAGAGAACTAACAGATCCAGCATCCAAGAGAGGAATTTACCCTAAAATTGTATTCAACTTAATGGAAAAGTAGCCCAGTCAAAAAATATATTATATAAACAAAAACCATTTTGTAGACTTGGTTGACACACAAATAATCCATAGCTATTTAAGGAGAAATATTTTTTGGCAGTTAGATAAAACAGCTTGAGTTAAGGCTAGATAGAACATCTTAGCAATAACTTTACCTAATTAAAGCAAAATCCCTGCTTAGAGAGCTATTGAGAACCTGAGATTTTGAGGCTTTGTCTTTGTTTCATTTTTAATTTCAGAGCTTGGCTCTCCCCCAGATATTTGATTAGTTGATCTTTATTTTAGACTGAATTGGCTAAATTGTGCTGTGGTAATAGACAATCTCAACAGAGAAGCATAACAAAAGTTAATTTATTATTCATGCTACACATCCCACACTGGTCCATCAGAGTTTTGCTCCATAGAATTACTCAAAAAGGGCCAGGCACGGTGGCTCATGCCTGTAATCCCAACTCTTTGAGAGGCTGAGTCAGGCAGATCCCTTGAGCTCAGGAGTTTGAGACCAGCCTGGCTGACATGGTGAAACACTGTCTCTACTAAAACTACAAAAATTAGCTGGGTGTGGTGGTGGGCACCTGTAATCCCAGCTACTCGGGTGGCTGAGGCAAGAGAATTGCTTGAACCTGGGAGGCAGAGGTTGCAGTGAGCCAAGATAGCCCCATTGCCCTCCAGCCTGGGTGAAAGAGTGAGACTCTGCCTCAAAATAAATAAATAAATAACAAAAACAAAAGAATCACTCAGAAAGTTGGGTACATCATTTTGTAGTTCTAATATCTGTAATACAAGACCTTCTCAGTCACAATGACAGGGGAAGGGAGAAAAATCAGAGAATTGCCCGTCCATTTTCTTTTCTTTTCTTTTTTTTTGAGACAGAGTTTCACTCTTGTTGCCCAGACTGGAGTGCAATGACGTGATCTCGGCTCACCGCAACCTCCGCCTCCCAGGTTCAAGCAATTCTTCTGCCTCAGCCTCCCGAGTAGCTGGGATTACAGGCATGTACCACCACACCCGGCTAATTTTGTGTTTTTAGTAGAGACAGGGTTTCTCCATGTTGAGGATGGTCTCGACCTCATGACCTCAGGTGATCTGCCCGCCTCGGCATCCGAAAGCGCTGGGATTACAGGCGTGAGTCACCGCTCCCGGCCGCACTTTTTTTTTGTTTGAGACGAGTCTTGCTCTGTCCCCAGACTGGAGTGCAGTGGCCCGATCTCGGCTCACTGCAACCTCCAACTTCCTGCTTCAAGTGATTCTCCTGCCTCAGCTTCCCGAGTAGCTGGGATTACAGGTACGCGCCACCAGGTCTAGCTAATTTTTGTATTTTTAGTAGAGACAGGGTTTCACCATGTTGGCCAGGATGGTCTTAATCTCCTGACCTCATGATCTGCCCACCTCAGCCTCCCAAAGTGCTGGGATTGCAGGCATGAACCACTGCACCCAGCCTGCTCTTGCACTTTTTACTGCCTGAGACTGGAAGTATTAAGCAGCATCTATTTACATTTTATTAGGCAAAACTAGTCTTGCCTAACAACAAGAAAACTGAAGAATGTAGAGAAACAAATTAAATATTTGGTGAACATTACTGTATATTTCTCTTGCATTGGCAATTTTTAAATTATTAGTTCACTAAGATTCAGCATTTCTTTTAGGGAAAGAAATATTATTATTATTTTTTTTTGCTAATTCATCACTATTTGTAATTAAAATAAGCAGTTAAATTTACTTTTTCTAAAAGACATTAGTCCTTCTCATTGGCTCTGCACTTATAATACATTCCAAGGGTTTTTGAGCTATTCATGTAATGAGTATTTTTAATCATATTTCATCTAACACTAATTTATCCACTTTGTAGAAATTGCTTATCTGAAAAAAAATACAATTTTTCTTTGTGCAGCAACAGGTTCACTGGCAGTCTGATTAGCTGGTTCACCAGACCTGTGAAAAGGCTGTCACAAACTCCCAAATCCTCAAATCTTTTTAAGCAAGGGTCAAAAAATTGTATTTCCATTCACCACCTTCAGCAACAGAAGATAGAAAAGAAAAACACTTCTACATTCAATATATGTTTTGCACTTTTAAAGAAAGTCACAGATAATACATATTTTACATGTTCATGATTGTTGATGAAAGGAGTAATACAGTGCTAAGAAAGTTGCTTTTATAGAAACCATCTTTTGTGAAATGACAGTATTTCTTAAGAGTTAGCTGTGACCAAGTCTCAGATAGACAGCCCTGGCATCAGCATGTGGACATGCAATAATATGAGTATGAGGGGTATATGTCTGTAGGTGTATGTATGTGTGTGTAGGGTTGTGCTTTTTAGAGGAACACCAAGACCTGATTTCCAGGGACCTCTGTGTATGTCTGTCAGGCTACTTGCAGTACTAAAATTCCCATATCCAATCAATTGTCCAGTTTTTTCCCCTTCTTTCTTTTTCTGCTTTCCTTAGAAGTTTTATTTTTTTAAACTTCTGAAGTAAATTCAGTTGGTGGATTGCAGTATATCCATGTTCAACCTGTTGAGTAGTATCTCTAGGCTGATTGTCAGCCATCTGGGTACGGTAGGAAAGAGTCATTGGTCTTTTCTGCTAGCCTCTTCTAAGTGTTATGGTGAAGAAGCTTTGGGATTATTTTTAATTATGACTGTGTAACAGAACTGCACATGGTCTCCTAGTATCCATCCTTCCTTCCTTCCTTAAGGCAGAACAGATACATTTTAGCTGGGAACGTGGCCAAGAATGACCCTCACAGCTGGATCAGGCCACAGGTTTTGGCCATTGAGCTCTAAGTAGAAGTCTCATGTGAGACTCTTGAGTTCACTGAAGGAAACAGGGAATTGTGTGTCTCTCTCACTTCCTCTTTTCCGCTGGCTGGAATTCAGGGATGATGGTTACAGTTTGAATCTTTATCGTGGACTGTCAGATAAGTGTCACAGGCTGAAGATAGGATGGTGCAAGAGCATGAGAGAAGGAGCCAGTTCCATAAGACTTTGTGATGCCATTCTGTCAGTCTTCCATCTTCAGATCATGTGTGTGCATGTATGATGGAAATATATTTCTATAAACTTAAGCTATTTTAAATTTTCTGTCACTTACAGTAAACCCAGTCCTAACACACACACAACATATGTAGCACCATTGATGGTCTTAACACAGGCGTATCTTCATTTTTTCTCCCCTAACTATGTCCGTCTTTAGGCCCTGAGGTTTTAAAACATGTGGGGGAACAGGTTGACGCTGGCATGTGCTTCATGCTCTTTCACTCATCATGTTTCAAGTAACTAACAGCTGTTTCCATGGTTCCGCGTGCTGGTTTCATCTTCTTTCTTAAACCTCTCTCAGCTCATCTGCCAGCTGCCTATCCTGGGGAAGAGAGCCAACCTTCTTGTCCCGTGGCAGCACTGGGCCAGAGTCACTCTTGGAATGCAGGTGGAATTAGTCAGGAGAGGGGTTCCTTTCTAGGGAGGGTAGATAAGGGGCCAGTGGCTCTAAAAATCTTACTTCTTAAATGTCGCCTCTGCTGCCATGCTCGGCAGATTCCATTAACTTATTTCTCAGTGGTGGCCCCAGCCTCCAATCCTTCAATCCATACTGCAGGGGGCTCACAGATTGACAAAAGGTGAATACTGACAAGCATGCAATGGTTACTTATTGACTTACTGTTGTTTATTTTCTGCTTTTTCAAGAGGGCCCATCGGAGAAGCTTTGGAAGGAGAGACAGCTGCCACCCTACTGGTAGTGCTCTATCCCTCCATTGTTCTGTTGGTTAGCTCTTCCGTCTCTTCCTACACGGCGCTCTGCCCCAGCTACTGCTGCTAGCCTACATTTCTAGACTACCCAGGATTCATCTACTGCAACTTTAAGTGAAACAACATAGAACTAAACCAAGTTTTGTTTTGTTTTTTTTTCTCTCATCAACACTATAATGAAATAATGTTGAAAGAAATGATATGATTCTAGGGCCTGCAGTACATTTTGCTTAAAGTCGCAGTTTCTAATAACATATTGGAGAAGTTAAGTGAGAATTTCTGCGCTTGTACATTCTTCTTCTCATGTGTCCACACAGAGAAAGGAGGTAGGATGGGGATTCTTAACTGCCATTTTATTGAAAGGAACCCTGGGCTCAAAAAAGTTAACTTGCATAAGATCATACTGTGAGTTAGTGGCAGAAGCAAAATTAAAACCTAGGTTTTTCAAGTCCAGTAGAGTTATAGAGGCTTAAGTCTGAGAAGGAGGCCCCTAATGCTTACAACTTTTGAGCAATGTCATTAGGCCCAGCTTGCTCCTTCCTTGGTCTGATAATGTCAGTAAGAGAAGGCTTCTGGAGTAGTTGAAAGGACATGGCCTCAGAGTCAGGAAGGTGTTGATTGGAGTCCTGCCTCTAACCCAGACTATCTATATGACTTTGAGCCCATTTTTTAACCTCTAAACTTGGGGGGTTTTTTTTGTTTGTTTGTTTGTTTTTGTTTTTGTTTTTGGCACAGCAGAGAATTACAGCAGTAACACATCTGTTTTCCAGCATGCTATGAAGATTAGGACTGATATGTAAAGAGAGTGGCACATGTTAGGAATTCGAGATACGCTAAACTTTTTTTTTTTCTTTTTTTTGAGACGGAGTCTCGCTCTGTCGCCCATACTGGAGTTCAGTGGCTCAGTCTTGGCTCACTGTAACCTCTGCCTCCCAAGTTCAAGCGATTCTCCTGCCTCAGCCTCCTGCGTAGCTGGGATTACAGGTACCCACAATCATGCCCGGCTAATTTTTGTAGAGATGCGGTTTCACCATGTTTGCCAGGCTGGTCTTAAACTCCTGACCTCAGGTGATCCGCCTGCCTTGGCCTCCCAAAGTGCTGGGATTACAGGCGTGAGCTACCACGCCCGGTCATATACTAGACTTTTACCTCAATTCAGCTGACATCTGTTTATTTCCTGCCACGTTCAAGGACCTGTGTTGGGTGTGGTACAGCCTCAGGGCTGGCAAGCCTTGGGTGTGGCACACCACCTGTGATAATCAGCCTCTTCATCCTTTCTGGTCCTCTATCTCTCCACTTGATCTGGACATATCAATGGGTGTCTGGACATAAGCTTCCTCAGATGAGAGTTGGGTCAGGCCAGTGCACTCACATCTTTTTCACATTTTTCTGCAATGGGCACAGTTTCCAGAGTGAATATCTGGACACATTCTATAAAGTAGTCTCTCAAAAAAACCACACAAATACTTGCAGCATTGCTCTGGATTTCTCATTGAAATGGATGAATCCATAATGCATGAAAAGGCTGTCAGGCAGGCTGAGGAAGGCTGAATGCTGGTATAAAGCTGGGCATCTGTTACTCCACACCCCAATGTGCAGTCTGTTCTCCTGGGTGAAGCAAGGCTTGACTAGACAAGCAGTACCATTGTAAAGTCCTGACAATAGACAAGCAAGAAGACTTGGCTGTGATGAAGAAATTCCCACCCCCTTTGAGTTTTAAAGGAAGGGAAGCTGGGGTCCAAGGCCTGCCTTATTAGAGAGAGACAAATCACCCAAACCAATCTTTATTATGAATGCCGAGCTATTGAATTTCCTCTGCTCGCCTATTGATTTTGTGACAGTCAAAGATAAGTTATGCCCATGAAAGCTGCTTTTTTCTTCCTTCCTTTTCCTTCACAACATATTTTTACAGACATATTGGCATTGGGGATTTAAGTATAACTATTATTGGTTTCTTTCGATTTAAGGGTAGGTCAGTGCTCAAGCGAGACTAAGAACCATTTTTACTGTGACTTCCAATGCAAAACAAATGAGGCAAGAATCTCCAGAGCTGGGGTCACTCTGTTATGTTATTTCAATCTCCGGCAGGAATGCTCCAGGCATCTCAGGCATTTCAGGAATTCTGACATTAGCAATGATCCACTTATTCACTCTTTGTCCTCTCTCTATCACACCACTCTCCGCTTATTGACCTGTATTCCCTTCCCACCAAGCCATACCATAAGATCAGTCAACCAAGGTGTCGAAAGGCAACACTTGAAAGAAGCACTTGCTGCCATCTAAAATGTCTGCAGTGTGTGTATGCATGAGTATATTCTGTATCAATAAAACATTTCTTACACTCTAGATGTGTCTTTTTAAATGAGCAAATTTCGTTTCCACACTTCGCAAAGATAGTGGCTCCTCTCTTGATAATTTATTCAGAATTCTATAATATTATAAAAATACTTTGGCAACGCATATACAAGCATGTAAAAGCAAAGCATCATGGCTCACACTACTGACTTTTAAAGAAAATTGTCACAAATATATTCCAGATGGCAATAGCATTTATGATGGCTCAGGTACCATTTTAAATCACAAAGCTTATAAGGTATTTTAAAAATATTTCTGAATGTGCAAGTATTGAATAAACACAAACGAAAGTCCTCTTAGATATGCAGTGGACTTTAAGCCCTGATTAATACTCATCAATGTATTCACTCATGCATTCATTCATTGAGCACATGGATATTGAATACCAACTATGTGCCAGGCACAAAATAAGAACATTGTGGATTAATTTCTCTTTCCAAAATTATAATGAGCTTGATTTTACAATTTACTGGCTAGAAAACCTGCATTCAGATTAACCAGAGAAACATGGAGGCAAGAACTGTCGTCACACTCTCCTTTCCCCTATTCTCCTACTTCCCTTAGAGGGAAGACCCTCTATTTCAGTGGAGTAGATGGCTAAGGAAGATACTTTGGTAGAGCTCATGAAAGCAGTGCTCTCTGTGACTATTCCTCCCCATCAATATGCATAGAATGGGTTTTCCCAAGTCAACTTACCAAAAACTTTTTATTTTTTTTTCAAATAGGAAGCATATCGGCCGGATGCGGTGGCTGACGCCTATAATCCTAGCACTTTGGGAGGCTAAGGTGGTCAGATAATTCGAGGTCAGGAGTTTGAGACCATCCTAGCCAACATGGTGAAACCCCGTCTCTACTAAAATACAAAAATTAACTGGTCATGGTGGCAGGCGCCTATCATCACAGCTACTGCTGAGACTGAGGCAGGAGAATCACTTGAACCCACGAGGCGGAGGTTGCAGTGAGCCGAGATCATGCCACTGCAGTCCAGCCTGGATGGCAGAGTGAGACTCTCTCTCAAATAAATAAATACATAAAAATAAGAAGCATCTCATGGGGAAAAAAGGTAAAATGTCATTCCAGTTGGCAACCACACATCTATTTCCAAGAAAGCATAAAGTCCACTTGACATTTGACCGTGAATTAGAAAGAAGGGCTTTTGCCCCCTTCACAATAATTAAATCATTTTTTATGCTTACAGATTAATTGAAGTATACACACTTGGTTGTAGACGTGTTAGAAAGTTCTGCCCATTCAAATTTACTTATTTTAGACATTAGATCCCAGCGTCAAATGGTCATAAGAAACATATTATCTGAGGCTAGATATTATTTTCAGGAATCCTCTTTCAAAACATATACCTTCTGATGGGAACACTGATAATGTGGAGATTTTATGCTTTACAGGAGAGAGGAACATTCTGTGACTTGGGCATTTGTCAGGAGGGCAGGCACAAGGAAGGAATTGCAAAAGGAGCTACATGTAGCCAGCTTCTGGGGCAGATAGCAGGGCCTCTGATGAATTACGAAATAAATAAAAGAAGGACAAAAGGTCATAAAAAGAAAACTTTCTTTACAATTTTGTTTAAGACTCACTCTAATCATTACCTCATCCTACCATATCCTTCCAAAGGGTGGTATTATTAAAGACGTCTAAGAAAATTGTTTCTAACGTTTAGACTCATTAAACTTAATTAATTTTGTATTTTTACTCTGGAGGGAAATGATTCCCACAATTCTACTTTATGCATAATTTCTCTCTGGTTGTCTTAGATTTTTTTAAATCTTAGACTTGGAGATCCTCTAACAAAAGTGTTGGGAAAAGAATATGGATTTGAGACTCAGACAGGTTAGGTTTAAGTCTCTCATTTGATACTTGCCAGTCCTTGGGCAAATTAGTTAACCTCTCAAAGTCTTCATTCACTTGCCAATAAAGCCAGGTATACTTCTTATTTCTAAATGCTATTGTAGTGAAGAGAAATTTTAGAAAGAAGGGGAGTGGGTGGGAGATTGAGAGAGATTGGACTATTGCTTCCAACAATATCCCCTAACACTTAGGATAAAACTTACCAGCCCATTGTCATGTGACTTACCCATGCTGACCCTAACATCCTCATTCCATTGCCTTCTGGCCTGGCTTGGCCATGCAACTTGCTTTAAACAGTAGAATATGAGTGGAAGTTATAGTTCTGAGAAGAGACTTTTATAGGTAGCATGGGATTCTGCTCATTCCTCTTGAGATTCTCCCCTCCACCATAAAAAGCACACCCTAGTTAGTTCTCCCAAAATCAGAAGACATGTGGAGTCTGTCCAAGCCTAGCTGAGTCCAGCAGAGCCTAGCAGAGTCAGGGCCAACCTCAGCCTCCAGAGCAAGATACATATGGTTTGTTGTTAAAAACAACTGAGATTTTGGTGTTGCTTACCACTAGAACCAAAGTGGACTAATAAAGTGTTCAAGAAGTGTTTTTACATGTCCTTTCTGCTTATAGAGTTTTGTGCAAATTAAATGAGATAATGTAAATACAGTCCTAAATCAGTGACTGACACATGGTTGGTTGCCATCCCTTCTTTCCACATTCTCTGCTTATGTTTTTCTTAGTTTCATAATTTATCATGTTTTTATTTGGGATCCAAATATCAAGTAGATGGAGCAGTTACTCAGATTTTCAGCTGTTAATTAGATGGAGCAGTTACTCAGATTTTCAGTCATCGTCATGATTTCTCTATCTGAGCCCATAACTGGATCAACTCTGCTCCCTGACCTTCATCTTTATAAAGACCCTGATGCTGGTGTAGAGGCTTCAGCATTACATCAGGGGTTAAATAGTAGTGCTTTTACTCCAAATTCTTTTTATTTTTTAACTTTTATTTTAAGTTCAAGGGTACATGTGCAGGTTTGATACATAGGTAAATGTGTCTCATGGGGGTTGTTGTACAGATTATTTCGTCACTTAGGTATTAAGCCTAGTATCCATTAGTTATTTTTTTCTGATCCCCCCTCTCTTCCCGCCCTCCACCCTCCAAAAGGCCCCAGTGTGTGTTGCTCCCTTCTGTGTGTCCATGTGTTCTCATCATTTAGCTCCCACTTACAAGTGAGAACGTGTGATATTTGGTTTTCTATTCCTGCATTAGTTTGCTAAAGATGACTTCCAGCTCCATCCATGTCCCTGCAAAGGACATGATCTCATTCTTTTTTATGGCTGCATAGTATTGTATGGTGTATTTGTGCCACATTTTCTTTATCCAGTCTATCATTGATGGGCATTTGGGTTGATTCCATGTCTTTGCTATTGTGAATAGTGCTGCAATGAACATATGTGTGCATGTATTTTTATAATACAGTGATTTATATTCTTTTGGGTATATACCCAGTAATGAGATTGGTGGGTCAAATGTGTTTCTGTCTTTAGGTATTTGAGGAATCACTACCTGTATTCCACAATAGTTGAACTAAATTACAGTCCCACCAACGGTATATAAGCTTTCCTTTTTCTCCACAACCTCACAAGCATCTGCTGTTATTTTGACTTTTTAATAATAGCCATTCTGACTGCTATGAGATTCTTACCCCAAATTCTAGTCAAACAGCAACAAGTAGAAACCTTGGGCTTGCCAGCCCCCAAATATTTAGCTGTGCTCCATAGAAACTAATGAGGAGGTGTTGAAAATAAAAGACACTGCCCCTGAAGGAGAGGCATTATTCAATGAGTACACTGGTTAAATAGACTTCACGCTTAAATCAGTCTGTTGTTCTTTCTTCTTCTTCTTTTTTTTTTTTTTGTGAGAGGGAGTCTTACTCTGTCACCCAGGCGGGAGCATAATGGCACGACCTCAGCTCACTCAATCTCTGCCTCCCAGCTTCAAGCAAACAATTCCCTGCCTCATCCTCCCGAGTAGCTGGGATTACAGGTGCCCGCCACCACGCCTGGCTAATTTTTGTATTTTTAGTAGAGACGGGGTTTCACCATCTTGGCCAGGCTGGTCTTGAACTCCTGACCTCGTGATCCATCCGTCTTGGCCTGCCAAAGTGCTGAGATTACAGGTGTGAGCCGCCACGCCCGGCTGTTGTTCTTACTTCTCTCAAGCCCAAAGTTTGGGTACAAAGAAAATCTGGGGTGTGCTAGACTGTTAACATAGATTGCAATATCAGAGGTCCCGTTGAATCCATAATCTGGAAGTAAGCTTTGTGGACAGATCCCAGGCGCCAGTGATTCACAACACAATCCTGAGAAATGTCTATAGTAGTTAACAATCTAAAGGTTAGAATCAGGGGGAAGCCAAGGAAGAAGTGCAGAGACCTAATTGGGTAGAAATCAAAGCAAAGAGCAGTAATCCAATCTGAGACACGGGAGGCTCAGATAAAGTGTCCCTGATGGCTTTCTTCTTGGCTGGTCTTACAGTTTTCCAGGGGCTGCCTGTCTGTAATGGACTTTAACCCAGGCTACCCTAAAGAGGGTATTTAGCTTTTGACATGCTCCTAGAGTTGAGGAATGCAGGACAGGGCTTCCCTGGGACGAGAGTCATTTTGTCATTCCAGAACTCAATAAAAAAGTAAGAATTGAGAAGGGTAGAACGAAAGAGGCCTCAATAAAAGCCTGTCCTATCATATATGAGGAATGTTTTGTGCACCTGATGTTCTTGCCTATCCAGTATGCATGATAACTGCTTCATTAATCACTAGAAATGTAAAAGAATCCAGAAGATAAGAGTATTTACTTGCTTTGCATTTGCTAACTTTTTTTTTTGGAGGGGGGCGGGGAAGGCTTAGGTTGAGTTAAGGGAAGAATACAGCTCAGCTTTTCTATATAAAAATACCGATAACATGAAAAAAAAAATCCTTTGGGAAATGAAAGTTTAATTAGGGAGACTGGTAAAGTCTCTTGTGGGATATAGGAAGATTCAGAAGGTGAGAACTTTAAGAGATAGCATGTTTTATGAATAATGCAATAGCTAGACTCCACTATCCTCTTTCTGCAGACTTACATTTCTGAAAACAAAGGGTCAAAGTACATGGGAAAAGTATTTGAAACCCCAGAAACCTCTAAGCTGGCAGAACCAGCCTTCACAATACATTTGCAGCCTGCCTTCCCGGCTTAATTCCTCTTTTACATGCTCTGAGCTACAACAAACTAACCACATGAGGTCTCATACAAACACCATGAGCTTTCTCTACTCTTCCCCTCCCCACAGATGTATACCTTTATTTTTTTTATTTTTTATTTTTTATTTTTTTGAGATGGAGTCTCGCTCTGTCACCCAGGCTGAAGTGCAGTGGCCCAATCTTGGCTCACTGCAACCTCCGCCTCCCGGGTTCACGCCATTCTCCCGCCTCAGCCACCCGAGTAGCTGGGACCACAGGTGCCTGCCACCATGCCTGGCTAATTTTTTGTATTTTTAGTGGAGACGGGGTTTCACCACGTTAGCCAGGATGGTTTCAATCGCCTGACCTCAAGATCTGCCCGCCTCGGCCTCCCAAAGTGCTGGGATTACAGGTGTGAGCCACCGCACCCGGCCATGGATGTATATCTCTTTACAGCCTCCCAATGCTAGAAGACAGCTTGGGTGTTGCCTCCTCCACTGAGCCTCCTTCAGCTGGATATGATGGCTTTTCCTCTAAACTTAGTGACATTATGTTTGTTTCTCATACTTATGATTTTCTACTTTTAAAAATAACAACAGCAAGGATTAAACCCCCAACAGCAAGGATTCTATCCAATATCTCTGTGTACCAAAAGCACAAAGAAGGTGTTCAATGAAGGTGTTCAAGACAATTATTTCTAAATAGAAGTAATAAGAAGAAAATAACAAAATAAAAAAACTAGACATTAGCTTTTTTATTTTTAAT
Source organism: Pongo pygmaeus (assembly GCF_028885625.2). NCBI lineage: Eukaryota > Metazoa > Chordata > Mammalia > Primates > Hominidae > Pongo > Pongo pygmaeus. The sequence continues at coordinate 49,808,476 of NC_072384.2, read as the reverse complement.
GTTCAAAACCAAGTCTCTTTTGTATAGTTTTTATTAAGAGCTACGTGTAAGTATTGATGAATGTGATTTAAAAGAGTTAAATATTTATAGGGGGCTTATATAGCAAGATAGTAGCCATCCTGCTCAAGTATTCAGAGGCAACCACTTTCACCTCTTTTTCCCTTTTTTCCCCTATTACCTCTATATATCTAAGTTGCTTGCTTATTGCTCTCCTAATATTTTTACTCTTTAGGCGTACATATTGATTTCTCACTATAAAGAATAAAAATGTAACTTTTTTGTACCATCCCACCCTGCCACTTATGCCCGTCCTTCTAATTTGGTATAGCAATATTCGGTGTTGGTGTAATTAGATCTATACAGTATACCTTGATTAACTTTCCTTTTTTTAAAAAAAATATTTTTTCCCTGCAGTTAATAATTGTTCTGCCTTTCTTAGTTTTCTGTATACTCTGTAGTAAGTAGACCCCAAACTCCTCTAATTTTTAAAATCCCCTCTCAGTATTTTTAGATGTATCCTGTGGTCAATGAATTTTCTTATTGAATACATTTCTCTTGATAGCGCCTGAACTGCTTCAGTCTGAACTGGCATCTCCTACTGCACAGCTGCCCTGGGTAAGTCCCTCCTCTGCCATCACTAGCACCTTCTTGTCATTTCGGCTGGGAACCCAAATCTTTGTGTTCATTGGCTTAGTGGAAGAAACTCTCAGAAACCTTCCTAGGGAATCATGCAGAGAAGATATTTTATTAAAGAACTGGAAGGTCTGAAAATGTCTTTATTCTACACTCAGGCTTGACTGATAGTCTGGGTGGATTTTTAAGCAGAATTTTGAAAGTGCTGTTCCACTGACTTAAAGCTTCTATTAGTTATTGTTGAGAAGCCCAAAGCCATTCTAATTCTTGATACCTCGTATGTGAACATTTCTTTTGTTTCTGAGAATGTGTAGAATCTTTACATTGTCCCCAGTGGTTAGAAATTTCACGATGATATTCCTTAGTGTGGGACCATTCTTGTGCAGTGCATTGGGCACTCAGTACAAAGTCCAATAAATATTCAAAATATGGATTTTTCAGGAGTATTGTATATATGTAGCAGATTCTCTCCTAAGCCACTTAAACTGTAATATTATAGCATTGCTTTGAAATACATACAACTAAAATTAGTAGTCATATAATTTTGTTGTTTTTGTAGGAAATACTGTGTGTTCTTCTGTCTTTAGAAACTGAAAGAAAGTGGTGTAGATGTGTGATCGTGACATAACCATCTATCTGAACATTTGAAACCTTGAACTCTGCAGAAATGCCAGGTGTTTAACATCAGAGCTGAAACCTGTGACAGGAGCACTTGAGAAGTCATAGCAGGAAGGAGCTAAAATGGTCTGACTAAACAATCAAAGATCGAAAGATTTGAAGTTGTTTGTGTCAATTCTTGTAAATTCAAGGCTTAGCCTTGACAAGTAAGGATGTGGCAGGTTGTTCAACACCAGAAAATATGTAGGATAGAATTTGTCTGAAAGAAAAATGCTCTTCAGGCCATTCATTGAGGTTAGAAAAGGTGCTACAGAGGCCTCCACAAAAATGAGGTTTAAACATTTACATCAAAGCTATAATAAATAATTCCTCCTACAAAAATCAGGGTCTTATAAGAGGGGTAGGGGAGGAAGAAGAATGTTGCACTGCTTTGTAAGAAAAAAAGAAAGACTATAAATTAGAGAGTATGGAATTATAATTACAGAATGTTCTGATTAACTCGCCCATGAAATAAGATGTATGGTAAAGGTCACCAAACCTTAACGGGTGACATAATTCAGATCTGTCAAAGCACCTAGAATTATTCCTCAGGGAAATTAAAGTTTGCAAATTACAGAGCCAGTATTACTAATCATAGTGGACCAAAGCAGAACTTGGAGCTGGCCATTTCTCGAGTTGGGAGAAGACTTCATGATATGAGTGACTACCATTTTCTTGTCTGATCAAAATGTCTTCTGCAACTGCTGCTATCATTGGTTTCTTCCTTTCTTCAGGTCCCTCTCTTCGCTTCCTGAGAAAAGTGAAATTTTTGGCTCTGACTTTCAAATTTTTCCATTACTTCTATTTTTCTGCTAATATTTTCTGCTTTATTTTCTTTATGGCTGGTTTAAACTAACTTTCCTAGAAGCAAAACACTTGCCTCCAACTCCCTTAAAGAAAACCTCAAAACCGAGTTTCATGTTCTTTGAAATGATGCGTAAGAAAACAATAAAACAAGAGGGTGGGGTAAGACTGAGATGGTGAGAGAAGTGACATTGTGTATAATTATACGTGTTAATTTTTTTACTGATATTATTTTGGTCCTCTGGGAAAAAGAAATGTTCCAAGTCATTTCTTGTACAATCTCCCTTTCTTCGTAAAGTATTTTATATCTTTATAAAATCACCTATTTTATGATTTAAAAAACGGGAATAGAAAAACATGTAAAGAGGAATATTTTAAAATTATGTCATTTGTTATCACTGGTTAAAGATAACATTTTTGGACCTTTGACTTGATTTACTTCTAATCATAAAATAATTCTTGTGTGCATGCACGTGTGTGTGTCTGTGTATCTGTGTGCTTACCTATGAATATTAACCAGTTTGGGAACCAGACTGCAAACATATTCTGGATCCTAAATATTGCATGCAATGTATTTTTATCCCATTAAATATTGTATGAAAACATTATCTTTACTGACTTAAACAATATTTCATCATTTAGACATATCCTGCATTCTTTAAGCCACCCTCTGTTTTTAGACATTAACATATTTCCAAAATTCTGTCTAGAAGTTATAGAATTTGAGGCTTCATTACATTAATCTTTATGTGTTTTCTGATTATTTCCTTTGGTTATATTCCTAGGAGTGGAAATACTGGGGTCAAAGGATTTGATTGCTTCTGGCTTTCTTGATTAATATATATTGCCTAAGTGCGCTTTGGAAAGGTTGTGTCTGTTTCATTCTTATAAGGGTGCATGAGAATACCTTTTCATCAAGCATTTCTTTCCAACACAAATACTGTAATTTAAAAATATCTCTATTTCAATAAAAAGATATATTACTTCAATTTAAATTTATTTGATTATAAGAGAGGTTGCATTATTAAAATGTGTATTAACAATTTATTTCTCTCTTTTTTGTTTGTGTTTTCCTGTTCATGTTCTTTGCCAGTTTTCCTAGTTGGTGCTTACTTTTTTAAATAAATTATGAGAGTTCTTCATAGATTAATAGTATAAACCTCTTTTTTTTTTGAGACAGAGTTTCACTCTAGTTGCCCAGGCTGGAGTGCAATGGCACCATCTTGGCTCACTGCAACCTCCGCCTCCTGGGTTCAAGGGATTCTCCTGCCTCAGCCTCCCCAGTAGTTGGGATTACAGGTGACTGACACCACGCCCAGCTAATTTTTGTATTTTTAGTAGAGACAGGGTTTCACCATGTTGGCCAGGCTGGTCTCGAACTCCTGACATCAGGTGATCCACCTGCCTCTGGCTCCCAGAGTACTGAGATTACAGGCATGAGCCACCATGCCTGGCCTATTTATCTCTTTTAACAGCTTTATTGAGTTACAACTGACAAAATAAATTGAACATGCTTAAAATGTACTTTTCATGTGTAAAAGTATCACTATAATCAAGATAATAAACATATCTATCATCTCCAAAAATTTCTTCTTGCCCCTTTGTGTCTCCCTTCCTCCTGTCCTCTTTGTCCCCTGCTACGTTACCAAGTGTCTTAGTCCACTTGCATTGCTTTAAAGGAAAACCCAAGGCTGGATAATTTGCAAAGAAAAGTTTACTTGGCTTACAGTTCTGCAGGCTGTACAAGAAGTATGGCATCAGCATTTGCTTCTGGTGAGGGTTTTGGGTTGCTTCCACTCATGGCAGAAGGGGAAGGAGAGCCAGTGTGTGTTTGCAGACATCTCATGGTGAGAGAAATGAAGCCAGAAAGGGTGAGAGAGGAGGGAGGCGCCAGATTCGTTTCAACAACCAGCTCTCTTGGGAACTAATAAGAGCTAGAATTCAAGCATTATTGTGAGGATGGCGCCAAGCCATTCACGAGGGATCTGTCCCCCATAACCGAAACACCTCCCATAAGGACCTACCTCCAACATTAAGGATCAGATTTCAACATGAGGTTTGGAAGACAAAAATCCAAACTATGGCACCCGACAACCATTGACTGATGTTCAGTTACTGTAAGTTTCTTTTCATTTAAAAAATAGTCTCACATAGTATGCACTCTTTTTTGTCTAACTTCTTTCACTCATAACTTATTTTGAGATTCATGTTTTGGCATATATTACTATTTAATTTTTTTAATATTGCTGAGTAGTATTCCACTGTATGGCTATAAAATGGTTTGTCCACTTACATGTTGATAGAAACTTGAGTTGTTTTCAGTTTTGAGATATTTACAAAGCTTTTATAAACATTGATTTTCAACACTTTGTATGGACATAGGCTTTCAATTCTCTTGGGTAAGTGTGTGGGAGTGGAATGGCTCATATGATATGTGTACATTTAACTTTTTAAGAAACTACCAAATTGTTTTCCAAGGAGTTTGTACCATTTTATATTCTCATCAGCAGTGTTTAAAAGTTTCAGTTGTTTTACATTCTTGCCAACATTTGGTATAGTTTCTTTTAAATTTTAGCCACTCCAATATGTATGGGGTGGTATCTTATTGTAATTTTGATTGGATTTGCAGAACGATTAGTAATGTCAAAAGTTTCATGTGCTTATTTACTAGCTATATTTTTTTTGGTGAAGGATTTGTTCAAATCTTGTGGCCATTTTGAAATTGAATCTAACATTAAATAATGAGTAATACATTGTGATAAAGTGAAATTCATCCAGGAATGCAAGGTTAATTTAACATTTGTGATCAATCAATGTAATTCACCATATGAACAAACTAAACAAGAAAAATATGCATAGATATCAAAACTGCATTTCATAAAATTTAACAACCTTTCATAATACAAACTCTCAGCATACTGGGAAAACAAGAGAACTTGCTCAACCTAATAAAGGGTATCTATGAAAAACCTACAGCTACCATTATACCTAATGGTAAGAATTCCCCTAAGATCAGCATCAAGACACGGATTTATGGCCTCACTACTTCTAGTCAAAACCATACTGGAGATTCTAGCCAAAGCTATAATCTAAGAAGAAAAAATAAAAGGCATCCATATTAGAAAGAAATAACTAAAATTATTTTTATTCACATTTGTCATGATTGCCAATGTAGAATATCAGATGGAATTGAAAATATGTTACTAGAACTAATAAGGGAATTTATATAAGATTTAGAATAAATAACATTTATAAATCAATTATAATTTTATATACTAGCAACAGGGAATAGAAAATCAAAATTTAACATACAATATAATCTAAAAGAGCATAAAGCTTACAAAATACTGAGGAATAAAGTTGATGAAAGAGGCACAAGACCAGTATACTGAAAACTATAAATGATGCTGAGAGAAATTAAAGAATTGAGAGATTTATCTATTTCAAGGAACAGAATACTCAATATTTTTCAGTCAGTTTTTCTTAAAATGACTTATAGACTCAATCCCAGTTAAAATCCAAGCACACATTTTGTAGAAATTGACAAGCTGATTCTAAAATTCATGTGGAATTCAAAGGCTCTAGAATAGCCAAAACATGAAAAGGGAAGAATAGACTTGGAAGACCAACACTACCTGATTTTAAAATATATTGCTAGATAAATTAAGACTGTGATATTGGTATAAAATAACAGACAAATAGATCAATGGAACAAACTAGAGAGTCCAAAAATATTTTCACACATATATGGACAACTCATTTTTGACAAAGATAGAAAGTCAAGACAACTCATGAAAAAAGGAGAATTATTTTAATCAATGATACTGAAACAATTACATATTTATATTCAAATTTTTTAAAACTTCAATATATATTGTATCATATACAAAATTTAACTCAAAATAGATCATAAACCTAAGTGCAAAATGAAAAAAATTACAGAACTTAGTAAAGAAAATATAGGAGAAAATATTTGTAGACTTTGGTTGAGCAAAAATTTTTTAGGTATGATGTTAACGGCGTGACTCATAAAAGGATAAATTGATAAACTGGGCTTTATCAAATTAAGAATGCACATGCTTCAAAAGAATACAACTTAAGATAATAAAAGGACAAACTAAAGACAGGGAGACAATATTTACAAATTTTATATCTGATAAAAGACTTCTATTCAGAATATGTAAAATAATTCAAAAATCCAATGATAAGAAATTAACCCTTTCAGTCCACTAATTTTGGGCAAGGGTACCAAAATTAGTGGTACACCATGGAGCAAGAATAGTCTCTTCAATAAATGGTGGTGGGAAAACTGGATAACATCATGCAAAAGAATAAAATTGGACACTTACCTTACATCATATGCAAAAATCAAATTAAAATGGATTAAAACTCTATAAGACCTGGAACCTTAACATTTTTAGAATAAAACATAGGAAAGTCTTCTTGACATTGATCTTGGCAATGAATTTTTGAAATAAGACACCAAAAGTACAGGCAACAAAAGCAAAAATAAACATAAGCATAACACTAATAGGCTTCTGCGTAGCAAAGGAAACAATCAATAAAATGAAAAAGCAGCCCACAGATTGGGAGAAAATATTTACAAACCATATTCTGATAAAGGATTAACATCTAAAATATATAAGGAACTCACACAACTCAATAGCAAAAAAACAAACTAACAAACAAAAAACAAAACCAAATAGCCTGATTAAAAAAATAGGCAAATACACTTAATAAACATTTCTCTGAAGAAGACATAAAAATGGCCAAAAGGTACATGGAAAGGTATGCAACATCGCTAATCATCAAGGAAATGAAAAATAAAAACCAGAATGAAATATCACCTCAGATCTGTTAGAATGGCTTTTCTCAAAAAACAACTGATCAGTGTTGATGAACATATGGAGAAAAGGGAACCCTTGTGCACTGTTGATAGGAATGTAAATTGGTGTAGCCACTGTGGAAAACAGTACAGAAGTTCCTAAATAAATTAAAACTAAAACTATAATATGATCCAGCAATCTCTTTTCTGGGTATACACCCAAAGGAAATAAAATTACCACCTCATAAAGATATCTGCACTCCCACATTCATTGCAACATTATTCACAATAGACAAAATATGAAAACAATCAAAGTGTATTCATGAATGAATAAAGATGTTATAGTGACACACACATGAATATTATTCAGCCTTAAAAAGGAGATCCTTCCATTGGCCACGACATGAGTGAATCTAGAAGATATTATGCTAAGTGAAATAAGACAGATACAGAAAGGAAAGTACTGTATGATTTCACTTATATGTGGACTTTAAAAACAAAACAAAACAAAATAGAACAAAAAAATGCCTCAAATAGAAGACATAGGGAGTAGAATGGCAGAGGGGGTGCCAGGAAAGCTGGGGAAATGGGAAGAAGTAATTCAAAGGGTACAAAGTTGCAGTTCTCTAGGATGAATGCACGGAGATCTGATGTACAATATGATGACTATCATTAATAATATTGTATCATTTACTGGTAATTTACCAAGTGAGTAGATTTTCGGTACTCTTACTATATAAAAAAGATAGGAGGTGATGGATATGTTAATTTACTTGACTGTGGTAATCATTTCACCATGTATATGTATATCAAAATATCATGTTTTAAACCTGAAATATATACAATAAAAGAAGAAAAGTATATTGGCATAAAGAAACAATAAATTAACCTTTTATTCTGATACACATGAGATATTTTTCCAAGGTTATTGGGTTATGGTTATTTCCTCCTGGCCCTCTTCTTTTTTTTTTTTTTTTTTTGAGACAAAGTCTTGCTCTGTCACCCAGGCCTGAGTGCAGTGGCACTATTATAGCTTACTGCAGCCTCCATCTCCATGGCTCAGGTAATCCTCCCACCTCAGCCTCCCAAGTAGCTGTGACTACAGGTATATAGCACAACTACTGGCTATTTTTGTTTGTTTGTTTTCTATTTTTAGTAGAGATGAGGTTTCGCTTTGTTGCCCAGGCTGGTCTTATTTTCTTAATGGTTTTCTTGAACATAGAGTGTTTTGAAGTCTTTATGTAGTCATATCTATCAATTAAAATGCATTTTCATACTGTCATTTTTTTAAACACAAACGTTTTAATTTTGCTAACTAGTGGAAGAAGGCCAAATCCATCTTGATATTGACTTTCTATGTGGAAAGATATTTTTTAAACTTTCAGTCATGCAAAATTTTTTATGTATACAAGATTTTTTGTTTGTTTGTTAGTTTGTTTTGGAGGCAGGGTCTCGCTCTGCCTCCCAGCCTGGAGTGCAGTGGTGCCATCTCGGCTCACTGCAAGCTCCGCCTCCCGGGTTCACGCCATTCTCCTGCCTCAGCCTCCTGAGTAGCTGGGACTACAGGCACCCACCACCACGCCCGGCTAATTTTTTGTATTTTTAATAGAGACAGGGTTTCACTGTGTTAGCCAGGATGGTCGTGATCTCCTGACCTCGTGATCCACCAGCCTCGGCCTCCCAAAGTGCTGGGATTACAGGCGTGAGCCACCGTGCCTGGCTCAAGATGTTTTACATTACAAATTGATTATACCAGGTAAAGCTGCCCATACCTCTGACCCTACACTGTACGCCCAGCAAGCTTCCCTGTGGTGAGGTAACTGGTGTTAGTGATAAAGAAAGAGGCCCAGAGAAATGCCGTCAGACACTCAAGCACAGCTTGGAAGTCAAGGGAGTTTTTTAAGCCAGTAGAGTTTTTAAGCCAGTCAGAGGCAAGTTTTCACAAATCTTGGGGAAACGGAATGTGATGGCATCTGACTGAACTGGCACATAGAAATCATAAATGGGGACATAGAGGAGGGCAGAGATAGCAGAAAAAAGCGAAGACAGCTGGCTCTTCTCCCGTTTCTCATATACCTATGGAGGAGGGAATGGAAACTTGTGCAAGGGGGCTTTACAATGTCAGAGTTAGCGGAGGAGGCCACATTTTGAACTGTACTTCATAGTCCCTGAAGGTCCTTGATGGCCTCCACCCTGGAGTTAACTATAATACATTTTGAAAGTTAATAAAATAAACAGTTGATAATTGACTGAGTAGAAAAACAATGTCTCCTGGCTACAAGTACCATCACAAGCAGTAGTCTTCAAATTTTTGTTGAAGTACCTCCGAAAAAAACTATGAAAAAAAGATGTAAAACACCTTTTAAGTAGACAAGTTTTAAAATCTTAAGGAGTAACAAAAACTGTAATTTCTCTCATACCGTAAACAAGGACATTTTAACATGAAAATGTTAAATGTAAAGAATCCAAATACCACAGTGAGTTGATACCCACTGTTGCTTTAAAATTGTATGAATGACTTCTTAAACAGTGTGAAATTACACATTGTTTTATTTTCCATGACCTGATATTTTCATTTTCCTTTCTCTCAGTATTCTATCCTAATATATTCATCTTTGAAAGTTTTCACTCATACTCTTATCCTATTTATATGCTGCAATAATATTTATATACATTAAACTTTTCTATTTATTTTCTGTAACTACAGGCCTTAAGTGTGAACATTTTTTCTTCTGTGTTTAGTTATTATTATAAGTATTTTTATATACAGTTAATCAAAACACAATAAATATGTTAAAATACTGAACACATAGTTACAAGGAGGAAAATTTTACTGAACTATATTACTTAATGAGGAGTGAAACTTTTATTTTTTTAATAGATTCATAGATCCATAAATAAATATTACTTGCTGCTAGAGTAAGACAGATTTCAGCCTTACTACTATTGCTATTTTGTTTAAATAGATGCACTAAGAAGCCTTATTCACATAAATAAGTAGATACAAATGGAAGGAATTTTTTAATAGCATTCTCACTCAATTCTTTAACCTTTTTCCTCATGGGGAGGGTTATGCTTCTCTTGTGAAAAGTGGGAGAAAATCAATCGCAGAAAGGGAGGTGGGAGTGTAAAGCCATGGCTAAATTCTCAGATGGATTATTTTATTAATTGGGAAAGAATAATATAGAAATTGAGGATCTGGAAAGTGCTCTCAGTGTCTCTATCTACTCCTGGGTACCCCTGGATACGTTTTTATGTATCCCTGCATGTACATACATCTCGATTTGTATATTGCTTGTCTAGAGCTCTCCAATGTGGCCCTGCAGCAGCAATATCAGCATTACTTGAGGATTTGTTGGAAATGAAAATTATAAAGTCTCCACCTAAGAATCAGGTGTCGATGTCTACTCAACCAAATCAGATAGCAAAACTTCATTTTAATAAAGTAAGCACTAGATTCCTCTGCTCCTCAAATGAACAATTTGCAGGAAAGCGCACTACAAGGAATATAACCTTTTCAGGAATGTCCATTCTGCTTGCTCTTTCAAATGGAGAGAGCCTCTCTCCTTACTATGTATGTGCATTCCCCCAAATGCCTCAGAGTGTGGGATTATTTAGGATAAAGCTGACAAAGAGACAGAAGACCGAAAGCTCAGTGTAGCCCCAAAGGTCATTTTCTGATAGTCTGACTACCTTCTGCACAAAGCCCCCAAAGGCAGGAACAAAGTCTTGCTTACACAGTAAGGGTACAAAAATGTTTGTTGAACTGAATTTAAATAATAGTGTTTAAATACAATCCAAGAAGTGATATGTTTGGCATCTTAAAATCTGCCAATGATTTTGTGCTCACAGGACAGTTTTCCCAAGACCCTGGAAGGGGACTCGATGCAGTAACAAACTAACAATGATGAGGAAGTAGAGACTAAGGCAACAATGTATGAACAAGAAGGAATTAGCATCCCTCATTAGGGACCACCAAGGCTACCAGCTCTGGGAAATATTTTGGCATTTTATTCCTGTATTTTTCAATGCATTTAATATATGCTTCATTAGCTGATTTCACTGCATTCTGCTCTCTACAGTTTTTATTCTGTAAGCTATCGTCTTAAGTATAAAATTATGACAATGGTCTTGAAGATATGCTATTTAAGTACACCCTCCCTGTGCTGCCACTTGAGAATGCCTAATCCCATCCCACACCCTCATCTTCCACACGATGCACGAAGAGTTTGTCTCTTGCCTAAGACATTCAACCAATTATCAATTGGAGAATTGGGTCTCCCTACTAAGTGCTCTCCTCCTGACAGCACCCTGCTGTAAGAATTCTAGAAGAAATCCCTACTTTAGTAGTAGAAAACTCTACAGTCTGCAACATCAGGATTCTAGTGTCAGCTTCACGGTGCAGTGTCTTAGGTACTGAATAGACCATTTCATGTCACTGAGTCTTGCTAAAAACCCTATTTGACTCTACAATTTTATGAAGTCTGTCAACTTTGAGACATCTCTGAGGAATGTGAAGCTCAGAAATTTATGATATTTGTGATTAGATTATTACTTCTATTATCTTCAGTACCCTTCCCTCCTCAGCTTGACTTTGCTAATAAAGCTTTTATTTTTCTGCCTTGGGGATTCATACAGTCTTTAGAAGATGTTTGAGAGTTTAGGCTTGGAATAGGCAAAGGGAAATGAATTCTAATGAGAGGAATTTTTCTTATTTGTTAAAAAAAAATAAGAACTCATATTTTATGATTGAATAAAAATATGAAGAATTGGGATTGTTAAGATATAAAAAGACCTCTCAGAAGCTATCTTTTATGCAGAACGGACCGCATCACTGTGATCTTCAGTGCCAAGCTAGAATGATCACAGGCACAGCAATCCCCAAAGCAAGCTCCTCTCTTTATGCATAATTTTAATATCTTCCTATCATGAAAAAATGATATTTGATTACTGAGAATTCCACTTCTTACCCTGCCCATCATATATTATTTCTCTTCAAAATACACTATAGAAAGATGGAGGAAAATCCTCTTTCCATTGAAAAGAGGGCCTGAGGTTCTTTAGAAATGGTTGTGTCAGAGGTCCAATAACTCCTTTGAACGACCAAGTCTCTGCATTTTTGTCATTGTATTCCCATCTATGTTATTTTCTGCAGTAATTTACTTGTCAGAAAGATCACAGGAAACTAGCAATTTACTTTGTGCACAAAGCATTGTGTGGCTGTGACTGCCTTTTCTCATAGGGCTGTAATCTTTCATTTGTCTAAATGAAATGATGGATGAGCAGGTATCACCACTTGGCATGCCAAGGCTGCTGTTCGTCCACGCCTCTCCCGCCTTCATGGCAAAGTGCCCCTGGCTGAGACACCCCTAAAAAAGGGGGCTGCTGGACCTAAGAGAAGGCTCTACATGAGGTTGACAACCAACCACTGGAGACCAATCCCTACAAGCAGAAATGTTTACATTGCTTAATATAGCTTAGTATCCTTGTATAAGAAAAGAGCCAAATAAATTTCTTCTTTTGCATATCTAAAAATGTTGATAAACATATCAAATATTTCAAAGTTGTCTACCATGAGATAAGACAGAAAATATATTGCCTAACACTGACCCTTCTCCTTTTTTTTCAGCCAAAGGAAAATAAGCTACAGCATCTGTTAATAACTATTGGATTTCGTTCATAAAGATGCTTTGATTGCCTCCCCTACACACACTCCACTTTTTAAGCTCAAACTCTGAGCTGAATGAACATAAACAGGCTTAACAACTTCATAATTTTCCCAGGCTTCATTCCCATTCACCCATTTCACGTAAATGACAATAACCAAAATGAAAAGAGCTTAAAGTTTAATAAGAAGGTTTCACTTGAGATAATTATAGAGGTTTTGGTAGGCTTTCAGAACCCTCTTCATTATCAGAAATAGTTGGGAGATTTTTACTTCAATTCTGTCTGTGCAATTTACAGTGTGAGTACCATGCCCCAGAAACTCTGTTGTCAGGGATGTGAGCAAATGTTGAAGCCAAGGAGGTTTCTGGTATGCAAATGTCAAGCCCTCAGGGTCACCACTGTCAAGAAACAGAGAGCAAAAGGTGGATGTCCTCAATCTGGCAAAGGGTGTTGACAAAAAGCAGTCAGCAAAGACCATATTTAATGTTGAAATTTTGAAAACATTTCTGCATGAGTTGTGGGAAGTAAAGTTTTTGTCAAGCAGAATTCTTACCCACTCCTTTCTCATACCACACATTTCCTCTTTAGGAGGCAAGTTGAGCAAAGATATATCAAACATCTACTCTGTGTTTAAGCATTAAGAGTGCAAAGATAAATAACAGATGGTTCTTGCCCTGAAAGAGCTTATGCATTATTGGACAAGGCAGGCAGAATCAAACTGACTATATCAAGATAAGTGCATACCAGCCATAGAAACAGAGCACTATGAGGCAGATAACCCCCAAAATAGACATTATGCATACTTTTTCATATGCTGTCACGCATCCTTTAATGATGCGGATAGATTCTGAGAACTTCATCTTTAGATGATTTTGTCGTTATTTGAACATCGTAGAGTATACTCACACAAACCTAGATGGTGTAGCCTACTTCACACCTAGGTTATATGGGATGGCCTATTACTGCTAGGCTACAAACCGGTACAGCACGTTACTATACTGAATTCTGTAGGCAATTGTAATGCCGTTGTGTATCTAAACATATCTAAACAAAGAAAAGGTACAGTAAGGATACAGTATTATAATCTTATGGCACCACTGTCATATATGTGGTCCACCATTGACCCAGACATCGTTAGGCAGTGCCTGACTATATTTAGAAAGACGTGAATGTTTCTGTAGAGACTTTATTTTATTTTATTTTTATTATTATTATAATACTTTAAGTTTTAGGGTACATATGCACAATGTGCAGGTTAGTTACATATGTATACATGTGCCATGCTGGTGTGCTGCACCCATTAACTCATCATTTAGCATTAAGTATATCTCCTAATGCTATCCCTCCCCCCTCCCCCAACCCCACAAGAGACTTTAGGAAATGACATACACTTAATTGTATCAAGTGTACTGGGTTTCTGAGTAACAAGTCATGCATGCATGCATTCATTCATTTATTGGGCTTTACTTTTACACCAGGTGTTTTGCCAGATCTTGGGGTTACAAAGATAATTTTGAATTGTCTTCTGCTCACAGGAGCTGTATGCTGGATATTGGAAAGTAGATTGAAAGGCCTTGAATGATATGTAGTCAAACACTATTCTGCAAGCATAAGGATGCCAGGAAGATTTGGTTGCTTTCGTTATTGAACAAAAGAAAGAAGGCTGTGCTAAAATCTTTGGAAAAAAACAATATGAGTGGAGAGGTTGGATTGGAGTCGGGAAAGACTTGTGTCAGGGAGGCACAATTGTTCTTGCCCAAATGATAAGGGCCTGAACTTAGAGTAGTACTTAGGTATGTAGGGGAGACATTTTTTAAATAAAAAAGAAAGAAAATAGTGTCTAGTTCAAGAATTTGTACTGCAAGCAAGAACAAGTGTCTCTGACTATGAGAATAGAAAGGACTTTATTGGGAAAATTTTATTAAGACTGATTGGGATAACCAATATGAGGGTTGAGAACCAGATTTTAAAAATGTAAAACAAACAAGGCAAAGGCAAATAAGGCTCTGGACAGCCAAGAGTAGGGAGGAGCTTCACCATTGCTGGAAGGAAAGATGTGGCTCAAATGCACGGGTGTAGCTGCTGCTACTCAGCATGACTCCCTCTGAACCTGTCACCCCTAACACTCTGTTCCAATGATGTTAAGCCAACTGGGTGCCAAGCCTGAGGGTGCAGGGAGAGTATGTCTCTTTCTTAGGAAAGGAGAAGATTGTGTGTCATTAAGTCTGGTGGCTTCTCCCAACTGGAAAAGGAGGTTTGGACATTGAACAGCCTCCCAGTGGCAATTGTTCACCCCAAACCTATATCATGGGAGACTTCAAAAGATCTAGATTTATTGACACAGTGAATGATAATGCCATAATTGACATAGGACATAGAATCACAAGGAATGCAATAGCAAGTCTAGGTCAAATTATATTTGAGATATTTTTTAGAAAGCTAAGTAAAAGCCCAGAAACTGGTTTTGACCTGGATGTCAGCACAGAGGTCAGTGCTAAAGACAGAGTCCTGGAATTCCATTAGCTAGTCATATTATACTCCCTCTACATTCTACTGTCTGTCCATAACTCAGAACCACCTGAAAATACTCTACCCAGTTCTAGACTTGCTGCTATTATTTCACTCTCCTGTGTATTCTTGTATTTCATTCTATTCCCCGGTCATTCAAAATAGTATTTGGTCCTACAGTTGGGTGGAAATTATTCCTCAATTGCTCAACCCCAACACTGCTAATTCAGAGAAAAGAATGTGCCAGGAATTTCTCTGTCTCCATCCCATGCTCAGAAACCACCTTTCCTTCATACCAAATTAATCACTTGGGGTGTGCTCACTGGTGATTCCACACATAGTTAAGAGATCAGAAGTCAAGTATTTTTCAGTAAGAAAGCTCCAGTGGATAAATGGAAAAGGAGACAGGGGAGGTTATCCTGTCCATAATCTGATTTAAGGCTCTCCCATCACTCGTCTTAACAGTTGTCCCTGACATCATTCTCCACTCCCACTTGGTCTGGGATGCTGCATTCCTGCTGCCTGCTGCATCAGCTTACTGATGGTTTTGCATAGAGATTTTCTAACTGGGATTCCAGGTAGGGACTCATGAGGAAGTGAAAGGGAATAGGGAAGACGCAAAACTGGGAGGCTTTGGGTCCTATTTTTCTGTTTCACCATAGCAACTCAGATTTTTATCTTTTTATAAATTAGTCTTTAATTTTAAATTAAACTCAGATTTTTATCTTTTTATAAATTAGTCTTTAATTTAAAATTTCATTTGAGTACAGGTTTCCGATATTACAAACAAGTTTATAAGTCATTGCTATCTTAGTGCATTCAGGTTGCTATAACAAAATATCATAAACTGGGTAGCTTACAAACAACAGAAATTTATTTTTCACATTTCTGGAGGCTAGAAAGCCCAACATTAAGGCAGCTTCAGTGTCTGGTGAGGGCCTGTTTTCTGGCTTATAGAGGACACCTCCTTGCTGTGTCCTTACATGGTGAAGAACTATAAGGCTCCCTCAGGCCTCTTTTATAAGGACACCAATCCCATTCATGAAGGCTCTTTGCTCATGACCTTGTCACATCCCAAAGGCCCTACCTCCTGATACCATTACCTTGGGGGTTAGGAGTTCAACAAATAAATTTTACAGGGATTTAAACATTCAGTCCACATCAGTTGCTTTCAACTGATAGTTCTCAAAACCTTTCTGGCATCAGGATGCATTCACACTTTTAAAAATTATTAGGGCCTTTTTTTTTTTCCCCAAGATGGTGGATTGGAGGAATTGTTAGCATGCCTCTCCCACTTGGAAAGACAAAATAGTTTGTAGAGACTCATGCTGTGAACTTGTTTCCAAGAGGCAACACAGGAAATTAACAGGAAGATTGAAAAATAAAAATAACAGAACCTTTGAAAGAAGTGGCAGACTGAGCCTATGCCTTGAGCGAGGAGGAAAATTGTAAGTCCCCAGAGTGTGAGAGCAGGAGAAACTGCCCCCAGGACATACATTCCCCACTGGGGAACCTGGCAATCCAGGCCACAGGGGAAGGCCTTATCTCAGTGCCGGAGTTGATTTAGTGACTGATGAGGAGTATATAAGAAGGAGTGGCATTGGACATGCTTTATAAACACTCTCAGACTCCAGCTGGGATGAAGGGAAAACATCCTTGATCCTACCTCCCAGGGGACCTCACAGAAATCTGGTGATGAACTCAGTTGGTGGTCACAGATGGAGGGAAGCTCCTGAGATTCATGATGTAATTTCAAGTTGGGACAAACTCCCTTGGCCAGAACCAAGGGGTGAGTGGGAAGTGTGTTGTAGTCATGGGCACAGGAACTGGATGCCCCTACTTCACAGACGGACTGAGAGGGGCATGGCCTGAAAGCTGTGGTTTCTGTCTCATAGGGAAGGTTTATGGCCTGAGGAAGTTTTTAGTTCTGAGCTCAGACTGCCTGACACTTAGCTAGCCACTGTTAGTGGAACACTGTAGGTTTGAGATCTAACTTGCCAAGTGCATGGGTGCTGGATGGGGCTTACTGTCACAGAGGGATTGTTACTCCCCAATCCCTCTGTGGACTCCCTGGACCATTACCCCAGCAGCCAGAGAACTGCTCACTGGGGCCACTGCTTGCATCTGCATGTGGAGAGGCAGAGTGTGGACTTACCTGATGCAGCCCCCACCTGGCTTTGCCCCTCCACCTGCCCTGGTAGCTTAACACAAAGGACAGAAACCTTTGGGAGCTCTGTGGCTCTGCTTGTTGCCTGAGAAACCAGAGTACTTCCCCTGAGTAGCATAAGGCAAGCACAAATCCCACTGCTACCAGAATAGCTGGTGGTGTTTTACAAGTGCCACCTCTTGGTTGGAGGCCAACTGACACAGTCCATTACAACATCTTCAGGGAGAATAACATGGCCCCCAGGAAGGGGAAGACTTGTGCATAACCTCAGCTATCATCATTGCCTGCATCACCCTGGCTAACCAGGAGGTCCTTAGTCTCTCCATGTGACCAATTCATTACTACTATAACCGGCATGTGAGAAAGCCAACACACTGAGGCTACTTAAAACCAAAGAATCTCAAAGAGTCTAAGTCACTCCCCTGCCACACCATCAGAACTAGTTCTGGTACCCGCTGCTGGGAGACGTGAGGACAGGTCACATCACTGGATCCCTTGAAGACATTCCCCATCTCCAGCTTGGAGTGTGGCAGCCCCCTAGGAGGCTACACTCAGTAAAAGAGAAGCATTCATAGTAATTTGGGCCTCAGGGACTACTACTTCTAGGGGAAGGGGGAGTGTACTCAATGGGACAAAGAAAATCCAGACCACAGGCCCTGAGTCCCAGAACTTTCCGCTTTTGGGAAGTTTCTTTCGGCAGAAGCACAAGTGCAATGCTGGGCTCAGTAGGAAAAGCTGGCAGCCCTACTCCAACAGTCAGGAGCCTTGGTGCTCATAAAGTGTCACAGAGGAGGGGACTTCTTCTCCCTATCACCCACCACTGAAGACACAGGTGGGGCTTCTCTCATGGGAGTTTGACCTAGGTCCTTCTGTAGACAGCCTTTCTAGAACATCTCAGAGTGACTGTATCCCCATAAGAGGAATGCTTTCCAGGTTCAGGCTTGCATGAGAGGTAGAGTGACAACCCTTTCCTATATGGAACATCGGCATTCCTTCAGATGAAAAGAGGTGTCTGTCTGATCTGAATAGCTGGAACCCTGGGTCAGGAGTGTGATTGAGAGGTGGATTGCTTTCCTGCTGGCCTGGCAGGGGAGCTCAGGTCATTCCCTCTCTTCACCCTGAAAAGACCTCAGTGTTTTTCACTGAGAGCTCCTCAAACTACCTCTGTCAATGCTGTGATCTCTGCCCTCCATTGGGTATTGTACTTACCCACCTGCTTTAGCCACAGCTGGTTTTTACCTGTAGATACTTCCTACTGGCCTGAAGGCTGGACTGTTCAATCCAGTGATGAAAATAGTGGGGGAAAAATAAATAAAAAAGTACATACCACTGGGAAAAAAATAAGCTTCAAGAGACTTTTGTCATTCCAAAATTATAGGAGACAGTGAACCTACTCACACCATTAACATATTGCCACTACAACCAGTATCTGAAAAAGCCATAATACAAAGGCTCTTTATAACCAAGGAACTCATACAAAGTCTTCACCCAGAGCTGAATTAGGTTACAACAATTTATAAACATTAAAGTCACATCCTCAAGGATGGGACATTTTTAAAAAGCACAGTTGAATTAAAAATAAATTCAAAAATAATTAAAAGAAATAGTCTACCCAAATAAGAAGAAACCAGAAAAATAATTCTGGCAATATGACAAAACAGGGTTCTGTAAAACCCCAAAAACATTACACCAGCTCTTTAGCAATGGAACTAAACTGAGATGACAACTTTGAAATACCAGATAAAGAATTCAAAAGGATGCTTATTAAGTTACTCACAGAGATACAAGAAAAAGATGAAAACCAACACAAAGAAATTTAAAAAACAATTTAGGATGTGAATTAAAAATGTTCTAAAGAGATAGGTATTAAAAAAATCAATTAGAACTTCTGGAAATAAAAGACACATTTACACAATTACAAAATGCAGTGGCAATTTCTAACAGTTTACTAGATCAAGTAGGATAAAGAATTTCAGAGCTCAAAGACAAGGCTTTTGAATTAATCCAATCAGACAAAAATAAAAAATAATTAAAAGAAGTGTACAAAGTATCCAAGAAATATGGGATTATGTAAAACAGCCAAACCTAAGAATCACTGGTGTTTCTTGGGAGGGATAAGAAAAAGCAAAAAGTTTGGAACATTTATTTGACAGAATAATTGAGGAAAACTTCCCTGGCCTTACTAGAGATTTAGACATCCAAATTCATTAAACCAAAAAAAAAAAAAACTCTCGGGAGATTTATTCCAAAAAGGATATCTCCAAGGCATATAGTTATTAGGCTGTCTAGAGTCAATGTGAAGGAAATAATTCTAAGAACAGTGAGACAAAAATATGATGTATTCTGTAAAGGAAAACCTATAAGACTAGCAGCAGACTTCTCAGCAGAAACCTTTTACCAGCTGGAAGGGATTCAAGTCCTATCTTTAGCCTCGTTAAACAGAATAACCATCCACCAAGAATTTTGTATCCAGCAAAAGTAAGTTTCATCAACAAAGGAGAAATAAAGTCTTTTTCAGACAAGCAAATGCTGAGGGGACTTGTCACTATTAGACCATCCCTAAAAAGAAATGATAAAAGGAATTCTAAATCTTGAAACAAAAGGTTGATATGCACCAGAATAGAACATCTTGAAAGCATTAAACTCACAGGACCTGTAAAACAATAACACAATGAGGAAAACAAAGTAATTAGGTAACAATCAACATGATGACTGGAATAGTACCTCATATCTCAATATTAATATTGAATATAAATATTCTAAATGCTCCACTTAAAAGATACAGGTCAGCATAATAAATAAAAAATCACAAACCAAATATTTGTTGTGTTGTCTTAAAGAAACACACTTACACATATAAGGATTCTTATAGACTCAAGATAAAGGGGTGGAAAAAGATATTCCCTGCAAATAGAAACCAAAAGCAAGTAGGAATAGCTATTATTATGTCAGATAAAACAGTCTTTAAAGCAAAAACACTAAAAAAAAAAAAGAAGGAAAAAATAAAAAAATAAAGAAAATCATTATGTAATAAAAAAGGATCAATCTGCAGAAGACATTACGATCCAAAATACATATGCACTGAACTGTGGAACTCCCAGATTCATAAAACAATTCCTACTAGACCTCAGAAAAGAGATAGACACTAACACAATAATAGTGGGGGATTTCAACACTCCACTGACAGCACTAGACGTATCATCGAGGCAGAAAGTCAACAAAGAAACACTGGACTTAAACTGCACTCTAAAGCAAGTGGACCTAACAGACATTTACAGAAGGTTCTACCCAAGAACTACAGAATATGCATTCTTCTCATCAGCACATGGATCATTCTCCAAGATAGATTATATGATAGGCCACAAAACAAGTCTCAATAAATTTTTTAAAATAAAAATCATATCAAGTATTTCCTCAAATCACAGAGGAATAAAACTAAAAATCAATCCAAAAGGAATTTACAAAACTATACAAATACATGGAAATAAAACAATCTGTTCTTGAATGACTTTTAACAATGAAATCAAGAAAATATTTAAAAAGTCTTCAAAATGACAGATAACAGTGACACAAGTTATCAAAACCTCTGGAATACAGCAAAAGCAGTGCTAAGAAGAAAGTTTATAGAGCTAAATGCCTACCACAAAAAGTCTAAAAATAAAAGATTACAAATTGACCACATTATGTCACACTTCAAAGAATTATAGAAACAAGATCAAACCAAACCCAAAGCTAGCAGAAGAAAAGAAATAACAGAGAACTCAATAAAATTGAAATTTAAAAATGCAAATGATTAATGAAAGAAAAAAATTGTTCTTTGAAAAGATTAACAAATTGATAGACCATTAGCTAGAATAATCAAGAAAAGAAATGAAGATTCAAATAAGCTCAATTAGAAATGAAAATGGAGAGATTACAACCAACACCACAGAAATACAAAAGACCATTTGGGACTACTATAAACACCTCTGTGCACATAAACTAGAAAATCTAGAGGAAATGAATGAATTCCTGGAAAAATATAGCCCTTCTAGCTTGAATGAAATAGAAGTTATGAGCCGCCCAATAACAAGCAGTGAGAATGAATCAGTAATAAAAAAAAATTCCCAGTTAAAAAAAAAAAAAGCACAGAGCCAGATGGACTCACAGCTGAATTCTATCAGACATTTAAAGAAGAATTGGTACCAATTCAACTGAAACTATTCCAAAATAATGAGAAAGAGGGAATCCTCCCTAACTCATTCTATGAAGCCAGTATTACCATGATACCAAAGCAAGCAAAGGACATAACAAAAAAAGAAAACTATAGATCAATATCCCTGATGAACATAGATGTAAAAATCCTCAACAAAATACCAGAAGATTGAATCCAACAGCTGCAGAAAAAACATTCAATAAAATCCAGTATCTTTTTATGAAAACCCTCAACAAACTAGGCATAGAAGACACATACCTCAAAATAATAAAAGCCATATATCACAAAACCACAGCCAACATCATACTGAATGGGGAAAAGTTGAAATTATTTCCCCTAAGAACTGGAAGAAGACAAGAGGCCCACTTTCATTACTTCTATTCAACATAGTGCTGGAAGTCCTAACCAGAGTAATCAGGCAAGAGAAAGAAAGAAAGGGCATCCAAACTGGGGAAGAGGAAGTCAGACTATCTCTGTTTGTCAATGATATGATCGTATACCTAGCATACCCTAAAGACACCTTCAAAAGATTCCTAGATTTGATAAATGAATTCAGTAAAGTCTCAGGTTACAAGATGAATGTACAAAAATTGTAGCACCACTATATACCAATGACGACCAACCTGAGAACCAAATCAAGGATTCAATCCCTTTTATAACAGTTGCAAAAATAAATTAAAATATCTAGGAATATATTTAACCAAGGAGGTGAAAGATCTCTATAAGGAGGACTATAAAACATTGCTGAAGGTAATCATAGATGATACAAACAAATGGGGATACATTCCATGTTTGTGGACTGGAAGAATCAATATCATGAACATGATCATAGTACCCAAAGCAATCTACAGACTCAATGTAATTCCTATCAAAATACTAACATCATTTTTCACAGAATTAGAAAAAAAAATCCTAAAATTCACATGGAATCAAAAAAGATCCTGAATAGCCAAAGTAATCTTAACCAAAAAGAACACATCTGGAGGCATCACATTCCCTCACTTCAAATTATACTACAAAGCTACAGTGACCAAAACAGCATGGTACTGGTATAAAAGTAGATACACAGACTAGTGGAACAGAATAGAGAACCCAGAAATAAAGCCAAAGTCAAATGCTTACAATCAACTGATCTTCAACAAAGCATACAAAAACATAAATTTGGGGAAAGGACACCCTATTCAATAAATGGTGCTGGGAAAACTGGATAGCCACATGTAGAAGAATGAAACTAGATCCCTATCTCTCACCATATACAAAAATCAACTCAAGATGGATTAAAGTCTTAAATCTAAGACCTGAAATCATAAAACTTCCAGAAGAAAGGCTAGGAAAAGCTCTTCTGGACATTGGCCTAGGCAAAGAATTTATGACTAAGACCTCAAAAGCAAATTCAACTAAAACAAAAATAAGTAAATGGGATCTAATTAAACTGAAAAGCTACTGCAGAGCAGAAAACATAATCATTAGAGTAAAACAGACAACCCACAGAATGGGAGAAAATATTTGCAAACTATGCATCCAACAAAGGAAATAATATCTGGGATCTATAAAGAACTAAAACTAATCAGCAAGAAAAAAACCCAGATAATCCCATCAAAAAATAGACAAATGACATGAATAGACATTCCTTAAAAGAAGATATACAAATGGCCAACAAACATATGAAAAAATGCTCAACATCACTAATCATCAGAGAAATGCAAATTAAAATCATAATGAGATAATACCACCTTACCCCCGCCAGAATGGTCATTATTAAAAAGTCAAAAAAAAAAAAAAGAAAAAAAAAAGAAAGGATGGCATGGATGTGGTGCAAAGGGTTTGTTTATACACTGCTGGTGGGAATAAAAATTAATAGTACAACCTCTATGGAAAACAGTATGGAGATTTCTCAAAGAACTAAAAGTAGATCTGCCATTTGATCCAGCAGTCCCAGTGCTGGATATCTACCCAAAGGAAAAGAAGTCATTATATACAAAAGAAACCTGAATGTGTATGTTTATTGCAGCACAATTCACAATTGCAAAGATATGAACCAACCTAAATGCCCATCAACTGATTACTGGATAAAGAAAATGTGGTATATATACACCATGGGATACTACTCAGACATAAAAAAAGAACAAAATAATGGATTTTGCAGCAACTTAGATGGAGCTGGAGGCATTTATTCTAAGTGACACAATTCAGGAATGGAAAACCAAATACTATATATTACCACTTATAAGTGGGACCTAAGCTATGGGTACAAAAATGCATGCAGATTAATATATTGGACTTTGGAGACTCAGAAGTGGGTGGCAGGGAGGAGGGTGAGGAATAAAAAGCTACATATTGGACACAATGTACACTACTCGGATGACAGGTATGCTAAAATCAGACTTTACCACTGTATAACTTACCCATGTAACCAGAAACAACTCATACCCGTAAAGCTATTGAAATTAAAAATAAAATTAAAAAAGTATTAGGGACCTCAAAAAATAATTATGTGGGTGTTGTCTATTGATATATAGTATATTAGACATTAATACTAAGAGTATTTAAAATATTTCTTTATTCATTCAAAAATAAAAATAAAACTATTACATGATAACATAAATATACTTTTATCAAAAATTACTATGTTTTCTAAAACAAAGTATAATGTGAAGAGAGGCCGTATTTTCCATTTTTGCAAATCTCATTAATATCTGGCTAAGTAGAAGACAGATGGATTCAAATATCTGCTTCTGCAATAAATTTATTATATGTTGTTTTGGTTGAAGTCTATGAAAAATAAAGTCAACCTCACAGAGATACATAGTTAGAAGGAGGAAAAGCATTTTGGTAATCTTTCTACATAATTTTGGATATTTCTTTTTGACAATATACCATAACTCACTAATTAGTAGTTTCTTAAAGGTTGGTTGCAGTGTGAACTCAAAACCCATATCAGTAAACATTTTGAACTCTATAACATTAAAATATATCAGCCTGTCTTGCGCTTTGGATGAATCTTTTAGCCATGAATAATTTTGTAACATCACCCATCAGTCATCTGGAAAATATCGGTTCACTGAGTTATGCCATTTTCAAGTTGACATGCTTCATTTTGCAATCTCAAAAAATGTATGTTCATTAATATTACCACTGATCTCATTAGAAAAATTTCTAAATGTGGGCCAGGCTCGGTGGCTCACGCCTGTAATCCCAGCACTTTGGGAGGCTGAGGTGGGCGGATCACAAGGTCAGGAGATCAAGACCATCCTGGCTAAGACGGTGAAACCCCATCTCTACTAAAAATACAAAAAAAAAATTAGCTGGGCGTGGCGGTGGGTGCCTGTAGTCCCAGCTGCTGGGGGAGCTGAGGCAGGAGAATGGTGTGAACCTAGGAGGCAGAGCTTGCAGTGAGCTGAGATCAGGCTACTACACTCCAGCCCTGGGCGACAGAGCGAGATTCCGTCTCAAAAAGAAAAAAAAAAAAAAGAAGAAAAATTTCTAAATATTGGGAAGCTGTCAAACTCACAGTGGTAGACACAAGTTGTTCACAATTCTAAATTTTGCTTGCAAGCTTTAATTTTGTAATTGGCAACAAATACCATCAGTCATTTTCCTTGAAGTGACAGGATCACTTCACTTTTGGAAAAGTATCTGCAAAATACCTAAGTCTGAACAATCATGTTTGTCTGTCAGTCATTCTTTCAAATTAAAGGGTATTTCATGGAGGAAGTATCTAGTTTAGCTTGCAACTAAAACAACCACACAAGTGCTTTTCCCCCAACAAATATCATACTTTTGTGTGCACCTTATAAGTTGCCTTACGTGTACTTACCATTTCATCATATAAAATATTAAAAAGATGTGAACTGAAGGGTAGAGATTCAATAAAATCAACCCAGTATACTCTTCTCAAGGACATTCTTAAAACTGCTTTTCCTGCCCCCTATGAGTGCCTGGTGCGGTATACAATGACTACTGGTACAGTTTGGTGGCCCTGCCTTGATTTGAGATAAAGCACCAGCAGTTCCACCCACCACTGCTTATTTTTAACATCAGGGCTTATGTCACTGGAGTGAAAAGGATAAATATCACTTTAGTATCATGAAGAAAACCATTTTGACCTGAACTCCCTGAATGGGCCTGCGGGATCCCTATGGTTCCGTAGGCCACACTTTGAGAACCTCTGCTTTAAACCTGGAAAAGGCAAATATCAAGAGGCAAGTGGAAGAAGCTGTGTGTTAGAGCCACTTGAAGACCAAAGACAAAATGCACATGTGTTCTCTGGGAGGAGTCTGATAAATAGTGATTACTCATTTGTAACAGCTTTCCAGGCTTCTGCACTTTTGGAAGACTTGAGGAGTCTATAGGGACAGCATCTATAACACATCAAAAAAAGGTTTTTGGCAACTCTAGATAAAATATCCCAAGGTTCCAGGGAATATGACCAAAGTGCCAGGAAAATACTTAGAACTCACTTGTGCATTCCTTCATTCATTGCCAGAAAATAATAAAAAATTACTGAGCCAACTGCTAACTGCAATCTATATGTTTGAACACAAAGTTTCTTTAAAAGCTAATTAGAATACCTAACAATACTATTACTGCCAACAACATAAGCAGAAACATTAAGCACTTACAATAAGTCAAGTATTGTGTTAAATACTTCTTATGAATTGCCTCCTTTAATCCTTATAATTAATAATGAGATGTCTTGCTACAATAAATTGGCACAATTTCTATCTCATTTTTATGAATGAAGAAAACAAGACTTTCAAAGGCCAAGAAGCATGTCCAAGATCACATGGCTGGCAAGTGTTGGGGCTGAGATTTGAACCTAGGGAGCAGGCTTTGAGCTGTTATGAAACCTCTCAAATCATCTTCTCATTATTTGTAGAATGCTAATAGCACTTACCTAGTTGAAGTTTGTAAACCATGGACAAGATAGCACATATGAAGATGGCATGGTGCCCAAGACATTGGATATAGAGGATAAATCTTATTTGCCTCCCATATTGACTGCAGCAACTCCCTCAATTATCTTACATTACAAAAAGGGGGAAAATAATTATTAATAACTTCAATGCAAAGCATCATTGTTAAGTGTCAAGAAAAGGGCCATATATTAAGTTCTCTGGAAGCCTGGCAGAGGCAGACATTACTACCAATGAAATACAGGAAGGATCATGTGGGAGGAGAAAACCCTGGAGGGTAATTTGAAAGGCTAGAATTTGGTAGATTTTGTTGAACACTCAAACATGTAGCAATCTGAAGCTTGTGATTGAGACATTATATTGTTAGTATATACTGTTTTTAATGAATGCAAACATAAGTGTATATACATACATGTATTGTGTTGCAGTATTTGTGCCACTGGTGTTTTTGTAATTGGTGAAAAATTTATTTAGATATTCAAGAAAAAGGAAGAACCAACAATTCCTTTTGAAATTGGGAAGAGAATGGATTTCTTTGGCTTCTGAGACTACGCTGGTGAAGCTAGTTTCTCCACTTTTTTTTTTTTTTTTTTTTTTTTTTTGAGATGGAGTCTTGCTTTGTCACCAGGCTGGAGTGCAGTGATGTGATCTCAGCTCACTGCAACCTCCACCTTCCTGGTTCAAGTGATTCCCCTGCCTCAGCCTCCTGAGTAGCTGGGCCTACAGGTGCATGCCACCACACCCAGCTAATTTTTTCTATTTTAGTAGATGGGGTTTCACCATGTTGACCAGGATGGTCTCGATCTCCTGACCTCGTATCTGCCCGCCTCAGCCTCCCAAAGTGCTGGGATTACAGGCGTTTCTCCACTTTTAAATGCATTTCTGGCCAAATGGACTATATACACAAGACTTACGGTTCTGGAGGAATCCTTGATTAGCTTCTAATGCGCCTGTGTAGAGATAATGCTGAAGGGGTGCTTTTGGGGAAGTCGGTTTCCATATTATTTCCTTTGCCAGAATGCAGACTTGTATAATTACCAGCTAATGTTTTTCTATATCTGCATGACTTATGGAAATGCCTAATATTCTGCATAGGAGACTTGGCTACTTCATCTGTAGACATAGCTAATTCCACTCACTTCTGACCCCTCGTGAGAATATTTTGAAATCTCCTTCTGACAGGTGCTAAGTAAAGAAATTATTCCAGTTAACTGGGTTATTGATTGAACT
Source organism: Pongo pygmaeus (assembly GCF_028885625.2). Lineage (NCBI taxonomy): Eukaryota > Metazoa > Chordata > Mammalia > Primates > Hominidae > Pongo > Pongo pygmaeus. Next base: position 49,780,874 of record NC_072384.2, on the reverse strand, counting down.
GAGTAATTGATTTTATGGTCTGCAGTGATATCACTCCTTACTTTGTAAAGTAAAAGACTTGAAGTGGTTCATATAAAACTGAATGTGGAAGATAGAATATCCTAGGGCTGAAATATCTTCCTGAAAAATATGAGGATTTCAGCAATCAGCACTCTTTGGCTGTCTCAAATTCTGCTTATCTCTGGCTCTTGGTAGGCTAGTCTAGGCATTGCCACTAATCTTTTGTCAGAAGAGTCCCCCTGGTTATGTGAAATCGTTTCTCATTGATGCACTTTGCTGACAACACCATCTATCAATGTTAGGCGGTAGGTAGAGAACTGAGATTTCGAATCATGAAGAAATGAAGAATTAAAACCAGTGGGTATTTTTCTCTAGCCCACAAAGACAAACTAAAAACAGCTACCTAAGAGTGATTAAGCCTCACTCTTGTTTTTGGCAGCACAGTTGTGAGAAAGAGCATCATAAAGTCACATTCATTGTGGTATGGCTGTTTAACTTGGATTGAATTCTCTATGCCTGTTTTGAAGTTTTGGTTTGGAGGAGTGGGTGTACGCTATAGCCCACTAAAATAACTAAAGCTTATATCTTACTACTGATAATTTTTAAAATCGTTAGTTTAAGTTTCTGCTTTAAATCTAGTATATGGAAAGAAATGGCAGAAATCAAAACCCTTTCCCATGTACTTCCTGGAGATGACCTTGTCAGAGATCTAGACATTACCATGGCAGCTGAGGTCAAAGTGTAAATTCCACTTGTGCAACTTGAGATCCCAGCTTGCTCTTGGATTGATGCAACTTCGAGGCCCCAGGGGCCAGATTTTCACAGGCTTTGAGGAAAGCTGCCTGTTTGCATAATGTTCAGGTGTCCCCTGCTTTTTGAATATGCACAACTCCCATTTGTTCATGCAGATTTAGTAATTGTCTATTTAATCACCTATTTGCATGCACAATTACTCAGTTTGGGCACATCCATGCTCATTTGCATATGTAAATCTTGACTTGGGCTCCAGCAAACGACTGCACCTGCAAACTGCAGCCGGGCCCATTTATAAACCCTTAGGGGGGATTAGCCTTGTCCACAGAGGGAAAAGAAGACCAAATGAGTTTGAGGTCCGAATATTGAGCATTAATTATATGTGTAATGAAATAGATTTCTTTTATTTTAAACCTAAAAAGGAAAGAAGTTAGAAAGTATGTTGATCATTCTCTAATGGGAGAAAAAGCAATAAGATGAAAGCTTTTAATAAGCAAATAAAGGAGACCAGCAAATACTATTGAAAGAAAGAAATGGCAACAGAGTTGAAACGTCTCCCAAAACTCTTCTGTCAATGTAACCTTTGTTGCTGCTGATATTTAAAATAATATGAGGCTAGAGGCTGTAGCCATCTTTGATGGAAGGGGAACAAGTGACACAGATGCATGACTTTATGAAGATCTCTGTCTTTCCAGCAAGAACAAAATTGCTGTAAGGCCCTATGCGTGAGATTGCTTTCTCTGTTTATAGAAAAATTGAACCCAGCTATTTGATGCTTTAAAGATTTTCAACTCTTAACATAGAACATGTCGAGAAAAATATGGGAAAAATTTACATGTGTGCAGAGAATGGAGAAGAACATAACTCCTAGCTATTATGTATAGGACAGGATCTTCTTGGCTACTCCAAAAATAGTTTTTCTCTAGCTTTAAGTTTGAATGTTTCATTTAGAACATTGTATAAAATTCAGATTATTAGGCCACACCAGATACTGATTCAACAGTTTGGGCCTAAGAATCTGCATTTTACCAATAATCTGGGGGATTCTGATATATTTGGGTTTGGAATACACTCTTTGAAATACCGATTATCAGGGCTTTTGAGGAAACTGGCAAATACAGATATATGCCAGTCTATCACTTGTCTCTCCAAACATAAAGAAAGCACCTCAGCCGTCAAGCCAGTTCCTTGACTGCTGGATAACAAGCTTATATTACAAAGTTTAATTTTCTATGAGGACTGCAATAGCAACCAACCAGCTTTAGCTCAGTATTGCTATTAATAGCCCTCAAGGGCTGGCAAGAAAAATTACCTTACCAAACCCCACCTCCACATAGCTTTATACCTCCCTTTCTTAGAAGCCCAGAGAATCAAGAGGCCCCACTTCAGCCACAGCAAAGACCAGCCCTGTCCCCAGAACAAGTTTGAACCACAAGACTAAGCTCAAGGTTAATTAGTAACATTTATAGGTTGAGATGGCTTATTAATTGGTTTGGATCAAAGGAACAGCTATGCAATAAAATATGTCTTTAGTGAGTTTTGTTTCTGAAAAGTGGTTTATTTATTTTGATTCATTTTTTAAGATGAGGTATTTAAAACATCTTTGGTCTCATTTGTTATAGTGGCTGTGATAACCAGAAAACATCATTTCCAAAATGTATTTAATGGGAATGATTTCAAAAGAAAAGGACAATGGCTGTTGTCCTAGATGTTGGTTATGTTAGACAGAGACTTCTAGATAAACTAGTTGTCTTAGTTTCTGAAAAGGAGATGGGAGTAAATCCTACCTGACTATCTCATTTCATACTCACAAAATACCTACAATATGGGTATTATCGTCTTCATGTTGCAAATGAGAAAACTAAGGCTTAGAGAGGTTAAGCTATGTGCCCAATGTCACACAGCTAAGTGCTAACAGAGGCAGAATTTGAACTCTAGTCTTTCTTACCCAATGGGAAAAGCCCTCATTTCTGAACACTGCTCTTGCTTCTTTCAGACAGGCTGGGAAATTGACATCTTCATCTATCCTCTGTCTTGTGAATGTTCCCCCAGAGAAAGGGCTGGCCATTAGTTCCCCTTTCTACAAATGACCTTGAAAACCATCTATCTCTTCCAGTAATTACTTGGATGAAAATGGTGAACCCAGCTGCTTCCCTGGTGATTTTCTAGCTCAGCCTCATAAAAGCTGCCTTTGTAGAAGCTGCTGCTTGTCTCTCTCTTTTACTTGATAATTCCCAAGAGCAAGATTACCTACAACCAGCTGCTCCTCTCTACATGCAAAGGGATTGAGGAAAAATCAAATGCTGATTAAATCTACACATTGTCTTTCTCATTCCCCTCCGGTGAACACCAAGAAAAATCACTGGAGTCATAAGACATTGGGCTCAAGTTTTCTCAAAAACCCCAACAGGGTTATTAAACTGATAAAAACAAGAAACAACAGAATAGTTCCTTCTAATTTACAAAGAAATTGTGTCCAGTGTTTCCTCCCATTCTTTCTACATCTAGGGGCCTTTTATTTAAAATTTAGCAGTCATAGATGCACTCATGAGAGAGACAAGATCTCTTTCAAAGTCAAGCTGCTCATAGAGACCCTTATTCAGAAATAATGCCCCTCCCACGATGTAGGAGAGCTGTTAGGATCGCCTGTTTTGTTATACACAAATTGAAAATTCTCTGCCTAAGTGCATCTTTTACTAATTAATTGTTTGCAAGAGCCACATGCTAGAAATGCTGTGCACATAGACCTTGTTTTCCAATACTTTTGAGGTGTGTGTCCTTTAGAGTCACAGGAGATCATTTTTAAGAAGTGTTTAACTTTCCTAAAAGGTTCTTGTGCTAAGAATCAATCTCTATATTATAAGAAGATGTTAAAATGGGACTCTTGCAGACTCGATATCTATAGATATGACCATCTGATAACTATTAATATGAAAGATGCAGGACTCCATATGCACAATTTTCAAAGGAAGTCATGGAAGACCGGTTTCCTGACTCTTAGATCCTTATAAGATCAAGGATACATAAAAAGGAATCAGAAAGTGAAGGGAAATGGTACAACTACTTTGGAAAACAATCTAGCAATTTCTTCATAAGTTAAATATCAATTTACCATATGTCTCAGCCTCTCCACTTAAAGGCATCTACCAAGAAAATTTAGAGCATATTTCCACCCAAAGACTTGTACATGAATGCTCATAGCAGCATTATTCATAATAGCCAAAACCTGGAAACACCTACAATGTTTATCAATCTGGAAATTAACAAGCAAATGGTGGTAGGTCCATACAATGGAATACTATTTGGCAATAAAAGGAAACCAAATATTGAAACACGCTACAACATGATAAACCTCAAAAATATTATGCTAAGTGAAAGAAGCAAATGATCACATATTGTATAATTCTATTAATATGAAATGTCCAGAAAAGACAAATCTATAGAGACAGAAAGTATACTAGTGGTTGCCTAGATCTAGGTGTAGGAACTGATAGCGATTACAAAGGATTTTTGAGGGGTAATCGAAATGTTCTAAAATTGAATTGAAGGTTGCACAACTCTGCAAATTTACTAAAAAACAATTGTACACTCAAAATGAGAGAGTTTGATAGTATGTAAATTGTATTTTATGAAGTCTGTTTTTAAAAATGGAGAGAGTAGGGGAGATTTTCAATAGATCTTCACTATCCAATATTGTACCCACTAGCTACACGTGGCTAGTACAAATGGAGATGTGCTTTAAGTGTAAAATACATGCTGGATTCAAAGACTTATGGTGTAAAAATATTATAAATTATCTCATTAATACTTTTTTATATATTGGTTTCATGTTGAAATAGTATTTTGGATATATGGACATATTAAATAAAATATATTATTAACACATTTTTACCCGTTTCTTTTTAATGTGGCTACTAGAAAGTCAAAATTACCTGTGTGTCTCACACTGAATTTCTATTGAACAGTGCTGTGATAAAGAGAGCTGTTGCCTGTACTCCCCTGTCTTCTGGAAGGAGAAGAGAATTTGCTACAATCTAATCCCAAACCTGGTGAGGAGATTCTTCAAGTGGACCTTTCAGATAGTTGTTTGATATTCACTGTGGTCAAGGGGATGATGGACTGCAGCCCAAGCAAGCTAAAGTCGCCTAAGGCAGCAGGATAAAATGACGTACACTCTGACCAGGCAGGACTTGTCAGAGGCAACACATGTCTAGCGTTGTCTTTGACCCAGGTGTGAATCACAAGACAGAAGGCGCTCTGGAGTTGGTAAGACCTCCTCAAAGCCAAGTCTGAGTGAGGAGGACCAACAGGGAAGCAAAAGCTGAAGAGTAGTTTGAGAGAAGCCAGGGGAAAGAAAATGCTCATTGCCCATGTCATGTCATGAAAGTTGGAAGAAAAGAGCTGCATTCTGATTCTAACTCAAATTTTGCCTATTCAGTGTACTGATGACACCATAATAACTTCTTTCTTCCAAAGTAGGGCTGCTGCCTTGCAGAATTCCAGGAGGCATTATTCACATCATAGTCTAGATGGCAGGTGCCAGGCATAGGGATGACCAAAGAGCTCATGCAGGTGCTCAAGAGAGTCCACTTTAAGTACACGCCAGCGCCATCACCAGTGAGTATGAGGCCAGATTACAAAGGCACTGGACCAAATAGAATTTTCCTATCTCTGTGCTACCCTTCTGTCTCTCATGGAGGAGTCAGAAACTGGCTAGCAAGAAATGAAGTCTAGTGAGAAGAAGATGGAAGTTAGCAGAGAAATAGAAAAGAAACCAATGATTTCCCCTTTTTTCATTTTAGACTTTTAGCCTAAAGCTGACATGAGCTGAAGGTGAGGAAAAGATCTGATATCGAATTAAATTCTGGCCATTGATTGAACTAGATTCGAATTTCTTATTTGAGAACTCATGACTTGAGGGACCATATAATCATGTGTGTGACTTTCTGTGTGTGACTTAAAGCTTAAAAGTCACACGCAAAAAGGCACGGGCCTGTCTGAGTTCTCATCTAAGAACAATAAAATGTGAACAAATTTAAAGGAATAGTGACAAAATGAAAGAGGTGAATTCTGATTGTATAACTCCAGTTGTGCTTGTTCAACATAATGATACACTGTAGTAACCTCTCTCTTCAAAGGCAGGGCTGTTGTAATGCAGGATTTCCAGGAATGGCAGTTGCTGGGGTTTACAGGGTACAAGTCCTGAACCAGGTACTGCAGCCCAGTTTGAAGTGAAATCCCACAAGGGTGGGTGTGGCTGGAAGTCAGGCCAAGCAGGCTTAAATTGATAAGAAACCTTGAATTGGTACTAGGTCTAAGATTCAGCCTCAGGCTAATGCTGATTTCCAACCATGCGCTCCTTATTCCACAAGAGGGTAAAGGATCAAACTCACCACATCTTGAAAATTATTCTTTTTTTGTGAAGTAGGATCCTTTTTTCAGAGGCCTGCAGGGCTTAGAATGACTCCTAAAATCAACGCCATCACTATAATCAATAATGCTATCAGTTGCTAAGTGAGTGTCAGAGACCAGAAAAATGAAATGTACCCTACACACATCTAAATCTCATTCCCTTTGGTGCTACAACTCTGTGTTCCCAGTGGACACTGCTTAAGTGAAATTGGATACAAAGTGTTAGGGATACAAGACAAAGAAAATTAGCTATGAGCACAAATTTCTAATTTCATCATTAGTACAGCAATCATGCAAATATATTTATTTTTGGATTATTAATATTGTACAGTAAGTGATTACACAGCAAAGTCATACTTATTTCTGAAGATTTTTTAAGGGAAAAGATAATTCTATAAAAATATGTTAAATGGATAATATGCTGTATTATTAAAGGTATCTTAGAAATAAATATTTCTACTTTTTTGCATAATGAGATTTTCATGTCTGCATTGTCCTATTAATAATTGATTGCTGAATTCTATTTTACCTTGCAAATTGCATCAGATTTTCCTTTTGAGTGCAGGCCAAGCTGTACCTTGTTCACATGTCATGCCCGAGTGATCTTATCAAGATAATAAAAGTCTCCAGGTGATAAGGTAGTAGTTATCAATGGCAAGTTTATGTTTTAATACTCCAATCACTTGAAGAAGAATCAAATGAGACATAACACACTGAATACAAACCACGGAACTATAGCTCGCCTCCTGGGGCACCATGTGCAGTCAGCCCGCCCCCTTCTCTATCCATTTTCTCACATAGCCAGTCAAAGGCAGGAGTTGGTTTCTGTGGATGACTGTATCCCAAAGCAGGGCCTTTGTATATGCCCTTGCCTTTTTCTGGAATGGGCTTTCTTCATTCTGTGTGCATGGCAACAGCCTCTTAGTCCTTTAAATTCAACTTAAATGTCATCTTGGAGATGCTATCATTGACCACCCAATTAGGCTCCTCTATCACTTTTTATCTCAGCTCACTTTTTCCATTTCATAGTGACACAGGATTTTTTTTTATGTGGCCTCACCAGCTGGAGACCTCCATGGCCAGTGACTCCCCTGCCCCGGCCTTGCTCAGCTCCAGGCTCACTGCACAAGGTACCCCGTCCACTCAGCCCAGCTTCTGCCCCAGACCAGATCCCATGACCACCACGACTGCATGCTCAGCCCACAGCAGGAAGGGGTATGTGAGTGAGTGAGCATGGGGTCTGGCCACAGCACACAGCCAGGCACATCAGCTGCTGTGGTGGGCAGGCTACTCAAAGTGCCAGCAGAGGTGTGGGCTCAAGGCAGGACTTACAGCTGCACCAGGCATGTCACAAGTGATTCCCATGGTGGACTCTAGTGTCCAGATGAGGGGGACATAGTGGCACCTGAAAACTCAGAGACACCAGGAACTGCAGAGCCAGGAACTGCAGAGCCCCAAGGGGTGTCATTCCCACCGTTTGCAGCTCAGCAAATAGAGGAGTGTTAACAGCTCTTCCAGTCCCATTTCCTCACTCAAGTCCACGACAGCTGTGCTGGCCTAGCTCTACTGCTGCTTCCCTTTGTGTGGAATGGTTGCTTGGCACTGGTAGGGGGTAGAAGGCTACAGCATTATATAGCTTTATTTATACCTGTACTTGGTGGATCCCAAGTTCTTGTACCGTGTCCTAGAAGAATGAAGTTATGCTGACAACAAGAGTGTGAGCAGGGTAGAGAGTTTTATTGAGCAATGGAACAGTTTTCAGCAGAGAGGGGACCCAAAGGGGGCAACCCCCTACCCAAAATTGGGTACCTCTCCCAAATGTGGCTGAGCCCGGGGTTTTTATGGGCTCAGAATGGGGGAGTGAGTACTGATTGGTTTGGGAGTATGCAAAAAGCCAAAAAAAAAAAAAAAGCCACTACTCAAAGGTGGGCACAACAGTGTAAAAAACCATTTAGGGAAGGTTAGATTATGTGTAAAATAGGTGAAGGCTGGGGATCAATCAGAGGAAAGTGTGCCAAATGGGAAGAGAGATTCTCAATCTGGTTTGTGGATTTATCTGAGACTCGTAGCTTGGTTTTCAGGCTTTAAACTGTCTTCAGCTAGAAAGTTGGGTTTCACCAGGGACTCGTCCCTATTTGCCTAGGAATTTGTCTTCTGCCACTACCAATAGTAGTGTAATGTAATCATTTCACATGTTTTTCCTACTCTATCATACGCTCCTTGAAGGCAGCTATATCGTGCAGCAATATCGTACAGCAATAGAGAACACAAGCCTTATTACTGTAGTTTTGCTGGTGACAAGCTGTGTGGCCTTACATTCTTTGAGCTTCAGTTTCCTCAGACGTAACACAGTACTCAACTTATGGAGTTGTTGGAATAACACATGACCAAATGTATGTATGACACTTAGCTAGCTCTGGCCCCTAGTCATTAATCAATTATTGCTATTGATTTTTATTTATGATTTTCAGTGAAGGAAATTTCAAAATTATTCCAGTTAAAATCACAATATATAAGTACCCTTTGTTTGAAATGCACAACCTCACCACCCCATGTCCTTTTGTTCTTCAAACCTTAGTGCAAGTATTCCTTACTCCAGCAAACCTTTCTTGAAGCAGTCACATTGCCCCAGTGCTCCTAATGATGCCTCCATTGCACCTACAGTCTTCCAGGGTGGTAATCACACCAGGTTCAATCCAGTTTCCTCTAGTGATCTGCCCTGAAGGTGTGCCCAGACCATACCCCTAGGTGGAAAGAAAACATTAAAACTTACATTTTGGAGGAAAAGAAGAAGAGAAATTGAGTACGACTCATATCTAATATATTGCTTGATCTTGGGGTCTTCCCTCAGTTCCCTGGTCAGATACTATTTCAACTGTGCTCCTAAGGTGTTCTCGGAAGAGAATGGGATTCCATGATGCTGCAGGAATAATAGTGGTGCCCTCAGTAGCTCAGTCTTTCTGTAGGTTAGGTTGTCTGGGTGAGTGGAGTTATGGATTATGTTTCCTGGGTTATCTAAAGTAGCCCTCATGAAATGGACAAGTATCTTAAAAAGATTCTTAAACAGAAATCACAGATTAACATAAATGCTAATAATAGAAGTGAACATTAAGAAAATCATGAAACTGACTCTTTTACTTCTATCAACCATATTATGAAATCAGATCTGTGAAGATCTGGGGGAAAATGAAAAGTGAAATTTTTAAGATTATTTGAAATAAGGATTTATACTCCCTATAATTTACAAAGAACCTCAGAACAAGTGAATTATCATTCAGTGATAATAATGTGTGCATGTGTGTATTTCTGGTGAAAATATGTAATTGGCAAAGATATGTAATTAAACATGTATAGAGACCACTGATTTAATCTGTGATTTGCCTCTCTGTCCTGCCTACCATATTGTGCCACATTGCCACAATGTATGCTCTCTCAATGCAGCCTGTGTTCAGATGATTCAGCATGTTTATGGGGCCAGATTTTCCTTATGTACATCACCCAACAAATTAAATGCAGAAGCAGAGATTAAGATTCCACCTGTCTTCTGTTAAGTCAGATAGTAAAGAAATTTACAGAAAAAGACAATGCCACCATTGTTTATGAGTACAGTTATGTTTCATAAAATATTTATTTTAGTTTACACAAATGTATACTTATTAATTTTAAATGAATAAATAAATAAATATTTAAACAAATAAGCAAAGATTCTTTGACATTCTCTGTAAGTTTTTGAGAGGGTAAAAGGAATCCTGGGACCAAAACATTTGAGGATTGCTGACCTAAAGCAGGGATCATATTGTGTTTGTCCATTTGAGTCCAGCATAGACTTCTATTAAAATGTATATGGAAATAACAATTGAATGACTGAATTTTAAAGAAAATAAATGTGTTACTAGTACATTCTTCACTTTTGCTAGGTAGATCTAGCATCTCTCTGTTGTACTCTTCAGTGCTCACAATTCTTGCAGGCATTGACAACAAGGTCTCAACATTCTCAATGTGTAGCTCAAATTGAATATGAAGTAAATAGGTACTTTCAAAGTGTTTGTTGTCTAAATGTCGAGGGAATTAATTACACACCCAGCAAGTGAACTCCAGTTCTAGTCCTTGGATCGATTGAACGATAAGAGTCACCGTTTGTGAAGAGATCTATTCAACTTCTCAACTTAAGCTCACGTTTTATTGTAATGCTTTTAAGAAGCCCAAAATTTTAGACGCTGGCCACCAATGGAAAAATGAGGAGACAAAAGGAATGACATTCTTAAAAGTGTGGCCCAGCACCTGCAACAAAATCACCTGATGTGCTACTTAAAAATACAGATAGCTTGACCTACTCCTGAACTACTGGATTTGGGTAGAGCCCAGGAATCTGCACTGTTGCAAACTACCTGGGGTAGGGTTGTCAGAGAAAATACAGGATGCCCAGTTAACTTTGAATCTCAGATAACCAAATGGGACAGACTTATACTAAAATATTAAACTTTGGATATTTGAGATTCAAACTTCATTTCTATTTTCATTTGCTAATCTGGCCAGCGTATCCTAGGGAGACTCTTTTGCATAATAAAGTCTAAGACTCACTGGACTTTAAACGTCTTGTGGGGATTTGATGAGTGGATTAGAAGTAGTTTATTTGCTAATCAATTTAGAGCAGTGCTTCTCAGCCATTGGTTTCACCTGGGGTGTTTTAAAAATTACTGGATCTTGCCTTGCCTCCAGAGATTCTGACTTAATTGATCTATGGTGCATCTCAGGCACTGGGCATCTTTAAAAGATCCTCAGGTAATTCAATGTGCAACCAAATTTGAGAAACATGATTAGAAGAGAGTGATGGAGAGACCACTGAAATTCCTATAAATGAACAGCATTATATATAGCATTAAATGGGCTAAGTGAAAATATAGAAATCACTAAGGTGTTCAGTAAATAAAGGCCCGGGATTTGTGGTCAGTGATTTTCTGTCTATCTATCTATCTATCTATCTATCTATCTATCTATCTATCTATTTATTTTCTGTTGGGTGTGTGGGGATTGGGATGGTTGGGAGAGAATTGAGGAAGGGGAACGGTTGATGCTGGATATTGAAATCTCCTAGAAATTTTGTCCAAGTACTCATACCTGGCCATTCTAGTTCATCCTTATCCAAGGAATTCTAAGTCTTTCTCCCTAACCCTCATATTCTAACTAGGATGTTAGAGTACTATTATTCTAGCTAACAGTTGATACAAGCTAAAATAGAAGAGGAGAGAACCATAAAAATAGCTTAGGACAACAAAGAAGGGGGGAAAAAATAAACAAATATTTAGAATAAGCAGAACTTCTACATGGTAGTATAAATGGCTACACAACGCATTAACACAAAACAATTTTCTGTCAACATTTACTCAAATTTTGTGGAAGAGCTTCGTTAGTAGAAATGAATTATATAAGTAATTAATAGAAATAAATAAATAAGAGAAATAATAAATTTTTTAATAAAACTTTTCTTATAGAAAAAGTATGGTCAAGTTGATGGCAGGGTACAGCTACATAAATCCCTGTTGTTTAATCATTGACCACAACTGAAGTAAGCCTAGTTACTATGTCACTGCTCTTCACTTGGAAACAGCTTCTTCAGGAGAAGGTGTAAGGACTTAGAAAAACTGAAAATCTTCTTTAGAGCTAACCTGGCACCTCTCAAACTTTTACCGAGCATAAGATCTTTTAAGCAAATTTCTTTAAGTAAAAAAATCTGTTCTTTTGCATGAAAGTATAATTTTTGAATTGATTTTTTAATTTTATTATTATTATTATTTTAGACAGAGTCTTGCTCTTGTTCCCCAGGCTGGAGTGCAATGGCGCGATCCCGGCTCACTGCAACCTCCACTTCCTGGGTTCAAGTAATTCTTCTGCCTCAGCCTCCCAAGTATCTGGGATTACAGGTGTGCACCACCAAGCCTGGCTAATTTTTTTGTATTTTTTAGTAGAGACGGGGTTTCTCCATGGTGGTCAGGCTGGTCTCAAACTCCCGACCTCAGGTGATTCACATGCCTCGGCCTCCCAAAGTGTCAAATTGATTTTTACTTCTCTTTCTATGCTTGGGTAGTAAAGGGTGGACCAATTACACAGGGACTGGATCTAGGAGAGCATAGAAATGTTCTGGAGGCTAGAAGTAGACTTGCCATGGGTTCCACAGTTGCCAGAAAGCCAAGCAAATCATAGGGTTAACTCACTAAGTGCTTGTGAGGCCATGGCAGAACACCATCCCACTGAAACGGAGCAGCCTCCACTTAACACCAGCTAATTGTTGTTACCATGACAGTAGTGCATTTTAAAATGTTTTAGCAGAAACCAGCGATTGTCAGTTTTTAAAATCACCTGAGGACCATTTAAAATATGCTGATGTCTGTGCTTTGCTTTTGACCCATTAAATCAGAATCTCTGGGGGTGGTGCTTGGGCATTGGAATTTTTTTTAAAGCTCTCCAGGTGATTCTAATGTGCAGCCAGGGTAAGAAACTGTAGCCAAGACAAAATGCTATGTTGTGTGGGGTAAGGTTAAGCTACAAACCAGGTGCAGCAGGCATCATGATCAGTAAATAATTCACACGGCAGCGATAGTCACCCAGTATTATTTTTAAAAGTCCACACTGCAGAAGTGGCTACTACAAATGCTTCTGTCAGATCAACACAGAAATTCAGCTAATAAACATATTCAATGTCACAGATTTTATCTTTTAATCAGTGGCTTTTTAATTAGATAAGGAATTTAAGAAATAGGCTCTTCTTGGCAGAATTAAAGCATATTTTGAGACACTACCCAAACTTGTATGAATTTCACATTAGAAATTAGTGGTACCTGTGGCCTGTTACCTAAGAAGATGGTGTCCAAAGCTGATCTCTGCATCTAGCCATTGGGTCTGAGCATGGAGGTTCATCCACTACTGATACTCAGGGTACTAGAATCATGCTTCTGGAATCCTGTGACAGCTTCCTGGGGTGTACCTTTTTTTTGACGTTCATTGAAAGCAACAAAAATTACTAAGAGCTTGGTAGGACTTCACCAACCTCATAGAATAGACAGCTTGCTGGTAAATGTTTATTTAGTTAAACAATAGATGGTCACAGAATTTGGTCTGAGATTTACTTTGAAGTTGAGTAGGATAGCTAACTCTTGCTTGCTTCAAAGTTTTTGATTGTTTGTATCTATCAAAAGAACCTAGGAGCTGTACATGACCAGATTGGTCTGAACCAATTTTGCAAGACATGGAGAGATAATAGTGTTGTCAAATTCTCCAATGTATTTTTTAAAACAGACACATTTTTGTATGGAAATTATAAATGTTGGAACTAAATTTAAATTTGTAAGGAGACCAAAATCTCTTGAGTAGAAGCAACAACTTCTCCCTGGATCACATTGGACGTGCAGGCTGTGAGTTTGTGATCTCTGGTCTCACCCCTGGGAGAGGCCCTGTCCTCCCATAAGTTAGCCTGTGCCCTTAGGAGCCAGAAGTGGTCTAAAAACTCAGGAATCAGTCTCAATCTAGCCAGGAGAATCTCAACATGTCTTGGAGGGACAAGGTAAAATGGTCACAGGAATTCAGGAGGTGAGAGAACAAGACAGGGACACCATTGGACAGAAACATTGACATGAAACTATCCCTCGGCCACCCTTCCACAATCATTAAGTGTGGGGCAGTTCTCAAAGGCAGACCGAGAAAGAAGCCTGAAAAAGCACCATGGCCCTGTGTATTGGTTTCCAGAACTGCTGTAACAAAGTGTCATGGCTGGGTGGCTTAAATAACAGAAGTTTATTTTGTCATGATTCTTGAGGGTGGAAGTCTGAAACCAAGTTGTTGGTGAGTTGGTTCCTTCTGAAGGCTATGAGGAAAGGATCTGTGCCACGCCTCTCTCCTTGGCTTGTGGATTGCCATCGTCATATTCACATGCCATTCTCCCTGTATGCGTGCTTGTCTTCATGTCCAAATTTCCTCTTTTTATAAGTTCTATTGAATTAGGGCCCACCCTAAGGACCTCACCTTAATTAATTACATCTACAAGGACACTTAGGACAGTTTTTCTTTTTTTTCTTTTTTTTTTTTTTTAAGACAGAGTCTCTCACTATCGCCCACGCTGGAGTGCCGTGGCGCGATCTCGGCTCACTGCAACCTCCACCTCCCGGGTTCAAGCGATTCTCCTGCCTCAGCCTCCCGAGTAGCTGGGATTACAGGTGCCTGCCAGCACGCCCAGCTAATCTTTTGTATTTTTTGTAGAGACAGCGTTTCACCATGTTGGCCAGGCTGGTCTCGAACTCCTGACCTTGTGGTTCACCCGCCTCAGCCTCCCAAAGTGCTGGGATTACAGGCGTGAGCTGCCGTGCCCGGCCAAAAGGGGAGGTATGAAGGGGCCTGGCAGTTGGCAGGCAGAGCCAAAGAAGGAAGGCTTCCCTGCCTGGGAATCAAACCTTGGCTGCGTCAGTGAGAGGGCTGAATCCTAACCACTAGACCAAGGGGAAGACGACACTTTTTCAAAATAAATTTACATTCTATGGTATCAGAAGTTAGAACTTTGTATCTTTAACACACGGAGAGGAAGGGCACAATTCAACTCATAACATCCTGTATGGGCATGGAAGAGGAGTTGGAATTAGAAACAGGAAGTGATTTTCTACTTACTTTATCCATGGTGTATTGAGCACACTCTTGTATTTACACACTCTTGGACTAAGACACCAGGACAAGTGAAATGGTTGAAAATTCTCATGTTTCTAGCCAAGAGAATCCACTTAGCAGACTCTTGAGGAAAAGTCAGGAGAGGTACTCAAAGTCCCCCTGATCTGCCAGCAGAGCACATCATAGAGTCTGTGGTCCCAAGCTCAGGAAGATTCCTGGGACCTGTGTGCTTGGGGGACTCCTGGTCACTACATGGAGATGCTACTTTCTGTTGAACTTCAGCCAATGGTGTATCCCACTCAAAGATCACACATGGGTGCAAGTAGAGGTTCATGTCCTCCAGTGGCTTGGATTCAGTAGAGGAAACAGGCAAGTTCAAAGCATGCAGCAAAAGGAGCACAGAATTTGAGGGAGGTGGGAAGTGCCAAGAGGGAAAGTGACCAGCCTGAGACATTAGAAGATAAAAGTGACCAGTCTGAGTAATCTAAGTTAGAAGCTGAGGCATGTCCTGTTTTTGAATCCTCACTAGTGCCAATGGAGAGCAAACCATCATATTTGGGGCCAAGAATGCAGACTCATTTGAATGAGGAAAATAGACTTCTTTTAACAATGATTTTTTTTTTAATCGAGAAAGTAACCCACCAAGAAGGGAAACTAGCCAACTAGCACTAAAGGAAATGCAATAGAAATATAATTTTTTTTTTTCTATTCTAGACCCTCTGTGTTAGGAAGGAGAACATTAAATCTCATCCCATATTTACAGTCTGGGACAGAGAGCACTGGGGGGTCTGGAGCACAAAGTTTGTACATGAGGTAGTTTTGTCACCAGCCAGTTATACTGAGCTATTGGCAAACGCTCAGTGTACTTTTTCTTATTTCTAGACCATGCAACCACGTCATAGGTGAAGGAATAGATTTAATCAAATGTAGAAGCCTGAAGGAATTCCAGAAGTTCCCTCTATCAAGCCTAATTTTACAAATGGGAAACTCAAAGCCCAGAGTTAATCAGCTCACAAGATCCCATAGCAGAGAATTGGCAAGGGTCTGTCTAGACTCAGTGCACTGCTTATTTCCAACTATCACAAAACAGTATTGGACACTGATCTTTGGTGGAGCTTTAAGAAAGTGGTGGATCATGCAATGTGCAAATTTTGCTACCCTAGTGAGAAAAGATTGAAAACTCTTAAAAATTAAACTTTCATCTTTTTATTTATTTATTTATGAGATGGAGACTCACTTTGCTGCCCAGGCTGGAGTGCAATGGCGTGGTCTCAGCTCACTGCAAACTCTGCCTCCCAGGTTCAAGCGATTCTCCTGCCTCAGTCTCCCGAGTAGCTGGGACTACAGGCGCGCACCACCACACCCGGCTAATTTTTGTATTTTTAGTAGAAACGGGGTTTCACTGTGTTGGCCAGGCTGGTCTCGAACTGAATGAGTGACTAAGTATATAGGGAACATCAAACATATAAAGCCCAGTCCAAACCACATGGCAAAAATACCTAGTAATAAGGATGTTACATAAGTCTAATAACTTTATCTCTCAGTATTAAAATTTCAATCCAATTTGAAGAATTTTTTTAGTGCATTCTGTAACTAAGTGTTATAGTAGGTGCTGTGAAGGACAGAAAAAGTTGAAAACACACGTCTGTTATGTAGGTGCATCAAGTACGCATGTGCTGGCCCCAACCACTTTATGAGGATATTATATTGGCAGAAGCAGCAAAGGAGATTCTGGGAGTTCAGGTGCACTTCCCAAAGTTTGTGTATCTACAGTAAGCAGCAAACTTGGGGCTCCAACACAGATATTTTATTTAATTCCAAATCAGGAATAGTTTTATTATAGTATTTTGAAAAAGTAATCCCCTCAAGTAATACAATGCAGAACATCATAGAACCAAGAGAGTGGCATGCTTTCTTCAGTGAGTTTCAGGAAGTGTAACTGAGTGGCTAAAAGCATTGACTTTGGAGTCTGAGTTTGAATCTCAGCTCTGTAACTTACACAGTGATGATGTGCTCTTGCCCTGATGATTTTAAACGTTCCAAGCTCCTAAATGGAGAATATTTATGCCTATCTCACCAAGTTGTTTTGAAGACTAAATTAAGGGAGATAAAACACATGAAAAATTTCAGTTACCAACAATATAAATGCATGAGAAATGGTAGCTAAAAATAATAAAGCAAATATGGGAAATCATTGAAGGCTTCTTACAGGAGGTAGCATCATGCTTTGAATCTGATGCAGTCTCCCATCCATCATGACTTTTGACAAGTGTTGAATATATAGCACTCTCCCACTATCCTTGAGCAGAAAGAAGGCATGCATTTCCATTCCTCTCAAAGTCAGCAACCAAATTGCAGCTCCTGCTACAAGTGCTGTAAGGATGAGCGAGGTATGAGAAATAGCTAAGGGCAGGGTGCTAGAGGAGCTGGCATGTTTGTTCCTCCAGTATTTTCTGAGAGCTTGGCTCTGTCTTATCTGGGTCTTTACCTGGAGCCTTAGACCAAGAGATCAGGTATGTGGCTTTGAGTTGTGGCCAGATGACCCTCAGGTTTCAAGGTGACAGACATAGAGACGTTGTAAGCTGCCCTAATAGGAAGACTGTTTTCTCTCCTTTTCTCTCCTTCTTTCTCTCACTTCCTCATCTTCAAAATTAGGGTTCAAAGAAGGATCAGTATTAAAGAAGCTAGAAAAAAACCCCAGCAGGCTAAGTGTGGTGGCTCACACCTTTAATTCCAAGGATATGGGAGGCCAAAGCAGGAGGATGGCTTGAGGCCAAGAGTTCATGACCACTCTGGCCAAAATGGTGAGACACTGTCTCAACAAAAAATAAATAAAGATAATACATAAAAATTAGCTGGGTGTGGTGATGCATGCCTGTAGTTCCAGCTACTCAGGAGGCTGAGGTGGGGAGATAACTTCAGCCCAGGAATTAGAAGCTGCAGTGAGCCATGATTGTACCACTGCACTCCAAGCCTGGGTGACAGAGCAAGAACCGGTCTCTGAGGAAAAAAAAAAAGAAAAAAGAAAAAAAAAAGCTCTTCAGCTCTTCATCTTGCAAGCTCTTATCTTCTATACATTTAACACCCTAGAGACATTTCTACCCAGAATGGAAGGAAGCAAAAACAAACAAAAATGAAAATGTATTGATCTACTAGTAGGCATAGAACAAAAGCAAATTTCAAGTGCTCAGATATGTGTAAGCTAACTTCATTACCAGGGTCACCGTGATTATACTGTCCAACTCTGTAGGTCCAGGGACCCCAGAGGACACTTTTGCCCTCAAAGTCCACTGATGAAAATCCCAGGTGTCTGACATCTTTTCTCAATTTGCTGCTTTTCACACAAAACACCCGGGACACATTTGCAGCATAAAGCCTAGACACCAGCCATTTGCTTTAGACCCCTTATAATCTAGGGGCTGCACCAGACACATACAGTTTCCAAAGGGAAACGATGACTGGAACTGAGTTGTGCCAGGGCCCTGTTGACACCGTGCAACAGCAGACTTCATGTGCTCCATTGGCTGAGGCTGCTTTTAATGTGAATTAGAAAGAGAAATGCCTACAGCAAAGGAGAACCATGGGCGTGTGTGTTACGCTAGGAGAAATGGAGCAGTGAAACCCCTGCACCATCCATACTGGTAACTGTCACACCTCAGGCTATCTCCTGATATGTTAAGCAGTGTCACAAAATTCCCAATACAACATCTGTATTGAAAATAAATACGTGTCATATAACACTCGAGGGAGGCTGGCTAGAGAATAAAAATGTCACGAAAGAACAAAAACCAGTGTTACAAGAGTAAGGTGGTTGAGTCTCATTCATCTGTACAGGTAATTAGACCAACGTAAGGCAGGTAGGTGATTAATGTTCTTCCATAGTTGCTTTTTGTTCTCTGGCCTTCATGATAGTGGAGCATCACACAACGGCTGTTTCTACAAGCTGCTCTGCTCTGGTTATCTTAGCTTGTCAACTGTGCAGGCCTGGAGACTGTGATGGACTGCCCCTGCACTGCCTTTCTGGTGTTGGCTCCTTCTGTATTTCTTCATGCAGATGATGCTTTTGCTACATCACACGATTCTTCTATATCCAGACTCAGAAACAGAAGTGTGGTGTTGGACCATGGGGGTTCTGAGGTCAGACTACTGGGGCTGAAACCCCAGCTGTGCCATCACCACCCCTGAAATCTCAGGGGAATGACTTAGCCTTTCTAGACCTGAGTTTTGTAACCTATAAAAAGAAATGCACTCACCTCATAGGGCTGTTTTGAAAATTAAATGAGTCAATACATGAAACTGCTTACAACAGCACCTCACCCATGAAAAATCCTCTGAATTTGCAATCTAGTATTACTTCATACTTTCATGGCTTATTGTGGCATTTTTTCTGTCTGGAGTGCCTTTATCTCCAATCTCATTTCTTCTTTCTCTTTATTCTAGTTGAAATATATCTCCTTTCTGGAAAAACTGATTTACCCAAGCAGGGTTGACTATTTTCCCCTATGCATCTTTATACCACTGCCCCAGAATTGATCATGATTGCATTGTTACTA
This sequence comes from Pongo pygmaeus, assembly GCF_028885625.2. Classification (NCBI taxonomy): domain Eukaryota; kingdom Metazoa; phylum Chordata; class Mammalia; order Primates; family Hominidae; genus Pongo; species Pongo pygmaeus. The sequence goes on along the minus strand of NC_072384.2, from coordinate 49,761,507 downwards.
ATCATCTATTATTGTCTGTCTCCTCAACCAGCTATGAGCTTAAGGACAAAGTACTGTGTACTCTTCATGTTTGTTTTCACCCAAGCTTTTTCCATGGAAGGTTCTCAATCAATATTTGTTGAATGAATGGATGAATGAATAAACTAATTAACCAACCAATCAATCAATAAATCAATCAATCACATATTGTCTACCATATGTAAATTAATAGAAATCTTGGCAATACTCAGAAAAGGTAGGGGAAGAAAAGCTTAGTGTACTTGTTATATTGCACACGGAATGATGAATTCTATCCCTTACATAAACTACCACATGAAAGGGTTTTTTTGTGTTCTGACTCAATTTACTTCCTGTGTCTATACCAGGCTTAAAGCTAAGTCTGCATAGTGCCCCTAAAATGGATATTTGGAATTTATTCATTAATATAGTTATAGTTAGGAAATCCAAATAACATAGACACCAATGTATATTTTTAGAGAATATATATTCTCTATTTAACCTTTCTGTGACCACCTAATTTACTAGGCACAATTTCAAACCTGTACGTTATTTTTCCACTCAACATGTGGCTCACCCTACTGAGAAAAGGTCCCATTTACAGAAGGCTTTGTGAATTCACTAAGTAGGGGCTTATGACCCATTACTGTTGAACATATCCGGACTTGGATGGACATGGTCTGAAGGATATTGGCCCAAAACAATCCTGGATGGCAACGGAGCCAGAAGAAACTCTCTTTATCCATAAGCAGACTTAGAGGTCAAGGTTTCTAGAAAAATCATGGCATTTTTTGCCTGACTTTTTCAATGAGTAACATTTGCCATATGTGTACCAAATATTTCTTTATTTTTCTTATGGATTTCTCTTTTTCTTCCCACTTTTCCTGAAGGAACTTTCTAGTATTTTAATGACGGATCATTGAGCAAGGATTCCTGTGTTCTAATCCCAGTCCTGTAGCTGACTGAGCCATGTCATTTTTTGTTTCCATACCTCATTTTTACTTGGTATAAATTAGCCTCTCTCTTTTGGACAGTAATGCAGAATTGCTTATTTTTGGAGCCTCATAGTAAAATAAATGCTCTGTTAATCCAAAGCTTCTGTTAAGACAAAATAGTTGTCTTGTCTGGAATAAGATGACTGAAAATACCTATGGCTGTGGCAACTGGTTTAGGGAACCCTTTTTTCTATGTAGGAAAAGAAAATAATTGAGGCAAATGATGTCTCTAGGAGCCAGCAATTGTCTTTGAATAAGTTTGTCAGTTACTCCCTTCTTTCTTTACCTTGCTGCTTATTTCTAGGAGGCAAAAATTGCCATTACAGTGTTCTCTTTCTATAAAATTACCATACTAGTATTTGTTTCTTAAGAGCATGATATACACTTTGAAGTGATTGTGTTCATTGAGAATATTATGTCAACATAAATGAAATAAAACCACTGAACCTTTCCTTGCCAAATACAGCTGTTCTTAAGGAAGTAGATTTGATAGCAGGAATACAATTTTAATTTACTGTTTCATTTTGGTGATTTGGAAAACTTTTACTATAAGAGTAAGAATAGAGTGCTACAATTTTATTAGAATCACATTGGAAGATTTTAATTATTTTAATAGTATAATTTACATATATAATATATAAAACTATTACATATAACTAGTATTAATTAATCCTAATCTGTAACATTAACCAAAAAATTGTTCTAATTTTATTAAGTGCACTATCATCATTCACACTAAATAATTATATAGTTCCATCATTGAGATTCATTTTATGCAAACAAATGGATTCATTTTATGCAAACAAATGGATTCTTTTCAAGTTAATGAATCATGAACTCATTAAATATAGATAATTTGAATTAACATTTATTTCATTAATTATAATTTTGATATGGCCTGTACTAGAATTGATAATGGAAGGAGAGGATTTTTAAAACAAAATGGAGCCCCTTATTCTTGACTAATGATGAATTTGCTAAATTCTTTCTTTCTCTAGTCAAGGAGTGAGAAAGAAACAGGACTGGTATACACCTACGGCCATTTCCTTGGCCTATGTATTCAAAGTTAATGTGGAGAAGATAATTTCCATTCACCATGGACATAGGGACAAGGCGTGTGTGTCACAAAGGCTGCCTAATAGAAGTGGGAATGCAAGGCTAAGCTTCCCCAGGGTGCTCTGGGGCAGTTTCTCAGTGGGGTGATGTGAATATTTCAGGAGGGAGCATGTTTAATTTTGTGGAATGCTGAGTGAAACGCTATGGAATTGCAGAACAATTAGCACCTCTGGCCTTTACCAATTAAATGACAGTCTCCCTCGGTTCCCTACTCATTGTCTCACTGATTCAACAATCAACCACCCCACTCATTTTCAAACATCACTTCAGATCAACTCTTTGTTACCAGATAAGATTCCCTATAATGCTTGGCTTTGGGGCAGGGGCAGTGTCTGCCTGTCAGAGTGATTTGAACCAGAGCACCTCCATCTTGAATAGGGGTTGTGTAAAATGAGGCTGAAACTTGCTTGACCTCCATTCCCAGGAGGTTAGGCATTTTTAGTCACAGGATGAGATTGGCAGGACTGGTTCCACAAGATACACATCGAAAATACCCTGTTGATAAAACAGGATGCACCAAAACTTATCAAAACCAAGATGGCACTGAAATAATTGTAATGCATTAGCATACTGAAAGACATTCCCATCAATGCCATAATAGTTTACAAATGCCATGACAACGTCTGGAAGGGACCCTATATAGTCTAAAAGAGGGAGGAGCCCTCAGTTCCAGAAAATCCCCACCCCTTTTCCAGAAAACTCATGAATAATCCACCCCTTGTTTAGCATATGATCAAGAAATGACCATAGAAGTAGCCAATCAGCAGCCCTCAGTGCTGCTCTGTCTATGGAGCAGCCATTCTTTTGTTTCTTTACCTCTCTAATAATAAACTTGCTTTCACTTTACTCTGTGGACTCGCCCCAAATTCTTTCTTGCATGAGATCTCAGAACCCTCTCTTGGGGTCTGGATCACGACCCCTTTCTGGTAACATGCCTGCTCCTTGCCTTCATTGTCCTTATAAGGAAAATCCAGGTAACTGCTAAAGCGCTTAGTGAAATGACAGTTTTCCATTATATTGTCAGTCCTTTTAGTCCTATGCTATGTTCCAGAGTATGGATTTTGTGAAAAATTTAAAAGTCTGCCAGAGCAGCCTTGCTTGTGCTCTGAACATGATTTAAAGGGCATCCTACTAACGCCTGGGATCCCACCATTTTAGCAACATGTTTTTCCCACCTTAAGTATTAAGTGTAGCTCACCTTTCCTATTTTAGGCTGTTCTTCTGCAGCATCAAAGCACTGCACATCTTTGGGAGTGTATTAGTTTTCAAGGACTATCATAACAAACTTCCACAAACAGTGGCTTAAAACAACAGAAATCTATTCTCTCACAGTTCGAGAGGTAAAAGTCCGAAATCAGGGTGTCAGCCGGGCAATGCGCCCTCGAAAGGCATTGCAGGAGAATCAGTTCCATGGCTCTCTCCCAGCTTCCTGTGGCTGCTGACAAGCCTTGGTGTTCCATGGCTTGTGGCTGCCCTCCAGTCTCGACCCCCATCTTCACATGGCCTATTGCTTTTTGACACTGAGTGTATCAAATCGCCCTCTCCCTTCTCGTGTCAGAACACTAGTCATTGGATTTAGAGTCCACGTTAAATCCAGGATGGTCTCATCTTGAGATTTTTAACTTGATTACTTTTGTAATATCCTATTTTCATATAAGGTCATAGTCACAGGTACCAAGGGTTAGGATTTTAACATATCTTTTGGGAGTCACTATTTAACCCTCTATGGGATGTGAGTTTGAAAGCAGAGAACTCAGAAAGATGGGTAGCGGATGCAGAGGACACACTTCCCAAATTCCATCAGGTGGCCAAAGCCATTCGGCATACACTTACCCTCAGCTTGGGCTCCAAGGTGGATATCTTGGCTCTCCTCTATGGAATAAGCATTTATGCACAAAATGAGAAATAGAAATGTTAGTAAGGAATGTTTTTGCTACAGGGAATAGAAAACACAAATAAAGTGTCTAAACAAAGGGAGGTTGTTTTTTCTCGTATCACTAGAAATCTGGAAATAGGCAGTTGTTGGTGATGGTTCTGTGGCTCAAACTTGTTAGGGCATTTCTATAATTTTCTTGAATATTTCTTCATGTTTATCACTTCCCAAGATGGTTGATTCAGCTTTGCATTGCAAATTTGTGCTCAAGGTAGGAAAAAAGAAAAAGATAATGGTAGTTCTACATATCTTTTATCCAAAAAGGCAAAAGTCTTTTCTTGAGCCCATGGCAGACATTACTTGCATTTTATAGTCTAGATCTATGTAACATAAGCACCCTTAATTGCAACAGTGACTTAAAAGGGGACTACTTAGCTTCTTTGGTCCATACTGTGGACGTGGCAGGAAAGAAGGGAGTTGTATTGCCTGGTAAGATTTGCTAACGAGCAGAACTGCCAGAGAAAGAGAAGACTCGCATTATTTTAACAACACATTTCTTTCATACACAAAGACGAAAGAAACAAAGGGTATAAAAAACAGTTGACTAGCAAAGCCAGTAGAAGTAGCAAAACTGGGATTCCAACCCTAGTTTCACCATTATCATCTTTAACCAGGCAATTGGAACTCACTGAGCCTCCGTTCACCTCATCTGGAACCAGGCACTGGATAACCTCAAAAGTTCAACTCTAAAAGTCTGTGATTCCATTAATCCATTATCAACAGAAATTTTCTTGGTATTTTTATAATTCCAGCGATGGTGTGGTTATATTGGTGCTAAGAAAAGGAAAATGTAATATTTTTACTTTATTTATATATAAAACTATATTTATATATGAAATATATCTAATGTATATTTTATATATTAATATATAAGTACATATTCATATATAAATTATATATTAACATTTATATATGATATATAGTTTAATTTAATTATATATTTAATAGAGATACAATTTATATATGAACTTATAATACACATATATAATTTGTATATATGAATTTGCCCAGATATAGCCAAGCCTAGAAATGGCTGAAGTCATGAAAAGGTTCATTTAAAAGCAATTACAAAATTTAGTGAAAGCAAAGTAATCTCTGAAAGTCATTTTTCTGTTGGTTGCCAAATGAAGCTTCAGCCTTTTCTGAAGACAAAGCCATTGCTCTTCCCCAGAGTGTACCTGAGCCCATTTCTTCCAGGCCACATTCTCTCCCTGGTAAATCAGACATCCTTTTTTGTTCGGTGGGAGATGCTTTGTGCCCTCACTCTAGCTTTCCTCAAAGGATTGACTCATAACGCTATTCTGATGAGGCTGAATAATTTTTCATAAAAGTACATGAGCTCAATCAGGCAGGAAATGAAGCCCTCAAATTAAATCAAAGGTTGTGGCAGCATCTCTATTTGCTTTTCCAAAACTCCGCTAGAGACAGGGTTTCATTTCACATGGTATGAAAAATCAATAAGCAAGGAGTGGTTTCAATCATTTAAGTGCAGCATGACTAAAATTGGCCGTGGAGAGCCCACAAATGAAATTCTGGCAGTCATTAAATCTTTGACAATTTAAAACACATACGAGTAGGTGAAATATATATTTTGCTGGAACTACGCTTAAAGTACTTTTTTATCTGAAGTGAAAAATGTCAAATACTTGACTCTTATACTGTAAATGGGGGAAAAATCAGTTTCATACCATTAGGAAAGTCTAGTAGGCATGGTCTATGGCAGTACGCAAGAGTAATGAGGTGAGCTACATATAAGTCTGTTTTTACTATTGTTGGCACTGCCCTATCTCTCCATTTTCACCCCAGTCCTGACTAGTAAGTGTATTGCTTTAGCTCCCAGTACCTCGCCTCCAACCAAGGGCTCTAAAGGATTAAGTGGTTGAGACACTCCTCCAAATAGTTTCCCTGCTAGTTAGTCCAGGGTGAGTAGCAACAGGCTTCTTAGTGGAAGACTTGGGGAAGTGATATTCAACTCTTTTTCTCATAAAAGGGAAAAACAACCTAAAATTTCATTTAAAAAATGTTTAATTTGATTTTTAAAAAGAGACTGGGTGTGGTTGCTCATGCCTGTAATCCTAGCACTTTCGGGGGTTGAGGCGGGCAGATTGCTTGGGCCCAGGAATTTGAGACCAGCCTGGGCAATATGCCGAAACCCCATCTCTAAAACGAATGCAAAAATTAGCCGGGTGTGGTGGCATATGCCTGTAGTCTCAGCTACTCAGGAGGCTGAGGTGGGAGGCTCTTTTGAGCCTGGGAGTTCGAGGCTGCAGTGAGGCGTGATGGTATCACTGCATTCCAGCCTGGGTGACAGAGCAAGACCCTGCCCCCCGCCCCCCTAAAAAAGATATATTCCTTCATAGAGTTTTGGTTGGACAACTATGCATTTTGATCATACATAGTTTTGAAGGATATAATTCTTAAAGTAATTCCAAAGAATATAATTTCTGGCATATTGATAACATTGACATTTAAAAACAAAATGGTTACTTCAATATTTAAAAGGTATCTAATGGACTTTAGATAATTTAATAATCTGATATTCATAATTATTTACAAAATACAGGAAAATGCTCCTCTTTCATCATATGAAATTTTATGTTGCTGATTTTTCTATGACAACTCATATATTTCATTTTTTATATTTTTTGTTTCAAAGTCTTCTATTAATCATGCTATAACACTTTAAAAAGAATATGTATACACATTTAAATATAAATTAAAAATATTCTTATCAACATAAGGCTTTCAGTGTTTAAAATATTCCAGATTGAATTGACAATTATTATTAGCATATAATTGACCAAAATAGCATACATTTATTACAAATTTGAATACATATTTATTAGGCGTAAAAAGCAAAATTGTAGTGGATATGTATTTCTTGATAAAGTAAATTGAGATTTTATAAAATTACTTTATAAATTCATAAACAAATATTTATTGCTAGAATGAAATAGTATTAAGCCTTAGTATTATTGATTTTCTTGTTTTTATGGTTGTGAACACTAAGAAAACCTATTTATATAAATAAATAGATGAAAATGGAAGAAGCTTTATTATAAAAATATCACCCAATTTCTTTCACAGTTTCTGAATGGCATAACTGCATGGGAATTTATCATAAAAAAGTCGTTTCTAATGATCTATCCTTTGATAACTGGATTAGCTCCTCTCTCAATTTTGTTGACAGCAATAATTTGGAAGCTACATGACTCATAGAATAACTTGTTAGCTATCCTGGAGTTATTCACTTTCTCAAAATATGCTCGATATTTCAATTGGGTCCTCGATTTATTGCCCTGGCCCTGGTGGTTTTTATACTCCAGAGGAAAGGACAGGGTGAGATTCAGGACACCAACTTAAACCACACTGGGATTACAGCAGCCAGTGGTGCGTCTTCCTTGTGGTGTTTCCATAGAAGTACACAAGCAAGAAATTGAAGAGGGCAAGAGAGTTATCTAAGGTGGACCACATCTTGAGACTTCTATAGATCAGGTTATCACCTTTTCAGAGGGAAAGGTGTTGCTAGAAACTGGCAACCCGGAATATATCAAGATCATAACAAAAATGAAAAGCAGACCTTTGGAAATGGTTAAAAAATGTGCTTTTTTTTTTTTTTGTCAGAAACACAAAAGGCATACGAGAGCATGGGTCTACACACAAATCAGAGAAAGATTAAAATTATTCCATGTTCTGCCAGATAACAAGACCAGAATCCTTGAGCTCATCAATAGGAGAACTTTTAACAATGATGCCTGTCCAAGAGTGAAGTTAATGTCCATTTGACATTAGGAGTACTACCCATCCCGTCAGCCACCAGTAATGATCAAGCAGAGACTAAATTATTTTTCCAAGGATGCTGTAGAGAAAAGTTCTGCATCATGCAGTGGAGTGGATCAAATGACCTATTGGGTTTCTTCCAAGTTTGAGATTCTAAGTACCTTAGCCTGGAAAAAGCAGAAATATTCTAAGAGTTGCAATCCCCAGCAGCAGGAGTAAAACAACGTCAAGATGAGATAGTAATATGTTGCCTATTCATAAATATGTTGCTAGTTACCTAACATAGTGGAACATTATTTGAACTTTTATCTGACAGTGTGAATGGATTTACACAGATTAACCACACTTCCCTGTCTAATCTCCTTTGTGGGCCAGGGTATGCGGTTCTAAGACTGTTGGGTTTGAGAGTACAGTCTATGGCTAAGGCATAGAACCAAGCCAGGCAGCTGACTTAGGGATCAGAGCAAGAAACTTGGCTATACTCAATCAGTTTTCTGAGCAACCTAGATAACCATATATGCTTCTCATAGAATAATTAATCATAACTCAGGGAAGTTGAACTTAATTTAAATGCTACACTTGATACTAAGACATACCATGCCAAGCATTTAGCTGTCTGAGTATATATTTGAATGATAATCAATTCTAAATGTCTCCGAGTGGTTCTGGGTCATCTTGAAAAGAGCATGTCTCTGGGCTGCCATTTGCCTCTTTGTGGTTTACTATTTGCCTACATCTGCTCCAGGTGTGATAATTTGTACATTCATTGGTTCTGCACTTTGAAATGTACAATGTGCACTTTAAAATGTACAATATGGGTAACGATCTCATTTAACCTTGTCAAATAAGCTACTTGATCTGACTTTGTTCCTGTGTATCTTACTGTTATGTCTTCCCTAAACCAGTCTCCAAATTATAAATGTGTAATTCAATTTCTTTGAGTTTTGAAATTCATGTATATCATTTATGATAGTATACAAATAAGCCCTAATATAAATGAAATTATTTAATTCATAATGTGCTTTATTTCCATTTTAATGTATACACATTTTTATTTATGTAGAAACTTAACTTCTGAAAAATAACATATGCTCATTCAAAAAATCAAATCTACTGAAGTATGTAAAAGCCCTTCCCTCCTCTCCCCATGCCATAATCCCACTCCCCAGAAATAAGAATTATTAACTGTAATTAATCCTTATAAATCTCTTAAATGCATATATAAACACAGATTTATCTTTATGACATGCTATGATGTAACATGTATTTTTAGATTTAAGCCATTATTTTCATCAAAATTACATACTTTCAGGTTTTAAAGAGTCACATCGTTTTCCAGAGCTCGTTAAGAAAACCTCAGTCTCCAAATACCTTCCTGCTCCCCATTTCCTGCTCTCCAGAGGCAACAACTTGCAAAAATGTTAGCTATTTATCTTAATACTTACCATTATATTTCTTGGTAGTGTGCTTATATTGCTATTTTTGTTTTCAGTGTTAGGCATTATTTATTGACCCCCACTCCATGTGCGTGTTTATGTCCATACACACACACACACACACACACACACACACAAACACATACCATCACTTTCCTCCCATCCCATAGATATAGTTATAAACTATTTTGAGTAATAAGTATTTCATATTTGCATTATTTTGGGTATGATACTCTGTTTACACCTGAGCACAGTGGGATTCTGTGATTAGTCTCCCTTTACTGCAATCCTTTTCTTTCCCTAAAATTAACAATTGTCTTTCTTGTTTGTTTGTTTGCTTACCTGTAGGCTTTTCACTAGTGCATCCCTTAAAGTCTTTGAAACCAGTGTTAATCTAAACTCGAAATGCCTAAAGATTTTAGGTATTTCACTGAATTCATCTACTTAAAGGAATATCTTTAAAGAAAGTATTAAGAGAAATACATATTTTAGAAAGAAATTTGCTCAATTCTTTCTGCCTTTGGTCATTTGTATATACAGCATACCACCTTATGGTATATATACCTTATATTAGTCATTTGTTAAGGTTGAGTATGTCATACCAAATTATGATTACATTTTACCTATTCCTCTTTGAATATTTATTGTTATTTGCTTGTGACCAGCACTCAATAAAACTCCCGCATAGATATGAAAGTAAGCATGTAAAAATGCTCAATGTTGACCAGGAAAGTTGTCCTACCATAATTTTCCTCCATGCTAAGCCTTCCATAATTCTCAAAGACAGCAAAATACCTTGAGGAAACAGGATCTTTAAAAACTTGTGAAACACATTTGTATTCTGTGAAGCCCTTTGGGAAAGCTCCTGTTGAGTTAGAAGAGTTAGAAATTGAAACCATAGTGACCCTAACAAGACAAATTCTCACTTATCCATTTCAAACAGGTACTTAGGAGCAGTTGAAATATGTTTATCTTTCTTTGTCATCATCATTCCTCTTGTCCACTATGACCTATGGCTAGCAAACCCAGTGTGCAAAATAATATGTATTTTCTGGTTCATTAAAAAAGAATCTTTCCAGCACCCCCACCCCCCTTCTTTTTCTCTTCCTGTAATAACCAGTTCCTATTGTTGCTTTGACTTGCTTTGTAACTGCCTCTAAATCAATGGTGTTACTGATCTGCAGTGCTGAGCGGCCTGCGGAAAAAGTGAAAATCCATTCATTCTGTCAAAGAGTTCAAGCCCAGCAACCAATTCTCCTGAAGTGGGATATGATTTTGGTCCACATATCACAGTGAAATGTGGGCAACTACACTTACTTCATGAAACATTTTGTTTTACTATGCACTGCAAGTGAAATTCAACAATTGCCAAAGTGAGCTTAAGTTATTATGATGTGCCACTTGCTATGCATTTGTATTCATTTTTAGACCTGCAAATTAACTGTTTACATAATAGATAAAATAATGAAAATGAAAAAAGTTAGGTTACACATGTATCTTGATGGTAGTCTGGGTAGTCTATTCGATTTCAAAAGCACTTTGTAAGTATTCCTGTTGTCATTATCTACACATTTAGATACGTTATTTGATTCACATACATCTTTTCCATCACTTGAGTTATTCACATGCATGGATGAAGTCGCACAAGACCAATCACATCTGAGTGATTGAGTAGATATAACTGCCTTATGATCCAATTTCATTGCTCTTTCCCTAAGACACAACCACAAGTTCTACCCCATGGCTGCTTTCAGCATTTGTAAAATGATGAAGAGATTTGGGTTACCATGAGGTATGAAAGATTGTGAGTAAGTATTTGTGTCACATAGGCTGAATTGTGGTCATTGTTTAAAGAACTTCATGATGGATGTTTAAAGCAGGCATTTCAAGAATGCAAAGCTGTAAATGTTCACGCTCTCATTATGAGAATGGGAAGCATCTTTACAAATTATAAGGCTCTAAGCATTCAGTCTCTTTTGATTATCATTGTACATATAGTCCCTTGTACTTGCTTGGTGCTCAATAATTATTTGTTGAATAAATCAATCATCATGATAAGTTCAGTATTAAGCAATGCCAGTAAGAATGTATCAATTACCTTCTCTATTGGCGCACTAAGCTACATAGATTCCTAAATATCTAATCCAATGGACGCATTTTTAATTTGTGTTAGTCTGTTCTGCCGCATTTCAAAATATTTATTTCAAAATATTTAGCATGCTTTTCTCTTCAATGATATCACCCTGGTTTTTTTTTTTTCTTTCCTTTTTTTTTTTTTTTTTTTTGAGACAGAGTCTCACTCTGTCGCCCAGGCTGGAGTGCAGTGGCGCGATCTCGACTCACTGCAAGCTCCGCCTCCCGGGTTCACGCCATTCTCCTGCTTCAGCCTCCCGAGTAGCTGGGACTACAGGTGCCCGCCACCACGCCCGGCTAATTTTTTGTATTTTTAGTAGAGACAGGGTTTCACCATGTTAGCCAGGATGGTCTCAATCTCCTGACCTCCTGATCCGCCCATCTCGGCCTCCCAAAGTGCTGGGATTACAGGCGTGAGCCATCGCTCCCAGCCAATGATATCACTCTCTTCAGGGCCTCCTCTTGCATCCACAGCTGATTTCTTAGTTTTCTTCATGGCCTGTTCTTCTTTTACTCACTCCTCACACATTAGTTTCCTCCAGAGTTTCTCACAGCATCTGCTTTCCCCACTCCAAATTCTTTCCTGAGGCCATCTCATCTAAGTTCATTAGTTATAGATTGCATTTCGCACATAGAGAATTTGAAAAGACAGGTGTGCACAGGACAGGCTTTTATTTTTCTTTGGTATGATGGAATCCTGAGGTCAGCCTTCCTGAGCTGGGATGGTGAGGGCTGCTGACTGTTGGCATTTCTTTTGTGGACTGCTGCAGCACTAACAGCCCAATCTACAGATACTCAGGCATCAGAAACATAGGAAAAGTACAAACAGTAGTTGAATCTGTCACCTTTCTTAGGATTATTGAAAGAATCTCCACTCAATAACCTATACTTACAAAATTCTGTCACATAGCTACACCATCTGCAAACAAGACTAAGAAATTCTTTTATTGTTTAATTACAGTTCTATCAGTAAGGAGAAGGGCTCTAATACTATATTCTGACCCCCAAACTCTTGCTTTAACCATGAACTTTCCTCTGGACTTAAGCTCATTTGTATATATATGTTTGTTGAACATCTATACTACAAAGTCAAAATGGCCTCTTAAACTCAATATGTCTAGATTTCTAAATTTCATCTCCATCTCACTGTCTATTTCTTTCCCTCACCATCCCACATACCTTCATTGAGTCAACCACATGTATTTTATACTGCTATATGTCAGGTGCACCATGCTAGGAGCTGACTTTATGAGTATGAGTGAGACATATTACCTACCTAAAGGAATCTACAAGTGGCTAATGTGTGCTGCCCAGATCCCTTCAGGACCAGCCCTCCTGCCCTTAGCCTCTGGGAGTACTGGATGCATTCTCTCTCAGAACTGCTCTCAGCTGAAGAGAGCTGCTTTGCCTACACTGAAGCACACTTCCCAGGAGCAGCTGGTTGAGGGAAGAGTGTAAAGCTCTTATTCCCTTGCTTTAAGGTGGGACAAATATAAAAAACTGTCCCAGCTTCACAGCTCACTATGGGATCACCTGAGACTTATGAAGTGATGGCTCCAAATTTGACTCTTCTCTCTATTCAGTCTTACCTCACTCATGCACCCACAGATGTGGCACCTGAGAGGGATCCCCAGTGAACTTCCTGAATGCAAACCTTTATATAAGTCTGTTTTCCAAGAAAGCTGATATGCAATAGGGTATCAGGAGTGACATTAGGAGGGAGAAACTAAATGGCATTTTGGAACTGGATGATTGGCAATATGCATCCCATCACCTAGTAAGTGGGGTACTGATAGCCCTGGCATGCTGTAGTGGTACAACTGTTATGGTTTTCATAGCTGGCAAACCAGGTTTGGGGAAGTGCTTATAAAAGAATTATAGAATTAGAAAATTGTTGCTGGGGCCAAGTGATGCATTGGAGAAAGATAATGACAGGCTGAGGATGATGAATCAACAATTCAAGATGAAGTGTGAAAACCAGATGGTCTCCTTGGCAGCAAACAAAGAGATCTTCATCTGCAACCAGAGAGCAGAGAAAGGTGAGGATCAGGCCCCTAACTTCATTACAAGAGTAGCAGAATTCCAGAGACAGTTGAATTTTCAACTTCAGCAATTCAGCTAAGCCAAGGTTAGGGTGTTCATTGGAAAAGAATGAAACTCTGAAATTGGGATGAGGAATCTGGGTCAATGCACTAAAGAATCTTGAACTCCCAAATCTTTCTATACCTTCTGGTTCCACAGAAGTGGCTGACTTCTCCCTGTGAAAGGCTAGCTTCTCCTCCTCCTTGCTTGCAGATGATTCAGAGGGTCTTGACTTGCAAGACACTACGAACTCCCTTCAGGATGTACCCTCACCTCTCTTTCTGGTCGCAGAAAAATAACTGTGGTTAAGTCAAAACTTAATACAAGTGAGGAAGTTCTGAGTCTGCTAAGAGAGAAAGGGGCTATCCCACAAAGAAGCTGTAGAATCCAGCCAGGGGAGTAATGTAAGGGAATGTGGATGCTGATCAAGGGAAGCAGAACGAAAGTTAGAAAAGGAACATTTTGTCAATATGATAGTACTGCCTCATGATACAGGAATACATACCCTGGAAAAGTCACCAGGAGACTGGGGAAATTTTCAGAAAGGATGGCTCTTGGAAGCTAGGAGACAGTGATGGTCAGCCCAAGCTTAGTGAAGTAGAAATGCCAGAGCTGCCATGACTGACAGTGGAGAAAGGTCTCAAAGGCTCAGAAAAGGCACACTGAAGAGGATACAGCAGATAAGTCTGGAAGGTCCAGCAGCCAACTCTGTTTCAAAAGAGAACCTGGCAAATATTCCACTTACCAAAGTAGTAAGAAATGCGTTGGTGAGAGAGGCACCCTCATCTTTGAGATGCACAATGATGGCTATTCTCTATTGGCCTGGACTAGCCTTTGGAAATACTTTTATAGAACTAGGCTTCCTGATAGCAATGGGGATGACAGGGTCCCATATTAGGGGCCAGGAGACAGTACTTAACAATGAGAAGCCAAGTGGACACAATTTCATAATGAGCAGCAAAGTCAGAGGGGCAGCCAGAAAAGCTTGATCTGTAGAGATGTATGGAGACAGTTAATGGAACACAGCATCCCTATGGGCAAGATTGAAGTCATCTACAATCTAGTCATTAAAAAAAATTAAAGATGGATGATCAGAAATCTGAGGGCAGCTGCTCCCCAAAATAGTCGTGATTCTTTTTCCAGTTTATAGGCTGAGTCTTTAGTAAGAGGATGCTCTTTCTGTTCCAAATTTAATAGATTTGGTCTGTGAGTTGTTGCAAAAAAAAAAAAAGAAACATCTTCTGTGAGCACGTACACCTCAAACTCACATACACATTACAAATCATGATCCAAAAGTGGTTTGCAACATAAGACTGCCTTGAAATAGAAAAATGAAGCATAATGAAAGGAAGATATTAATTTTAGAATGGAATAAATTATATGTGGTTTTTTAAAAAAATTATAACATAGATTGGACTTGAGATTTCCAAAACTGGCCATGCCAAGAAATCCAGAAGTTTGGTTGGCCAAAGGGTCAGCGGGGGCAGTAAGTCTTGGGCTGGGATAGTGGAACAAGAAGGGAAGATAAAGAAACACAGAACTCCTTTAACAGAGGCCTTTGGGATGCCTGAAAACAAAGTTTATGTATGGGCTGAACCACCAATTAGTTCATTCAACATTCAAGTACACAGTGGGCCAGGCACCATCTGCATTCTGAGGACTTAAAATTGAATAGAACATAGACTATGCTCTCCTGTAATGTCTGTCAAGCAAATGAGGCCAATAAACCAAAGATTTTATTACAGTGTGGCTTTGAAGTCGTGATAAGGAAATAGCATTCAGCAGGGGCTTGGCCATGTGCTGGCTGTGTGACCTTTGTTATGTCACTTTTTTTTTTAATATCTAAGGAATATGTTGGTGTCTACCTCTTAGGGTTCTTTTTGACGATAAAATGAAATAAAGCACCTTAAACACTTAGCAGAGTGCCCAGCACAATGTAAGTGTTCTGTTAATGTTATTGTTGTTGTTATAATGGTGATTGACATTATCAGTAATTTAAGAAATACTTTGAAAAATTGTAATCAAGCCCGCTACTGGTTTCAACTCTAGCTTTTATGGGTTAATTAGGAAACAAAAGTGCCTAAAGCCACAGTGGCTTTCAACTTCCTTGTAAGACTTTCAGTCTTCTATACTAAACTTCATCCTGTTTGTTTTGATAAAATAAAACAGCTTCTCTTTATCTCTATATAGTAATGCCTTCATGTCCATTGACTAGTTCAGTCATCCATCCTTTTACTTTCTCATTGATTCAGACTACCATTTCATTGAGTTCCTACTTTTTTTTTTTTTTTTTTTTTTTTTTTTTTTGTTAGCAATGCACTAGGTGCTGGAGATACCAAGATGAAAAGACAGTTCTTGTCCTCAAAGAACACCACCTTTTTGATTCACAGCCCTATGAGTTATAGATGATTATATGTTTGTTTTTCTGAATGGATGAATCATCAACTCAGAGAGGCTAATTAACATCCAATGTCTTACAGCCAGAAAGTGGCAAGGCCAGAACTGGAGCCACGTCTTCTAATAGATAGTAACATCCATGCTTTTTCCATGCCACAGGAAATATTCAAGTGCAAGGAATTATCAGTCTTCTTGTCATTAAGCATACGTCTTCTAATAATCAATAGAATAGATCAATAAAATAAAAGGAGAAATGGCTTTATTTTTATCAATCACCTGAAGCTTAAGACATGGTATTATACTAGGTAAATGTGGCCTCTTATTCAAAATGACACTAAGAGAGGCTTTTGTAGGAGAACATGTGAAGCCTCTGCTGGTGGAATAGTTGGAGAAAATAACCAGGAATATTTTTCTGTTCTCACAAATGGAACATTGAGTGTAAATAATACCGTGTTGAAATAGAGCAGTGTATTAGTCTGTTCTTGCGCTGCTATGAAGAAATACCCGAGACTGGGTAATTTATAAAGTAAAGAGTTATATAATTGGCTCACAGTTCTGCAGGCTATATAGGAAGCACAATGGCCTCTGCTTCTGCGGAAGTCTCAGGAAGCTTCCAATTATGGTGGAAGGCAGAGGGAGAGTGAGCACTTCACATGGCTGGAGCAGGAGGAAGAGAGAGGGAGGGAAGTGTCACACACTTTTAAACAACCAGATCTCATGAGAATTCTATCACAAGAACAGCACCAACGGGATGCTGCTAAACCATTCATGAGAAAACTGCCCCGTGACCCAATCACCTCCCACCAGGCTCCAGCTCCAATATTAGGAATCACAATTCTACATGAGATTTGGGTGAGGACACAGATCTAAACCATATCAAGCAGTTCTCTTTATAGACCATGAATATGTGAATAACTAGTTGGGGAACAGACTTTGTATAGAAAAGGAACTGAAAAAGAAAAATATCAGGAATCAAATTTGCCAGTGACATCTAAAAATATCTCGAAGGGTATAAACCCAAGAAAGCAGAATACCACGTGTGCCCAGAGCAGAACTGAGCAATGCTCCTTTGAGACCAGACAGAATCTGTATAAGCCTTAAGAAAAACTATAGTATCCAGAAAACAGCAAATAAAGAATCAAATACATTTGAAGTTTGGGGATTACGTAGATGTTTTGAATTTTGTTTTAAAAGCCAGAAAATAAAAAAGGAACATCTCATGACATTTTATTGTTGCTACTAAAATTGACTCCCTTTGGACCAGAAGAAGTTACCATCAATACTCTCTGCAGAAAAATTAGTCACCCATGAGCATGGGCACGCATGACATCCTGTCAAAGATTTTTGTGATTAATAAATATATTGCAAATTGAAATTCAAGATTTATTAGATATTAGTCCTTAGTCAGCTTCACTCTTTGATTTTGATCACATCCCCTCCTATCCATCTAGAAATGGCAGAGCACTGAACGATTTCCAGGAAAACAATGTCAGGTTTCAGAATGACCATTAAAACAACAGTAACCTTAGTTTCACTTTCCTCGATTTTTTTAGGGAAGTAAAAAGAGACAGGAGGGGAGGGATGGACAGGTTAGGAAGGCCAGGTGTGGAAGGTAATAGAGACGTAGATTTTTTTTTCCTAAAGAGCACTGAATAGAGGGCCCACTATCTGATGGATGAGATCAATGCAGGTAACTTCACAGAGTAATTCATTCTCTGAATGATTTCTTTAAGAGAAACATAATTATCTGCTGTGGCTGACTCCACTGCCTGAATTAACCAAATAACCACAAACTTTGCCTTTCTTTTTTTTGTGTTGGGTAGATAATCATTTCAAAAATAAGCAAAAGCTGCAGTGCTAATTACAGTGTAGCCTGAAAAGGCCTTAAAGAAAAACAAACCCCACAAACGAATGCTGTGGAAGACGTGAGGAGAGATGTTTCCATACAATTCTACTACAGAAATGTGCCCAGTTCTCCCGGAAAAAAAGTGTTTATTTAGCTTGATTTAAATAGGGATTAGGTAGTGAGCAGATGGAGCTTATTTGAGGCCGTTTGGCGAGCTTGCCTGTGAGACTGAGTAAATGAAGACTGAATGGGGAGGTGGCAGGGAAGGATGGCTGGAAGGAGGAAAGCAGGGTATTCCAAACAGACCAGCTGTTTCCAAAAACCCTTCACTCCCATATGATATGAGAGCCCAGAACTGAATCTGAATCTGGATGTCAAGAAACCAAAATTATAAAATATGTTTGTTCTTGTTCTATTACCTAAGAAGAAAGAAGTAGCCAAACAAATATACTAGAAGAATGTCAGAGCACAGTCATAAAGATCTACACCAAGAAAATCTCCAAAACAAAATCTACCTACTTTTTACTACAATTCAGTTGGTGACTGTGCAAAATTTATAAGTTCTTTTCTTCTTCTCTAACTCCTCACTCAGTAATTCTAGGTAGAAAAAAGAAAATTCATATTCTGTTTGTACTCTTTAAAAAGCTCTAATAGGACTTTCTGTCCTGTAACTCTCAGCCACATATGACAATCAAGCAGTTGAAATGAGTGTGAGGTTTTATGTGTGTGTGTGTGTGTGTGTGTTTTCTTTGTTGTAATCAAATAAAAGTTCAGTAAATAAGAAAGAATGAGTTTGGGGTAGAGAAAAAAATTAGTAAAGCTACATTTTGGTGATACCTTTGAAATAGGAAGGAAAGCTTAAAAATCCATTTCTCAAAATGGAATGTCTTAAGAACTTGATGAATGAAGAAATAGTAAATGGCAGAAAATAGATGAGTAATAAGCTTTGAGTCATACAGAATTTGAAGACTAGATCTACCTAATTTTTGTTTTGGGTTATTGTCTGTTTGAGCTGCCACAATAAAATACCATAAACTGAATGGCTTATAAACAACAACATCAACTTATTTCCAACAATTCTGGAGGCTGGGAAGTTCAAGATCAAGGCACCAGCAGACTCAGTGACTGGTGAGGGCCTGTTTCCTGGTTCATAGATGGTGCCTTCTCACTGTGTCCTCACATGATGAAAGGGGCAAACAAGTTTCCTTAGGCCTCTTTTATAAGAGCACTAATCCCATTCCTGAGGGTTCTGCTCTCATAACTTAATCACCTCTGAAAGGCCCCATCTCCCAACACCATCACCATGGGGGCTAGGATTTCAACATATGAATTTTGGTGGCTGAAATAAACATTCAGACCATAGCCATTAACATCTATAAAAATCAGGGCTGTAAATATCCAGGACTCTCAAATGCTGTTCCAAGGACCCACACTGGTCAGTGATAAAGTCCTAGAAAAATAAGAACTTTGTAGAGGGTTGGGCATGGTGGCTCATGCCTCTGATCCCAGCACTTTGGGAGGCCAAGGTGGGCGAATCACCTGAGGTCAGGAGTTCAAGACCAGCCTGACCAACCCGGAGAAACCCTGTCTCTACTAAAAATACAAAAAATTAGCCAGGAGTGCTGGCGCATGTCTTTAATCCCTGCTACTCAAGAGGCTGAGGCAGGAGAATCACTTGAAGCTGGAAGGCGGAAGTTGCAGTGAGACGAGATTGCGCCATTTCACTCCAGTCTGGGCAACAAGAGCAAAACTCCATGTCAAAAAAAAAAAAAAGAAAGAACTTTGTTGAAAGATTTTCTAAAGTTAGGTTTAATAACTTTTTTGGTGCTAAAGTTTCCTGTCCTTTATAAAATTATAGTGAGAGTAGATGGCAACTTTTTAATGTCCCTATTTGGCAGAACTCAAAGTTGATAACCCTATTATATTTAGCATCCTATTACATTGCTACTGGATAATGAAATGTAAAAATCTGAGAAAACACTAATCTAGTTTACAAAGAAGGAAATTGAGTACCAGGAAGGATGAGTGACTTCCTTCAGCCCACCCCACTCCCACCATCAACAATTAACATCTAGTTAGCCTTACCTGCATCTGTCTTCACCATGCCCACAGTCATTCCAACAGCTTCACAAGGAAAACTAGAGCTTGTAGATAATGCTCATAACATGTCTAATTCACTAGGGTTTTCACTATCAATTTTGCACTATTACTTGGAAGAGTCTGAGTGTTAAAGATGAGTGATTCTTCTTTACAAAAAAATGTAACTTCTTGAACACCACCAGCCAAATGATTGTGAAAGTTTATGAATTTTCAGAGTCTATTTCATGAAGCAAGTCACTGAGTTTCAATAATACATGATAAGTGGGGGTAAAATCAACTTCCAGAATTTTGTCAGAAATACCTTTCTACTTAGATTGGATTCAGTTCTGGGGATGGACCTGCCATGTATTACTGACATCTCTCTCAGGTCTGTCACTTTGTGCCACTTATTGGGTTTCAGACACATATTATATTAGGAAAAATTGTACCTACCAAATTGCTCTACGATGTATAATTATTGTCATTATTTGCAAAAATAACAAGGTTTCAAGAGCTCCTAAATTTTGTATTATACACAAGCATACCTCAGAGATATTGCAGGTTCTCTTCCAGGTCACCACAATACAGTAAATATTGCAATAAAGCAAGTCACATAAATGCTTTGGCTTTCCAGTGTGTATAAAATTTATGTTTATACTATAATGTAGTCTATTAAGTGTGAAATAGCAGTATGTTAAAAATAAAAGCAATGTACATACCCTAACTGAAAGATACTTTATCAGTAAAGATTATCTGAACCTTCATCCAGTTGTAATCTTTTTGCTGATGAAGGTCTCATCTCAATATCTATGGCTGCAGACAGATCAGGGTGGTAGTTGCTGAAGGGTGGTGTGGCTGTGGTGATTTCTTAAAGTAAGACAACAATGAAGTTTGCGTATTGATCGACTCTTCCTTTCATGAAAGATTTCTCTGTAGCATGCAACGCTGTTTCCTAGCATTTTACCCACAGTAGAACTTCTTTCAAAGTTGGAGTCAGTCCTTTCAAACCTTGCCACTGCTTTATCAATTAAGTGTCTATAATAGTCTAAGTCCTTTGTTATCATTTCAACGATGTTCACAGCATCTTCACCAAGAGTAGGTTCCATCTCAAAAAACCAATTCCTTTGCTTATCCATAAGAAGGAACTCCTTATCCAGTCAAGTTTCACCATGTGATTGCAGCAATTCAGTCACATCTTTAGGTTCCACTTCTAATTTTAGTTCTCTTGCTATTTCTATCACATCTGTAGTTACTTCCTCCACGGAAGTCCTGAACCCCTCATCAAAGTCATCCATGAGGGTTGAAATCCATTTTTTCCAAATTCCTGATAATGTTGATATTTTGACCTCCTCTCATGAATCACAAATGTTCTTAATGGCATCCGGAATAATGAATCCTTTCTAGGAGATTTTCAATTTAATTTGCCCAAATCCATTGGAAGAATCTAATCAATATTTGTATCTATGACAACTATAGCCTTATTGAATATATTTCTTAACTAATAAGACTTGAAAGTCAAAATTACTCCTTGATCCATGGAATACCGAAAGGGTGTTGGGTTAGCAGGCATGCAAACAGAATTAATCTTCTTATACAACTTCATCGGAGCTCTTGGGTGACCAGGTACATTGTCAAAGAGCATAGTAGTTTGAAGGAAATCTTCTTTTCTGAGAAGCATATCTCAGCACTGGGCTTATAATAATCAGTAAACCATGAAGTGAACAGACGTGTTGTCATCCAGGCTTTGTTGTTTAACTTACATAGCACAGATAGGATTTATATAGCATAATTATTTAGGGGGCTATGATTTTTGGAAAGGTAAATGGACAGTGCCATCAAATTAAAATCACCAGCTGCATTACTCCCCTAACAAGAGGGCCAGCCTGTCCTTTGAAGCTTTGGAGCCAGGCATTGACTTCTTTTCTCTAGCTATGAACATCCTACCTAGCATTTTCTTTTGATATAAGACTGTTTTAGATCTGTTTATTGTAACCACCTTTTGTCAATGATCTTAGCTAGATCTTCTGGATAACTTGCTGTAACTTCTACATCAGCACATGCTGCTTCACCTTGCAATTTTATGTCGTAGAGATGGATTCTTTCCTTAAGCTTCATGAACCAACTTGAAAGTTTTCTTCTGTAGCTTCTTCCTCTCTCTCAGCCTTCATAAAATTGAAGAGAGTTAGGGCCTTGCTCTGGATTAGGCTTTGTCTTAGGGGAATGTTGTGGCTGATTTGATCTTCTATCCAGGCCACTAAAACTTTCTCTGCATTAGCAATAAGGCTCTTTTGCTTTCTTATTATTAATTTGTTTACTGAAATAGTACCTTAAATTTCCTTCAAGAACTTTTCTTTTGCATTCACAACTTGGCTAATGGTTTGGTGCAAGAGGCCTAGCTATTGGCCTATCTTAGCTTTGACATGCCTTTCTCACCAAGTTTAATCATTTCTAGCTTTTGATTTAAAGTGACAGGTGTGTGACTCTTCCTTTCACTTGGTCACTTAGAGGCCATTGTAGGGTTATTCATTGGCTTAACTTCAGTATTTTTGTGTGTCAGGAAATAGGGAGGCCTGAGGAGCAGGAGACAGAAGAGAGAATGTTTGGTCAGTGAAGCAGTCAGAACATATACAACATTCACTGACTAAGTTCACTGTCTTATATAGGTGTGGGTGATGGCACCGCCAAACAATTACAATAGTAATATCAAAAATTGATGATCAAAAATCACTATAATAGATGTAATAATAATGAAAAAGTTTGAAATATTCTGAGAATTACCAAAATATGACCCAGAGACCCAAAGGGAACATGTGTTGTTGGAAAAATGGCACTGATAGGCTTGCTTAATGCAGGGTTGCCACAAACCTTCAATTTGTAAAAATGCAATATCTATAAAGTGCAATAAAATATGATATGCCTGTACACAAGCTGGCTTGATTAAATTTATCAAAATACATCAGCACTTGTTGCTTCACCTTGCACTTTTATGTTACAGAGATGACTTCTTTTCTTAAGCCTCATGAACCAAATTCAAAGGTTTCTTCTGTGGCTTTTTCACCTCTCTCAGCCTTAATATAATTGAAGAGAGTTAGAGTCTTGCTCTGGATTAGGCTTTGGCTTAAGGGAATGTTGTGGCTGGTTTGATCCCCTATCCAGACCACTAAAACTTTCTCTGCACTAGCAATAAGGTTGTTTTGCTTTCTTATCATTCACGTCCTTATTGGAGTGGTCATGCCAAAGGTGGCAAGAAGGGAAGAGGCAGAAAGGGAAGCAAAAAAACTGCAGGAAAAAAGCAGAACTAGAGACGAGGACAAATTTGGGTAGATCCTGCTTGTGAGCTTTTGAGTTATAAGCTCTTTTCCCTGGCCTGTAAAATTCAAAGTGCATAGATCAAGCTCTCCGGGGGCTGGTCACCCCTCCTGGGTGAATGTTAATCTCAGGGCTTCATTGACTTCATCCAGAGAAATGTAATCTCCCAGAGCACTTGCGGCAAGTAGAATGAAATCGAGGAAAAACCTTGATCTATTTTGCAATTAATGCCTTCAGAGAGATTTTTGAGAGACCAATGTAAATTTGGATATAGAAATATCTCATAGATTTCAGACACTCCTTAGAGAACACAGGGCCATAATACAATGAATAGATTATACTGTGCCATTAGTAGAGTCTTATCCCCTATAAAATGTGTCATTTTGCCCTGTATTGTTTCAATTTTCATAATCACTTCAGAATTCCTGTGTGGATATTTATCCAAATGTAAATGGCTTACAGAATACATTGAGGCAAATGTATTCAGAGATCTAGGATGCTGACTGATCATAGAAAACCCACTCCAGACAAACAGCTATGAAAATGCTGATCACCCCAGTTACGATTGTGAGTGGTTTATCCAGGACACTGGACCACCACTTCAGCCCCTGTGACCCCTAGTAATACTATATAATGTTCATCTAAATTTTAGAAACCAACAAGTAAATTATAGGCAAATGAACAAAAAGTATTTCAAAGCAAGACAGAAAAAGAAAGAAGCAGATAAGAAAAGAGAGGAAAAAAGGAAAGAAGGAAGGAAGGAAGGAAGGAAACAGAAAAAAAATCAAAAAAGGGAAAAAGGAATGAAGGGAGGGAGAGAGGAAAGAGAGAAAAAAGTAGGAGAGAGAAGGAGCAGAGATCAAAAAGGAAATATAAGTGGTGGGAATAAGTAAGATGTCCCCAGTAATTATCTGGAGGGCCACTCAATGAAGCCATGTGTAATGGTTTATTTTGTGTCCACATGACAAGGTTAAGGGCTGCTCAGATAGCCGGTTAACATTATTTCTGTGTATGTCTGTGTGTTTCTAGAAGAAATTAGCATTTGAATTGGCAGACTGAGTAAAGAAAATCCCCATTGTGGATGGGCCTCATCCAATTGGTTGAGGGCCTGCATAGAGAGAACAAAAAAAGTGAAAGTAGGGCAAATTCTCATTCCCTCTTACTTAAGCTGGAACATCCATCATCTTATGTCCTTCGACACTGGAGCTCCAGGTTCTTGAGTCTTCAGACTAGGACTGAATTATGCCACTAGCTTTCATGGGCCTCCAGTGGACAAGATGGCATATCCTGAAATTTCTCAGTCATCATAATCTTGTGAGCCAATTTCCACCATAAATCCTCTCTTATGTCCATATATATAGAGAGAAGCAATAGGATATATCTCCTACTGGTTCTGTTTCTCTGGAGAACACTCATGCACCATTCCATCAATTCCCTGCACATGGTTATCTGTCCAAAAAGCATTTACTAAGCATCAATTATTCAAAGTTTCTAAAGGATACAAAGACTTGTCAAACGAACCACAAGATGCATCCTTGAGGATGGAACTAGAATTATCTCTTTATAAATTCAGGACTGAACTAGACTAGAGTGGGCAAAAGAAAAGTGCCAATACAGTTAACAGTTAAAATTAAATCATAGTGAAAGAAAGAAGAACAACAATAAAATGACCCTTTGAAATGTTACAAGCCTAATATTTCTCTTCACTAATTTCTAATTCTACCTTGAAATACATTCTGGTTTCCCTCACAAATTTCTAACAGTCTTTCCAAATTTTATATCAATTACTACTTTGACAGACTGTGATAAATAAGTCAATTTGGCCTTCCTTTACTTGATTTCTACTTTATTATTAATCTTTCTCTCTTGTTACACATAATATATTTCAGTTTAAAGGGAACTAGAAAGATACAGAAAATGCAACATTGCCCAATTTGACTCCAGCCCGAAGCTGAAAATCATCATTTATTTTTATTTTTACTTTGATTTGGGAATAATAGGGTGATCACCCACTTCTGATTGTGAATTGAGAGAAGCTATTTTTGTCAATTTAAAACAAAGTAAAACAAAATGCAGATACAGAAAGCCCATGTGTAAGGGGCAAAAGTGGAACACAAGAAACAAAACAAAATTAAGACAAAAAGCAAAATAAAACAAAAAAGACTATGACTCTGCTTTAACCAAGTTCACCTAATCCTAACATATCTAGAACCTGGTGCCACAAAATCGTGTCACTATTTACATAGCTCTTGCACATGGCTTGCCTTGGCCCCCTACCTTCTGCTACAGGCTGACATCCTTGGCACACATAGAAGTGGGCCTCACGGCCATGCTTTACTTGGCAGATCCTTGTGACATTCCTTCTGCTCTGCCAGAGCTTGGCAGACTTACCTTCAGAATTGTAGGGCAAAGCATCATTGGCCATGTTCCGGGCAGCAGGTAGGCGGCTCCATTACTGTAAGATCACTTCAGAACATCACTCCATAATCTCAATGGGCTCCAGAGCCTTTGCCACAATTTTCTCTGTCATCACATCTTCAGGTGATGTGGCTCTTCTAAGGGAACATTTGGAGATGGCCTCAACCCAAGACTCCAGATGCTACTGTACTCACATAAGCTCCTGCATTAAGCAGACCTGGATCCACTTGCTGAAGTCCTTACCTGCCAATTCAGTGTTTGACCCTGGGCTGACTTACTGGGGAAAAGAAATATGCAAAGAAAGCTGAGGAATAAGCGTTATTACTGTCCATAGTGTGCAGTCCCACTGAGGGGTGTCTTCTGCTCTTGATGATTCACAGCCACCAAAACACATCGTAGCTGGATGCAGCAAGCACACCATAGTGACTGCCCCAGCTCTGTACACACATCCTTTCTCAACGTCTTTCCTTATCAACGCCAACCTCAGGCTTGCAGGCAGTTCCTGCAAATCAGGTGACCATTTAGGAGCTTGAATGAGAATAATAATATAAAATTTTAAAACATTTTCAAGAAGAGTCTTTTAGAGCTAAAAATCTGAATTAATAAAAAAAGATTGTGGGCTGGCTGTGGTGGCTCATGCATGTAATCCCAGCATTTTGAGAGGCCAAGGCAGGCGGATCACCTGAGGCCAGGAGTTCAAGACCAGCCTGGCCAACATGATGAAACACTGCCTCTACTAAAAACACAAAAATTGTCTGGCATGGTAGTGCATGCCTGTAATCCCAGCTACTTGAGAGGCTGAGGCATGAGAATTGCTTGAACCTGAGAGGTCGAGGCTGCAGTGAGCCATGATGGCACCACTGTACTCCAGTCTGGGTGACAGAGCAAGACCCTGTCTCCAAAACAAAACAAGATTGTTAGAGAAAAGAAATTGAGTTGTTCATGGTACAAAAATAGCAGGAGGAAAGTAAATATTAGAAGAGAAAAGGTAGTGCTAAAAGAATCATTCCCTTTAAATTTATATAAACTTAAATTGTCATATGAGCCTCAAGATAATCCACTCTCCTCCCTTTAGTGGACTCCCTATTTCCTAGATTTTCTGAATTGTTTTGAAATAATTAAAAGATAATCAACTGTTCTTGTTGGGAATGACACACATTCCTCTCCTTGCTTTCAGAGTCACATTTAAGGAATGCATAATCTATAATCATTGCTTCTGTTTCCTTACTGCTTTTTTTCCCCCTAAACTTCTCTTTCTTTCTACTGAGACAGCTATCAGCCAAAGATATCAATGATCTCATCTCCTTCTTTCACTTATTTTCTGTGGATTTCTGCACATGGATTTAACGCTGTTGAGCATGGACTTTAGAGTCAGACATATCTTAACTGCACAGTTCCAGCACTAATGAGGTGCATGTGGGCAAATTATCAAAACTTTCCCAGCGCTAGTGGACTTCGCAAGATAATTGGGAAAATTAAACAAGATTTTGCATGTGAAAGTATGTAACTGCATGATGGTGCCCAGCACCACATCAGGCCATGGTAGACAGTCAACATGTACTAGTTTCTTTTTTCATGGCCCCCATGCCCTGTTGCAATAGTCTCCCCACATCCTCGCATTACGTTGTAGAATTGAGTTTTCTTTCTTCTCCGAGCACCATTCTAAAGACTTCTCTGTTTTGTTTGTTTTGTTTGTTTGGTGTTTTCTTTGAGACGGAGTCTCGCTCTGTTGCCCAGGCTGGAGTGCAGTGGCGCTATCTCGGCTCACTGCAAGCTCCGCCACCAGGTTCACGCCATTCTCCTGCCTCAGCCTCCCAAGTAGCTGGAACTATAGGTGCCCGCCACCAAGCCCGGCTAATTTTTTGTATTTTTCGCAGAGACGGGGTTTCACCGTGTTAGCCAGGATGGTCTCGATCTCCTGACCTCGTGATCCACCCGTCTCGGCCTCCCAAAGTGTGTGAGCCACCGTGCCCAGACTTCTTCTTCCTCTTCTTCCTTTTTTTTTTTTTTTTTTTGATTGCTCTTCCTCTTTTTACTTCTGGATATATGTGAGCACCAAGAAGGTTTTCATAGAGCCATCTCGCCCATGCCAACAGCCCCAGGTGCTAACTCAGATGTATGAGTTTCACATTGCACAACTTTAGCTCAAGCATCTCTTCTGAGCTCTCAACCACATTTTCATCTGCCTATTTGGTGTCTTTTTGTGGATGTACAAACCTCACCTCAAACTCCACTCCACACTTCCAAAACTCTACATTTTCCTTGTCTCACAGTTCGATTCCTCAGATCACCAAGCACCATGATTTTTGCTTTAAGCAGCTAAAGCACTTAGAGAAACACCTCCACAGGTTTCCGTTGCACTTAACTGTCACACTTCCATCGAAGAGATGGTCATAAAAAGAAAATGTCTAAGCATCTGTAAATTCATTTTTGAAGGCACTCATCATGTTATTTCAAGATCTTGCTAAGCTTAGGTGCTTGAACATTATTCCTGAATCCAGGAATAAGAAAATTTGAGGTTGAGTTTTGACTCTAAAATTTAGCAAGATTTGCAAGTTTAAAGTATTATTTTTTTTTGCCT
The DNA here is from genome assembly GCF_028885625.2 of Pongo pygmaeus. Lineage (NCBI taxonomy): Eukaryota > Metazoa > Chordata > Mammalia > Primates > Hominidae > Pongo > Pongo pygmaeus. Next base: position 49,733,405 of record NC_072384.2, on the reverse strand, counting down.
TTGAAATTCAGTTTCCTGTATTGTAAAATTAGGATGATAATTGCAGCAATGACTCCAAGTTTTAGTAAAAAAATGAGATCACATATGTGATAGTCCTCTGTGTGCTATGATATGCTACAGAAATAAAATGTTTTGTTTTTCACCAAGCCTGAAACATGGTAGGTACTTAAAGAATCTTTTCTGAATATAATTAAAATATGAAGTACTAGCTATTGACATTATCACGTTTGATCCTTTACAGTGTTCCTTTGAGACATTTTCCTCATTTTATAGATAATGACATAGCGGCCGGAAAGTATTGATTGTGGGTAGAAACAATGGATCTTTGGCAGCCTGTTTTTATGTTTAGTCTTTCCCCCAGTGTATCACACTTTATATGATGTTGTACATGTCAGAGGCATATATATTTTAGGATAGGTATTGGAGAGTGAATAGAACAGACTTCAAGGAATTATTCTATTTCGCTCTGTTCCCGTTTACTCAGAATGTGTCCACATGATGCCTCGCTCATAATGAGCTCAAACCAAAAATCTGCTGAACATTTCAATGTTTGACCAACTTTGTAATAAATTGACTGAATGTTTGGTGTTTATAGGCACAGACTACTTAAACGAACCAAACTATTTTGAGATGTTCACAAAGAAAGCTTTCAAGAGACCATTGACATTCTCTGACTAAAAGCAAATTACCTGCAGTTGTCACGCTGGAAAAGTAATTCTGTTTAATAAAAAATTAAAAATAAAAGCATCGTGTATGCTTGTGTGTATTTCTTACTCCCATCATATAAAACACATACAATTATTCTATTTTATCATATATATTTCTGTCGAGACTATATTACCTACAAAAGATAAAAACTTTCATTGAAGTGGGAATTTGAAATTGTCTAATGTTGTGATGCATTCAGAGGAATCTAATCAGATCTTAAATAGGTGTAAACACAATAATTATGTCTAATCATGGTCTTTTTTATTCTTCAAAAGACTAGTAATAGACAGCCATTAAAAATGATAATGCAGTCCTATGTACTGACTTAAATGTACATCCGCACATGTTGTCAAGTGACAAGAATGTATATGAAAACATTTTATTTGTGTAAATGTGCATGAGCATATGCAGATGAACTGATTTACTACAAAATGTTAATGGTACTTATCTCTAAATGGCAGTACCTTTCTTCTTATAATTATCTGCATTAGATATCTTAAAATAATTTTTTGCAACAAATGTGTATAATTTCAAAATTAGGGGAAAGTATTTTCAGTTTAAAAATGAGGGAGCAAAACCTAATCATTCACTCAGGCATAGTAAGATTAAGTTACCACATATGTAAAAGGTGGTCTCAAAGAATAATGCATAGTGCCATGTCCAAAACTATCTTCTTAACCTGTACAATATTAAGCTACTAAAGAGTTCAGTGAAGAAAAAAATAAATGCATTGCAGTCAAAAGACATAAATGAGGAACAAAACAATGGAGGAAACTAATAAATTAATACATCTGCGGCACTGGCAGGATTTTTGTGCAGTGACATTTGTGAACATCCTGTGTAAATGCCAAGCCTGTAAGGTGGGGCTGTCATGCATCACTTTTATAAGTGAAGACCATCTCCTGATTATCAGCTCTGTGCCTCCAGCACAGCCTGTACTTCTCCTGCAAATGCAAACACAGACACAGCCCAAGGCTGCTGGGTCCTAAACTCTTACGGACCAATAAATTCTGCAGTCTTTAGCCAAAGCAGACCGACAGTACATTGGCGAAAGGGAAGGCACAGTTTAAAAGCATGTGCATGTGCCAGCATTTACAGGGATTTAAAAGAGACATTTGTAGAAAGCAAAATACCATTTTTCACCCAGTTTTGTTGGGTCTTAATTAAAGAGGCCTTTTCCCCCCTTTTCTGCCACTTGGGCTGTGGGATTGCTGCCTCTCCGGGCTCAAAGAACTATTTCATTGGTCCGCAGGCTAATTAGGAAGGACTCACACTGCTGCCCAGCCTCCCGAAAGGCCAGAACAAAGGCTGCTGCTGGTAGATTGCAGTTCTGCCTCAATTGCAGAGGCTCAGGAGTAAAAGAAAAAGAAAAGCTTTTGAATAGAAAAGCCTTTTGATGCCATGAAAGAAATTAAGAACTAAAACAGAGGCCTAGGCGCTGCTGCACAGAGCCTTCCATACAGACTGATTGTGCTTAGGAACAAGGTCAACAAAGCCCCATCTGATACTGAACACCTCACATTAAAGAGGCATCTATTTAGCTGCTGTGTCTTGGGCTCTCCTGCTACGAAGTACTTTCCCAATCAGGCCGTCTGGTGCTGTGATAAACACAGAGAAATATGAGCAGCATCATGCTTTCTTCTGAACAATTAATGCATGATTTCCTAGTTGATTGTTTGCAAATACACTGTAAACAATTGTGTTTTCTTTTTTTTGACCAAACAAAAATAAAGCTGTGAATTAAGAAAACATTACCACTATCACATTAGTATCTTATTGTCTTACCAAAATTTTACTGAATTTCTCTTCATATTTTAAAATAATTGTAGTTTATCCAAATAATGTGAGAAAAACACGCATCTTTTTCTTCACAGAAGAATGGAAATCTTAAGTGCTAGTGCATTTTCTAACAGCCTAAATCAGTTAGTGACAAGTAACTGAAGCTGAAATGCCCATTTGTTCTGAATCTTGCAGTCTTTGCTCCTTGCTACACAGGCTTTCAAAGGGAAGTCTCTTTTCTAATTTTATGACTTTGAAAATTAAGCGTCTTTTTCAGAGCTTCATCTCCAAATAGTAACTATCCTTTATTGAGGCTTTATGCCAACTACCATACTTAGCACTCTACATGTATTATCTCCATTAACCCTCAAAAATCAATGACATAGCCGGGTGCCTGGTGGCTCACGCCTGTAATCCCAGCATTTTGGGAGGCCGAGGTGGGCGCATCACTTGAGGCCAGGAGTTCGAGACCAGCCTGGCCAACGGGTGAAACCCATCTCTACCAACAAACAAAAAAAATTAGCCAGGCATAGTGGCGCATGCCTGTAATCCCAGCTACTTGGGAGGCTGAGGTAGGAGAATCGCTTAAACCCGGGAGGCAGAGGTTGCAGTGAGCTGAGATTCTGCCACTGCACTCTAGCCTGGGTGACAGAGCAAGACTCCATCTCAAAAAACAAACAAACAAACTAATGACATAAGCACTATTGTTATCTGCAGTTTACAAATGTGGAAACTGAGGCTCTGAGAGGCTAAACATAAGAAGGACACAACTATTAAGGAGTAAAGCCAGAATTTGAAATCATGGCTTTCTGACTTTCAACACTCAGCTGTTACAGTGGAATTTAAGTTTCCATGTAGAAGTATTAGTGCAGAATTACAGAATTGAAAAGTACATTAGAAACCATGTAGCCCACACTCCTCAATTTGCAGATAAGAAATTAAGATTCAGAGACGTTGGAGGATTTATTTATGTTCATCCAGCTGATTTGGTGAATTGCAGACTCCTAATTCCAGAGATTTTAATAGGAAGATTCTCAAACAGTAGCGTGATTAGAAGCACATGAAGGACTGATAGGCACAGATAGCTGGGCCTCACCTCCAGACTTTCTGACTCAGTAGGTCTGCAGCAGAGGGCCACAGCATTTGCTTTTCAACAACTTCCCTGATGCTGTTGATGCTGCTAGTCTGGGAAGACAGTTTGAGAACCTCTATCCTCAAATATCACACTGCTTCTCATGCAACTGTGAAGTGAATAAAACTGAAAATGAGGATGAGTCAAATTAAGCAGTAAAATACTTAGGAATTTTATTCAATTTCATGTAGCAACCAGCCTCAGCAATGCCATCTTGAATTTTGCATCATTCTTATCCATCTGGTAGTCACAGTCACAATTTTTGTGAAGTCTAAAACAAGGCAGTCATTCACAGCAATGTTACTTTCAGTGTAAATATTTCCTGGAGATTCTTTCTAAGATCTTTGGAACTTTTTCCTCTTTAAAAGATAACTGCAAAAGCTAGAAGTTTTTGTGTATGGATTAAGTTCCCTTCAGAGCTCGTCTCAAGCCATTTCTAATGCAGAGATTTGAATAATGCAGCTGTACAATTTATCTTTCAAAAGGGTGTGCACTACCGCACTGCTGTGCAGATGACTCAGCATTGAAATGTAATTTACCAAAATGATTCTGATCTGGTAAATACATTTCTTTTCTCAGAAAAATTGAAACATCTATCAGCTGAAGTGCGCTTCTCTTATCCTTTTCACCAAAATAATTTTCACCTATCCAAGGAATAATCTGTGGTTGCTCAATTTATAAAACAATCCTTATTTAAACCTGTTTGGTATTTGACACAGAAATGAATGACCTTGGAGGAAGACCTGGATAACTCCTGCTCTATCCTACAAAACTTTTCATCTGGGTCACATCCCAGACCTGTCTCACAAGGTGGCAAAATGACCAGGCATCATTATCATATATTTACTGATCACTAGCCTGTATGTATAAGTCACTTGAGATTGTCATTGGGCTGAACAGGTGTATTCTAGCTTTTTTGTTGCCTAGTTTGGGTTTGAAATCCATTTTCAATGAACAGGTCATTGTCAGTAGTGCCAGTTATCATTTTTATCACCTGTTATTTTGGGGATCTACTTACTGCAAGAGTGAGAGGTTAGGTAGGAGACCGAAGAAAACAGGGCTTCTTTAAAGTAGGTAGAATCAAGCAGTCTTCCTAGGAAGTCTAAAAGATATTTAAATGGAAAAAAAAATTATAAAGCCATGGCAAATCAAACTGATGCCTTCTTAAATATAACAATCCTCAAACAGTCTTCCAGCCAGCCTTTTTTCCCTGTGAGTAGAAGGCATTTTCAAGCAATGATACTATTCTAAGGCATACTTGGAAACATTCCAGGGGCTGCAAGAGGAATTACATGGCAGGTCAGCTCCTACAGTGACTATGATACTTGGATTAATGCAGTAATAGGACAAGAACAGGAATACTATAACAATAACAATTATAACAGAGCAAATGGACTTGGGGTGACAGAGATAACCTGTAATGTAACGTTTTGCACTTGCAGATGGAGAGTTTCAGAGTTTAATGTTATTGATTTCTTAGTATTGTTACTAGGAGGCAACCAATAGGATGAACACTGGACAAAAACAATGTTGTAAAGACAAAAAATGGAGGACCCTATGCAAGACCACAGAGATACTGCCTTAGTGAGGGAAGATTGACTGTTGACCTTAACTGTACATCAGAGATTTTGATCTTGGAAGATCATTTTTAAAATGTACTTTTGAAAGGTGAGTCTAAAAATGCAACCAGAAGTGACCTAGAATTATGCAACTAATAAAGCTGCAAATAATTTGTACTAGAATGGGATTTAGTCAATTTTAGTAAATCTACATAGTTGATTTCAAAATCCCATGTTTCATTTGCCCCAATTAATTCTTTAATTACCTTTACATAATCTGAAAAAGAATAACTCCTTCAAGTGTCATTCAGATCAGTAGCTCTGCTATACACCAACAGTGACCAATCTGAGAATCAAATCAAGAACTCAACCCATTTTACAATAGCTGCAAAAAAATAAATAAAATACTTAGGAATATACCTAACCAAGGAGGTAAAAGACCTCTAGAAGGAAAACTACAAAACACTGCTGAAAGAAATCATAGATGACACAAACAAATGTAAACACATTCCATGCTCATGGATGGGTTGAATGAATATTGTGAAAATCACCATACTGCCAAAAGAAATCTACAAATTCAATGCACTTCCCATCAGAAAACCATCATTCTTCACAGAATTAAAAAAGATAATCCTAAAATTTCTATGGAACCAAAAAAGAGCCTGCATAGCCAAAACAAGAGTAAGCAAAAAGAACAAATCTGGAGTCATCACATTACCTGACTTAGAAAGTATACTATAAGCCCACAGCCACCAAAACAGCATGGTTTTGGTATAAAAATAGGCGTATAGACCAGTGGAATAGAACAGAGAACCCAGAAATAAAGCCAAATACTTACAGTCAACTGATCTTCAACAAAGCAAATGAAAACATAAAGTGAGGAAAGGACATCTTATTCAACAAATGCTCTGGGATAATTGACAAGCCACATGTAGAAGAATGAAACTGAATCCTCACCTCTCACCTTATATAAAAATCATTTCAAGATGGAGCAAGGACTTGAAACCATAAAAATTCTAGAAGATAACATTGGAAGAACCCTGCTAGTCATTGGCTTAGGCAGAGACATCATGACCAAGAACGCAAAAGCAAATGCAACAAAAACAATGATAAATAGGTGGAACTTGATTAAACTAAATAGTTTCTGCACAGCAAAAGAAACAATCAGAAGAGTAAACAGACAACCTACAGAGTGGGAGAAAATCTTCACAGTCTATATATCTAATAAAGAACTAATAACCAGAATCTATAAGGAACTCAAACAAATCAACAAGAGAAAAACAATCCCATCAAAAAATGGGCTAAAGACATGAATAGACAATTCTCAAAGAAGATGTACAAATGGCCAACAAACATATGAAAAAATGCTCAACATCACTAATGATCAGGTAAATGCAAATTAAAACCACAATGTGATACCACTTTACTCCTGCAAGAATAGTCATAACCAAAAAATCAAAAAACAGTAGGTGTTGGCAGGGATGCAGTGAAAAGGGAACACTTAAACTGCTGGTGGGAATTTAAACTAGTAAAACCACTATGGAAAACAGTGTGGACATTCCTTAAAGAACTAAAAATAGGACATTCCTTAAAGAACTAAAAGTAGAACTACCATTTGATCCAGCAATTCCACTACAGGGTATTTACCAAGAGGAAAAGAAGTCATTATACAAAAAAGATACTTGCACATGCGTGTTTATAGCAGCACAATTTGCAACTGCAAAAATATGGAACCAGCCCAAATGCCTATTAATCAATGAGTGGATAAAGAAATTGTGATATCTATGTTTTATTATATATATAATATATATATTATATATATGTGTGTGTATATATATATAAAATATATATACACATATCATCATGGAATACTATTCAGCCATGAAAATAAATGAAATAACAGTATTTGCAGCAAACTGGATGGAATTAGAGACCATTATTCCACATGAAGTAACTCATGAATAGAAAACCAAACATCGTGTATTCTCACTCATAAGTGGGAGTTAAGCTATGAGGGTGCAAAGGCATAAGGATGATACAATGGGCTTTGGGGACTTGGAGGAAAAGGTAGAAGGCGGGGTGAAGGATAAAAGACTACAAATTGGGCATACTGTATACTGCCTAGGTGATGGGTGCAACAAAATCTCACAAATCACCACTAAAGAACTTACTCATGTAACCAAACACCACACTGTTCCCCAAAAACTTAGAGAAAAAAAATTTTTTTAAAAAGAAGAAAGATAGAAGTCAGGGAGACTCAACTGATATTTATAGTAACTACTGATATTTGCTTTTGGCAATTTAAATGAGCATTATTTATATTTTTATAATTAATGATCATGCCATTCATTAAGATTGTTCCAGCATTTAAATAATCACAACAGGTTCTTGCAAAGCTGTGAAAAAGGTTAAATCAATCTTTTCGTATTTCCTGTACCAGTGTCTCTTCCTCTGTATTTCTTTTCTCTGCCTTCTCTATGCTGTTAGTTGGCTGCTAATGTTTTATACAGCAGGGGCTTGCTGTGTTCTGCACACACTAATTCTTATGAGTGTTAATTGGTACTCAAAGAACAAAGAGCCTCATGGTCAAGAAAGCTTGGGAAATGCAGAATACCCCAATTCTCTCCGGGAAAGTCACAATACTATTAACATGTTAAAGTCTCTGAAAGGTCCTGCAGTAAGAACGAAACTTCTCTAACTTTGTTTAACAGTTAAACATATCTACCTGATCCCTGGTATTTTTTCTTGACCCATCTATTAATATACCCCAGAATAAAATGTCCTTAACCCAAGCTGGAAAGTGTGTTAGCAAAACTTGAAGTTATGACCACCTCCAGACTGTTCATATTTTAGGAGGGTACTTTGTAAAGCCTTCTAAATATTAAGGACGGATACTGTGATAAGTGATGAAGTCATCAAATGTCTGTTCATGAAGGTGAACTTACAAAGAATAGAGAAATTTATAATGCCATGAGGTGGAAACCATTGTTCAAAATGGATTTCAAACCCAAACTAGGCAACAAAAAAGCTAGAATACACACAAGCCCCCACCAACAAACACATGCACATAGAGCACAGAAGTAAAAAATTTGCCATTTACTCTTAGTCTATTTATCTTGGGTGTTTCCACATTGGTTTTAGAATAATGTGGGTTTTAGAGACAAACAGAGCTCGACTTCAAACTGTCACCAGTTGACTGTACTCAGGCAAAAAATACTTAACCCATGAAAGAATTTTTGTTTCCTCATCTGTGAAATGAGGTCAGTAATATTTACCTAAGAATTGTTATAGGGATTCAATGAAGCAACATGAATGAAGTGACTAGCATATAACAGACACTCAATAAATTAAAATTTCCCTACAGTCTGCTGCATCTCCCTCCACATTTTTGGAATCAGTTGAGGTCCTGAGAATGACAGACAGCATTCTTCTCAGGTGCTAATGATAAACTGTTGTTGCACTGAATAAATTGTAGTAAAATTGGTGTTCCTGTCTATCACCCCATTGTGAGCTCTTGGGAAACAGGGCCTGTGATAAATTTACCAGGCCAGCATCTTCAACATATTAGGAGCTTAGTATGCTTGTTAAAGAAATTAACAAATTTTCAAAAACAACTCTCCTTTTTCTTCCACAGTCTTCTATTTCTAGCTACTAAGGATGGCCAGTCAAAATTTCTTTGACCTGAAGTTAACTCTGCAATAACGCTCTACTCTGAAATAACATGCACATCAAAGTATCAGTTTAATACACATAAATTAGTGGTTCATTGCACTGCAATATTAGTTAATTTTGCAATTGCATTATAGATTTCTAAATTAAAGAGACTGCCTGCCTGTCACTCACATCACATACAATGAATGCCAACATTAGGCATCACCTTTTTCCGGCTTTGCAAGACTGAAGGTCATTATCAATTGCTGCTTAATCAGCCAAGTCATGCATATAGACAAAGGTTAACTGAGCATAGACCAATCTGACTTCCTTTGTCATCGCAAGACGATTTGTGGCTTAATAAAGCTGCTCTGATTGCACTTAACAACACCTGCTTTAAAATGCAGCCTCATTAATAGCATGCTAATGAGTTAGGGATCTTCTGGCAAGGGCATGATCAAAGACACATGATTTGCTTTCTGATTAAATGACCTAAATAACATAAAACCAAATCTTCCAGTTTCTTTTAGGGAAAGCCTTTTTGGAATAAGTCATAAAAGCTGTTGGGATCTTCAGATATGTTTTTTTTTAAAAAAAGATAGGAAAGAATAATATTTTCAGCTCTTTTAAATTGTGATGTGTAACCACAGTGCCACATAAGTGAAATTAAACCAAACTGAGTCCTTGACTTTTGAACTCACATCCCCAAACACAATATAGCCACTGAGCAAGAAAGAAAAATAAATAAATAAATAAATAACACTCATTAAAAAAAAAGAAAATTTTGAGGAATGTTTATGAAGGTAATTAACTAGTACTGTTATATTAATATAAGGGTGATTTTTTTAAGGAGCAGCTGTTCATAGAATAATAAAAGTGATTTTTGCCCCTTTATATAAATTGGAGTTTTGGAGTTTACTGTTGACTCACTGTGCAATGCCAGGCAAATTGTTTCCTGCCCTGAATGGAGTCATGTATCCTGATTTAATACAACCACTGGTGGAACTTTGAGCACTGGGAACCTTGCACTTTTCTTTTTATAGTTCCACAGTTATCCTATTTGTACCAGACATGTCAATCATTGTTGCCTGCCTGCCTGCCTCATGTTGCCCCTGGTAAAGAAAACGGCCCTGCCACAACCTCTGCTACAAAGATAAGTGGGGGACTAGAACCTGGTATCAAAATCCAGCCAAGGGCAGCCAATCCAGAGACTTGCCAGTGACCAAAGTTTGCAGTTATTAACTGGGTCAATCCAAAGTCTTCTTGAAAATGGAATGAAACTGAAAGTCCAGAGAGAAAAAGGTCAGAAGAGAAGCGGAAGAGAACACACACGCAAAAACAGACATGAGGAGATTAGCTGAGTCACATTCATGATGAAGCTTGAGAACATAGTTCCATTAGGTTTTTAAAATTATCAATAATCAAACAATCCTATTAATAATTAATTATCAATATGAATGAAATATTGATATTGACATTGATGTTAGTAATAAAACATCAATAACTTAATAATTCACTAATTATTAATTACCTGTGCTTTTTAAGTTATTTACATCTATAGTACCTATAGTGTGAAAATACTGTACAATAGTGTGCTGCTGTACCTTTCTCTCCAACTCTGCATTTAGCGAGGTCACATTAGTAGCTTGAAATTGACCACGGTTGGAATATTTCCGCTATGAAAATTGGCAAACACAATGAATTTGGGCTTTTTATTTATTTAATTTTTTTTGCTCTTTTTTTTCTGGAGATCTGTTTGTTAAATATTTGCCAGCACAACACTGCCCCTGACTAAATGAGATAAGAAAGTAGGAATTTACTGAGTCCTGGGGCTGAAAATTTTCCTGGAGTTTCTGTCTTTATCTCTAATAGCGAAGATCTGTTGTAATGGCCACACATCTGGGTAGAAGTCTGTGGGTCAACCAGGGAGAAGGGCTGAACGTTGGAGACTCCTCTTGTAAAGCTAGATCCTGAAGGATGACACACTCAGTGGGTTTAATAAAGCAAAATAAAATTGCCCTTAGTTGAAGACTTAAGAGATATTTGTCTGGCCTACATTTAGCTTTGAGAGGATAGGAAATTTTTTAAAATGTCCACTCTGAGAGGTTCTGTTACAAACCTGTACTCATTTCAGTCACAGAATGGACTCTAAATGCACCACCTGACCTAAAATTGGCCAAACTTAACTTTTAGTTTGTAAAAGTTAAGTTATTTGTAGGAGTGTTTGTAGTTAAGTGTTTGCAGGAGGCTCGTAACAAATGCAAATAAATTTCTCTTTGATGGAACAAAATTTAGTTTTATGCCTCCAATAATTTCCATAGATAATATTCTAAAGAACATGAAATATTAATCTAAATCACCAAATACAAACCAATAAAAAATGAAGGTGAAATAGACATGAATAGGCATTTCACAATAACATTAAAAAAATCATATAAAATATGTTGAACATCATTAACAATTTGGGAAATATACAGTATAACCTTAATGATACACTGCTATATAACCACCAAAGTGGCCAAAATTAATAAGATTGATAATACCAAGTGTTTGTGAGAATGTAGACCAATTGGAGCATTCACATAGTGTTAGGGAAAGTGTAATTGGAAAAATAAAAAATAGCATTAGCTTCTAAAGTTGAAGATACTCATCACAGGTTGTTTTCTCCAGGAAACAGACACTGGAATAGAGTTAGAAATGTAAAAAGTTTATTAGGGAAGAAAACTGTGAAAAGAAAGGAAGGAATCAGGATATATCAATTAATACTTGTGCTAATTTCCTGTCAACGCGTGTACCTTAGAACACAGATCATTTACCACTTTCCCATATATAGTATGTTTTCAGGAATATTTTTCTAACTTTCTCATCACATTATTATTCATATTGTTTTATACATGCAATGTTCATTTAGATATCTAACATCATGACCCTTTCCATTGCTTGTCATTCCCTCCTGCATATCCAAGCTGCCATCCAGGATCATTTTTGTTTTGCCTGTAGAGCACCTTATTGTTTGCCTCTATGTATGTCTATTGCTGACAAAGTCTTTTAGGTTTCTTTTTTTGGGTCTGAAAATGTCTTCGTTTGCTTTCTTTTTCTGAAGCACATTTTTACTGATAATAGAATTCTAAGTTAGTGATTATTTTCTTTTATTACTTCAAAGATGCCATTCCATTGTCTTCTTTCATTGTTTCTGTTGAAAAGTCAACTCCTTCTTTTAGGCACCATTTCTGTGCTTGTTATTTTATAGGTCCCTTTTTATTTTCTCATTTCTCTAACACCTGTTTAAGTACATATTAATATTCAATTCTCCATGATAAAAATCCCTAGTATGGTTTCTATGTCCTTGACTAGACAGTGACTGATATAGTGTATATAGTGTAGTTATCTTCAAGACTATATGTGATATTTCCAATTTCTGAATCTGCTTTTGATTGGCTTTTTTGTTTTATTAACAATTGTGTTGTTTCTTATATGCCTGTTGTGTTGTTTCTTATATCCCCTGCCACACTGTCTTCCACAATTGTTGAACTAATTTACACTTCCACCAGCAGTATAAAAGCATTCATTTTTCTCCATAATCTTGCCAGCAGCTGTTGTTTTTTTGACTTTTTAATAATAGCTATTCTGACTAGTTTGAGTTGGTATCTCATTGTGTATTAGATTTGCATTTCTCTAATGATCAGTGATGTTGAGCTTCTTTTCACATGTTTCTTGGCTGCATGTATGTCTTCTTTTGAAAAGTGTCTGTTCATGTCTTTTGCCCACTTTTTAATGGGGTTGTTTTTGTCCTGTAAATTTGTTTAGGTTCTGATAGATGCTGAATATTAGCCTTTGTCAGATAAATAGATTGCAAAAATTTTCTTTCACTCTGTAGGTTGTCTATTTACTCTGTTGATAGTTTCTTTTTCTGTGCAGAAGCTCTTTAGTTTAATTAGATCCCATTTGTCAATTTTGGCTTTTGTTGCAATTGCTTTTGACATCTTTGTCATGAAATCTTTGCCCATGCCTATGTCCTGAATGGTATTGCCTAGGCTTTCTTCTAGGGTTTTTATAGTTTTCGGTTTTACATTTAAGTCTTTACTCTATCTCAAATTCATTTTTGTATATAGTGTAAGGAAGGGGTCCGGTTTCAATTTTCTGCATATCACTAGCCAGTTCTCCCAGCACCATTTATTAAACAGGGAATCATTTCCCCATTGCTTGTTTTTGTAAGGTTTGTGGAAGATCAGATGGTTGTGGATGTGTATGGTCTTATTTCTGGGTTCTCTTTTCTGTTCCATTGCTCTATGTGCCTGTTTTGGCACAGTACCATGCCATTTTGGTGATTGTAGTACTGTAATATAGTTTAAAGTTGGGTAGTGTGATGCCTCCAGCTTTTTTCTTTTTGCTTAGGATTTCCTTGGCTATTCTTTTTTGGTTTCATATAAATTTTAAAACAGTTTTTTTCTAATGATGTGAAGAATGTCAATGCTAGTTTAATGGGAATATCATTGAATCTATAAATTGCTTTGGGCAATGTGGGCATTTTCATTATATTGATTCTTCCTATCTGTGAGCATGGAATGTTTTTCCACTTGTTTGTGTCATCTCTGATTTAATGGAGCAGGGATTTGTAGTTCTCCCTGAAGAGGTTATTCACTTCCCTTGTTAGCTATATTCCTAGGTATTTTATTCTTTTTGTGGCAATTGTGAATAGGAGTTTATCTGTGATTTGGCTCTCTGCTTGCCTGTTGTTGGTGTATAGGAATGCTAGCAATTTTTGTACATTGATTTTGTATCCTGAGACTTTGCTGAAGTTGCTTATCAGCCTAAGAAGCTTTTGGGGCCGGGTGTGGTGGCTCATGCCTGTAATCCCAGCACTTTGGGAGGCCGAGGCGGGTGGATCACGAGGTCAGGAGATCGAGACCATCCTGGCTAACATGGTGAAACCCTGTCTGAACTAAAAATACAAAAAATTAGCCAGGCATGGTGGCAGGCGCCTGTAGTCCCAGCCACTCCAGAGGCTGAGGCAGGAGAATGGCGTGAACCTGGGAGGTGGAGCTGCTTGCAGTGAGCTGAGATAGCGCCACTGCAGTCCGGCCTGGACAAAAGAGCAAGACTCTGTCTCAAAAAAAAAAGAAGCTTTTGGGCTGAGATGATTGGTTTTTTAGATATAAGATTATGTCAGCTACAAACAAAGATAGCTTGACTTCCTCTCTTCCTATTTGAATGTGCTTTATTTCTTTCTCTGCCTGATTGCCCTGGCCAGAACTTTCAACATTATGTTGAATAGGAGTGGTGAGAGAGGGCATCCTTGTCTTGTACTGGTTTTCAAGGGGAATGATCCCAGTTTTAGCCCATTCAGTATGATATTGGCTGCAGGTTCATCATATATGGCTCTTATTATTTTGGGGTATGTTCCTTCAATATCTAGTTTATTGAGAATTTTAACATGAAGGGCTGTTGAATTTTATCGAAGGCCTTTTCTAATACATCTATGGAGATAATCATGTGGTTTTCGTCTTTAGTTCTGTTTATGCGATGAATCAAACTTATTGATTTGCATATGTTGAACCAATCTTGCATCCTGGGGATGAAGACTACTTTGATTATAGTGGATATGCTTTTTGATGTGCTGCTGGATTCAGTTTGCCAGTATTTTGTTGAGGAATTTTGCATCAATGTTCATCAAAGATATTGACCTGAAGTTTTCCTTTTGTGTTGTATCTCTGCCTGGTTTTGGTATTAGGATGATCCTGGTCTCATAGAATGAGTTTTTCTTTTCAGTTTTTTGAAATAGTTTCAGTAGAAATGCTATCAGCTCTTCTTTGTACCTGTGGTAGAATTCAGCTATGAATCCATCTGGTCCTGGACTTTTTTTGGTTGGTAGGATATTTATTACTGCCTCAATTTCAGAACTCATTATTGGTCTATTCAGGGATTCAATGTCTTCCTGGTTCAGACTTGGGAGAGTGTATTTGCCCAGGAATTTATCCATTTCTTCCAGGTTTTCTAGTTTATGTGCATAGATGTGTTTATAGTATTTTCTGATCATTGTTTTTATTTCTGTGGGGTAAGTGGTGATAGCCCCCTTACCATTTCTGATTGTGTTTATTTGAATCTTCTCTCTTTTCTTCATTAGTTTAGCTAGCAGTCTATCTATTTTATTAATTTTTTACAAAAAACAGCTCCTGGATTTGTTGATTTTTTTGAAGGGATTTTTATGTCTCTGTCTCCTTCAATTCTCTGAGCTTGGTTACTTATTGTCTTCTGCTAGCTTTAAAGTTTGTTTGCTCTTGGTTCTCTAGTTCTTTTAGTTGTGATGTTAGTTGTTAACTTGAGAGCTTTCTAGCTTTTTAGCTTTTAGATGTGGGCATTTAGTTTCCCTCTTAACACTACTTCAGCTGTGGCCCACGTATTCTAGAACATTGTATTTTTGTTCTCATTAGTTTCAAAGAACTTCTTGATTTCTGCCCTAATTTCATTATTTACCCAAAAGTCATTCAAGAGCAGGTTGTTCAATTTCCATGTAGTTGTATGGTTTTTGGTGAATTTATTAATCTTGAGTTTTAATTTAATTGTGCTGTGATCCAAGAGACTGTTTGTTATGATTTCAGTTACTTTGCATTTGCTGAGGAGTGTTTTACTTCCAATTATGTGATCCATTTTAGAATAGGTGTGGGGATGAAAATAATGTATATTTCTGTTGTTTTTGGGTGGAGACTTCTGTCTTTTGGTGGAGATATCTGTCAGGTCCATTTGATCCAGAGCTGAGTCCAGGTCTTGACTATCTTGTTAATTTTCTGTCTCAATGATCTGTATAATATTATCAATGGGGTGTTAAAGTCTCCCACTATTATTGTTTGAGAATCTAAGTCTCTTGTCTAAGAACTTGCTTTATGAATCTTGGTGCTCCAGTATTGGGCACATATATATTTAGGTTAGTTAGCTCTTCTTATTTTATTTACCCCTTTACCATTATGTCATGCCCTTCTTTGTCTTTTTTGATCTTTGTTGGTTTAAAGTCTATTTTGTCAGAAGCTAAGATTGCAACCCCTGCTTTTTGCTGTTTTCCCTTTGCTTGGTAAATTTTCCTCCATCCCTTTATTTTGAATCTATTATGTGTCTTTGCATGTGAGATGGGTCTCCCGAATACAGCATACCAATGAGTCTTGGTTCTTTATCCAGCTTGCCTTTCTGTATCTTTTATTAAAGGGATTTAGCACATTTACATTTAAGGTTAGTATTGCTATGTGTGGATTTGATCCTGTCATCATGATGCTAGCTGGTTATTTTATAGACTTGTTCATGTGGTTGCTTCATAGTGTCACTGGTCTGTGTACTTCAGTGTGTTTTTGTAGTGGCCGGTAACCATTTCTCCTTTCCATATTTAGTGCTTCCTTCAGGAGCTCTTGGAAGGCAGGTCTGGTGGTAATGAATTCCCTTAGCATTTGCTTGTCTGAAAATGATCTTATTTCTCCACTTATGAAGCCTAGTTTGGCCAGATACGAAATTCTGGATTGGAAATTCTTTTTATTTTTTTAAGAATGTTGAGTATTGGCACCCAGTCTCTCCTGGTTTGTAGGGTTTACACTGAGAAGTCTGTGGTTAGTCAGATGGGCTTCTCTTTGTAGGTGACCTAGCCTTTCTCTCTTGCTGCCGTTAACCTTTTTACTTTCATTTTGGCCTTGGAGAATCTGAAGACTATGTGTCTTGGGGATGAACTTCTCATGGAGTATCTTACTGGGGTTCTCTGCATTTCCTGAATTTGAATGTTGATCTTTGGAAGGGGTTTTTGCGGGGAGGAGGGGGTCTTTTTTGTTGATGTTGATGTTGTTGCTTTCTGTTTGTTAGTTAGTCAGGCCCCTCTTCTGTAGGTCTGCTGCAGTTTGCTGGAGGTTCACTCCAGACCCTGTTCACCTGGGTATCACCAGAGGAGGCTGCAGAACAGCAAAGGCTGCTGTCTGCTCCTTCCTCTGGAAGCTTTGTCTCAGAGGGGCACTGGCTTGATGCCAGCCAGAACTCCCCTGTATGAGGTATCTGTCGATCCCTGTTGGGAAGTCTCTCCCAGTCAGGAGGCACAGGAGGCACAGGGGTCAGGGACCAACTTGAGGAGGCAGTTGGTCCCTTAGTAGAGCTGGTGCGCTGTGCTGGGGGAATCCCCCTTATCAGAATCAGCTGCTTTCTTCAGAGCCAGTAGGCCAGAAAGATTAAGTCCACTGAAGCTGCACCCACAGCCACCCCTTCCCTCAAGTGCTCTGTCCAGGGAGATGAGCGTTTTATCTGTAAGCCCCTGACTGGGGCTGCTGCCTTTCCTTCAGAGATGCCCTGCCCAAGTGAGAAGGAATCTAGAGAAGCAGTCTGGCCACAGCCGCATTGCCACACTGTGGTGAATTCTGCCTGGTCCAAACCTCCCAACCTCCTTGCACTCTCAGGGGAAAACTGCCTACTAAAGCCTCAGTGATGGTGGATACCCCTCCTCCTGCCAAGCTCAATCATCCCAGGTCAACTTCAGACTGCTGTGCTGGCAGTGAGAATTTCAAGCCCATACTTCTTAACTTGCTGGGCTCTGTGGGAGGGGGACCCACTGAGAGAGACCACTTGGCTCCCTGGCTTCAGCCTGTTTTCCAGGGGAGTGAACCGTTCTTTTTCACTGGGGTTCCAGGCACCACTGGGGTATGAAAAAACTTCTGCAGCTAGCTTGGTGCCTGCCCAAACAGCCACCCAGTGTTGTGCTTAAAAACCAGGGCTCTGATGGTGTAGGCTCATGAGGAAATCTCCTGTTCTGTGGATTGCAAAAACAGTGGGAAAAGCATAGTACTCGGGCTTGGTAGCACAGTACCTCAAGGCTTCCCTTGGCTCGGGGAGAGAGATCCCCCAGCTCCTTGCACTTCCCGGGTGAACTGATGCCCCACCCTGCTTCTGCTAGTTCTCCACGAGTTTTACCCACTTCCTAACCAGTCCCAATGAGATGAACTTGGTACCTCAGTTGGAAATGCAGAAATCATGCACCTTCTGCATTGGTCTCACTGGGAGCTGCAGACCAGAGCTGTTCCAATTTGGCCATCTTGGCCCCTTCCTATAATCCCATATTTCTCAGAGGTTTTTTCATTCCTTTTTATTTTTTTGCTCTGTTCTTATCTGGCTGTCTTTTTCAGAAAGACAGTCTTCAAGCTCTGAGTTTCCTTCCTCAACTTGGTATATTCTGCTCTTAATACTTGTGATTACATTGTGAAGTTCTTACAGTGTGTTTTTCAGCTCTATCAGGTCAGTTATGTTCCTCTCTAAACTGGCTACTTTGGCTGTCAGCTCCTTCATTGTGTTATCATGATTCTCAGCTTCTTTGCATTGGGTTACAAGATGCTTCTTTAACCCAGGGAAGCTTGTTTTTATCCACATTCTGAAGCCTGCATTTGTCATTTCAGCTATCTCAGCCTCAGCCCAGTTCTGAGCCCTTGCTGGAGAGGTGTTATGGTTATTTGGAGGAAAAGGGGCACTCTAGCTTTTTGAGTTTTCAGTGTTTTTGCATTGACTCTGTCTCATCTTTGTGGGCTTATCTACCTTTGATCTTTGACTTTCCTGACCTTTGGATAGGGTTGGGTTTTGTGGTTTTATTGTCGTTTTCTTTCTTTTTTTTTTTCCAGCCTGGCCACTCTTCCATAGGGCTGCTACAGTTTGCTGGGGATCTGCTCCACATCCTTATTGCCTTGGTTTTTTCCCATACCTGGAGGTATCACCAATGAAGTCTGCAAAACAGCAAAGATGGCAACCTGCCCTTTCCTCTGAAAGCTCCATTTCAGTGGAGTACTGACATGTTGCCAGCCTGAACACACCTGTAGGAGGTGGCTGGATATACCTGTTGGGAGGTCTCACCCAGTCAGGAGAAATGGGATCAGGCACCCACTTAAAGAAACAGTCTGGCTGTCTTTTGGTAGAGCAGCTGTGCTGTGTTGGGGATCCTGATCGTTAACCCCTGATTGTTTTGGGCTCTCCAAGGCCCACAGGCTGGACCTGCTGAGATGCTGGAACAGCCAAGGTGGTGGCCTGCCCTGTCCCCCAGGCACTCCATCCCAGGGAGAAATTAGAACTCTGTTGGCCATAGAACATGGAAAAGGGTGGCTGGAATCCCTGGCTGGGAGGACCTGCCCTACAAGGAGGAGTGGATCAGAGTCCCAGTTACAGAAGCAGTCTGGCCACACCTTGACCAAACAGCTGTGTTGTGCTGGGGAACTGCCTCTCCTCCTGTCGGCTTAAACTCTCCAAAGGCTGCAGGCTGGAATGGTTGAGTCATCTAAACAACCAAGGTCGTGTCCCCCCCCTTCCCAGGGAGAGATCAGAGCTCTGTCCATAGAATATGGGCAGGTGGGGGTAGCTGGAGGCCCTGGCTGGGAGGTCCCACACAGTAAGGAGGAATGAATTGGGGTCCCGCTTAGAGAAACAGTCTGGCCACATTCTGGCAAAGCAGCTGTGCAGTGCTAGTGGGACCCTTCCTCATCTGGACTATTTGGAGTCTCCAAAGCCCACAGGCTGGAATGGCTGAATTGACCAAACAGCAGAGATGGCAGTCCACTCCCGTGGGGACTCTGTTCCATCTCAGACAGGCTCCACCCTGTTGCTGGTGGCTGGCTGGAATTCCAAGACAGTGGGTCTCATCTTGTGAGGTGCTGTGGAAGTGGGGCTCACAGACTGTCGCCACTCAGCCCCCTGGATTCAGCCCCCTTCCTAGATGTAGGCACATACCCTCTGCCTTGCCTGAACTACCTACACCCTTTGCCAGGGATCCCAGGGTTGGAGTCTGTAAAACTCCTTGGTCTCTGTGCGTGTCTGAGCAGCTGCTCTGCCAAAACTCCACACAGCACTGTGTTTTGAACCCAAGGCTTTAGTGACGTGGACCCACAAGGGGACCTCCAGATCTGTGGGTTGCAAAGATTTGTGGGAGAAGCGTGGTTTCCTGGGGTCACCCAATCACTCTCTGCTTCCCTTGGCTGGGGGTAGAGGTTCCCTTGGCTCAGTGTTGCTCCCCAGTGGGCCATCACCCCACCCTGCTTTTCTTTGATCTCCATGGGTCGAGTTGTTTCTCTGATCAGTCCCAGTGCAAGTACCTGGATATTTCAGTTGAAGGTCCTGTATTTATGTGCCTCTTTTTTTTTTTCCTTCTATGAGTGCCACAGACTGCAGCTGCTTCTAATCAACCATCTTGGCCCCAGCTTGATAACTTTTTAAAATTGCATTATTTCCCTCCTTTAAAATGTGCTTTGGGAATTTGGTTCCTTTAGTTTTGACCCTGGATACATTATAGCTATCACTATACAATTCCAATGTACCTAAGAACTGTGCTGTTCTGTTTGATCCCAAGCCCTTTCCTGTCCCCATCTCTCTACTATATACCTATCTGAAATCAAAGAGAGTGTTAAAAACATAAGTAAGGGAGTGTAGAGACCTGACTCACTCTTCACAATTAGGAGGCCTTTATTGGAAAATGTATTTTCAATAAAGGCACAAATAAATATTTCCCAATATTATCAAAGGTGAAAGTAAGTGGGGAACATTTTTGCTTGTAGCCACACAACTCTGTAGGCAAACCAAGTTGATTCAGACCACCCCTTTTTCATTGTTCAGTAAGATCTGCATAGTCACAACCATTGAGTGATCAGACAGGCGTGCCGGTGCTGAGCCCTAATGCAATTCCAAAACAAGCAGGTGTGAAAAGTGAGGAAATTAAGAAGTCTCATGCTCTCTGAGATAATTTTTTTCTCCCCTTCGGACAGACACCTATCCATTTTTGAAGGTCCAACTCTAGTCTTCTCTCCTTCATTAAACACAACGTCTTGAGCATTCTCTGAGTTGCTAGAATTTTTCGTCACACTCCAAGTTAGTAACTTTATTTAAAATAAATTGGCTTGCTTTATGTTTTTGCTATTTTGGGGATCAATAAGACTGAAAGCTTCTTGAGTGTAGACATCAAAGCTTGTATTCCTTTTGCTGCCCTTATGTCCAAGCAGAATATAAGGTAAGTGCTTGGTGAATGTTTATTAGTTAATAATGCAGGGAGCTTCTGTGTGAAATATTATTCTAAGCTTCATCATTAAAGGGAAATCAGCTCAATGATTAGTGAGGAGTAGCATGGACAACTTTTAAATATAGATATGCCAATAATTAAAATCCTTTTAAAAAAATAGTTCCCATATATATATTTTTTTGTTTCTAGGATGATCCTTGAAAGACTTGTTGGTAAAGACAGTGAATGGGAGTCATGTGGCAGTGATCTGGTTCAGATCTGTGGCTTACTCAGGAAGGGGCAAATTGAGATCTCTGGGAGTTTTTATAGCCTCACCAATTAAAAAAAGAGGGTAATAGGCACTTTATCACCTCTACGAAGTGGTTTTCAGGAGGAAAGAAGGTAATATGCTTCCATGGTGCCTATTTTCTTTTCCAATATCTATTATAGTTCACATATTATTATGTATTAGAGGTGGTGGTTTGTCAGAGCTCACTTGTACAGCCTTGCAAAAACTGATTTTTAAACTTTGGAGGACTTTGTGAGCTGACTGTTAAAAATTGCCATTATTAAAGATTATATAAATATATTTAAACTGACAACTAAATACATCGTTATTAAAATATATACAATAAATAATTAAAACTCATTATTTCCTAATTATTTTACTCCATTTTATTATTACTTGTGATTTTGAGGTTATTTCTATAACCTATTATATAATAGTGTGCTGTTTTGCATTTCTTCCCAACTCTGCATTTACAGTGAGTCATGTTGTAAGCTTTAAATTGGGCATGATGAACGTATTTACACCATGAAAATCAGCAAATGCTACAAATGAGGGCTTTCTGTTCAGATAGCCAGTTTTTAAACATTATGAGACAACATGGATATTTTACCCACTTAATTATTAGCAACTTGAGAAAAGATCTGGTGCCAAATATATTTTTATACACTCCAGTGTTGGGTGTGGGGTGCCGTGTTTAATCTGGTGTGCATTAGAATCCACTGGACAGTTTAAAAATCCTTTTTTAAATCTGATTTTTTTTTCAGATTAATGCCTCAATGTTTCATCTCCAAGATTTCAACTTAGTTGGTTTGGCTGGGTAATAAAGTATTCTTTAAAAATCTTCTTGTTGAATTTAAACATGCATTAAATTTAAAACTAATGACTTAAACATCACCTCGAAACTATTAGCCATTGAGCAAATGATTATTAGATTAAAGAATAAGTATGTTAAGAAACTATAAAAGCTATAATATACTATGTCAGATAGAATATGATTCTTGTAAGAAAAATGCTACTTCAAAATTAGTTACTATAGTTGTTCTCAAATGCTTGCCTAATTTCCAGTAGTGGAATCTAAGGAAGGGAACTCAGTATCTGGAGAAGGAGATAGGATATAATCTTACTTCTCACTGGATACCCTTTTACTTTTATACCGTAAACATAGGTTAGCCATTCAATACACATACACAAGTTTTTAATGATTTGTGTTGTAAAAATTGTTAGTGAGCAAATGAATGTTTTAAAAATATAGTTTTATGATTTATCAATCTGATTCTTGGAAGTTGACTAACCCTTTAAGGGTAGAGAAAATTAAAGCAGTGTTTTTTCTTTTGGAGTTGGTTGAAGCTCATGCACAGGATTATAGGTGGCCAATTACAGACGACAAATCACGGAATATTATTTTTAAAATACCTAGTTTTGGAAAAGCAAATCTGATTAAGAGAATGTAAGTACTATCTTGATATTGATTGGCTAAATCTTTGCTTAAAAGCAATAAAATATGTTAGTAGTTTTAAATTGGATATATGGACATGTCCAAACATTTCGGGAAAATGGTCATCTAAAATATCACTGAGCAAGGTATTTTATGTTAGTTTTAATGTATGTTGCAATTTGTTTTACAAAGTTACATGCAAGTAAAGCTGTTTAACAGTAACTTTATAAGTTAAATGGAATTCATCATGCCAAATCTCCAACTCTAATCTTTTATCATGTTATATCAAATGTAAGCAGTACATTTATATTTGTAAAATTTTATAAAATTAATATAAA
The DNA here is from genome assembly GCF_028885625.2 of Pongo pygmaeus. Classification (NCBI taxonomy): domain Eukaryota; kingdom Metazoa; phylum Chordata; class Mammalia; order Primates; family Hominidae; genus Pongo; species Pongo pygmaeus. The sequence goes on along the minus strand of NC_072384.2, from coordinate 49,710,534 downwards.
ATTTATATTTATTAAATCAGTTTCTTTATCTGAAGAGTGGGCATATTAATAGCAGCAAACTCATATGGTTACTATAAGCATTACTCAAATTAATAAATGTAAATACCTAAACCAATGCTGTGCATAAATTGTGTTCAAAAAATGTTTGCTAGCACTTATTTTATAGAAATAAAACTAAGTTCCAGAAAGACTAAGCAAATAGATCAATGTCACACGGGTTGTCAATAAAAGATCCAGGTATACTGAACATATTAAGTCCTTGATAATGATGTAATTAAAACTACAACAGATTCAATTAGCACTATCTAGGAAAAAACTAAAGCTTAATTTTCTTAAAAGTTTTTACTTAAATCATTTTTATCCATTACAAAATCTAATATCTTTAAATAATATACATGTTTTATTTTAGTACTAAATTATGATTAATAAATAAATTATATCAAGATTAGGTTTCCAAATTGACTTTGAAAAGCCTAGCATGTAGTCTATTTTTTTTCCATGGAAATTGAATTATTTAATTTTAAGTTGGATAATGACATTATAATTAACTGACTAATGTACATAGAAAAGTTAAAAAAATTTGACATTTGGTATAACTGGAATCTATTAAGAATCTATTGAACTTTTTTTCCGCTGCCAATTATATTTAACAAAAAACAAATTTAGGAAACAAAATCCATTAAAAGTGCTCTATATGGCTTGGCACAGTGGCTCATGCCTTAATCCGAGCACTTTGGGAGGCCGAGTCAGGTGGATCCCCTGAGGTCAGGTGTTCAAGACCAATGTGGCCAACGTGGAGAGATCCCGTCTCTACTAAAAATACGAAAGAATTAGCTGGGCGTGGTGGCAGGCACCTGTAATCCCAGCTGCTTGGAAGGCTGAAGCAGGATAATCACTTGAACTCAGGAGGTGGAGGTCGCAGTGAGCTGAGATGGTGCTATTGCCCTCCAGCCTGGGCAACAAGAGTGAAACTCCGTCTCAGAAAAGAAGCAAAAAAAAAGTGCTATATATTGGGTGTTCTACTTATAGTAATAGCAGGCTACTAAACTTGAAAAAAAAAATCTAAAATAGAACATAGAAAAGGTGTATTAGAAAACAAGAGTGTGCCAAAGCCCAGGAGAAGAAAACCCAAAGGGATGAGATGAATATTTGGGGTGAGTTTACACTAAAGTAGTCATCCCATTCTTAAAGAGGTGGCTGAAAGTTGAGAACCTGAGCAGAGCTTTCAAGGTATACAGCATGAGGAACACTAGGAGAATAATAAATGGAGGTAGATCTGATCATCAAGGGGACCCTCAGGCCAGTGGTTCTTGACTAGGAGCAATTTTGTTGCCCCCAGGACTGTTTGGCCATCACTGGAGACTTTTTAGTTATCAGAATTGTAATGTGGAGTGTGTTACTGAATATAGGTGCTAGAGACCATGATGTTCCCGAACATTCTCCAATGTACAGGATAGCCCTCTACAACAAAGAATTATCTGGCCCAAAATAGTGCCAGTTTTGAGAAACCCTGTTCTAATCAATAAGGATTTAGATGAATACAGTACAGATCAGCTTTAATGAGAACAGAAGTCTAGCTTTGAATTATCTCAATTTCTTATTGGAATAAGGTAGCATCAGATTGCTAGTGCACCTCAATTATCAATTTATCAGAGACAGAAGTAAATTCTCTCTAGAACGAGGGTCAGCAAACTGCAGCCCTTAAGCTAAATCCAGCCAGATGACTGTTTTTAAATAAAGCTTTATTGGAACATAGCCAGGCTCATTCATTTATTTCCATATTTTATATAATACTTTTCACACTACAATGTTAAAGTTGAGCAGTTGCAACAGAAACCATAAAGCCTGCAGTCAATAATGTTTACCACCTGACCTTCACAGAAAAAGCTTGCCAGCTTCTGCTCTAAAGAACACAGATCTTCAAATTATTTTATTTATTTATTTATTTGAGACAGGGTTTCACTCTGTTGCCCAGACTGGAGTACAGTGGTGTGATCTCAGCTCACCACAAGCTCTGCCTCCCAGGCTCGAGCAATTCTCCTGCCTCAGCCTCCCGAGTAGCTGGGATTACAGGCATGTAATACCACTACCACCCAGCTAATTTTGTATTTTTAGTAGAAATGGGGTTTCACCATGTTCGCCAGGCTGGTCTCGAACTCCTGACTTCATATGATCCACCAGCCTTAGCCTCCCAAAGTGCTGAGATTACAGGCATGAGCTGCCATACCCAGCCTCAAATTATCTCTATAGTTTTTCTTGCAGAGATTTTAGCACTCAAACAAAGATAACCAAGTATATAGGAAACAAGACAATATATCAACAAAACAAGAGAATCAACCAACAGGCAGTAGCATTATCAAATGTATACATTAGATAATGACATCATATCAGACACTGTTCAGCCTGAAAAAGAAAACACATACTAAGGATTTCATCAGAAAAAAAATTATAAACATTTACTTAAATGGATGTTGAAAAAAAAGAGGAAGTAAAAAGGGACCTCTGAAATAAAGCAGAAATTGCACCTGAACAAAAAGCTGACCTTTCAACAGAAACAATGGAAGCCAAAAGACAATGGAATGATGTCTTTCAGATAATGAAAGCAGTAACTGCCAACTTCAAATTTTGTTATCAGTGAAAATGTATTTCAAAAAGTGAAATCCTTCATTCTTAAGACATTTTCAGACAAATGTTAGCTGAAAGAATTAATCAGCAGCAGATGGACATGTGGAGGCACACAATAAAGGGCATCTTTAGGCAGAAGAAAAATGACTTTTGTTGTTAGCATGGGTATGAGGGAAAGAATCAAGAGCAGTGAAAAGGGTCATGACTTGAGATATCTAAATGAGTATTGCATGTATAAAGCAATATTAATAATAACAGTGACAAATAAAATAATAATGACAAAGAAAATTAAAATTCATGAAAAAAATAGCACATAATATGGGGAGATGGCAAATGGTCTAAGGTTTCTAAGGCATTTCTATTAACAGAGAAATGGTAAAAATACTAACTTACATTAGAATTTGAGAATTCATGTTCTAATCTTTGGGGTGACCTTGAAAGAGTACTGTATAATTGTATGTATAATTACCAAGCTAATAGGAAGAAAAAAATTAAATAATTTTAAATTTTTTCACTTTCTAAATTAATTTTAAAAGGCTAGAAATAAGAGTAAAAGCAACATAAGACAGTTCAAAGGAATAGAAAAACTGACATTGTAAATTTAAACTCAAGCACATTACTAATTACACTAAATGTGAAAGAAAGAAATACTTTGAAAAGCAAATGTTTTCCAACTGAATAGAAACAAATCCTAATTGTACACAGCTTACAAGAGACGTACTTTAGCTATGGGGACACAAAATGAATTAAAAAAAAAGGTTTTAGAAAATACACAATTAAACTAAATTATTATTAGACAAAGTAGAATTTAAGATAAAACTACTGAATATTAAAAAAGGATATTTCATTTTGATAAATTTTAATTTGCTAGGAAGTTAAAACAATTCTAACTTATTCAAGAGAAACTAATACAACAGTTTTAAAATACATTAAGCAAAAAATAACTGAACAAAAACAGGCAATGCATGATGATAGTAAGAGATTTTAATGTATCTCTCTTAGTAATTGATAGAATAATCAGAAAAAAATTTATCCATGATAAATGATTTAAACATGATTTTAAAACTTGACCAAATGATGTATTAAGTTGTGACTTACTTTCACTTAATAACTGCATAATATTCATTCTTTTTAATAGCACATAGAACATTTGATAAAACTGACCACATGTTGGACCAGAAAATGTGTCTCAAAAAATTTCAAATTACTGAAATTATACAGAAAATGTTCTCTGACAAGGGTAAAATTAAGCAAAAAATAAACAGAAGAAAGATAACTTGATAGTCCGATATACTAAGAAATTAAGCAACATACTTCTAAATAACAAATGGATTAAAAATAAAATTAGAAATAATTTATATTGCATGAAAATAGAAATACTACATTTCAGAACTTGTGTAATGAAACTAAATTCATGCTTTAAGAAGGAAGATTTTACCCTTCAATTTTTATGTTAGAAAAAAAAAAAAGACTGAAGATTCATGAACTGAGCCTCCATCTCTAGAACTGAAAATTAAGTTTCAAAAGGTAGAAAGAAAGAAGTGCTAACATTAGATACAGATAAGATAAGAAATAGAAAAACAAATAACAAGGGCATTGAAAGCTAACTCTTTGGAAAAGCTAATAGAATTGATAAAATTCAGCAATATTGATCATTAATTTTTTTAAAAAGATAAGGAGGCACTAATAATGCCAGAGGTAAAAATGTGTCATCACTGCAGATGAAGTTGATATTGAAACAGCAATAAGAAGATATTATAAGCCAATAAATTCTTAGAATGATACAATTTTTAAAATCTGACACAAGAATAAATTATCAAAACTAGTTCTAAAATTATGAAAGAAATTAAATCTTTAATGAAAAATGTTTCTATAAGGAAAATTCCAGACCCCAATCATGATAAATTGTGTCAAATATTAAGTAAGAAATAATGTCAATATTACATAAACTAAGAGAATAGAAAAAAAGGAATTTTTTTACTATCCCATTATATGGGACTTGCATATCCTCACACTAAAACTTCATAAGCAAATTCTAGGAAAGGAAGATTATAGGCCAATCACCCTCACAAACATGGATTCAAAATAGTGAAGTAATAATAATAATGATAGCACTATAAAAAATGGTGATACATCACAAAGACAGGCTTGTTTTATTCATAATATTTACAGAATAAAGGATTTTTTAAAAATATAATCAGCTGAGAAGATGTACTAAATTCACACATCACATTTAATATCTATTCATGATAAAAATTCTTATCAAACTTGAGTAAAATGAATTTTACCTAATTCCATTAAAGCTTTTCAGTAAATATTTTATTTAATGGTGAAATATTGAAAGAGTTCCCCCAAGACACAGGATGCTCACAATCATCTCTTCAGTTTAACACTGCTCTGAGGACCTATGTAGTATAAGAATACAATGGAAAAATATAAATATTAGAAAGAAGAAATGAAATCATTATTGAAAACAACATGATAATGCATATAGAAAAATGAAAATATGTGTATAACAAAGTTAATGAATACGTGGTAAAAATGTTAAACATTGATATTCCCATATATCAATAATAATCAGTAAGTTGCATTTTAAGAATGTACATTAGCAATTGCATAAACATCAATTTTGTGGAAACAAAACTTAGGAAACGTGCAAAATGTCCACACAGAGAAAACTATAAAACATAAATAGAAATTAATAAAAACCTAAATAAAGGGAGGGATATACCATGTTCATCTTGTATAGCCCATTCTACTCAAACTGATTTTTAGATTTGATGCAGTCCAAACCAGCTCCCAACAAAATTTATTGGAATTTGACAAGCAGATTCTAAAATACATATGGAAATGTAAGATGAAAATAAAATGAAGAGAAGAATTTATTCTACAAGTTATTCCATAAGATATTAAATGTAGAAATTAAATAATGCTAAAAGTTGTGGAAGGACCACTTAACCAGAAAAAGAGAACACTTAACCAGATGGAGGGTCAAGGACCAGATCTGTACATAAAGGGATATTTCATTTATGACAAGGATGGCACCACCCAGTAGTGAGGAAACAATGATCTTGTTGCAGGACAGGCAAGCTCCTAAATTGGGGTTTAGCCCAGGAGGGTTCTTGGCTTCACTCAGGGAAGAATTCAAGTGTGACCAGGTGGTGTTAAACAGCAACTTTTATTGAAGTGGCAGTGCACAGCTGCAACAGATGTACTGCTTATGACGCAGGTCTACTCCACAGGCAATGTGCCCAGAATAGCAGCCTAGAGGTAGTTCTGCACTCATATTTGACCCACTTTTAATTACATACATATTAAAGGGTAGTTTATGCAGAAATTTCTAGAATGAGGGTGATAATTTCTGGGTCATTGGGTCATTGCCATGGAAAGGGGTGATACCCTCTGGGTGTTGCCATGTCAATGGTAAACTAACATGGCACCCTGGTGGGCACGTCTTATGGAAAGCTGTTCCTGCTCAACCTGTTTTAGATAGTTCTCAATTTTGTTCAGTGTCTGAGCCCAGCCTTCAAAGTCCCATCTCTTACCCCAATCTTGTCAGTTAATGGTGCATAATCTATTGGATATCCAATTGGAAAAATGAAAATGGACCCCTACCTCACATCATCTAAATGCAAAAGGTAAACAATAAAGCGTCTAGAAAATACCAACAGAAAAAAATACTTATATGTCTTTGAAGGAGATGAAGATTTCTTTGAAAGTACATACAAGTAGAAACCATAAAGTATTGATGAAATGGTATACATTTGGCTCAAGACCTTCTCTTCATCAAAAGACCGTAAGAGAGTAGAAACAAAAGTCACAGAGTGAAAGAATATGTTTTCCAAAAATATAACAAAGTATTTTTGTCCTTTGCAGACACACACTGTCTTGCACTCTCTCTCTCTCACATACATACAATACTTCAAATCCTTAAGAATAACAGAGACAACTCAATTAACAAATAAGCAAGAAAACGGAATAACAATTTTATAAAACAGGACAGTCAGGCATCCCATAAGTATTTTAAAAAGTCCTCAACCTCACTAAGTCCTTTGGGAAAATGAAAATTAATACCTCCATAAGAAAACATTACATACTCTCTAGAACAGTGAAAATTTAAAAAAATAAGTGAAAAGTGATTATGAAAATGAAGAGCAGTGGATAACTCATTTATTGCAGAGGGCAAAGTAGTACCGTCACTTGGAGAACATTTCAGTGTTTTCTATAAAAGTTGACACAGCAATTTCATTTGTGGGTATAGAGCCAAAAAAAATTAATTCACACTTTAATGTGAACACATGTACAAGAATATTCATAGCAACCTTACTTGAAATAGTGCCAAGAAAGGAAACAGCAGAAATGCCCATCAACATCAGATTAAATGCATTTTGTTTAATTCATGCAACATAATAATACAAAGCCATAAAAATGAACAGAGTACAGTTTAAGGCAACTACTAATATCAATCAATAATCAACTAATATCAGAAGAAGATAGATACATAAAATATACATTGTGTGATTCAACTTACATAACGTTCTGAATGGTGTTTTAGGTCAGAATACTGGCTACCCTTGGGAGGAGAGAAGGGGAATGCTTTGCTGCTGTGTTTTGACATGTCATGGTTACATAGACACATTTATGTTGTTATAAAGTAACGAAGTTCAATAAGTTGGGCCCTCATGATTTCTTCTCTTTCCTGTGTGTATAGTATACTTTAATGAAGATAAATCCTTTATTAAAAGATTTATATATTCTTTATTTTCAAAATATAAAAAAATTAGTAAGAATAGTTAAGCCAGCAATAAATATTAAAGTCACTAATCTAAATAACTCTCAGATGAAAGAGGAAAATAATACAGATATTACAAATTACTTATTTGTTGAAAATGAATTTGAGAACACTTCTTATCAAAATCTATGAAGATAGGCTGAGCGTGGTGGCTCATGCCTGTAATCCCAGCACTTTGGGAGGCTGAGGTGGGCGGATCACAAGGTCAGGATTTCGAGATCAACCTGGCCAATAGGGTGAAATCCCGTCTCTACTAAAAATATAAAAATCATCCAGGCGTGGTCCCAGCTACTTGGGAGGCTGAAGCAGAAGAATCGCTTGAACCTGGGAAGCAGAGGTTGCAGTGAGCCAAGATCACACCACTGCATTCCAGCCTGGGCGACAGAGTGAGACTCCATCTCAAACAAGCAAACAAACAAAACTATGAAGATAGCTAAAACCTTACTGAGGGGAATGTTCACAATTTTATAGTCTATTTTAATTAAACCCTTTTCCCTTTTGCCCCAAGAATACTCACCGGTGGCCCCTTGTGGCTGCAGCATTTACCCTTAGATAACTTTGCCATGAACTATCTCACTTTTATTATTGTTTTCACATTGCTCTAATATTGACTTTGGAAACAAAAGACATCATTCTTTTTATAGCATTTTGTTTTTAGCAGTACTATTTCCATTTAAAAAATATAGTAATTCTCTATTGCTGAAAACATCAAATTTTAGAAAACATAGCATCCCTACGTGTGATGTTACCATCATTCTCAAACAGTAGTTGGCCAAAGATTTATTTGATAAACCTGATTATTCCAAAATAGATGATTCTGACATTAGTTCTGTTTATAAATAACTCCAAGTACAGTTTTTATATTTTATTTTCACAATGAAAATCAGATTTGCCTCAGCTTCAAAGAGCGCGTTTATGTAAAATTAAATGAATGCTGGCAGCGAGCTGTGCTTCTTTTTTTCTAAAAGTAAAAAGAGCTAAGCAAAAACTATGTAAAAGCACTCTAAGTGTTCAACTGAGTAAATTTAAAATCTAATAGACAAAACAAAAGAAACCAAAAGAAAGTAGTTAAACAGAATTGATAAAGACTGCACATAAATCAATGAATTTGAATATGAAAAAAACCCAATCCCACCACTAAAGTGAAGTAATTAATTTCAGAAAATACCAAGCACTACCTCTATCTTGAGATGAGTCTTTGTGGTTGCAAGAATGGGTTGTTTGTAGACTAGTTACTAATAAACTTATCATGCAATTCCTATTTTGGAATAATTACTATATTAGGTTGGCCACATGGTGTTATGATTGATTCCTGGCAATCAGCCATTCAGACAACTAAAAAATAAAAGAACAAATTAATGCTGTCAAGCCATTTAAGCTCTGTCAAAGGTATTGCCAATTTAACCAGGGGGTTTGTAGAAGACATAGAAGACTCATTGGCTACAGTGTTACAAAGTGTGAATCAGCTAAGAGAAAATAAAATAAATAAAAATAAGAGGCTGTGTGCAATTGTTTCCTGGGGCCAGAAGTTTAATCATTTCCTCTGTTGGCCTGTAAGTTTGTGTGTTTGGTGGTGTTGCATCTGTGTATGTTAAACAATGACTCTATTTAGGGGAATGAGATGATGTTTCCTTTTTATCTCTGGGAAAGCACTGGCTGTCCTTCCACTTGAGACTAAAATTCTGTTTTGGATGGAAAGCCAACCACATGTATCTTTTTATTCTGCCTCTTTTATGTATGTGAGAGTGTCATGCTGTCAATCTTGTTGCTTTGCCAAATCCCTAATACTTTCAGTCATGTATTTCAATCAAATGGCCATTTAACCTGGGCATTTCACCAAAGGGCTAAAACTTTTGGGCACTGGGTCAATCAACTAAAAATTTGATTCCGACTGCAGCCACGTTGCCTAAACAGATTTCTGTGAAATTGCTAATCAATCATCTCTTAAAGAAATGGTTCTTAATTTTTAAAATTACATATTTTTAATATATACCACATTCACATACATGTGACAGAAAAAACAACAAATGATTGCTGATATAATACTTTCAGCCCCATTAAATTGTAAAAGCATTCAGGGGATTGAGAACTCTCAGTTAATATGATTAAGATATTTTGTCAGAAACAAGAGGCCAATTATGAAAGGCTCTGAGATTTTCTTCTTGTAACCAAGCATGGCCAAGAATTTAGGCTTTCCTGTTATTCCTGACAATACACATCAACATTTTCTTAACTACATATTTACAATTTTGGAGTTACACATGCCACTAAAAGTAAAATGTTTTCAGTACGTTCTATTGATAATTTCCAATACATTAGCAATTACATTTGGTTTGAGCATAAATTTTTATTCAAATTATTGACTGCAAAAATACTTATAAAGCAACAGAACTTTCAGAGGTCTTGGAGTTCTCTAATCATACAGACAGCTAGAGAATTTATTTATTCTATAAACTGTAATTTCTTCCTCCATTCTTAGGAAATACATTTAAATTGAGTTTATATTTTACAACAAGACTAAGAACTACTGTCTGTATATTGAGATTTCCAAGATGGAAAAAAACAAGTCCCTCAAATGTAATAATCTCATTATTCTGATTCTGGCATTTTGAAATGTATAAATAAACTTTACTATGCCTTTGTAATTGTGGTAGAATCAGACACAGCTGAGGAACTTAGTTGAGTCTGTTTTCAGCTTCTTATAAAATAGCCCCATTGAAAAGGGCATTTCCAAGTTTCTACCCCTGGAGGGAAGGTTCCTGTTTGAAGCATAAGGTAAATAGAGCCTATTGAATAAGGAGGTAATATCAAATTCTGTTGCCATCACTAGTCACACTCTGTTGGAATACGAGTTCGCACTGTCTGAAGTTTCTGATTCATGTACCATGGTCACCGAAAAGAACATTGCTATGAAAGCAATCATATCATGGATTAAGTCTTTTTCTAAGTCAATGGAATTCAGCCTTTGGGAAATAAAATGTAGTCCTTGTTAAATAGTCCACTGACTGAGCTCAATTCTCCTCTTTGGCTTGGGAATATTATCTCTGAGAAAGCAGAAGAGCGAGAATTTTCTTCCTAGTCTCTCTTGAACTTATCCACTGTAACACCTTACACTGTGTTTTAGGAGTCAGGTGCAATGTAAATGTAGCTGATATTGCTTCTCTTCTATTTCTGAAGGTGGAAGAGGAGCCAGGCAAGCTGCTTTAGTTTCTGTTTCCCAAGTGAAATGGAAGCTTGGTACAGAGGTGATAGAACAAATATCAGATGATTTAAGTCACTTTCATAATGCTGTACTCCTCTTGCACACGTATCCATATGAAAACCTCCTATCCAGGAGCTTAGCTTACAGTAATGGTGGCTATTGTTTTTATATTAATAATTATATCACCCATGCCTCTATAAGCAATTGTTCTCACTCCCCCAGGTTCCCTAGATGTTGCTAAGATTTTTAGGTAAACCTCCATGCCTGATCTAACATACAATAGAACAAAATGTGGGGATAGGAAAATCAACCATCTAAAATAACAACAATAATAATAATAAAGGGATGATGGTGAAGCAGAGCCTAAATCAGCCCAAACTCTATTGATATTTGCCTAACTGACTGACAATGGACACACTTTTACTATATAACCATTGGTTGAGATACACAGGGGATTTATATTTTTGGCTCAAGGAAATTTTGTGTATGGCAGTTCAAAGGAGCCTAGAAATAGAAGAGAAGGGAGCAATGGTGGGATTGGTTAGGATAACATCTGTGCCCCTGCTGGCCTAGGGACTGGATATGGGTTTGCATAGAAAGAGGGTTTAGAGCTTCAGACTGAACAGTTATATTGATAAAAGACTTTGTAAGACTTTATACTGGCATAAGCATTATAGTTCAAGGTGTTAAGAGTACCAATTTAAGTGGATAGTCATACTTTTTCCTGTCCAGCCTCAATTCACCCTTCTGGTAAAGGCATCTCAGGAAAGTTTTCCCACTCATCATCAGTGGAATTTGGGTGGAGTTGACACCATGTTACAGATCCAGGGGTTTGGGGTTTAGGGTTTAGGACGCAAACATGGATCTCTTCTTGTTCACACTGATTAGTTCACAGACAAACAAATGGAACCAAGCCAAATGGGACATATTTATAGGTCTTTTGTTGGAAAAACTGATAAAGAGTAGTTCCATGTTTTTTATACATAGGATGTAGATGATTTAATCCTGAAGCTATGGGGACTACCCCATGGAAAATGCTTATTTGTGAGTGAAATCTACAGAGAGAAAAGCAGGGGAGAGGATGGGAAGAGACAAAGTCCTGTTGGCACTCCGAATTCTTGGGTTGAGTTGTTTCTGAAGCCAAATAGCCTAATGACTTCTGTGATAACCACTAATACATGTCTTTTTGTATGAACAAGTTTGTATTGAATTCTTTTGTTACAACCCAAAGAGTCCCAACTACTGCCATGTTCTTCCTCTCCATCACTCCATCCCGCATTGTGCTTTTGGCATCCAGAGTTAGAACAAGTATCAGCAGAGGCTGGGCCTGATGGGGTAGTGTGTTTCCATGGAAGTCACTGGCAAAAGAAGCAGGGGTGTAGGACATTGGTAAGTGGAAGAACATGTGTGGACTTTTTTCTTAGTTCAGATTCAACACCGTCACCTTGGGAATTTCCAGCAATAACTGAGGGAATTATTGAGGGAAGACAGGGTGAGCTGGTCCAGAAAGTGTAACTCAAGTATTAATTAATATGAATGGGATGTCAGTTGTCCCACAGGCTCTAAGCAAGGGAGCATGAGATTACCATATAATAGCACTGTTACTGAGAACTTACTATGTATAAGGAACTTTACGTGCTGTCCCTAATCCTTCCCACCCCTCTGCCAGGTTGGAAGAATTTTTATTTCCAGTGAGGTTAATGGATTAGTGCAAGGTGACACAACTAGTAAATAGCAGAGACTGGGTTCAGTGTAAGGCCTACTTTTTTCAGGGCCCAATCCTTTTCACTCTGCTGTGTTGTCTTCCTATAGCTCTGTAGAAATCTGTTCCTAAAGTCCCAATGGCAAATAAAATTTGTTATTCTACCCATCAAGTGGCATAGTTTGGCACAGTATTTATTAAAAAATACAATGAAACCTTAATAAATGCTTTCTTTTAACAAAGAAAAGTAATAAACAGGAAAGCAGAGAAACAGGAGACAGTTTAATTCCTCGAATTTTGCCAAGAAAGTTCTATAAAAAACACAAGGTATAGATCTCTCAGAATCAGAACAGCACTTCCAAGGATGGGACATATTTACTTACAATCAATGAAAATTGTCCTTCTCTTCTTGCTGATGTATTGAAAGCTCTCTCTTTATGTGTGTATGTGTGTGTGTGTGTGTGTATAATCTGCACTGTTAGGAATGAAAATAGATGGGGATTATTCATTCCTTGTGTGTCCACTCATTTCTCTCCTACAGAAGAGTAAATAGCTAACCCCAGGATTTAAAGTCATCTTCTCTACACAGAAGCCAGGAGCATATCTTTCTGCTGTTCAATGACTCATATATCATCCTACATGTCAGTGGAAGCTAAATTCACTGCAGATGTTATTATGGAGTAAAAAGTAGTACTAATGGGATTTAGCGCTATTTGTTCAGGTAGCCCTGCCTGTCTGGAAGATGGAAATGAATAGGAGAGACATCAGCTTAATGAATGGGTATGTGAATATGTCACCAACTGGGGACTGCATCCATTTTACATTCAAGAGTTCTAGATAAAATAACCTAAAGAGGGCAGGATCTTGAATGGAATGAATATGCAGTTTCTCTCAACAAAGTCTTACCTATAGACTAGGACTTTGGAGAATTATCTAAGAACATCTAAAATAAAAATTCAAATCTAGATTATGCTTAGGAGAATTTCTGTGGGTAATTACAACAAAAGTCCTGGGCTGATGTAGGAAGAATCTCAAAAATGACATTACTGATATTGTTGCTCAGATGCTAGCTTAAAGAAAATTAAACTCATGTTTACAGAAATGCTGTGAAGCAGAGGTGAATTCACTATGAAGCCAAGAAAGGGTAGAGTGAGAGCTTTCTCTTGTGTATGTGCATTGGCCCCTCTAAGGGTCTTTGGCAGTCTTTAGCAATGCCGTGGTCATATGTGTTAAAAGGTAAACTTAGGCACATTAAAGTTTTGGTGAGTTTATTTGAGCAGATAGCAATTCATGAACTGGGCAGTAACAGACCACAAGTGGTTCAGCACTTCAATGAGGGTAGGGGTGGGGGCAAAAAGAAAACTTTTATGAGGTGTTCATGGAAGCAAAATGAAGAAAATACATTTGATTGGTTAAAGTGAAAAGTCCCTCAAGTGTAGTTGGAAGTTTCTATTTGGTAAAGTTTAAGTTTTGTTTTACTGTTTACACTGTTCTTCAGTTTGCTCATTTAGTATCTCAAGGTGCTGAGCTATCTCAGCCTAATGGCCTCCCAATTAAATTTCTATTTAACATGTTTTTTATTATATTTGCAAATTAAGATGCTCTTATTCATAAAGAGAGCCTCCAAATTGTAGAAAATTGAGATGGGCAACAGTCTGAATGTGTCCCCCAAACTTCATGTTTTAGAAACTTAATCTGTGATGCAACAATGTTGGGAAGTGGGGCCTAAAGAGAGGTATTTAGGTCATGAGGAATCCACTCTTATGAATGGATTAATGCCATTATTAAAAAAGATTTCAGGTTGGGTTTACTCTCTTTTGCTCTTCTGCCAAGTGAGGATGCAGCAAGAAGGCCCTCACCAGACACCAGATGCCAGTGCCTGTTCTTGCACTTACAGCCTCCAGAACTGTCAGTAATAAATTTCTATTCTTTATAGACTGCCCAGTCTGTACTATTCTGTATAGCAGCACAAAATGGACTAAGACAAGTCCCCATAAATCCTAGATTTGCCCTTATGAGGAAAGCTGCTCCCCAGAATGTTACTCTGTGACACAGAATGCCTGTTTTCTCAAGGTAGAAGCAGAATGAGTATCATATAATCAAATCAGTGGCCTCTTGGCCTCAATTTCTTCATCTGTAAAATGGTTTTATTAGGGCAGATGATGTGTAAGTTCCCTTTCAATTCTAATATTATATAATTTGGTGTGAGCTATCTCATATGTTTTGTAAGTTAAATGTATTGTAAAGAAAGATAAGGAGAAAAGGAAGTCGATTTTTAAAAAAGTCTTCTACCTTTACTCTCTTCATCTCAATCTTCAATATTAACATTAACAGCTAGGATTATAACATACACTTTATACTTTTTAATAAATAGCACCAAAGACTAGAACTAAATAACAATTTTTTATTTTTATTTTTATTTTTTGAAACGGAGTCTCGCTCTCTAGGCAGGCTGGAGTGCAGTGGTGCGATATTGGCCCACTGCAACCTCCACCTCCTAGGTTCAAGCGATTTCCCTGCCTCAGCCTCCTGAATAGCTGGGACTATAGGCACGTGCCACCACACCCAGCTACTTTTTGTATTTTTAGTAGAGACAGGGTTTCACCATGTTGGCCAGGATGGTCTCGATCTCTTGACCTTGTGATCCTTCCACCTCAGCCTCCCAAAGTGCTGGGATTACAGGCATGAGCCACCATGCCTGGCCAATAATAATTATTTTGACACACAAATTTAATTTTCTATAACACCTAAGAGAATAATATGTGCACATTTTTGCTTGTTTACACAAAAACAGTTTAATATGATTTTACATGACAGTAGAGTTAACTTGGAAACATCAACTCTGTTAATGATAACCTTTAAAATAATTACATTGTTTCAAATGGTGATGAGGGTCAATTTAAAAACAGGAAGGATGTCTGCTAGCTGCATTTCACTTTGAAAGATTTCACTTATCTAAATATCAGTAACATTATACTCTCTAAGATTATCTGCTTAACTATGTCAAAATCAGAACTGGGTCAAATATATACAAAGAAGAGAAACCATTAGTAAGTTTATTATTTAGGGTCAAAGATAAAAAATTCATGTCCATAAAATTAGTTTGTTTTCTTTTTTGAGACGGAGTCTTACTCTGTCACCAGGCTGGAGTGCAGTGGTGCAATCTCGGCTCACTGCAGCCTCCACCTCCCAGGTTCAAGCAATTCTCCTGCCTCAGCCTTTTGAGTAGCTGGGACTACAGGTGCGCACCACCACGCCCAGCTGATTTTTGTATTTTGAGTAGAGACGGGGTTTTGCCATATTGGCCAAAATGGTCTTGATCTCTTGACCTCGTGATCTGCCTGCCTCTGCCTGCCAAAGTGCTAGGATTATAGGCATGAGCCACCGTGCCCGGCCATAAAATTAGTTTTTATAAGAAGTGCAAGACATTTCACAAGTAAATTTTACCAGACTTTTAAGGAAGAGATAGTTCTAATGGTGTTCAAAATATAGAGGTGCATAGAGAGTAAAAGAATACACGATATTTTTATAATCAAATGAAGCATTGACACAAAAATCTAAAAGAGCACAGTAATACAGACTTATAGACCAACCTCCCTTGTGAATATCTAGGCAAAATATATTAAATACAATGTTAGCATATAGAATATACATGGAAAGAATGATATACTAAGAAGTCATATCAGGAATTCAAGAATAATGCAATATTAGTAAATGTAGTAAAATATTTTACCATATTACTATATCAAAAAGAAAAATATATATATAGATACTAAAAAGACATAAAAATTTAAGCTTTCTTTATTGTTTTTTGAAAAATCCTCCATAAAATATGAATATATTGATTATCTTCGTTACTTTCTTCAAAGTTTATAAGCCTAAATTCAATGTCAGATTGAAAGGCAAAATACTAAGCAAAGTCCCACAGAAGTAAGAAACAAGTCAAAGATATTCGTTTTTACCAGTTTTATCTAACCTTGTTCTGGAAATATTAATACAATTTAAAAAGAGAACAAAAATAAGTAGCATTGTAATAAATTCGAAAGTAAGAAAGAATATTATAATTATCTGTAGATGGTATGATAGTATACTTGGAAAGCCAATGTCACAGGTAACAACTATGACATATAATAAAACATTAAGTCTATTGACATTACAAATTTGATAAAGATTTAGAAAAATTTTCTTCATGGTAAAAGTAATCAGTTTGAAAATTTCATGGTGAGAAAATATTTTATTTACAACAGCATCAAAAATAGTAAATACATAGGAATAAACTTAACAAATGGGCGTGATCTTTAAAAAGACAATAATGGCAACAAGGAGATTATAAAAAATTTAAGCTAGCAGTCTAGATTATCTTCTTTTATGTTATTATAACCACATTAGCTTTTCCTAAAATAATATATATGCTTAAGAGGAAAACTATTTTAAATTTAATCAGATTTTTCTTTTGCACAATAGAAAAGTTGAATCTTAAGTTTACATATGGCAAAAATAAAAAGCCTGCATGGATAACCATAAAAATCTGGGGAAAAAATTAATGGAGGGGAACAGGTGTACAAAAATTAAAACATATAAATTTAGAGCAATTAAAATAGTTTGCATGAATCAATGAATAAAAGACCACAAAATATGTAAGAACTTAATATTCTTACATATTACAATCAAGGAAACATTTCCAATCTGTGAGGGAATAAAGGGGTTGGGGTATTCAATAAACAGGATAGCCATTTAAGGAAAGAAATGTATCCTCTCCTCATTTCTTAATCCACAATCAATTCAGGAAAATCAAATAGTTGAGCATAATTAAATTACTTATAAAAAC
The DNA here is from genome assembly GCF_028885625.2 of Pongo pygmaeus. Taxonomy (NCBI): domain Eukaryota; kingdom Metazoa; phylum Chordata; class Mammalia; order Primates; family Hominidae; genus Pongo; species Pongo pygmaeus. The sequence continues at coordinate 49,693,385 of NC_072384.2, read as the reverse complement.
AATATGGGAGAATTTTTTAAATATATAATTTTAGATTGGGGAAACATCTCTCAAAACATGTCACAAAGCAAAAGTAATAATAGACTGGTAAAATCAAACATTTTGGAATGAGAAAAGTCAAAAGAAAAACTAGAAAAATTATTTGCGACACATATGATGAAATAATTGTCTTAATGTTTGTTAGAGCCCTTTAAATAATAATTTTAAAAAAGATCACTGCCCAATAGAAGAATGAGAAAAGAACATAAATACACATTTCACTATCCAAGTGGCTTTAAAATAGATTTTTTAAAGGGTCAATTAGACTTATGATTAAGAAAATGCAAAATAAATGAGATTTAATTTTTCGCTTATCAAATTGGCAAAGATGAAAGTACTAAATACCATTTGAGTCAAGATCGTTGGAAAATAGAAACGTTCACACATTGGTGCTGCAAGAGAAGATTGTCACGATTCCTTTGAAAGACAGTTTTTAACATTTATTAAAACAGAAAATTATATATCCTTTGTCCCAGCAATTTTACTTTCAGAAATGTATTCTGTAGATACACCTGCAGATATGTTTAGGAAGCACATACGAGAATATTTGTTGTAGCATTTTATCTAGAAACAAACCAGCAGAAGACCCAATGAAAGACAATAAAACAAACCAAAACAAAAGGAATCTTTCAATTTAACAATATGAAATGAGTTATAGCTCCTTCATGTAATCAAATATCATGTGTGGTTAAGTATGTCAGGTGGATCTATACACATTGATATGAAATAATTGTCAAGGAGAAAAGAAAGATGGAGAACAATCTATACAGCTTAAATGTGTATTAAAAAGGGGTGTTTATGTGTGTATGTACACACACATATACACATAAATCATTGTGCATGTACGAAAAACTTTTAACAGTGATTGTCCTAAGAGAAATTATTTGAGAAACAGAAACAGAAGTTCATGGTTGGTCGTGGTGGCTCACGCCTGTAATCCCAGCACTTTAGGAGGCTGAGGCAGGCAGATCACCTGAGGTCAGGAGTTCAAGACCAGCTTGGCCAACATGGTGAAACTCCATCTGTAATCCCAGCTACTAGGGAGGCTGAGGCAGGAGAACTGCTTGAACCAGGGAGGCAGAGGTTGCAGTGAGAGCCGAGATCCTACCACTGCACTCCAACCTGGGCAACAGAGTGAGACTCTGTCCCAAAAAAAAAAGAAAGAAAGAAACAGAAGTTCATGGTTGGGCAATATAATTTTTGCTTGATATTCAAAGTTTTAAAATGTTCATGAATTACCTGTTCAGTTAAAATAATCAAACAAATTATTCTTAGTTATTTAAGCTATTGTTAAAGATCAGCAAGTAGTAAGGGAGAGAATTTCTCAAGTATGTGTCTGTGGTGTGAGATTTGCATTTTTAGTTGCATATACAGTGTCACTTTTACAATAACGTTGAGGTAGGAGATGGAACTTGACTCTAGAGGTAGCGCTTGGACAGGGGACCAAATTGAGGACTAGCTAAAACAGATCTGGGACAGAAGCACCTCCCCATAAGACATACCTACAGTGTGCCATGTCAGCTTACCATTGCCATGGCAACACCCAGAAGTTACTGCCCCTTTCCATGGCAATGACCCAACAACTCAGAAGTTACCACCTTTGTTCTAGAAATTTCTGCATAAACCGCCCTTTAATTTGCATATAATTCAAAGTGGTTATGAATATGCGTGCAGAACTGCCTCTGAGCTGCTACTCTGGGCACACTGCCTATAGGATAGCCCTGCTCTGCAAGGAGCCATGCCTCTTCTGCTGCTGTACATTGCTGCTTCAAAAAAAGTTGCTGTTTAACACCACCAGCTCACCCTTGAATTCTTTTCCTGGGCGAAGCCAAGAACCCTCAGTTTTAGGGCTTGCCTATCCTGCATCAGTGTGACTTGGTCACAGTGAGTCACAGAAGACTAAATAGGTGAGCAAATTATTATTCTTCAAAACATGCTAAATATAGAGGCATGAATTAACACTATTTGAGAAGAATAATTGCTCGTTCTTCAAACTCATGTATTTCCTTATTAGCCACTGTTCTGGGTTGAAGATATGGTCAGGTCATAACACCCAGTACCTGTGAACACAGAATTATTTGAAAATGGAGTCTTTGCAGATGTAATCAAGTTAAGATGAGGTTATACTGGATTACAGTGAGCCCTAACCCGATGACTGGTAGGTGTCCTTATAAGAAAAGGGAAACTTGGACACAGACACACACACACAGAAAATAGCCACGAGAAGACTAAGGCAGAAATTGGAGTTATGCTACTATAGATCAAGGAAGGCCAAGGATTGCTGACAACCAGCAGAAGCTGGAAGAGACAAGGAGGGATTTTTCCCCAGAGCCTTCAGAGGGACTGTGTCCCTGCCGACACCTTGATTTCAGACTTCTCGCCTTCAGAACTGTATAGAATACATTTGTGTTGTTTTAAGCCACTCAGTTTGTGATAATTTATTATGGCAACTTTTGGAAACGAATACATCCACTTTTCTATTTCTCTATTTTTTCCCTTTCTTCTAACATTTATAAACTGAAACAGTCATACGTATATTTTTAAAATATTTTTTGCTGTTTTTATCCTCAGATGCTCTTGGACACAATGTTGTAAAATGAATTACTCTTGAGATGATCTTATGTCTCCATAGAACAGTATTCTAAGTAAAATTGTGTTCCTAATCCAGCATGCAATGAAAAATAAAAACTAAATATTGACTATAGGTTACAAAAACATACACAAACATAGGTGATACATGATGAAAACATATGTAAAACAATGATAAACCTTTTTTCCTGTTAAAGGAAGTTACAGTTTCAAATCTGATGACAGAAATGTAATGAAAATATCAATAAAAAAAGAATTTTAAGAAACCATGAGGTATTTATCTGGCTCACAAAAATAGAGCAATATCAATAATTTTGATCTAAATCAATGTTATAAACTTATTAAAATATAATTAACTTTTTTTTATATAATTGAGAAGGATGATTTAGATTATTTTAATCCCAAAATAATTCCATGTGGGGAAGTTGACACCAGTGCTTTTTTTATGGATAAGTTTTCTCGTTATGTGTAAATATATAAAATTATTTCATTAACTTTAGTTAGAGTTGAAATAATTTTCCAATGAAGATATTTTATTAGAAAAAAATTGACATGTAGCTATTCAGTGCTACTATTGGTTAACTGTGTGACTTTGGGCAAGTTGCTGATAACCTTTTAAATATCAGTTTGTCTGTAAAATGTGGTTAATAACTACTCATCTTGTGTACATTCACTAACCTTACACATCTAAAGTATTAAGCCTAGAGCTTTGCATACAGGTTAGCCTAATTTGAAATATTGTGTTATTGTGTCGGTCTGTGTTAGGGTGGGTCAAATAAATGCTTCCCATAATTAAAAAAGTCTACTGTCACCTTGACCTTCACTTGAAATAATAAAGTTTAAGCAGGCTCAGAGTTGAAAGTAATATGTGAGGCTACCTTCATATCAACCTCACTGGAATGTTAATGACTTTAACTCATTTATATATATAACAAAATCTGGAACTTCTTTGAATACTTTAGATGTCCAAGACATTTTTGAACAACATAATGAAATAAATGACTACAAAAAGATATTGGAATAGGCTAGGAGCAGTGGCTCATGCCTGTAATTGTAGCACGTTGGGAGGCCAAGGTGGGCAGATTGCTTGAGCTCACAAGTTCAAGACAAGCCTGGACAACATGGCGAAACCCCATCTCTACAAAAAAAATACAAAAATTAGTCAGATGTGGTGGATCAGGCTTGTAGTCCCAACTACTTGGGAGGCTGAGGCAGGAGGATTTCTTGAGCCCAGGAAGCAGAGGTTGCAGTGAGTCAATATCACACCACTGCACTCCATCCTGGGCCACAGAGGCATACCCTGTCTCAAAAAAAAAAAAAAAAAAATGATATTGGGATAATCAAAGGGAAATTTAAGTTTATTAGAAATATTCAAACAAGCAATGCAGAACATTTCAAAGGCCTTTGTTATCTAGATCAGCATATCAGCATTCTCAATGCCTGTTCTTTGGAACGCTGTCTTTACCGGATGTTTATAGACATGTGTTCAAAAGGGTTTCCAAGTCTGAGAGACTCTGGGGTAAACAGGTTGCTTTATGATAGACTTCCACTGAGCCTCTAGAGGGATATAGTGTGTAGTAATTCCAAAATTCATTAGAAGTGAATTTAACAGGATTTTTCAGTATTACATGTTCTGTGGAACACACTTTGGGAATCACTGATGAGGTTAATTGCCTCAAATACCTACTTCAGTCTGTATGTGGGGACTCAAATGAAAGACTAGGGTGGAAAGAATAAGGAGTGACTAAATCTTCCTTCAATAGGGTATGGTGGAATCCTGAAAACAAGGTAGACCTTTCGGTTTGGATCAGGGATCAGTAAGCATAGCCTATAGGATAAACCTGGCCCGCTGCCTATGGCTGATTTCACACTACAATGGCAGAGTTTAATAGCAGCCACTGGGGCAGCACAGCCCTCAAAGCCAAAAATGTTTACTATCTGGCTCTTTACAAAAAAGTGTGCAGATACCTACTCTAGATCTTTTTCCTCCCCTTTTGTGTAAAAAAAATTGTAAACTGACAAGTTCTAACTAAACTATATCTAGGGAATGGAAAACACTATTTGAATCCAAATATTTATAGTCACAAAATCAAAGATTTTGGAGTGTACACACTTGTGTGTGTGTGCATGTGTGTAAATGTGTATATGTGGGTGTCACTATGGAGACAAATCAACTAGATAGTGAACTAAATGAAGGTTCTTCTCTTCCATTCATCTGTTTGCTGGCAGTTGTGGTGATGGTCGTGGAAAATTAGGCCTACTAGACCAAAAAAAAAAAAAATTCTTCATGGGCAGTAAAAGAATTAGCAAAACTGTTGCTGATTTTAAAAACTGAAAGAGATTAAGTAGAAATATAGCACATTATAGTGTATATAATTAAATCTGTGCCAAATTAGGTGCTACATTGAACTATTATTAAATTTTATATATATGTATGTATTTCTATAAATCAGTGCCTGTTGAGGAATATCAAAATGATCACCTTTTTGATACCCTTGCAATAGAGAATTCACTCCTCTGTCTTCTCAAAGCTATAAGTTACTGTTTCATCATATGCACAAAAATCCCTTATATGCATTTTTGAATAGAGGCCTTTAGACACATTTTATCTTTTACATTTTAAATTGTTTTAATAGAAACTTGCTGTTCTTCATAGTGTAAACAAATATATACTTTACAAAAGTCTTCTTTCATTAATAGATCAAGAATCAGTTAAGTTCCTTTTTGAGAATCAGTACAAAATAATTAAGTTTCAAACATCTTGTTTCAAGTTACTCCAAAATAGAGCACAGCTTATAAATATATAAATGACAATGGGGTGTGGGAAAAGAAGGGCAATGCCTGCAGTGTTTAGACCATTAAAACTATCTTTTTGAATTACATCAGCTACACAGAAGGCCACCCTAGATAAAACAGTCATGCTCTTTGGCCTGGGGCAGCAAGCAGAATATTATCCCAGCTGGTCAGGGCAATGGGCTAACACAATCTTGCAAAAGCTGATCCAAAATAACAAGGAAAGTCTGGCATTTTGCACAAAATAGGCCTTGTACGTAGTCGCTGCACAAAAATCATTAGATGTTGCAATACTATTTCAAAGTCAACTTTAAAAGAGAGAGATTTTATTCTTCATACAAACATTTCAAATGTTGGCTTCATGGTGAAATAGGGAATTAGGCATTCCAAGTCAGTCAGACATGATGCTTTGGAGATTTGCATTAGTGATTAAACCACTATATCCCCAGAAGAAGCAGCTGCTAAATAACATTCCAGTGCTTCCAGAACATTCCTGAAACATAGAGAACTTGAAAGGACCCTGGGCCATATAAGTCCCTGGCAGTACAAAGAAGGCAGGCAGACAGGCAGGCAGGCAAGAAATAACCCAATCTTCAATACTTACTGGATTTTGGCAATAATTGAAGGTCAAACATATTTTGAAAGATTGGACCACTGAAGCCATTCCTTAATACTATACAAACAAGACCAGAATTCAATGGCCCATTGGCATGTTACCTCATTTGAAGACTCTAGAAATTTCCCTGTGCATTTACCCCACATAAGAACCTCCTGCATGTACTCAAAGGGCAGATTTCATTTCAATTCTATTTCACACACTCAGCTCACAACTCCCACATGCATGTGTCAGGAAGAATTAAAGGAAAAGACAGCATGAAGAATTTTACGAGACTCCTGTGGACATGCTCCAGCTAGAACATATCCCAGACCATTGGAAACACATGCTGGACAGTTGCTCTGGGCTCACATGCTCATTGTAGGTGTTAACACACATTGCATGATCTCAGCATGGAAGCACAGCAGTTGTAAACATGTGGAAACATCACAGAAGCTGAGACAATTCCAAACATACATCCCAGTGCACACAAAGTAGGGTCTAGTGCACAGCAAAACTCTTCAAAAACTTCCCAAAGCTATAGTGTTCTTCTTAGATAACAATAGCTCCTCACCTCTCTTGGAAAAACCTAACTTGCTGTAGTTGTGGGCTACAGCTTCCATTTGCTTTACCCTACTGGGAAGCAACTCAACATGTGGTAAATTCCATTTGCGTACCTCCTTGGCTGGTTTGAGATTGCAGATGTGTGGGCATGGAGTGGAATAGGAAGAGGAATGAAGTTTCCTTTTCCTGTAGAGCAAAAAGAATGCTGTTTAGGTTGTGAACAGGAGGAAAGGAGCAGCCTGCACATTACAGGACATATTCTTTTTCTTGCATCTTTCCTGCCTTTGCCCCATCTTACCTTCTAAATTCTCTACTGGCAAGTTGCCCTGGAAATAGGCACCACTGTGTGCTGGTGCAAAAGTCAGTATTACTGAAAGGAGGAGCAGGAGACAGGAGAAGAGCACTGAGCTCTTTAAACGTTTTTTTACTTTTTCACTGTGATATATTTACTAGTGCTTTTCCAGAAGGGATTGATTCTTCTTATATAAAGTGTCTCTGTGGATGTGGGGGTGGGGAAGATCAGTAAGACATTGGTAGCTCAGTGTCAACAGCATGGCTGCTTAGTCTGATTCTAATAATGTATACTAATTGTTATCCCCTCTATCACCATTATGTCTGTTTCTCCAAATCCATGCAACAGGTGTTAGAACTGTATTGTTTCCTTGGGTCCATTTCTAAGTCTCTGATCTAATCATCTGCTTCACAACTTCCAATCTCTAAGCTCTGGCAAAAAACATTCCTTGCTCTTGCCTGGCCCCGGCCCCTCAGGCTCTAGCAGCCTTAGCCATTGCTCACCAGCCAAAATCCTACTTTTGCAATGCAAGAAGGTTAAGCAGGCAGGAGGGCTATCTGCACAGCAAGTTTTGAGCATGCCCTACCTGTATTCCCCAGCACTAACCACCATTGAGATAACCCATATTTGGCCTGACCAAATGTTCCTCCTCTGGGCATTTTTACAGATCGATCCATTCCCTTAGCCTTTCTCCAATCCCACCATCCTGTCTCCAAACACAGTGTTCTCTTTTGCCCGGACATGCTTCTGCGATTAAAATTCAAGATTCGTATTCTCACCTAAGTAACTATTTTGCTAATGGACCCCCAATTGTTTTCCCTAAAAAATCATTTCTGTGTATAAGAAACAAGCAAAGCTCCAGATAGTATTTGAAGGACAAACACTGGGATGAAAATACTATTTCATAAAGAGTTACAGACCCCAAAGATTATAGCCACGAAAACAGAATTGTATTTAGCACATCAATTTTTTGAGTGACCACATCCATTTCTGTAACAGAATAAGAAACAAATTTGGAAGCAGCAGCGAAAGTGAAACAGGAAGTTTGTCAAATGTGGCAACTGAGCAAGTTATCTGAATCCAGAAATTAGAGCACGAAAATAATGATAACTTCAAAGGAGCTGTGGGTAGAATGGTGCTGTTGTTTGGGGGATGGATTTTGGTGCAAAGAAATAAGAATGTTTTTGATGGACATGATTTTAGCAGTTACTAAAAAGATCTCATTAAAATCTTTTAGGTTCACTCTAAATAAGCAATAGAAGAGAAAATTTCATTTTGGCCCTAAAGACAGATGTTTTATATAAGGAAATGTGTTATATTCATACAGCCCCAAAGTGCTCATAGTCTTGGTTGTCACTGCCCAAGGAAAATTTAAAGATAGCTTTCCTCTACTTAAGTGTTGGGAGTATGGTGTCATCTGTCTCCAAGGAACAGTTCTGCCTGATTCCAGAACCTTTGGAAAGGTTTGTGGAAGGTTGTGAAAGAACCCTCTGAAGGTTCTTTCCACATATAAGAAAGCACAGAGGAAAGAAGTAATTCTGTGGATAAATCAGCTACACGTGTCTCCACTGAGTCACATGAAGTCTCAGGCATCTTTCCAAGTTCAGTATCCCCAAGGATCCACTCTGAAGCTTTTTCCTGTGTTTTTCTCAGAGATTTATGGAAAACTGTCAGAATCAGTGATTATGTAAAAGTTTCTCTAGAGTCTTTGAAACCACGGAAAAGGCTTCATTTCCTTCCATGTTTTAGGAAAACAGAGTAAAAGAAGCAGAAATCATAAACATCACTTTATTTGTATTTTAATTCTGTTCCCACAAATGGATGCAGGCATAGTTAGAGCTGTTTTTTTCTTTCAGATATTTCTCTAGCAAACATTCATCTATGAATATCAAGAAAAACAGTGTGCCAGATTCAGTTTTGCATAGAAATTTTTCAACATTTCTTAAAATAAATAAAATATTGCAGCTTTAAACATGGAAAGAAACAGCAAAATGTGCCATCAAAGACTTAACTAGCAGAGTGAGTGGCCGAGAATTCATCTAATGTTTTAAATTTTCCTATTAAAGCAGAAAGTCCCCTGCCCATATAAGGCAAGAGGTCTCTTTCCAGAAAATCCTGAGAACATAGACATACTTTAGTCTGATTTTCATGTGTCTAAACTCAAGAACTCAAGTGATCTGTTTTACTGTTCATGTTTGTCAAGCAATTTTATTGAGAAAGAAAAGGAACTGAATAATTTATTTTGCTTTGTATGAACCAAGGAGAGGGCAATACCTTGAAGGGCTTGGAGGATAGAGATAGGAAAGGAAGGAGAGGAAGGGATAAGGTGCTGTGTCCAAGACACAGACGGTACTGAGACCTGTATACCTGCACAGATAAAGACCCTAGAAGCTTACCATAGGGCAAGAACTTGTTTTGGAAGTTGACAAACTTAGTGGTTTCTGTATTAGTCTGTTCTTATGCTGCTATGAAGAAATACCCGAGACTGGGTCATTTATAAAGAAAAGAGGTTGAATTGACTCACAGTTCTGCATGTCTGGGGAAGCCTCAGGAAACTTACAATCATGGCAGAAGGCACCTCTTCACAGGGCGGTGGGAGAGAGAATGAGTGCCAGCAAGGGAAATGCCAGACGCTTGTAAAACCATCAGATCTCATTAGAACTCACTATTATGAGACCAGCATGGGGAAACTGCCCTCATGATCTATTCACCTTCCATGAGGTCCCTCCCCCAACACGTGGGTATTACAATTCAAAATGAGATTTGGGTAGGGACACAGAGCCAGATTATATCAGTATCCAGTTAGTGTAAAAAATCTCTTGATGAGTATATGCCATGTGATGAGCTGTGGAATTTCAGAATTTTGAACATTGTCTCTAATTTGCTAGGCATCCTTTATTTGGAATATGTGCCTTGTGATCTTTCATTGAACTATGTTGGGGCATGGGCTGTACAGCTAGATTGACAGAGTTTGCATCCTACCTGTGAAGTACTAACTATGCGATGATGGCCAGTTACTTATCTCTCTGAGCAGCTGTTCTTTATCTGAAAATGTAGATGTAATAGCATCTGTTTCACAGGACTACTATCAGGACTAAATAAGTGTCTTAGTTCAAGTAGCTGTAACAAAATACCATAGCCTGGGTGGCTTATAAACAACAGAAATTTATTTATCATAGTTCGGGAGGCTGTGAGAAGGGAAGTCTGAGATCAGGGTATGGACGGTTTCTGGTAAGGACCTTCTTCCCAGTTTCATACTGCTAAACTTCTAGTTAGATCTTGACATGGTAGAAAGAGGGCAAGAGAGCTTTCTGGGGTCTATTTTTTTTTTTTTTTTTTTTTGAGACAGAGTTTTGCTCCTCTTGCCCAGATTGCAATGGTGTGATCTCGGCTCACTGTAACCTCCACCTCCCAGGTAAAAGTGATTCTCCTGCCCCAGCCATGCCTGGCTAATTTTTCTGTGTTTTTAGTAGAGACAGGGTTTCACCATGTTAGCCAGGTTGTTTTCAAAATCCTGACCTCAGGAGATCTGCCTGCCTTGGCCTCGCAAACTGCTGGGATTACAGGCATGAGCCCACCATGTCAGGTCTGGGGTCCCTTTTATAAGGGCACTAATCCCATCATTAGGGCTCAACCCCCATGATCTAATTACCTCCCAAAGGCCTCACCTCCTAATATCATCACATTGGAGGTTAGGATTTTAATGAATGAATTTGGGAAACACAAACAATCAGTTCCTTGCACTTTAATATAGATAAAGGACAACAGTGCCTGGGACATGGAATTTATTATATAAAGGTATGCCATTAATAACAATAGCTAAATCCAATCAAGAGGACTTTCCAAGGGCCCATTTGGAATAGTGCCCCTGAATAAGCACTTACTGATTGATGTGGTTTGGATCTGTGTCCCCACCCAAATCTCATGTAATTGTAATCCCCAGTGTTGGAGGTGGAGCCTGGTGGGAGGTTATTGAATCATAGGGGCAGTTTCTCCTGAATAGTTTAGCACCATGCCCCTAGTGCTGTTCTTGTGAGTGCTGTTCTTATGAGTGCTGTTCTTGTAGGGTTCTTACAAGATCTGGTAGTTTAAAAGTGTGTAGCACCTCCCACCTCTCTCTCTTCCTCCTGCTCTGGCCATATAAGACATGCCTGCTTCCCTTTGCATTTAGCCATGATTGAAAGTTTCCTGAGGCCTTCCCAGAAGTCATCATGCTTCTTGTACAGCCTGCAGAGCCATGAGCCAATTGAACTCCTTTTCCTTATAAATTACCCAGTCTCAGGTATTTTTTTATAGCAATGTAAGAACATACTAATACAGAAAATTGGTACTGAGGAGAAGGACATTGTTATAAAGGTATCTAAAAATGTAGAAGTGACTTTGGAACTGGGTAATGGGCAGAGATTAGAATAGTGTGGAGGGCTCAGAAGAATACAGGAAGATGAGGGAAAGTTTGGAACTTCCTAGAAACTGGTTAAATTGTTGTGACCAAAATGCTGAATAGTGATATGGACAGTGAAGGCCAAATTGAGGAGGTATCAGGTGGAAATGAAGAACTTATTGGGAATTGGAACAACAGTCACTTTTTTTCCTTAGCAAAGCAATTGCTTGCATTTTGCCTTTTCCCTAGGGATCTGCAGAACCTTGAACTTGAGAATGATGATTTATGATATCTGGGAAGAAAAATTTGTAAGCAGCGGTGTTCAAGACATGCCCTGGCTGCTTCTAATAACCTGTGCTCATATGTATGAGCAAATAAATTATCTGAAAATGGAACTTATATTTAAAAGGAAAGCAAAGTGTAAAAGTTTGGAAATTTTGCATGATCATGTGATAGAAAAGAAAAGTCAACTTTTTGGAAAGGAATTCAAGCTAGCTGCAGAAATTTGCAAAAGCAAAGAGGAGCTGATTGTTTATACCCAAGACAGTAAGAAAGAGGTCTCCAAGGCATTTCAGAGATCTTCATAGCAGGCCCTCTCATCACAGGCTGGGAGGCCTAGGAGGAAAGAATGGTTTTGTGGGCCTGACCTAGGGCCCATGGCACAGAACAGCCTCAGGACACTGCTGCCTGCCTCCCAGCCACTCTAGCTCCAGCCATGGCTAAAACTCTTGCAGAGTGCAAGAGTTGAGGCTTGAGAGCCTCCACCTAGATTTCAGAGAATGTATGAAAAAGCCTGGATGTTCAGGCATAAGCTTGCTGCATGGGTGGAGCTTTCATGGAGAACCTGTACAAGGGCAATGTGGAGGGGAAATGTGGGGTTAGAGCCCCCACACAGAATCTCTACTGGGGCACAGCCTAGTGGAGCTGTGAGAAGTGGGCCATTGTCCTCCAGGCCCCACAATGGTAGAACCATAATGCCAGCTCATGACAGCAGCTGTGGAACAGAAACTTGCAAATCCACAGACACAGAGCTGTGCAAGGCCTTGGTAGCCTACCCCTTGCTTCAGAGTGCCCTGGACATGAGACACTGGGTCAAAGGAGATTAGTTTGGAGCTTTAAGATTTAGTGACCACCCTACTAGGTTTTGGACATGCCTGGGGCCTGCAATCCCTTTCTTTTGGCCAATTTCTCCCTTTTGGAACAGGAGTATTTACCCAATACCTGTACCCAATACCTGTACCCGCATTGTATCTTGGAAGTAACTAACTTTTTGATTTTGTAGGTTCATAGGTAGAAGAGATTTGCCTTGTTTCAGATAATATTTTGGACTTTGTACTTTTAAGTTAATACTGGAAAAACTTAAGACTTTGGGGGATTGTTGGGAAGGCATGACTGTATGTTGCAATATGAGAAGAACACGAGATTTGGGAGGGGCAAGAGGCAGAATGATATGGTTTGCATCTTTGTCCCTGCCCAAATCTCATGTCAAATTGTAATCCCCAGTGTTGAATGTGGGGCCTGGTGGGAGGTGATTGGATCACGTCAGGAATGGTTTAGCACTATCCCCTGAGTGCTGGTATTAAGATAGAGTTCTCATAAAATTTGGTTGTTTTAAAATGGGTAGCACCTCCCACCTCTCTCTCTCTTCCTCCTACTCTGGCCATGTAAGATGTGCCTGCTTGCCCTTCACCCTCAGCCATGACTAAAAGTTTCTTGAGGCCTCCCCAGAAGCTGTCATGCTTCCTACATAGCCTGTAGAACTGTAAGCCAATTAAACTTCTTTTCTTTATAAATTACCCAGTCTTAGATATTTCTTTATAGCAGTGTGGGAACACTGATGTTTCACATTATTTCTTTCCTTTTACCACCTTCACATGGCCTAGAAAATGGTGATTGATGAGTTTGGGATTCAGAGACCAAGTAAAAACTGGAAGGGCCCCGATTTTCTCAAATTATAAGCATATGCACTTCACCTTACACATTTTCTTTACCCTGAAGAGAATTTTCAACTAAATGCTGACAACTCAAGTTCTAACATGTGGCATCATTGAGGAGAAAAATTTAGCCAAGGACCATATGGAATGACATAGTAAAGTCTAAACAGGAAAATGGGAAAGATGGACCAAGAAAATAGAACAAAAATTTAAAATTTAAAGCAGATTACCTGGAAAATACATGGTGCCCATACCTAGCTGGAAAATATATGGATGTTAATAGAAGGAGTATATTAATATTAGCAGCAGGGACTATCACTTGCCATGAGTCTACTAAGTTCCAGCTACTTCCCTAGGAGAAGTGTAGATAGAAGGGATTTGCCATGAAACTAATGAGGCTGAAGTTTCAGGAACCCTCACTTGTGCCTCCTCCAAGCCTCTAAGAACATGGTCATATGGCCATATGTTATTGTAAGATTTTCAAAAGTAAGATGGTTTCATCACAATTTTTTAAGATTGACTTTAAAAAAAAAAATTCTGACCTACCTTCGTCATACCTATTTCATACCCCTAAAATGGTGCCCAATGATCCCCACTGCTTCATACGCACACCCTTGTATAATCCCTTTCCCTTGATTGTAGGCTGGACTTACCCACCTACTTCTGACAGACTATGGCAGAAGTTATGGATGTCACTTATGAGGGTGGATAATAAAAAAGACTGGCTTCCATTTTCTGTTATTTCTTTTATTCTCTGTTGGACCACTCACTCCAGGGAAGTCAGGTGCCACTTCATGGAGAAGCTCTGTGGAGAGGCCCATGTGAGTAAATTTTGGAAATGATCTGGGGCCTGCCAGCAGTTACTCAGGTAAGCCTGGATGTGGATGGTCCCCTACAGCTTTGGCCAACAAGTTGATTGCATAGACATGTTTAGACAGAGGCATCTAAATAAGCCATGCTCAGATTCCTTACCCATAAAAACTATGAGCTAATATGTTTGCTGTTTAAGCTGTTGTGTCTTTTCTGTTTTGTTTTGTTTTGAGATGGAGTTTCGCTCTCATTGCCCAGGCTTGAGTGCAATGACATGATCTTGGCTTACTGTAACCTCTGCCTCCTGGGTTCAAGTGATTCTCCTGCCTCATCCTCCCAAGTAGCTGGGATTACCACTCCTGGCTAAATTTGTATTTTTTTAGTAAAGACGGGGTTTCACCATACTGGTCAGGCTAGTCTTGAACTCCTGACCTCAAATGATCCACTCACCTTGGCTTCCCAAAGTGCTGGGATTATATGCATGAGCCACCGTGCCTGGCCTATTGTATCTTAAGTTATGCTGCAGTAGATGACTAATACAGGAGGTGTTGAAGTAGTCATGAGCTTTTTAGTCATTTAGTGGACTATTTAGTCATTTAGTGGACTATTTATAAGTCTCTTAGCATATTCAAGTGAATATTAGCCATCCTGGTAGAGAAATAGCATCCAACGCACTGTGCTCATTTATCATGCAGCATCACACTAAGGAGCAGGGCTGAAGGTCACATTATGATAAGAACATGGCCACATGCAGATCATTCCCTAAATCTCACAAGAAAAATCTGCCCCCATAAGCCTCAAAGTTGCTACTTCTAGGTTGACTATTTTATTATTAAAGTATTTATTGATTCAGCTAAAGTTGAAATAGTTCTCTATTTCAACATACATCCTGCTACGATTTGAATGTTTGTTTGTTCTCTATTTCAATATACATCCTGCTACGATTTGAATGTTTGTTTCTTCTAAAACTCATCTATTAAGAAGTGTATTAAAGGCTCATGTATTAAGAGCCTTTAAGGGTTCTGTGCTCATTAATGGATTGATCAATTTATGAATTAATGGGTTAGTGAATTAATGGGTTATCACAGGAATGGGTTAGTTATCATGAAAGTGGGTCTGTGATAAAAGCCAATTGGGTTCTCTTGTGTGAGCCCTCTTGACAAATGATGCCCTGCACCAACTTGGGACTCTGCAGAGATTCCCCGCCAGCAAGAGGGCCCTCACCAGATATGGGCCCTTGATCTTAGACTTCCCAGCCTTCAACATTGCAAAAAATAAATTTCTTTTCTTTATAAATTACCCAGTCGTTGGTAATCTGTTATAGCAAAAGAAAACAGACTAAGACACATCCTAATATTGACTTTCATCACCAAGTCTAAATGAAAAATAAGAGTCTGCTTGTTATAAAGTTGTCTAGTTCTTGCAATGTGCTTCAACATTTTAAAGACTACCATCTGTATATAAGTGATATTCACAAAGTTGACAAAACTTGATTACACTAAGTAATAGCAATTTGAAATAATATTTTGGACCATTTCAATAAAACAAGTGAATCTTGGTTTAGATATATATGAAGAGTACCTTATGTTTTCACCCTTCCAATTTATTGTTCAAAGAAAAAAGTCAGATGAAATATGAAACTGAAGCAATACATAGGAGCAACAAAATTGATAGAAATTATTCTAACTACAAAAAGTAAATTGTAAAAAAATATTTTTTGGATCATACCAAAAGGAATAGTTATTTGGATGAAACGATACATTTTACAAAGAAGTATTAGGAGGTCCTTCGATTATTTAATAATTTCATTAGTGGGGAGGAGGGAACCATGTGAACAAATTTTAAAAGCTTTATATTTTTGATTTGACAAAACACATATCAGATAATATAAAACTCACAATAAATCATAAAATGAGAACATTGTTGACAAACTGATCAATGAGCATTATCAATTGAAAGAATATTTGAGATTAGTTGCTGTTCAAAAAAATTTGAAATTCTCTAAAATCTTACAAACATTAACAAACTGAAGAGAAGTTTTTGTAAATTTGGCAACTATTTGAACAATTTATATGGCATTGACAATATGAAGTTACAACACTGAAAGAAACTTTTTTAAACTATCAATAAACAAAAATTGACCAGTTTAAGAAAAAAATTGAATTATCTATTTTTTTTTAAGAAAATAAGATTGAGTTACTCCCTGTTCCTTTCTTTTATTAAGTCCAGGAGTCCTGCCCTGTCTCAGGCCTCTGGGAGAGAAAGAACAAGTACACACAGCCATACTCATCTCAGCAAAGGCCAAGACAGCGTTTGAATCAATAATGGAATAGCATCTCAGTCTGCAGTCTCTGCCTTTGGATTTGTTTTTGCCAGTATAATGACTTTGCATCTACAAGGCTAGAAAACACTGGCTAAAATGATGCCTTTTGGAAGGAAAGAAGGAAAGATCTACCCCATGACAAATTCTATGTTTAAAACAAAATGCAAAATATTCCTACTTTAACAATTTTCAACTCTCTACTTCACTCTACCTCAAGCAATAAAAAGAAATTATTGGCAGCTTTAAAATAGTTACTCTTCCCTGATTCATACTTAAACTATTTTTATGAATATCAGTACAAGTAAACCTTGCAGCCTGAGCTCAGGAGTGGGTTGGCTAACGCTTTTCAGATTCCATTTTCAGTGCATTTTCTGACTACATTATGACTGGAACTGCATAACTTCACTGAAGGTTTGTTTCTGTCATTCTCAGATGTTTTGCACTCATCCAATAATTGGCAAATAACTGAGTCAACAGAAGCAAAGCAGGACTTGAGGGGAGAGTTATCTGAAAACAAAACCCCATTGACTCACCTCAGCTTAGTATAGGGCTTATTTTACATAGCATTTGCTCTTGGGAAAAGATCACCAAATACAGGGATTTTTGTAGTTCTTTTGGTTTCCCCTCACCTTGTGTAACAGAGAAAGGACAAGATAGTCTTTTGGGATGTTAGGTTCATTTTAAACATTTGTATAAATGCTAAAATTTTGGACTGTTTTCATGTTTTCAAAACTAGTTACATGAGAATTAATTGTTTTTTCCTAGGGTGGAGGAGATGTCTATTTAAAAACATTTATTAGAGAGTTTTTCTTAATAATATAAAGAGTAATAGCTAAACTTATATAGTATACAGTATTTATGCTGTGCCAGACACTGTTCTAAGTGTGGTACATGTACTAAATCATTTGATTATTACAATAACCCTATGTAGTAGCTATAAATATTTCCATTTGACAGAAAAAGCATAGAGAATTTAAACCACATACTCAACAGCACATAGTAAGTGGTGTCAAAACATAATTTTTAAGAGGTAAGACATAATTCTCAAGCAAATATATGGTAGGAACATGTAAGTGTTAATATTTAACTCATTAATGAAAGAACTAACAGAATAGTGGAGCTGATTCAAGAGAATCTGAGAAACAGAGGTTATATAGTTATTTAGGAAAAGCATGCAGAAATAAGTTTGCTAAATTAGAGACAAACTAGTTTATGCTTTATAGAAAAATAAATCTATTATTTTAGGGTTATGTTCTTTACCAGAAAGAAATGACGTGCTATTTTACTGGATCTACATGCTAAAATACAAGTCATCAAATCTCAAACTGTGACCCTTCAGCTTCTAGAAAAACTGAACCTCTTTTAGAGGCCTACAGGTCAAAACCGCTTTTATAATAATAATGACTTATTATTTTCCTTTTTACTGAATTGAAATTTACATTGAACAATGGTGGGTGAAATTGATAACACCACTCTACTGGTAGCCATTACCTTCTTTACCACCAGATATTCACAGATTAAAAAAAAAATGTATCGTGTAAGATACCCTTAATATAACATAAGAACATTAATTTTATTACAATTCAAACTTTGAGTATATATCTTCGTAATATTCTATGTTCCAAAATAAGAAGTAAACATAATGAACTTCTGCTGCCTAGTGAAATTCCATAGTAGTCTTGATGAGAAGCCCTTTTATTTGAGTTGTTAACTGACCTAGACATTTTATGAATTCAGCGCAAGTAAACCTTGCAGCCTGAGCTCAGGAGTGGGTTGGCTAATGCTTTTCAGATTTCATTTTCATGAAATAAAAGTATCACTTTCTGGCCATGCGCGGTGGCTCATGCCTATAACTCTAGCACTTTGGGAGGCTGAGGCGGGTGAATTGCCTGAGCTCAGGAGTCAGAGACCAGCCCGGGCAACATGATGAAACTCCGCCTCTACTAAAAATACAAAAAAATTAGCTGGGCGTGGTGGCGGGCACCTGTAGTCCCAGCTACTCTGGAGGCTGAGGCAGGAGAATTGCTTGAACTTGGGAGGCAGAGGTTGCAGTGAACCAAGATCACGCCGTTGCACTCCAGCCTGGGCGACAGAGCTAGACTCTGTCTTAAAATAAATCAATCAATAAATAAATAACTTTCTTTGGAAATAAAGTAAAAAGGCATTGTTTTTCAGATCTAGACATTCAGTAGGCATTTTCTTAAATATGAATAAAGTAATTATGACTCTTCAAAAAAACTATCAATATTTGTTGATTTGATAAAATTACAACTTTCAAGCTAAAATTAGAATTTTGGAAAAAGTATGCCTGCAACCATGAGCTTGATAGCTTCCCAATATTTAAAGACTTATCTGATAAGATCAATAGTGATATTAATAGTTATAATTTTTGATATAAAGAAATGCATTAACATTTAGAATATTTGCATAATTAATAAATCAATATTTTCCAAATGACAATGTATGATGGCACAAAATTATGCATAGGCAAATAACACATTTAAACTGCAAAATATACCAACACATTAATGTGACATGCAAAAATTTCACTAATGTGGTTTCAG
The DNA here is from genome assembly GCF_028885625.2 of Pongo pygmaeus. Taxonomy (NCBI): domain Eukaryota; kingdom Metazoa; phylum Chordata; class Mammalia; order Primates; family Hominidae; genus Pongo; species Pongo pygmaeus. The sequence goes on along the minus strand of NC_072384.2, from coordinate 49,674,501 downwards.
ATTCCACATTGCAACTAATCTTTCCAAGAAAATGCTTGCATAGTTTTGGTGTCCTAACAAAGAACATCCACAACTGTCAGAATACGCTGTTAAAGACTCTTCCAACTACATACTTTTATGATGCCAAATTTTCTTTATAAACTTCAACCAAAACAATATACAGGAACAGATTAAGTGCAGGAGCAGATAGGAGAACACAGTTTACTTCTATTTGTAAAAATTGAGGAGAAGTGCAAAAACAGAAAACTATGTATAGGAAAGAAAAGATTTCTTTTTTCACTCATTGCTAGGTTCATGGCTGATGCTCCTATAAAAAGACAATTGATAAGAGAAAAGCATAGAAATGTATTTAAGTTTTATGCGACATGGGAGTCTTCATAAGGTAATGAAGACCCAAATAAATAGAGAAACCTAAGTATTTTCATGCTAACTTTGATGAATAAGTGGATAGTTATGGAGAACTATGATCAGACAAAGAGAGTATGATTTAAAGGTAAACTGGTAGGAACTTAACATGGCTTGTTTGTTCAGATTCTTCTTTGTGTTCCCATGTTTTCAGAGATAAAGACATTTGCTTTTTCTGTATATAGGGAGGGTACCTATACACAGAGGTTTTATTGCCTGCTTCAGGGGAGAAACTCACAGAAACCTTGTTGTTTCTATTTTCTCAGTGCCAAGATGCCATATTTTGAGGCAGCATGTCCTGAACTCCCATCAGATGCCATTCATCTTACAAATTTTTGCTTTGGAAAATGTATTAATAGTTATTTTTTCTTAAAATATGTTATTCCTGGCTGGGTGCGGTGGCTCACACCTGTAATCCCAGCACTTTGGGAGGCCAAGGCGGGCAGATCACAAGGTCAGGAGTTGGAGACCATTCTGGCCAACATAGTGAAACCCTGTCTCTACTAAAAATACCAAAAAAAAAAAAATTAGCTGGGTGTGGTGGTGTGCACCTGTAATCCCAGCTACTTGGGAGGCTGAGGCAGAAGAATCACCTGAACCCTGGAGGCAGAGGTTGCAGTGAGCTGAGGTCGCGCCGTTGCACTCCAGCTCGGGTGACAGTGCAAGACTCTGTCTTGGAAAAAAAAAAAAAGAAAAAGTTATTCCTGTTAACATGTAATTGGTCTATCACTATGATTATTTTTTCATGAACTAACAAATACTTTAAAATTTTCTCTCTCTTAATTTCTAATATGATGAATATCGGTAAATACACTCACACAAATAAGAGTTATTTGGTTCCTTAATAACTAATTAAAATGTAAAAGAGCCCTAAGACTAAAAAATTTGGACAGGTGATCTGAATTGTAAATCAAAAGCAGTAATTAAAGAATACTTGGGTGGGTCTTTTAGACAATGCTGTAGTATAACACTGAAAAATCATTGTGATCCTTTTGCCTTATTTCCCATAATTATTCTTAGCAATAGTGGAGCCAGAATTTGAGTCCAAACAATCTGACTCAGTTATCTGTACCTTTAACCACTAAGCCATTTCATGTGTAGAAGAAACATGTACATTCAATAAATAGAAGCATCAAATTCAAACATAAAATTCTGCTTTCCTGGAAAACTTAGAGCAAACAGTAAGGTAAGATGAAAAAGAAAGAAAGAAAGAAAAAAGCTCATCCATAGATCCAGCCTTACCATGGATCCATTGGGTCACTTAAAACTGCTTAGATTTCAAATCCCTAAAATTTTTCCAATCTTATGTAATGCATCCACTAATAGAAATGGTGATTAAGAAAGTACTTCTGTTAACATGGGAGGAATAGAGTTCTCAGAAATGTTAAGATTTAACAAGTCTTAACAAAGCATTTTCCTGCCCAGAGAAGCTTGCCTTGATAGCAGAAAATAAATGCTTTAAGGGTGAATGGTGTTCACTTTCAGAGTGAGAAGCTTTTCACCAGTTTCATGGGACTATCCTGTGCTACTGCTATGGGATGGGGCAGATTGGTATGGAGACTAATCCTTCCTGACCTCTTGAGTGTTAAGCCTACAACGTAAAACAGGAGAATCAATTGCACTTAACATGTGTTAACATCTGAACAAACAGGTCACGAAATTGTCCGACTTTTAAAATGGAATTAACATTTAGACAATCATTGGTCATGAAATGGTCTCCTCTTTCACAAAGGCCAAGGCCAGAGTATTTGACACTAAAACCTCCACTCAGATTAGTAAATTCCAAGCCCCCCTTCCTCCCAGGAGGTGGTCAAAGAAGAAAAGACTTCCTGAAATCTGCACATTCTCAAAGTTATTGAGCTTTGCTAAGCAACAGGAAGATTCAGGAAGTTGTCAATTTAGTCATCAAAATGAAAATGACAAATTAAAAATGTTCCATATGCTGGAATAGGCATTTAAATTAAAAAAATGATATTAGGAGACCAAGAAATAGAAACAAGTGTCTAAAATTATACAGTGAAACTGTAAATCAGTAGGGAAAGGATGTACCATGAGAAGTGTTAGAATTTCTGGTTAATACTTTCTTGAAAAAAAAAAGTTTTATCCCTACCTCACAACAAATAACAACAAATTCTGAGGTACAAATATAAAACAAATGTTTAATATAATTGGCTTTATTGCAAAAAGAAGAAAGGAAAGAAAAGGAGAGAAAATGAGACAGAGAGGCAGGGAGGGAAGAAGGAAGGAAGAAAGGAAAGAAGAAAAAAATTATAAGAAATTTTAAACTAAATGGAAAAATATTGGTAGCATTTATATCAGAATTACTCTTGTTAATATATAAAGAATTCTAACAAATTAAATGAAAGACATACAATCATAGAAAAACAAGCAAAAGATACATAGAGGCTATTCACAAAATAAATGAAAATGAGCATTAAATATGTGAATACATCTTCAATCTCACTAATAGCAAAAACCGCAATTACTTTTGCACCAACCTAATAAATAAATGCAAATTAAAATAACAATCAAATATCTTTTTTTCATCTACATTGGCAAATCATTTTTTTTTTCTTGTAAGCATGTAATTCTAAATTCTGAAGATAGTATGCTTAGGTGGTGTGGCCTTCAGGAGGTGATTAAGTCCAGAGGGCTCTACCCCATGAAAGGGATGAGGTATATACCCTTATAGAAAGGCTTGACAGAGGAAGATTGTCCCTTTTTGCCCTTCTGCCTTCTGCCATCTGAGGACATAGTGTTCTCCTCTGGAGGACACAGCGTTTAAGTCACTATTTTGGAAGCAGAGAGTGCACCCTTAGCAGACAATGAACCTGGACTTTGGGACTTGATCTTGGACTTTCCATCCCCTAGAACTGTGAGAAATTTCCATTCTTTATAAATTGTTCAGCATATGGTATTTTGTTATAGTGGCACAAGACAGACTAAGAGATAACGAAAAGTCCATGCAGTTATACTGCTAGGAGGAGTATAAAATTGTATAACCACTCTGTAAGGAAACGTATCAATATATATCAAACATCTTTAGAAAGAACATACCTTTTAATTAAACAATCTGCTTCTAATATTTCAACCTGAAATAATTTATTAGTATGCTTACAAAGGGTTTGGTGGGAAATCTATAATTTAATGCTTCAGTAGGAGACTAGTTACATGAATCACATTACAAAAGCAAAATAGAATACTGTCACAATTAAACATTATGATAAAGATGTCTGTTTTTACAATGAATTGATATTGAAAATATATATTTTTGTGAAAAAACACAGGATTCAAAATGGTGCATATAGGATTAACCTAATATAAAGAAAATATATATATATGTGTAAGTCTGAACAGTAATACCCCCAAATATTAACAGTGGTTATTTTTAAGAATTGAAATTTTGGTGATTTTTTACTTTCTTTTTGCCTATTTCATTTGATAATTTTTGTTCAATAACCATGTACAACTTATGTTATTTTAAAATATTTAAAGAAAGGCTGAAAAATTTTAGCTCCAATAGTAATTTTTAAACATACATTTTAATTTAGAGAAGTGTTAAATTTACAGAAAAAAATGTGAAGGTAATCTAAACAGAGAATTCTCATAAACCTCACACCCAACTTACTATATTATCAACTTACATTGCTATGGTACATTTGTCACAATTATATTACCTTTAACCAAAGTCCATACTTTATTCAGATTCCCTTAGTTTTTACTTAATTTCTTTTTCTGTTCTAGGGTATCCCATTCAGGATACCATATTATATTTAGTCACCATGTCTCCTTAGGATCCTTTTGGCTGTGACAATCTCAGACTTTCCTTATTTTTAATTTCCTTGACAGTTTTGAGAAGTACTGGTCAGGTATTTCCTAGAATATCACTTAATTGGTATTTGTCTTATGCTTTTCTCATGATTAGACTGAGGTTATAAGTTTTGGGAAAGAAGACCACAAAGGTAAAGTGCCATTCTCATCACATCATATCAAGGGTACATACTGTCAACATGACATCAATATTGACATTCTCCTTGATCCCCTGTCTGAGGTAGTGTCCGTCCACCAGTTTTCTCCCCTGTAAAGTCACACCCCCTCTTCCCCCTTTACATGCTTCACTCTTTGAAAGGAGGTTACTAAGCAGAGCCCATACTTTTTTTTTTTATTTTGAGTCAGAGTCTCGCTCTGTCACCCAGGCTGGAGTGCAATGGCACGATCTCAGCTCACTGCAACCTCTGCGTCCCGGGTTCAAGCAAGTAGCTGGAATTACAGGGGCCCACCACCATGCCCAGCTAATTTCTTTTTTTTGGATTTTTAGTAGAGATGAGGTTTCACCATGTTGGCCAGGCTGGTCTCTTTAGCCAGGCTGGTCTCGAATGCCTGACCTCGTGATCCCCCGACCTCGACCTCTCAAATTGCTGGGATTACAGGCGTGAGCCACCGTGCCCAGCTGCACAGCCCATACTTTAAGGAGTGGGTGGTTCTGTTCCACCTCTGTGAGAGTGAAATATCTACATAAATTATTTCGAGTTTTTCTGAATGGGAAATTTGCCTTTTATATGTATCTTTTAAACCATTTGTTTATATTAGTATTGGCTTTCAGATATTTATTCTATACTTTAGGTTATAATCCATAACTACCCTATTTTGTTGTTCAAATTGCTTCAATACTTTGGCTAGTGGGAATGCTTTCAGTTGGCTCTTTGTGACTCCTTGACATACCCCCATCATGTGCATGTCTGTGTGTGTGTGTGTGTGTTTGAGTGTGCGTGTTTAAGAGATTTCTTACTTTCTGGCACTTACAGGATGCTCCAGACTCATATTGTATATTTGCTGCCCCAGTTCTAAACTCAGCCACTTCTTCAAGAAGGCCTGTTTCCTTTTATAAGAAAATGGTATTAGAAATCAATATGTAAGCTCTAGATGTGCTTGTCGCTACTAGAGTGTTATCGTTTCTAGGCCATCTCAGCTGACAGAGCAAGGGGAATGTATGCGTGTATACTAGCCCAAGTATATACACAGATCTATAAATACCTCTATTAACCATGTGTGTTTATCCGAAGCTAAACACGAACTCATGTTCATGTCTCCAAATCAAATCATTCTTACCACATGGATCATTCTAGCCTCCTCCACTTGCTTACCTGTAACCTCTCACTCCAACAAAGACATCTGGCTATCACCAACTACCATCCCTTTGTTTAACTGTTCAATTTCAGTTTACCTGTATAGAAATGCGGTTTTTGTTTTGTTTTGTTTTTTGAGATGGAGTCTCATTGTCACCCAGGTGCTGGAGTGCAGTGGCATGATCTTGGTTCACTGCAAATTCCGCCTTCCAGGTTCAAGCGATTCTTGTGCCTCAGCCTCCCAAGTAGCTGGGATTACATTTAGAATTGTTTATCTGTACACCTATGGGAAACACCTTTATCAACTGAACTCTTACATACAGCTCTTTTTTGCCTTGATTATTACAAAGTCCACCCATTTTCAAAGTTAGGTCAGCTCCATTTTCTCCTATCTCCTTCAGTGAAGCCAATTCAAACCTTTGTAATACAGTTAGATTCATTTATCATCATCTGCATTCCATTCTGAGATCTTTCAACCTCCTAAATGAATTTTTTGTTCGCATAGATTAAGACTTACACTACATCCTGTAAAATTCTGTGGGTTTTGACAAATGAAACAATGGGTCTGTTTACCATCTCTATACTATTGCCTTTTCCAGGCTATTCAGGTTATCTATTTCCCCTTGTGTGGATTTTGACCAAGGAATTAATCTCCTTCATCTAAGTTATCCAACATCTTTAATACTATAAATTTCCCCTAAGCATTGCTTTTGCTATACCCCAAAATTTTGATATCTTGTATTTTCATTTTTACTAAAATATTTTAAAACTATCTTGGGACATTCTTTGACTCATCTGTTGTCTAGATGTGTTGTTTAATTTCCAAATACTTTGAAATTTTCTAGTTGTCTTTCTATTATTGATTTCTGCTTTAATTATATTTTTTATAACTTCCATTCTTTTAAGTTTGTTAATGTGTGTTTTATGGATCAATATGTCATCTTGGCAAATGTTTCGAGTAAACTTAAGAAGAATGTGTATTCTGCCTCTGTTGGATGGAGAATCAAGTTGACAGTGCTATTCAGGTCAACTATATCACTGTTGATTTTCTGCCTGCTTTATATATCAATTACTGACAGATGAGTGATTAAGGCTACAACTATAATAGTGCATTTGTCTAGTTCTATCAGTTTTTGCCTCATGTATTTTAGTGGTCTCTTATTAGGTGCATACATGTTTAGGGTTATTATATATTCTTGAACATTATAGTTACATAATGCCCCCTTGTCATTATATAATATCTCTTTATCATTAGATAATATCATTTCTATTCCTAAGTATTTTCCTTGTTTCGAAGTCAGCTTTGTCTGAAACTAACATAGACATAGCTACTTCAGATTTCTTTTGATTACTGTTAGCATAGTAACATAGCATATCTCTACTCATTCTACCTGAGTTATATTTAAAGTAGCCTTCTTATACAAACTCTGGCAATCTCTGTGTTTTAACTGAAGCCTTTAGATAATCACATATAAAGTAATTATTGATAAAGTTGGATAAATATCTGCTAGGTTCATAGTTATTTTCTATTTGTGGCATTTGCTTTTTATTTTTCATTCCTATTGTTCTCCCTTCTCCAGTTTTAATTAAGCATTGAAAATGATTCTACAGTATCTTTTCTCTTACCATAACAATTATGCTTTTAAAAAAATTATGGTGGTTTTCTTGATTTTGCCATGCAAATTTTTAATAATTTAAGTTTGCCTTCAAATAACCCTATATTACTTCATAAGTAGTGTAAGTATATAATATTCCCAATTTCTCTCTCTCATCCCTTGCAACATTATTGTTATTCATTTTACTTATTCATATGCTACGATCACTCAATGTATTACCATTACATTAAACACTGTAAAATTATCAGATCAATTAAAATATAAAAAATAAAAGATTATATTTTCCTTTCATTTATTCTTTGACATTATTTCTTTCCTTACATGTAACCAAATTTCTAACCTATATCATTTTCTTTCTGCCTGAAGAACTTTTTCATGCAGGGCAGGTCTGCTCATAATCAAGTGTCTCAATTATTGATGTTTTTTTTCCCTCCTCATCAACACTTTAAACATTTCACTTCTCTCACTTCTTCTTTGCATGGTTTCTGATGAGAAGTCTTCTGTAATTGTTATCCTTGATTCTCTTTAATTAATGCCTTCCCAAGCACCCGTCTTAGCTTCTTTCAAGATTTTCTAATTGTTTTTGGTTTTTTGCAGTATGAATATAATATACTTAGGTATGTTTTCTTGATATTCATCCTGCTAGGGCTCTCTGAGCTTCTTGGATCATGGATTTATGGTTTGGTGTGTGTCATTAATTTTGGAAAATTCTTGACCATTAATATTTCAAGTGCTTTTTCCTGTTTCAATTCTTTCTTCTCCTTTTGGTATTCCAATAATGCGTAGTTTACACCTGTTGAAAAAATGTTCCTAGCTCTTGCTCTTGGGTGTTATGATATTCTTTTTATCTTTTCTTATTTTAGTTTGGAAAGTTTTTATCGTCCTATTTTCAGGTTAAGTTTTTATTGTCCTATTTTCAGGTTCACTGATTATTTTATTGGTCAGGTCAAGTCTACTGATAAGCCCATCAAAGGCATTTTCTATTTCTGTTTCAGTACTTTTTATTACCAGCCTTTTCTTTTTGCACTTTCTTAGAGCTTCCTTTCTCTGCTTACATTACCTATCTGTACTTTGCATGCTGTCTACTTTTTCTGTTAGACCCCTTAACATACTAATCATAGTTATTTCAAGTTCCTTGTCTAATAATTCTAACCTCTGTGTAACATACGAATCTGGTTCTTATGGTTGCTTTGTTTCTTCACTGTTTTTTTTTTCTTACTTCTTGGCCTGCTGATTAAATAGACCTTTAGTGTGGAGTTTTATGTTAATCTGGCTAGGAGCTAGACTGTCTTTAATATTTGCTGTATCTGTAGTTGTCAGAGGCCTCATATTCCTTGAGTATTCCTTTTACTCATCTCCCTCATTTACTTTGGCCTTCTCTAAATATTCCTCCTCAGAGAGTGGGTCTTACAACTTTTTCAACTGTGACCTACTGTAATTATATTTATACTGGAGCCTTGCTGATGTGGGGGTAAGATATGGGGGAGGGGAATGTTCTATAATGTTCCAATTACACATCAGTCTTTCAGTGAGCCTGTGTCTCTGGGATCTGACTTTCACAAGTGTTTTTCAGTGATATAGCCCCTCCCCATCCCACTTTCCTACTTCCCTGACTACAGTGTTCCCAATTTATCTCCTTGAAGTCCTGATCTCTGTTGACTATTCCCTCCATACACACAACCACACTTTGGTGAGACTAGAAGTCTCAAGGGGGATAAAGTAGAAGAAATGCCCTTCTCCAGCTGAGATAAGGATCTGTAAAAATATTTTCCCTGCAGAGTAGGTCTCTGTTATAGAGAAAGCTCTGGATGTATTTTACAATTATTACTTTTATCTCCCTTTATCAAAGCCATGAGACCTCAGCTATTTATCATGATTGCCCAGTGTGATTTCTGGACTTAAAGCCCTTAAAGGGGCGAAGCTCCCCAGTACTACAGCCACCATGGAGCTTCTCACTCTCAGAGTAGTAGTCCACATTCCGACTCCAGCGATTCACCAAATCACCAGTTAAGTGTCTTACCAGTTTATGAGCTCCAGCTGCTCCTGCTCCTGGTCAGCTGATCTTAGCTGTCATTCTCTCCATGTGCTTGTTTCTCCCAATTTCAGGGTGTTGGTTTGCCCTACAACCATCCAACTTTCTCTTGTAGTAGTATTTAAATACAGCATGGAAATGATCACTCTCATTTCAGAGCTGAAACCAGAAGTCTCTAATAACAATTTAAAACATTATCTTCATAGCTAGCTCTACATAAAGTAAATATACTTGGATTAGTGTTTCTTCTTTTTATGTGATATTTGGCATCTTTTTTTCTTTTCCACAATGATATGTTATTTCAATGTGCTCAGTGGTTGGTTGATGATAACAAAATCTCTGGATATTGGAGATATAAATGATGAGTCAAAGAGGTTTCATGCAGCATTTTACAACTTTTATTTCTTCCTTTCTACCTGTATTTAAATACTACTACTAATAATAAAAATAATAAAATCTTAATCAGATGGCTTGTCAATTGTCCACTATTCTAAATAACAGCTCCACTGGGCTGAACAGCCAGTCCCATTAGGCATGTCTAGAGTTAACGGTTAGCTCTTTGAAGGTCCACTGAGGATTCCGTAGACTAGAGATGTACAGGATGGGGTTATAGAGGCAGACTGTCCATCAAAGATTTTCTTCTTGGAAAACAGTGTGGGATTAAGCCTCTTGCTCAGCTTGTTTGGGACTCCCTTCTCCCTCCCTTGCTAAAAACAAATCAAATCAATGAAAGCTTCCTCAGTTAAGAGCTGGAGTAGGGTTTGGGTAAGAGGAAAGCAGTGAGCATTCCTGGCATTTACTCACTCTACAAAGGGCTGTGTTGCTGGGGCTCCACATTCAGACACTAATGAGTCTTTGCTGTTGAATAGTTTTGGCTGCCTTTACCCTTTCCTTTATGCCCGCCCATAAAGACAGTTGGAAAGCTAGCTGCCACCACCACCACCACCACTACTCCAGAAATGGCATTTCTTCTGTCAGAAAGAATGAACAGCGTTGGTTACTGTAACCATCACCCTTAATCTCCCATTCCACTATCCCTGGAAAAAAAAAAAAAACACAAATGTAAATATTACTATTGGGCACATAAAAATTGACCATAAAGAAAAAGCCATCTGTTAGTTGTTTTGGTCATATTTATTTAGCCCAATAGGTTGCGACATTTTAGCTGTTTTTGTTTCTTTCTTTGCTCCTACTCCTTCTTCTCCTCCTCTTTCTCCTTATCTCCTACTGAGATAATCCAGATAATCAGGAAGTTGGTTCTTTTTATAGAATGAATTTATACAATTATTTCACTCTCACTGTGAAACTTTCAAAACCCTTAGCTAATTAATACTAAATCTGTGGAATAATTAAGAGGACAGATTCTGTATATTTTCTATAGTGGTAAAGTGCTTTAAATGTGAAATGAATATGTCTTTTTTCTCTCCCTCCACTTTCGTCTGCTGCTACCTTGTAACATTCCTTCAGGAATGTGAAGTTCCTGTCATTTTCAAGGGATCACATAGCCTTCAGATATTGCCTTTGGAGTCTCCACTTTGCTCACACAATTATAAAAATCTTCTCCAGTGAACATTGCATATTTTCTATATTTTGGTTACTGCCTTTAACAAAGGGGGCTATCATGAGGAAATGCGGACTTTCTCTTGCAATTTATGTGTGCATGTGTGTGCGACAGGGAAGGAAATTAGAGGTTAGACATCCCTGCCTTGAATACTTATTCTAATGAAGTTACGACTGTGTGTGTTTGGCACACATGTATAGTATTCATGCTGAATAAGAGGCTATACAAATTATAGTTTTGCATAAATGAATAATTTCATATATGTTGATAATTCATGCACTGTCAAGTGATCCAAAGAACACTGATGCTTTCCAAGTTTTTTTTTTTCATCCTTTTGCTCAAAGGGACATGATTAGATACCTTCTTTAATATGAGAGGGGAATGAAACAAATGCTCCGCCTCACACACATCCCACAACTTGACAGACTGTAGCGCTGACCTTCAACGTGTGCCTGCTTTTTGTGTCTCAGCAGACCAGAACGCCAACTGTTATTTCTTCTTCTCCCTATGGAAAGACTGGTAAATGTTACCCAGATGAAAGAAGAGAAGATTCTATTAAATGTGGTCTATAGCTAATTCTACAAGGCAGCATTGTGATACTTTAGCCAACGCAGCATTGTTCGTGGTTTCCTACATTCGTCTTTTCTCCAGGGCCCCTCAAATTGGACCTCTTTGGAAGGTGTGAATTCAGAAAGTGATGGGCATGATGGCCATTGGTTCCAATAGAGAAACAAATCTTTTACATAGTATTAATGTCTTACTTTTAAAAATGCAGTGACTATTTGGTAACATAAATTTTTATATATAAGGACAATTACATGGTTTTGTCAGAGATTCCAGCTTGAGTTCAGGCTCATTTAGGGACAGGTCTGGGCGTGTGTGATTAACTGCTTATGTAGGCCAAATAGAAGCTATTAGCTGAAGGGCTAGAGAACCTTCTCAGATAATAACAGTATAGTCTATTCAGGAGAAGGAGGAGTTATGCACTAAGACGCTGAGTAAGCTGCAAAGTCATATTTGTGATACTCAGCACGGTATAGTAGCTCCTATGCAATCCGCACCTAGCCTAAGCCATGATTACCTATGTAGATTCTAAGAATAAACTCAGATACACATGGAAACAAAACAACAGGATTGAAGGAGCTGTTTCACCAAATATTCTAAGATACTAGAGTGCAAATAGGGCTGATTTGAGAAGTATTTAGTAAAATATGACAGAAAGGGGAAAAGCCAAGAAACATTAAAAAGTTATTCAGTTTCAGCTGGGTTTTATGAGGGCACTGAGAAATGGAGTATTGGCTGCTCTTTGGCGAGTATTCATATTTTCAAGCACTTGAAAGGCTCTGCCTGAGGACACCTAAGGACATCTGGAAGGGACGTTGCTGAGGCCCAGAGATCCCATGTTAGCAAAGACAGTGATAACTGAATTATTACCGTGAATTTGATTTTATTAATTCCTATGGGATGGTGAACACTGAAAAAGGCAGTAAAATTTGTTTTACATTTGAGCTACTCCTCATTATATTCTCTACTTTCAATGCCACATTCAATGTTTCACACAGGCTGAAAGAAATCAACTTCTGTGCACACTGTTTTTTTTTTTTTTGAGATGGAGTCTCGCTCTGCCGCCCAGGCTGGAGCACAGTGGCGTGATCTTGGCTCACTGCAAGCACCCCCTCCCGAGTTCACGCCATTCTCCTGCGTCAGCTTCCTGAGTAGCTGGGACTACAGGTGCCCGCCACCACCCCTGGCTAATTTTTTGTATTTTTAGTAGAGACGGGGTTTCACCGTGTTAGCCAGGATGGTCTCTATCTCCTGACCTCGTAATCCACCCGCCTCGGCCTCCCAAAGTGCTGGAATTACAGGCGTGAGCCACCGCGTCCGGCTTACGTGCACACGTTTAAACAAGATTATTTCTCGGCTAACATAAGCTGGGACTATGACAATGGGAATTTTAAAAAATGAATTAAAGACTAGAAGCACAAAAGATTAGAGGAGATAAGTCATCTATTTAAATATGTGCATTTTTCCTTAAGTGGATCTATTTGGTCTATCCTGTTATATTTCAGAATTTTGTTACCTTTTTAAATATAAACTATATCAAAACAAGCAACACAAGAGTTTCTGAAGGAGAATTTAAGCATCATTTTCCTATTCTCTGACTCTATAAGAATTAATCAGCTAATGAATCAACTAGCTATTAGTTATTGTGTTCCTTTAAAGCACCCAGTTCTGCCCTTCTATGTCTCAATAAAAGATAACGCTGATTTCTCCCTCAGTTTTATTTTTGTCTTTCAGCTCTATGCTAACTTGTGTGACATCTGTGCACAATCCATCCAGCTGTGATTAAATTCCTGGTTTCAGTGTTTGTGTGTGTGTGTCTGTGTGTGTGTGTGTTTCAATTCAAAAATTAAAGGCAAATTCCTGTAGAAAGAGATACTTGGAAAACGTCTGCAAATGTAAGTAGTTCCCAAAGGGAAAAACTTTACAATCATACTTTTAATTAGGGTCCTAAATGTTCAGTGACTCTAAGAGCACACTAGTAAATATTATTTTTACAATCTGATTAAATACTTGACTCACATGAATAGGCCTAATTCTTTCTCATATTTCAAAGGAAGAGGGGCCTGAAGGGTCTTCTTATAGATGAAATGAATTTTACTTGTCTTACTTGCTGTATTGAGCTACCTTGCAGTACTGAGAAGAAGGATCAGTAGAATAGCAAAGCTTTTATCATATTCCTGAAAATTAGGGCAACCCACCAGCTATCTGCATCTAGGATAGAAATTGGTTTAACAGTGTAATAAGAGTCACTGAGGCAGATTCCCTCCCCTCTTCCCCCATACCACATCTGAATGGGCTCATAGTGATGAGCAAGGAGGAGAGAGACAACTATGCATTCTCCCATCTGAACCCAAAGAAAAGGCTGGGAAGGGTCTTGGTTTTGCTGTGGACTAGGTTACATTTGATTATCTTTTCTCATAAAGAGCATTTCATTTTACCAAGTTTGCTGCTTGTGACCTTGTTTACTGCGAGTTAAATAACTGGATTTAAATATGTTCCAAGGTTTATCTTGGTGCACTTCTTGTTCACAAAGCCAAAGCACATCTTAGGAGCAAAACAGCATTGTGGCCAAGTCTCCCCAATAAAAATACATAAAGGTTTATTATAGCGACTGAGTAAATAACTGGGGCCAAAGACCCAGACTTTCAGTGCTAATTGTAAGTGCTTTAGACATATTTTTCCTCACAAACAAGTAACAGTTATTCCAGTATATATTTTCCTGGATTAAACCTGTGAATGGGCGTAACTGTTTCCCCTCAACTGGCTGCTCTATTGCCACTTAAAAATCTAACAAGTTTTTCCAGTGCCGCTTTCAGCTTTCAGTATTACAATTACCAGCTGGATCTTTAGCTGAAGCTTCAGCTGCATGTTTACTTTAAATAGGGATATCTATCAAACCTGACCCTTGGTGTAAGCATGTTCCTTTCTTAGGAAAAGTCCCAAGGCCTTTGGCCCCATGCATGCTTGTGGAATTGCTGTCTGTAATGTGGAATGGGATGAGATATTGAATGGCATGCTGTCCATCATTCTGTTATGGAATACCACTGTGAGTAGTGTACTGGTGTCTCTTACATCCAACAGCTTTGCATTTGGAGCCCAATAATATTTATTCAAGTGTTGGACTGGCTGAACCATTGATACTCAGAGTCAGTTCCATTGGGATTAAATAAATAGTGAAAGATATCAGCAATAGGAAAGGGAAAATAAAGAGTGGGAACTATTTTTCAAAGTAAAAAGAAAAATGTTGTTAATGAAAGGCCTGCTTTTCAGATGACACTTTTTTTTCAAACCTGTTTGCAGACTACCAGGTCTGTTAATAGTTCTCAGATTGTATTTTTCTATTAGGTTCATATTTGATGAACCTGTAGGTTTTGACAATAAGTTGCTATAAGTAACTTCAGTAGAATTATAAGTAACTTTTCAGTAGAATTGTATCAGGTTTGTATTTTAACTTCCAAGTACTTTGGGTCTGAGAAAGAATATATGATTTGAGGTTTTTTTCGTAAAGATCTATGGAAATAGATAAGGAAAATATTGGCTCTGATAATTATAGATTCTGGTGGTGAGTGGAAAAGATAGGTCTGGCTCTGAGCCAGCTTTTGAGTGGCATCTTGCTTCTGCACAGGCCCTGGCTATGTGAGTCTCAGCGGGGCTTACAGTTCCCTGTGCTTCAATTTGCATATATGCAAAGTGGCAATAACAACTGTACCTACTACAGAGTGTGTTTGTGAAGGTCAAAATAATTGATACAAGCTGGGCGTGGTGGCTCTCGCCTGTAATCCCAGCACTTTGGGGGGCCGAGGCGGGCGGGTCACGAGGTCAGGAGATCCAGACCATCCTGGCTAACACGATGAAACCCCATCTCTACTAAAAATATAAAAATTAGCCGGGTGTGGTGTCACGCACCTCTAATCCTAGCTACTTGGGAGGCTGAGGCAGGAGAATCACTTGAACCCGGGAGGCGCAGATTGCTGTGAGCCAAGATCACGCCACTGCACTCCAGCTGGGGTGACAGAGCGAGACTCCGTCTCAAAAAAATAAAAAATAAAAAATAAATTCATACATTAAAATGTTTAATATAGCATCTGGCATACACTAAATGCTTAATAAATATCAGCTACTGTCATTGCCATTTGAAGGTATGAAATGTGAACCCTCTCTCACCTTGAGAGTAACCTGTGCTGAGCTGGCTGTACTTGCAGGACTCCACAGACTAAGAAACAAAAGAAGGTGATAGGGGAAAAAAGTTGGTAGCAGAAATAGAAAGTAGTAGAAAGTAGAATGGAGACCACATCTTAGGCACTAAAGTAAAATAACTCATTTAGGCAAATACCCTAATAAGTAAGCTCAATGTATTTCTTCATTTTAAATTAAGAATTCATTGAACTTTAAGTGAAGGTATAGGCATCCCTGCTTTAAATACTTGCACTGGGATGTAGAAATATAGGAGGAAGGCAGGCTAGGAGTGTCCCAATTTATTAATTTTGTATTTCATTTCCCATGTAGGGGCATAGAATAGATCGCCAGAAGGATCTTATAAAAGGAATAAAATATTTTTCTGTAAAATAACTCAGTGATGAAGCCATCGACTATATCTTCCTGTACCAAACTGACACCGGGCATGAGATTTTAAAAGAACTACAGAAACATTGATAATCTAAAGACTGGATAACATACAGATAATAAGTTGAATTGTAAACATAATAGAGACTATCCTCTTGTCTCTATTTCTTTCCCTTGACTACTCCTTTGGAGTTTCCTCCACTAACTCCCTCACCCTCTATTCCCTTATATACAGCTCTTCCAGGGAGTTCCTGACCCTTTTATGTCTATATAATCTCTTTAATTCACACTCACGGCTTCATTAGCAATAATTTCTCTCCTAAAATCCAGATATGAATTAACAATTCAGATCTGATGAATGCAGACCTTCTTTATAGCAGCAATGGTACTCATCTTCATTAAGTCTAACATCCAAATCCACTAGCTTTCCCTACAAATTAGAGCCTTTGTCTGAATTCCCTGTTTCCGGAAATGACAAACAGGGTGGTTGCCTTAGGAACTCAGTGTAACCCTTGATGCTTTATTTTTCTTCCCTTTCTTCAACCAATCCATTGCCAAAGTCTATAAAATTTTCCTCCACTATATCTTGTCCCTCACCCCTCTTTTCCGTTCAAACGTCATCAATTCTAATATATGCCTTTATGGATTCATTTGCATAGCTTTCCCTCCTGGACAAACTGCAAATGAGAGCGCTGATAAGACATATGATTCAATTTTGAAAGCTTCTTAATCTATTTTCTTGTTGCCCATCTTATCATTATCAAATTCATATTCTTGTGGTAGTTGCAAGAACTGCCATATTCATAGCAGATACAATCCTATTCCTCCTTTGTTCAAAACCCTTAAACTGTTCATTGTTTATTTTAGATGTCCCCAACATTTTACCATATCACACATGGGATATTACGTGTTCATTCCAGTGATATAGTCCTGTGTGCTATTACAGGAATGACACTATAACTCCTTCCCTTTCTTTTCCATTCAAGGAAACATAGCAAAACACAAATCAGGGGTGAGACTGCCAGTGGACCCTTTCTCAGGGAAACAACAATTTAACTTGTGAAAGTTATTTTAAAAAAAACATGAAAAGTGTCTATAAATAGTCCCAAGGACAAACAGGAAATAAAGAAACATTTATTCAAGAAAATCTAGTGAACCTGAGAACAGCAAGAGTCCATGATATTTCAGTCAGAATTCACTCCATTAACCTCTACTATCCCCCATCTGTGTGTTAGGGAAACTTTAAGCCAGAAGCCCTACTGTCACATAGGTGTGGTCAGGGAGACAGGGGTACTCCCTTCCCCAGCCTCCTAGTCTGGAGCTATAGTTTCACTGTGGGAAGGGCAGACTGCTGACATTTCTCTTCCCCATTCTCTCCAACTCTCTGTTGCAGAAGCTCACTTCCAGGCAGGAACAGCCAAGGGGACCAGGCTTCTCTAGTTTCACCCAGCCCTGTCTTGTAGGATGGCTGGCAGGCTTTCAGGCATGGCAGACTGAGAATACTAAGCTCCTGATTGCCACAGCCCCAGTTCTTTCGCAGGGCAGAGGTTCCATGCCTGGAGGGGCTGCCACCCCTTCCCATACCCACTCACAGAGCAAGAGTGTCATTATCAGAAAGTGGTCCCCATTCCTAGCTCTAGCAAATTGATGTAGGATTTCTTTTCGGGAGAAAAGCAAGCCATAAAGGCAAAGAGTTTCACAGCTCTGCCTGTAGAGACTGACTTCATTTGGGAAAAAGAGAGATGAATTCCATTGTATGTTCATTGTCTAAAATAATGGATATTATTGTTGAAAAAATTAAAAGACCAGTAGATCTGATAAAGGCAAAATGGCAGAACAGCCAAAAGTTTAACAGTGGGAACCAGAGACAATCAAGGTGAACTTCCCTGCGATTATAGACAATTCCACAGGTTAGAAGGGCTGCGTGTAAGCACTGGGTTGCACCCATTTGGGGGCAATCAGAGCAGGACATAGAGCTGACTTGAAAGCATTTCCAAATCTACCCAAGTCACAGACAGACCCATCAACACAGGGAAGAAGCTTCACACAACTTCTGGCAAAAACTGACTGAACAATAAGCTACTCTGACCCAGGGTAACTCCTAGAAAGGTAGGCTTAAAAATGCTATCACAGACCCTAATAATGCCATCTATGAAGAAACCACAGCTAACATTATACTTAACTGAGAAAAACTGAATGCTTTCTCTGTAAGATTAGGAACAAGTTAAGGATATACATTTTTCGTACTTCTATTTACAGGGCAATTAGGAAATACATACATAGATAAATGGCACCCAGATTGGAAAGGAAGAAGCAAAACTATGCTATTTACAGATGACATAAAGCACTAAGAAATCCACAAAAAACTATTAGAGTTAATAAACGAGTTTTGCAGAGTTGCACTATACAAGACCAATATACAAAAATTAATTGTATATCTATATTTTTGCAATAGTATTCTGAAAATAAAATTAAGAAAACAATTCTATTTAAAGTAGCATCAAAAATAAGATACTTAGGTGTAAATTTGATAAAAGAAGCACAAGACTTGAAACTGAAAAATCATAAAACATTATTGAAAAAGGTAAAGTCTAAATAAATGAAAAGGCACCCTGTGTTCATGCATCAGAAGACTTAATATTGTTAAGATGGCAATACTTTCCAAATTAATCTACAGCATCAATGCAATTCCTATTGACAGCCCAATTGGCTTCTTTTGTTGAAAAAGACAAACTGATCTTAAAATTAATGTACATATACAAGGAAACCAGAATAGACAAAATAATCTCAGAAAACAGCAAAGTTGGAGGACTCACATTTCTAAATTTTTAAACTTACTCCAAGGCTTACAGTAATCAACACAGTATAGTACAGGCATAAGGATAGACATATATAAAATAGAAAATAATTGAGATTCTAGAAATTAAACACATTTATGGTCAATTGATTTCCAGAAGGGTGCCAAGACAATTAAATGCATAGGGGAAGGGTGTAGAGAATACTCTTTCCAACAAATATCCCTGGGACAACTGGATATCTACAAACAAAAGAATAAATTTGGACACTTAACTCACCCATTTGCAAAAATTAACTCTCAATGGACAATGATCTCAAACATAGAGGCTAAAACCATAAATCCACATAGAAGAAAACATAGGCATAATTTTTCATGACCTTGGATTAGATTAGTTAGTTGATGATTTCTTAGACACATCATCAAAAGAACAAGCAAAAAAAATGTGAGACTTCCAAAAGTTAAAATCTTTTGCATTGCAAATTTGACCATCAAGAAAGACTACCAACAGAACGTGAGAAAATATTTGCAAATTGTATATTTGATCAGGCACTTGTATCCAGAATATATAAAGAACTGTTTTTGTTTTGTTTTGTTTTGTTTTGTTTTCGAGATGGAGTCTCACTGTGTCACCCAGACTGGAGTGCAGTGGCTGGATCTCGGCTCACTGCAAGCTCTGCCTCCCGGGTTCACATCCTTCTCCTGCCTCAGCCTCCAGAGTAGCTGGGACTACAGGCGCCAGCCACCACACCTGGCTAATTGTTTTTTTTGTATTTTCAGTAGAGACGGGGTTTCACTGTGTTAGCCAGGATGGTCTCGATCTCCTGACCTCGTGATATGCCTGCCTCGGCCTCCCAAAGTGCTGGGATTACAGGCGTGAGCCACCGCACCCGGCCTACAAAGAACTGTTAAATTCAATAATAAAAAGATGACTATCCAATTTTTAAATAGGCAAATATTTTGAATAGCTGTTTCTCCAAAGATATTCAAATGGCTAATAAACATATGACACAATGCTCAGTAACCTTAGTCATTGGAAAAATAAAAATCAAAACAATGAGTTACCAATTCACATTTCCCATGTTAGGTATAACCAAGAGGACAAATAAGAGTAGTCCCTTGGTATTCATGGGGGATTGGTTCCAGGGCCCTCCAACAGACACAAAATCCAAGGATGATCAAGTCCCATATATAAACTGGCATAGTATTTGCATCTAACCTATACACATCATCCTGTATACTTTAAATAATCTCTAGATTACCTATAATTGCTACTACAATGCCTATAAATCATTTCATTCACATTGATTCAACATAGTAGTAGTTGTTCAGCAAATTCAAGTTTTGCTTTTTTTGAACTTTGTGCAATAATTTTCCCAAATATTTTCCGTTTTACTTTTCTTTCTTTCTTCCTTTCCTTTCCTTTTCTTTCTTTCTTTTTCTTTCTCTTTCTTTCTTTTCTTTCTTTCCCTTCCTTTCTCTCTCTCTCTCTCTCCTTCCTTCCTTCCTTTCTCTCTCTTTTTCTCCTTCCTTCCTTCCTTCTCCCTCCCTCCCTCCCTCCCTCTCTCTCTCTCTCTTTCTTTCTTTCTTTCTTGTCTTCTTTCACAGAATCTCGCACTCTCATCCAGGCTAGCCTCCACCTCCCGGTTCAACCAATTCTCATGCCTCAGCCTCCTGGGTAGCTGGGACTACAGGCATGTGTCACCACACCTGGATACTTGTTTTTTGTACTTTTAGTAGAGATGGGGTTTCCCTCTGTTGGCCAGTCTGGTCTGGAACTCCTGACCGCAGGTGATCTGCCTACCTCAGCCTCCCAAAGTGCTGGGATTACAGGCATAAGCCACTATTCCTGGCCTCCAAATATTTTCAATCTGTGGTCAGTTGAAGTAACAAATATAAACTTCATGGATACAGAGGCTGATGGGAATCATGAATGATGATGAGAATGCAGAGAAATCAGAACCCCTGTACATTGGGGGTGATTGTAAAATGGTGTGGACCTTTTGAAAAATAGTTTGGCAGTTCCTCCAACTTTAAACATAGAGATACCATATGATCCAGAAATCCCACTTCTAAGGTATATACCCAAGAGAAATAAAAACATACCAAAACTTGGCTGGGCGCAGTGTCTCACGCCTGTAATCCCAATACTTTGGGAGGCCCAGACAGGTGGATCACAAGGTCAAGAGATCCAGAACATCCTGGCCAACATGGTGAAACCTGGTCTCTACTAAAAATACAAAACTTAGCTGGGCGTGGTGGCACGTGCCTGTAGTCCCAGCTACTCGGGAGGCTGAGGCAGAAGGACCACTTAAACCCAGGAGGCAGAGGTTGCAGTTAGCCAAGATCGCTCCACTGCACTCCAGCCTGGTGACAGAGAGACTCCGTCTCCAAAAAACAAAAACAAAAACTTATTCATAGCAACGTTATTCATAATAGACAAAAGGGTAAACAACCCATATGTCTTATTAACTGATTCATATAATGAAATATTGGAAATAAAAAGAAAGGAAGTATTGGTAAATAGTACAACATGAAAACATTATGCTAAGGAAAAACAGCCAGTCAAAAAAATACTATATAGATATAGTATGATGTCATTTATATGAAATGTGCAGAAAAACAAAGTTTATATAGATAGAAAACAGATTAGTGGTAGTTCATGGTTGAGGAGGTAAGGTAGGGGAAATGGGAATTGACTACTAATGAGTATTTTTTAGGAGTGA
The DNA here is from genome assembly GCF_028885625.2 of Pongo pygmaeus. Taxonomy (NCBI): domain Eukaryota; kingdom Metazoa; phylum Chordata; class Mammalia; order Primates; family Hominidae; genus Pongo; species Pongo pygmaeus. Next base: position 49,653,114 of record NC_072384.2, on the reverse strand, counting down.
CAAAATGTCCTAAAATTAGATTGTGATGATAGTTTTATAACCCTATGAATATACTAAAAAACATTAAATTGTGCCTTTTAAATGGGAGAATTTTAAATTTTACCATTTAGATCTCACTAAAGCTTTTAAAAAATGCTAATTAGACCAAATAGAATTATTAAATGTATAACTTTTTAATTTGCTCTAATCTTTTAAAAATATAAAACTTTCTCAAACACTTGAAATTTACAATTTCTCATAATTTGTTACTTTATTCTCTTGAATTTTCTAGAACAGTGCTGTGCAATAAAAATATAATTTGAGTCAGTATGCAATTTTAAATTTTTAGTAAACATATTTTTAAAAGTAAAAAGAAACAGGTTAAGTTTAGCAATCTATATTATTTAACCTTATCTATCTGAAATATTACTTCTATACTTAATATAAACATTTTTAATGAGATATTTTGCATTTTTTTCAAATATATCTTTAAAAATATTTCACCTGTGTTTTACACTTATGACACATCTCAACTCCAACTAGCCATACTTCAAATGCTCAATAGCTACATGAAGTCAGTGGCTACCATATTAGACGTGCAAGTTCTAGATGGATTTTAATAAAATATAGTTATTGTATGATCATTTTCTAATCTTCAAACCACTCTTCTTTTTCTTATCTTATTGCATGGACTAGGGCCTCCACTAAAATGTTGGATAATAGTGGGGAGAACAGATTTCCCCAGCATTGTTTCTTACTTTAATGAGTGTGGTTCCTATGTTTCATGTTGAGCTTAAACTGACAAAATTACTTGTGATCTGCTTAATGGCCAATTTTGACATAGTACTGAGTATTATTGTCTACCTAATTATTGTCTAAACTCCATTTCCTTAGGGTGAGTTATTTCCTGTGATGTCTCTATTGTAAGCAGCCACTTACTCAAGTACTCCAGATAGCTCCAGGATAACCTAAGATGGTTTAGCCCTGGTTCAGGCCAAGAGTCCTTCTACACAAGCACATGAAAACCTTCACTATATGCTAAATCAATAACCTAGTACTTTAAGCAATTTTCTTTTTTAAAAAGGGAAATTTAATGAACAAAACACAGGGATATTTGAACTGATGTACTTTATGACTTTTGGAAAAACAAAACAACACACATACAAATTAAATTATCGTATTTAGAAAAATTAAATTAATTCTGAGAATAATTAAATTAATCCCCAGAGTCTTATTTATTTTTAGGCAGTTAAACAATTAAAAGAATATGTTTACTTTCCTGAAATTGTCTCAGTGGGAAAGGAAAGACTATTAAATGACAATTCTCTATGTAGATTCATAGCTGTTAAACATAATTAGCTTTAATATTTACTGCACATTGTTTCTATTTGTTATATGGAAAGAGAAAAATATGTTAAACAAAAATGTTTTACATGTACATATATGTATATGTGTATATATATTGGTGTATATATTGGTATATAAATTGCAATATATGTATGCATATATATATTGGTCTATACATATAAAAATCTTTGTTTAACATATTTTTTGTCTTTCCATATAATGTATAGAAATAATGGACAGTAAATATTAAAACTAATTATTTTTAACAGCTGTGAATCTTCATATAGTTGCCATTTGTCAGCTATTCCTAACGTTGTAAGAAAATACGATTGTTAGGAAATAAAGTTATTGTTTATTATGGTTATTAGGTTGTAAGTTAATGCTGTGGTTTGAATATTAATTGTTTTTCTCCACCAAAATTCATGTTGAAATTTGATCCCCGATGTGTCAGTGTTTAAAGGTGAGACCTAGTGGGTGGTGTTTGGCTTATGGGAGTAGGTTCCTCATAAATGGCTTGGTGCTGTTCTTGTAGTAGTGAGTTCTCACTTTCCTAAGACTGGATTTGTTCTCCTAGGAATGGATTAGTTCCCTCAAAAATGGGTTGTTATAAAGCCAGAATGCTCCTCAGGTTTTCCTCCTCTTTGCATGTCTCCTTTTTTTTTTTTACCTTCTCTGCTATGTTGTAATGCAGCACGAATGCCCTCACCAGAAGACAGATCCTTGACCTTGATCTTCTCAGCATATAGAACTACACGCTAAACAAACCCCTATTCTTCCTAAATTACCCAGTCTTAGATATTCTTTTATAGGAATAAAAATGGATTAAGACAGTTTATAAGATGAAAAATATACAAACTTTGTATTTACAAATTAGTAGGCTTTAATTTAATTAGTTTATTTTTTTTTGAGACTGAGTCTCACTCTGTCACCCAGGCTGGAGTGCAGTGGCGCGATCTCTGCTCACTGCAACCTCTGCCTCCCGAGTTCAAGCTATTCTTCTGCCTCAGGCTCCCAAGTAGCTGGGATTACAAGCGTGTGCCACCACACCTGGTTAATTTTTGTATTTTTAGTAGAGATGGAGTTTCGCCATGTTAGCCAGGCCGGACTTGAACTCCTGACCACAGGTGATCCTCCTGCCTCAGCCTCCCAAAGTGCTGGGATTAGAGGCATAAGCTACTGCACCCAGCCAGGGCTTTAATTTTACATCTCTTTACCTTATAACTCAAACCCATATTAAATGGTTTCTGTACATATTAAGTGCTCTGTAGGCTCTATGACCAAAAATAAGAGAAAAGCAAAATTTGTTTCATATATTCAGAAAAAATATAGTGGACAAGGACAATATTTTACATTTTCCTTTGTAAGGAACTGCATCCACGTTTCATCCAAATTGTCTTTTCTAATCCATTCAGTATTTTTGTTTCATACCTGCTTTGGGATACAGGTTTAATTCATATAAAAATTATTCTATTGGCTTCTGCTTGCAGGAAGATAAAATTAACATAATTCTCCTATTTCTCCACTAAATACAGCTAAAAACTCTGGACATTTTATATGAAACAAGCATAAAAAGACTCCAAAAGGTAGAGACAAGGCAGAATTGCTGGGGAACTTGAGACCAAAGGAACAACACATTAGTAAGTTCTCCAGGCATGCTTTCTGATTCACGTATCCTTAAATTGAAGCTGAAGAAGTCAGTAACCTGGAAATGTTTTTCAATAAAATTGACAAACTTCTAGCAAGATTGATGATATAATTAGGACATTTGTGCCCTTCAAATCTCATGTTGAAATTCAATCCCAAGGGTTGGAGGTGGGACCTAGTGGGAAATGTGTGAGTCATGAGGGCAGGTCCCTCCTGAATGGGTTGGTGCAATGATTATGGTAATGGATTCTCACTCTATTAGTTCACATGAGACCTGATTGTTACAAAGAGCATGGCCATTCCTCCTCTCTTCTTCTCGCTCACTGTCTCACCACCATGTGACATGCCTGCTTTCTTTCCTCTTTTGCCATAATTGAAAACTCCCTGGGGTTCTCACTAGAAGCAGATGCTGGTGCTTTACTTCTTGTACAGCCTGCAAAACCATGAGCCAAATAAACCTCTTTTCTTTATAAATTACTTAGCCTTAGGTATCCCTTTACATCAATGCAAAACAAACTAAGAAAAGTGACAAAGAATAAAAGAGAGAAGATAAAAATTACCAATACCAGAAATAAAACAGGGAATATCCTTATAGTCTCTCCAGACATTAAAAGGATAATAGGGGAAAACAATGAACATCTCTACACACATATGTTTGACAACTTCAACAAAATGGACTAAACCTTCAAAAAACACACAAACTATCAGCAATTCACCCAACAGGAAAGATATATATATATCTTTTTGAGACGGAGTCTCACTCTGTTGCTCAGGCTGGAGTGCAGTGGCACAATCTCGGCTCACTGCAACCTCTGCCTCCGGGTTGAAGCAATTCTCCTGCCTCAGCCTCCCGACAGCTGGGACTACAGGGACACATGGCCACATCTGGCTAATTTTTTTGTGTTTTTAGTAGAGATGGGGTTTCACTGTGTTGCCCAGGTTGGTCTCGAACTCCTGAGCTCAGGCAATCTGCCTGCCTCGGCCTCCCAAAGTGCTAGGATTACAGGCATGAGCCACCGTGCCCAGCCAAAAGAGATAATTTAAATATAACTTTACTATTAAAGTAATTGAATTCGTAATTGTAGAACTCCCCAGAAGAAATCTGCAGGCCCAGATAATTTCACCAGAAAATACCCATAATTGTTTAAAGAAAAATTAACACCAATTCAACTCAAAGTTTTTTATAAAGTGTGATGAGTGATCACTTCACAATTTATTTTATGAAGTTATCATTACCCTGTTGCCAAAAATCAGAGAAAGTCAGTACAAAGAAAGAAACAAACAAATGAAATGACAATTTAATATCCCTAATAAATATAGATGCAAAAATTCTTAAAATATTAGAGATAGAATTCAGCAATATATAAAAAGAATTATACACCATGACTACATGAGATTTATTCTAGGAATTAAAGCCGGTTCAATATTTAAAAATCAATCAATGTAATCTACCATGTCAATAGGTTAAAGAAGAAAAATTACATGACTATATTAATCAATGCAGAAAAAAATTTAATAAAACTTAATAGCCATTCAAGATAAAATCTATCAGAAAAATAGGAGTAGAGGAGAATTTCTTAAGTTGATAAAAGATATCTGCAAACATCTTACACGTGATATATGCTTAATGGTACACACATACACACATACACACCCCTCCCAAAACTAGTAAGTTTGATCAGCAAGGTCTTAGGACACATGATAAACATACAAAACTCATCTGTATTTCTCAATACTAGATATAAACATGTGAGTGCAATGGAATTAAAAATATGCTTCCACTTGCAATCACTCAAGAAAATAATGGAATACTTAGGTGCAAATCTAATAAAACAAACATGTATAGGACTTATATGATGAAAACTGCAAAATTCTCATGAAAGAAATCAAAGAATATCTAAATAAATCAAGAGATGTACCATGTTTATGGATTGAAAAACTCAACCAAATGCGAGCAAGGACACAGAGAAACTGAGTTACTGATGCATTGCTTCTGGGAATGTAAAATGGCACAACTGCCCTGAAAAGTCATAATTTCTTTAAAAATTAAACATGCAACTATAGTATGACCCATATTTTTTTCTCCCGGACATTAATATGAGATAAATGAAAATCTGTGTTCACACAGAAACTCATACATGAATGTGTATAACAGCTTTAATTCATAGTAGCCCCAAACTGGAACAACCTGGTGTCCTGCAGTGGGTGAACAGTTAAATGGAGTCATACTCAGCAATAAAAAGCAACAGGCTAATGATTTACACAACAACCTGAATGAATCTTCAGAGAATTATAATGAGTATATATTTACCTAATGGTATCTCTGTATACTGTTTATATAACATTCTTGAAATGATAAAGTTAGAGAAATGGAGAACAGGTTAGTGTTTCCAGGGGTTAAAGAGGAGTTGCAGGTGAGAGAGAAGTAGGTGTGGCTGCAAAAGGGCCACATGAGCGATCCTTGTGGTGACAGAAATGTTATTATCTTGCTTATAAATATCAATATCATGGCTATGATATTGAATTTATAGTTTTGCAAAATGTTACCACTGGTCGAACTTGAGTAAAAGGTATGCAGGATCCCTCTGTATTTCTCTGTATTATTTCTTTTTTTTTCTTTCTTTTTTTTTTTTTTGAGATGGAGTCTCGCTCTTTTGCCCACGCTGGACTGCAGTAGCGCTATCTCGGCTCACTGCAAGCTCTGCCTCACGGGTTCACACCATTCTCCTGCCTCAGCCTCCCGAGTGGCTGGGACTACAGGCACCCACCACCGCACCCAGCTAATTTTTTGTACTTTTAGTAGAGATGGGGTTTCACCGTGTTAGCCAGGGTGGTCTCGATCTCCTGACCTCATGATCCACCCATCTCGGCCTCCAAAAGTGCTGGGATTACAGGCATGAGCCACCGCGCCCAGCCTCTGTATTATTTCTTACAGCTACATGTGAATCTACAATTATCTCAAAATAAAAAGTCTATTTAAATTTTAAATATATTCCATCGAATATAGGTACCTAATCAGAAGCCTATAGACTATGAATAAAACTGTAACTTTTATTAGTTGGGGATTCTAATAATCATAATTGAGGAAGATTGAGAAGTTTTTAAAAACAAAAAGTTGTAAAGAAAATAAATAAAATGTCTTACAGGATAGATTAAGATAAAGTAGCACAACTCTTTTTATCTCTGTCACTTGGGTTGAGGAAATCTCAGGTTGATGCACTCTAGAACCTGAAATTTTAATTCTCTGAGACTTCAAGGTTTTGTAGAAGTGATCCATTCTTCTTTAAGGTAGACTGGTGGCAAGGGGTATCAGCTTTAGAAACACAATTATGGCTATCTCTACGGCTATAGTCCAGGGCTGACAATAAGAGATGCTGTTACAGAGCTGGGCTCTCTAGCAGCAATGAGATGACAGAAGCACAAATAATTGAGGCCAGGTGATGACACCTTAGCATCAGAAGGAAAGTGATCACAATTATCATAATAAATGGCAAGGTCAGAATGGCAGTCTTGGGACCTGACCCACAAAGAGTATGGAGATAGTTAATTGAACATTGAAGTCCAAGGGCAAAATAGATGAGTGGCCAACAAGTGTACTGTTTATTCTTTTTTGTAATAAGAAAAAATCAAGAATGGATAATCAGAAGGCTAAGACCAGCCAACCCAAGAAAAAGTCATAAATCCTTTGCTTAATTTCCAGGCCTGAACCAATTATAATATTTAAATTCCACTGACTGAGGGAGAGGCTAAGTATAGATGAAGAAAGGCTTTGCAATACCAAGGCAAGTACGAATTGAAAGGATTTCCCAGTCCTTATAAAGCTATTTACAGTAGTCACCCCTTATCTGCAGTTTTGATTTCCAGTTTCAGTTACCAGTGGTCAACCAAGATTTGAAAATATTACATGGAGAATTCCAGAAGTGAATAATTCATAAGTTTTAAATTGCACGCTATTCTAAGCAGTGCAGATCATCTTTTTGTCTAGTGTATTCACTCTGCTTGTACTACCTGCCCATTAATCACTTAGTAGTCATCTTGGTTACTAGATAGACTGTTGCAGTTTGGCAGTGCTTATGTTTAAGTAACCCTTATTTTACACAATAATGGCCCCAAAGCACAAGAGTAGTGATGATACCATATTGTTATAATAGTTCCATTTTATTATTAGTTATTGTTAATTTCTTATTGTACCTTACTTGTAAATTAAACTTTATCATAGTTATTTATGTATAGAAAAAAGTATAGTACAGGTGATTCAAGACTAATGATTTTTCAACTTACGATTTTTTGAATTTATAATGGTGCCAAACATCACAATTTTGGCATAAAGTACAGTATTCATGAGATTTTGACTGTACAATGGCACTAAACCATCACAATGTTGACATAATGTACAATAGTCAATAAATTACATGAGATATTAAGTACTTTATTACAAAATAGGCTTTGTGTTAGATGATCTTGCCCAATTGTAGGCTGATGTACGTGTTCTGAGAATGTTTAATGCTAGAACAACCTATGATGTTTGGTAGGTTAGGTGTATTAAATGCATATTTCACTTACAACATTTTCAACTTACAATGGATTTACTGGGATGTAATTGTACAGTAAGTTGAGGGGCATCTGTATATATATATGCATTGGTACTATCCATAGTTCCAGACATCCACTGAGGGTTTTACAATGTATTGCCCATTACTGTACTCAAATAATCACATACTGGAGTAAGAAAAATACTAAAATATTTTGAGGATAGTTGGATACTAGGTCCAAATTGGCACTGATACTGAGGAACCCAAAGTGTTATTGTGGCCACTGTTACTGTTGGGACCTGCAGTAGCCAGATAATAAATGGAATCCTGTCATAAGATTAAAATGAGATGGATCTGCAGGATCTATGGACATAACTTTAAATACTTCTCTTGTCCCAAAATGCAGAGTTGGAAACAACATACTTGTAATGGTACAACTTGGGAAGACTAAGTGGAGGCCCTATAATTGCCCCTATCTCAACCAAGATATTAAATCCAAAATAATACAACATCCCTGGAACATTAGGTAATAATTAGTGTCACCTATAAAAATTTAAAGGATGTAATCTTGATCATCACCATCATGTCCCCATATAATTCAGTATTCTGGCCTCTCCAAAAAAAAAAAAAAAACCCAACAAAAAACAACAGTAGGATACTGGAAGATGACTTATAGTTTGTTATAAACTTAAACAAGTAGTAGCCTTGATTGGAACTGATGTGACAAGTATGGTACCTTTGCTGAAACAGAGGGCAAGGGCACTGTAAATGGCCATTGATCTGATGAATGCATCATTTTCCATCCATATCAGCAAAAAGAATTAAAAGTAGTTTATATTCACATGTCTAGAGGTACCATAACAAGGTCATATTGGTCCATATAATTTTAATCAGCCAACGTGATCATGAAATTGTAGGCTCCTGCAGGACTTGGTAAGATACAAGGTGCTCTAGACAGTAAGAGGTAATTCCTACAAATATTCAGTGAAGATTTTAGGAGTTTGGTGGTCTGGGACATAGTAGGATATTTCCTCCAAAGTAAAGGACAAAGTAATACATTTCAAAACACCCAATAACACACATAAAAAGACATAATACAATGGAACAGCACTGTATTCACTCTTGGGAATGGTGCTGGGACCCATTTACAGAGTGACATAGAAAACTAGCAGATTTCATTGGGATCCGGATATAGAAAGAGCTCTGTTTCTGTGATGCAAGCAACCCTGTCATTTGCTCCCTATGACCCATCTGGTGTCTGTGTGGGAAGATATGTTGTATAGGGTTTATGGTGAGCAACACTAAGTCTCTGGAGCAAGGCCATGCCATCTAAAGCCCAGAAATATTCACCATGTTAAAATCAGGTCCTGGTAGCACCTGGTCATAGGGCATCAAATGGCCACACTGGCAGAACTATATATCATGATTTGGCTTCTGCCAGATTCACCAAGTCATAAGAAGTGGGGCCAGACACACTTTATCGTAAGACAGAGTGGTACACTCAGGAGTAGACATGAGCAGGTCCAAAGTGAGCTGCATAAGTAGGTGCCACAGAATTCCAAGTCATCTACCATCATTGCACTACCTCCTCACCCTCAGGTCACACTATGGCCATGCTGAGAGTCCCATGTGAGTAGCTCATGGAGAAGGAAAATGGTCAAGCTTGGTTTAAAGATAGTTCAGCCCAGTGAGTGAAAGCTGAAAAGGAACTCTTCCTAAGCCACAGTCCTACTCAGGGAGGGCCTTGAAAGGTGGCAATAAGCAGAAATCCTCACAATAAATAGTTTTCAATGGTGGATATTGTCATGCACTTTGTGTGAGAGCACAAGGGGCCTTAGGTAAAGAAAATATATGGCTACATGGTCCAGGTCCTGGAAGGAAGAAGGTTAGAAGCTCAGAGAGTAGGAGGTCTGGGATAGAATCCTGCAGATGGATTTATAGGTGTGAGCATGGAGTATAAATACCTTGGTATCACATGTTAACACTTATCAAAGAGCACATGTTAAATAAGGGGGCATGAACCAGTTAGTAGATGAAATGGCCCAGTGACCTGATATCAGCTAGCCTCTCCTGTCCTGGCACAATAAGCCTGTGAATGTAGTAGCCAGGGTAGCAGGAATGGAAGCCACACATAAAGCCAAAAGTAAGAGTTCCCACTGACCAGGGACCATCCAGCCTTTGCCTCTGCCTATTATCTAACCTGTCAACAATAAGAACCAATGCTGAACCCCCATTATGGAACCATCCATCAAGTTCAATCAGCTACTTGTGGCAAGTTCATTACATTGAACTCCTTCCACTCTGACAGAGGGCAGCAGTTTATCTTCACTGAGATGAACACTTACCTGCCTTTCCTGCCCACAGGATCTTTTCCAGGACCTCTACTCAGGGACTTAAGAGATTGATCCACTGACACTGGTTTCTTCATAATATTACCTCAAAACAAAGGACCCACTCCACAGTAAAAGAGATACAGAAAAGGGCATAAGACTATGGAATCCACTGGTCCTATCACACTGGTCCCGCATCACCCAGAAGCTGCCAGCTTGACATGGTATGAAAACACCTTTTGAAGATGTACCTAGAGTGCCAACCAGAATATGTATCTCGAATGTTTGGTGTCTTTCAGGACAGCATATACACTCTAAATCAATGACCATTTTATGGTACTATGCCCCTAATAGGTAGAAAACATGGGTTTGGGAACCTAGGGGTAAAAGTATAAGCAGCCTTGTTTATCATCATTCCCATGGTACCCATATGAGGGACTGGTGTGTCCTGTACCTAAAACTTTAATTTCTTGTGGGTCTGGATTTCCTTGTTCCCAGAGGGGAAATGTTTCCACCATTGTATACTATACTACAAAGAGAAATCCACTAATTGGTGAATGTTTCCAAATTTTTAAATGACTGTTCAAGGCTATGAATTTTATCGATTCATTGTTCTCCAGATTCCAAAATATGTAAAAGCTACTAACCATAGTGAACATTAGTGAAAACAATTCTGAAAATTCTTCACTTTAGTATCCAAGTTCTAAGAAAAGATTCTAGCATCTCATAGATTATCAGCATTGGATGAATGAATGAATAAATGAATGAATGAATAATTTGCAATAAACGTAAAATGGATAAAAAACACAAATATAGAGTGTGTGACAGTCTTTTGGAATGTTGAACTTCTATTGGAACTAAAAATACAGATTGCTACTCTATGGTCATAAAAAATACATTTACTTTAGTGAAAAAAGGCAGAAATCGCAAATGAGATGTTGGCTTAAAAATGCACAATTCACTGGACTAGCTCAGGTGCTCTGTTGTCATTGTTATCAGCAGTAATAACAGTGTTACTACTACTAACTAGTATTAGCAGCAATATAATTAACATTGATATTTTAGTGCTAATGCTGGATTTTTATGGTATTCAACTTAATAAAAAATCTGTAAATAGAAAAAATACACAATTCATTAAATGTCCTCATTCACATCATAAAAATATAAAGAAATAAAGTAGTTGTTACAGGTATCACCATTATAAATTGATGTTTTGGAATACTATAAGATGCAAAAACAAAGAGAAAAAGTAGAAACTGGACTGGGCATGGTGGCTTATGCCTGTAATCCTAGCACTTTGGGAGGCCGAGGTGGGTGGATCACAAGGTCAGGAGTTCAAGACCAGCCTGACCATCATGGTGAAACCACGTCTCTACTCAAAATACAAAAATTAGCCAGGTGTGGTGGCGCACACCTGTAATCTCAGCTACTTGGGAGGCTGAGGCAGGAGAATTGCTTGAACCCAGGAGGCGGAGGCAAAGGTGGAGGTTGCAGTGAGCCGAGATCACGCCACTGCACTCCAGCCTGGGTGACAGAGCAAGACTCCATCTCAAAAAAAAAGAAAACTTCATAGTGTATGTGACTACCACTCAGGCTTTAGTCAATACAATGCTCATGACATGGAAATTGTAAGGTATGTCTTTCCTTCTTCATATCATTGCAGACAAGGCTTACCATTTGTTTTCTTCTAAAAGGTATAACGTTAAACTAAGTATTTGTTATCACTGTTGGGACCTTTAACTAAAATTGTATATTTTTCAAATTTCTGGTAAAAACCTAAATAAAAAGATAAAAATTTAATTTTTACTAGTTATCCTTTATATCCCACCACATCATACTTATCTATTAGTGTTCATTTATTTATTTAATAAACACTTAAATAGCACCCACTAATTGCCAGGTGATAAATATCCTAAGCACTTTACCAAAATTAACTCATGTAACTCTCATAGCATTATGTGGTTGACTTTCCCCACTTTACAAAAAGAAAACTGGAATACAGATTAAGTGCCCAAGGTCACAAAGTAGCAAGTGGGAGATGGGATATGAACACAGGCAGTCTCCCCAAGTCCATGCTCTTTAAGACTACGCTGCACTTCCTCTCTAAGTATCTGATTCCAAGGTAAACTTGAATAAATGATATAAGTATTTAAGTGGATAACTAATTTCATGTTGTTCTCCCTTCTAAACATCCATTATTTTAACTAGCTCTGTCAATGCACTCAGTGGGGATTCAACTTCCTAGCATATGGATGGCATATCTGCCGGTGGCAGGAGAGGACAGGAAGTTTGGGGAGGGGAAGGAGAGCAAGGGAGCGAGGGAGTGCTTTGTTCTGAGCACTTCTCAATGCATATCCAGGCCCCATTCTTATTAGAAAATAGAAACAAATGCTACCATTTCTTGAGGATATATACCTAGAGTCATGCTCACCTTTTACACTCACGGTTGTGGTTTTTTTTGAGGTGGGGGACGGGGACAGAGTCTTGCTCTGTCACCAAGGCTGGAGTGTGGTAGCGCAATCATGGCTCACCACAGCCTCAATCTCCTGAGCTCAAGTGATCCTCCCACCTCAGCCTCCCAAGTAGGTAGGATTTCAGTCACGCACCACCCTGCCTGGCTAATTTTTGTATTTTTTGTAAAGATGAAGTTTCTCCAGGTTGCTCAGGCTGGTCTCAATTCCTGGACTCAAATGATCCTTGGCCTCCCAAAGTGCTGGGATTCCAGGCATGACCCACCACACCTGGCCTTATGCTCATGTTTATTACCTCTTAATTCTCACAGCTTTGTAAGGGTTAGTTCTCTGTTCCCTAAAACAAGTCCCCCATTTTATAAAGGAGATAATTGAGGCTGAGAGAGCATCACTGACTCTCTAAAGTCATCCAGGTGTGTCTGACTTCAAAACGGCTCTGTCCCCCTGTGCTGGCTACCATCTATGCTGCTGAGGAAATTGATTTCACTGCGGTTTGTTACCGTCTCCTCACGGCTCAACCTGACTTTTGTTGGAGTCATGCTTTGGTTTGGGTTTCTCTTTTGCTCTGTGGTTTTGGCACAGTCCCTAAATATGCTTTATTTATTCCATCCATATGGCAGTTTTCATTTGACGGCACACAGTTTGCAGTCTTAGAGGATGGCTCACATTTGCATTTTGCGTTACTCTTATAGGTCAGTCTGATATCCACCACCCAGTTCTCTAGGTGGAAGAATAATCAAAGAGACTGGGGGGAAAGAGGAATTCTCAGGGTTGGCCTTGTGGCCTTCCTACATGATGAAGATGTGAAGGCTGGATTTGATAATGAAGAGTCTTCTTTGTGTTCTCTCATTATTTATGCCACATCTGCCTTTCAGCATTTGTGTCAATGAGTCACTGTAATTACAGCCGTTGGATAATTTCTCCCGTTTTACAACACAAACCCGACTGTGTGAGTGCTCCACCAGAGAAAAACATTTATTTCCTTGCAGCACCATCAGGCAGCAAGGTCCAGCTTTCTTGAGGTGTGGTTATTAGCCAAGTCAGATGAAATGGCTTCTGTTCTTACTCACACTAACTGAAAGTGAGACTTGAGGAGCTTAGCTGATTATGGAGACACAAAGGATCAGAATTCTTTTTTCTATATAAAAGCCAGAATTTTGACTGAAGATCTTGCTTAAAAAATGATTTATGGAAAAATGAACTATGCTGACCCTGAAATGGAGGGATGGGGGTGAACTGGGGAGAATCACACTTCACTGTTTCTGTTTACTAGTACCCCCACCCCAAAACAAATAGTAGCTCCTACCATCTAGCAAGATGTTATAAGGCAAAAATATCTGGTTTAATTAAATGCAAAAAGAATTCTTGAAAGTTGTATGCATGATAGAACCTAGGTGTTTTCAGTTCCTCCATCCTGTTGCTTGTTCATAGCCTAGTTCCCAAGATGAATTAAAAAATACTGGGTCTGCAGCAGAAACTCTTCTCTGCCATAAGACAGAACTAATCTTGTAATTCTACCACATTGCAGGAGGAGAAAAGAGACCTTATATGTTATGATATTCTTTTTTGATTAATGCTATGGGTGTTCATGACTGAAGAGCCATTCGTCTTTCTATTTGTGACTTACTAGGTGAATCGCAAGACACTATAAACCAGCCCTTATTTAACTGTGTTTTATGTTTTCTCCAGGAAAATACAAATTTCCATTTCTACCCCTAGCACTGTACTACACCAAAGACTGCAAAAAGCAAATGAGGCCACAAAGAAATGAAAAAGAAAAATAATGTTAAGATATTTTTGAAGATATCCAGAGAGAATGTTTTCCTGTTGCTAACATGGAGGCAATGCTTGTCTTCCACATCTAAGTTGAAGAGGCTGGCTGTCCATGCGATTTGAGGTCACATAAGAACTGACCATAAATGTCCATCCTTCACTTTCACACTTCCTTAGTCCCACAAGGTTTTACCTCCAGAATGTCATTGTTAAAATTCAACCTAGGAGGATTCACAGACTAACGCCTCCACTTCCATTAGTATGGATCATTTCTGTGATTTTCCAACTTTTCTTTTTTTCAAAACAGATCATTTTCTCAAAAGAAAGCATAAAGCAGAACCCTAATACAAGTTGAGTATCCCTAATACAAAAATGTGAAATTTAAAACGCTCCACAATCTGAAACCTTTTGAGCACTGACATCATGCTCAAAAAAATTGCATATTGGAGCATTTTAGATTTGGGGTTTTGGATTAGGGTTGCTTAACCAGTAAGTATAATGCAAATATTCCAAAATAAAAAATTTTTTGAAACACTACTGATCCCAACATTTTGGATAAGGTACACTCAATCTGTATTACAAAATAAAAAGGGACGGAGATGTTCTCTGTTTGAAAAGACCAGATTGGAGAGTTCCCAGTTACCCTGAAAAAATACTTCCCAGATGTGACTGTGAGACCCATCCATGAGACATTACCACTCTATGAAACATACTTTTAAAAGCACTGAAATAACGTTTGGCTTGGGAAAAGATAACTGAACCCTGTGAGAATCCAAACTAAGTGACCATCTTGTGGCTGGGCAAAAAGGCATGTAGACAGGAAGGAAGGATGAGCAGTGGAAGGTGATGCCAACGCCGACAGTTCTTAGTGGGAGCCACAGTAAGGCCACTGGAGTTGGCATTCAACCATCAATGCAGTTATTAACAGTGGGTTTTCACTAGCGTCATGGGAATCCTTAAGCATTTCCAACTCCTAATCTCATGCCTAAGTTTTGGATGCCAACGATCTCTAACCCACATGTGATCATCTTCCCAGGGTTTTATGTGGTCTTTTCTGATGTGCTATGCTTGGAGAAATTGAGAAAGCAACACAGAGAAGCTGCACACCAGGGAGGCATATTATGAAGTAGTTTAAATGGGAGTTTATCCTAGCCTCAGGCCATGCCTCACTAATGGAGAAGCAAGAAAAAATCAAGAGAGGTATGGTATTTTTAGGATATATCCAGACAACTTTATGTCTGAGATAAAAATAAAATCTCAGAGAACTCTAATAACCCTCAGCAACTCTCAGCAGAGCATTAAGCTCTAAAGACCAAAATCTTTATTTGATAAGTAAAAGATATCAGTAAATATTAAAATTACTAGGTGTGTTAAATAAAAACTGTGAACAAATAAGTTTTTTTTTTTTCTTCGAAAGTGGCTTGGCTTTTCTTGCTGGGAGCTCATAAAAGCTTCTTTGTGATCACCCCCTTTTAGGTAAGAATTATTCTTCATGGTTAAAAAACAAAAAGTGTGTTTTAACTGGGGTGATGTAGGCTAAAATTGCTCCAAGCAATTTTGTATAATGGAATTTCATAGTAAAAAATTAACCACAAACCACTGACTGGGTCCATTGTCTTTCTCAATGCTACAGTTTTGCTTCTGGAAAAGGGGGTTTGCTATTCAAGGATGCAAAAGTGTGATTCAAGAATCAAGCCTTTTCATCTCTCATGGGATATTGTCCTTTATCAGAGCATTCTTGGTGGATAAACATGTAAATTATTATGCAAAGCAGGATGGAGTAATTCAAATTGACAGTTGCCCTATTAAAAAAAAATAAAAATGTGGAAGCCTTGAACATGTGTCTGCTGACAACAAAGGAGGTTCTTGTTAAAATCAACATTGTTTGGTGTCATTTTCATATATATTTCAAGCAGATAAATTCGCTTTCTTTACTTTCTATTATGAAATTGCTTTTTTTCTACCAGTGTATTTAAGAGACAATTTCAATAGGAAACATTAAATTGTAGTTATATGTGTGTGTATATATATATAACTACATATATAAATATGTATATGTTTATATAGTATATATAAATTATAGTTATATATAACTACAATTTAATATAAATTTAATAAATAATTTAATAAAAATAAATTTAATAAATAATAAATTATATATAATTATATATATTACAGAGAATAGATTATTTCCTTTACCATTCTCTTAACAACTATAAAGCTGCTATACTGCACCTTCAATGAAGATCATTCATCTATAGCTAGCAAATTACTTTCAAAGACTTAATTGATGGCCATATTTAAAAGAGAACACCATTACGATTTGTTATTGAGCTACCACCAATTCTACCAGTTTACCTGCACCTACACCCGTTGAGTCTGCCTTTCTTTCCTACTGGGACAGCAGATGAGTTGGCCTTGTTCTTATCTATGACAAATCCTCCACTTGTGCCCTGGTTCCTTTGCCCTCATAACTGCTCTGTGGCTTTTATCCAGCAGAATTTCCTTTTCTCTTTGGTATCATTACTTTCTCTCTATTTGCCTTTTTATCATTCCCACCACCATGAGTGCAATATCACTGATCTTAAAATAAACAGTAAATGGTGTTGACTCCAAATCCTTTTATTGCCACATTTCCCTACTTCCCTCCATAGAAAGACCCTTGAGAGAGGTTCTGTATATATTTGCTCTTTTCAGTTCTTTACCTCCTATTTTCTCCTTAACCAATTCAAATCAAGCTTACATTCCCATTTCATCCAGTGATAAATGGGATGAAATGGCTCAATATATTAAGATTGGCTCAATGTATTAAGATTTCCAGTGACACACATCTTTGCAAAGATAGTGGTTAATTTTTTTTTTTTTTTTGGTCTTCCTTTTACCTGATTTCCTAGTGGCTCTTGATTCTTTTCTTCTTAGATAAGTTCTTCTCTAGGCTTAGAGGAAGCTTTTGCTTCCTTCAATTCAGGGTCTTTTCCAACTGTTGAAACATTGATGTCCTTTAGGTATCTCTCTGGCCATCTCTATGACTACATTCACTCTCCAAGTGATTTATCTAGTCTCATGACTTTGAAAATGAATTCCATCTTGGTAACTTTTAAATGTTATTTTCTAAATCTAGCTTCCTTGCTGTACTCTGTACTCATTTGATTGCCTTTTTCACATCTCTAGTTGGAGGTCTAGTAGTCACTACAAACTTAACATGGCCAAAAAATAACTGTTGATCCCCTTGCCAAACACACACACATATACAAGCCCCAGAATCTTCTTCTTACCAAGTTTTCAACATTTATATAAACAGTAATGTTATCCATCTAGCTCTTAGGATCAAAATTCCAATTTAATTTGTCACTTTCCAATTCACATCCAATGCATCAGTACAAGTTGTTCTGCCTGCAGTACTGGTTTTGAATTTGAACTCTACTCTACAAGAGTCAAATATATCATCTCTAGACTGGCCTTCTGTAATTGTCTCCCCCACCACAGTTTTTCCATCTCACTATAGTCAAGTAATTAAATTTTTTTTTTTTTTTTGCCTGTGATCTACCCACATCGTGCATGATCTGGCACTTGTTACCTCTCAAAGCCATCTCCCTGTACCCTTCCCCATGTTTGTTACTCTCAGACACACTAGTTAGAATATTGACTTCCCAGTACATGACTGTTCCTTCTCCATATTCAAAATACAGCTTAAATGATACCTTCTCAAGAGAAGCTTTCCCAGGCCAGCGTAGCTAAACAAGAACTATAAACTTTCCCTTCTATAGCCATTTTTTCCCTTTCTTATTAACTTATTTGTAGCACTTAATATTACTACAGGGTACTCTTTTAAATGTTTTTATTTTATTTTATTTTTTCATTGGCTGTCTCATACACGAAACAAGATTCTTGTGAGCAGAGATTTTGTTTTGTTTCCTGAAATCTTAACTAGTGCCTAGCACACAGTATGTACTCAGTAAATATTTGGTAATGTATTGCTTGACTTAATCATCATTCACACAGGGATTTTACCTCTGCTGTTGTATCTTTTGTACCTGAATAAAGTTCATGAGGCTTCACTAAACCAAAGAAAGGTAATTAGCTTTTGTTTTTGTTTTTATTTTTTTAGTGTTACTCAAGACTGAGCTAGACAGAAATGGTTTTAAATTAGAGCAATCTTTAGGAACAAATATTAAAATGTTCTAACATATTAAGTAAGATTTCTAGATGATATAACTACCTACATAATAAATGAACATGAACTAAATATATGAATAAGTAAAATGAAACAACTCATACTATTAATAGATTTAACAGATGTTGAATCCAGTAGTTGCCAACTCAATTTAACAATGTGCACAATTGACTGGTAGTTGACAACATTCTCCTATTGGGCACATTGCCTTTGCCCTTTCCAGTCTCACTCTTTTCAAAGCATATGCATTGCGCAAAATGTTTTTTATTTGTATTCTGTCACTTATGGGTACTGATGGTGTCAGGCAATATAGCCTACAGCTATAAGATCCACTATTATTGCTCAAGATAAATTACAAAAACACATTTGATACTCGGAGAGGATTCATGTGAAAATACCTACGACCTATCAAGGATGACCGTAGAAAAATAGTGGCAGTAAACAGAAAGGGTCATGCTTTGCTTAAACTTGTTCAGTCCCTTATGAAACATAAACATAAAATTATCTGTGGTTGTTTTATAGGGATGGATAATATATATTTTCTTTCTTTCTTTTTTTCTTTTAAAAACTAGATAGCTTCTCCTATGGAACTGTTGAACTGAAGACAAACTTTTCAAGGTGTTTATTGTTTCCAGGAGAATCAAAGAACTTTAGAAGGTGAAGGATGGATTTCCAATGTTTATTGAACCAGTTTTCAGAGATAAAATTGGAGCAATTTATCCCCATTATGTTGAGACACTTCTCTTGTAGGTTTTTCTTTCAGTGTTTATCTTTTCCTCCTGTCAATACTGCTGACTAATCCTGCAATTTTCTAAGAATCAGTTTTTAATTGCAAGCAAGAGACAGAAAACAGAAACACTCACAGGAAATGTGGATGAGGACTCTATCTTATAAAGATTTTGCAGAATAAACTCATATGGTTCTCTTATGTGAGTGCCACAGCAAAGCCCACACAGATTGCAGAGCCAAGCTAGGATCTGTTATGCCTGATGATTTGAACAAATCCTCACAATCCTGAAATGGTGGTTATTTTATATTTCTTCTTCTCTTTTATATGGATAAACTAAGTCAAATCGGGTGTGGGAACAAGCAACTAAGCTGCCAGAGCTAATTCCCTGGCACATTTACACCACCCACTTTTAAAACAAAAATGCCAACCTGTTAATCAGTTTACTGTTAAGCCCTTTGCTTTAGTAACAAAATATATGCCAAGCCCATGTTAAGTGGACTAGAGGTCTTCTAATGCTATGCAGGACATAAAGCAGGCAGGCAACAGTCTGCTCTGAGGCAGAATTCAATTTAGAGGATGAGAGGGTGATGGAGAAGAGTACACATTTAAATAAGAAGAATGGATATTATAAAGCATTTTAGAGTTTTGAAAGCATTTTTATATGTGTTATCTCATAAAAACATTAAGAACTCTATAAGATACTACCCAATTAAGAGCTAAACTCTTTACATGGCAGAGAAGTAGAGAATAAACTAAGATTGAAAATAAATGGGAAATGAAGTAGTTGGGGCTATGGTACTGAAACACCTGGGCAGGAACCTCTGATTATGCATTCAAATCTCAGGGAAGGGTACAGATTTTCCAAGGCTCATTCAGCATAGTATTTAGTTGCCACATGATGCTAACCAGGGCTGCCAATAGTGAAAAGTGACTTAGAAACACAGACCCTGAAGGTGAAGAAATATTGGGATCAAGGTTAATTGTAATAGTAAAGATTAAAGTGGCATGCAATTGTGTGGAGAAATCTACGTTAGATTTGTTACTAGAAATACTCTGTTTATATTCATGTTGAAGTGTATGTTTTTTCCAAGAAATGCTGTCACCAAATATTTAGCATGTTTTAAAATCAAGGGCATGTTAGGATTGAGGAAATACGGAATATTTGTTTAATTCAATATAATTTTAATTTAATACAACCTCCTGCTTTTTCTGTTCTGCACACCGAAGCATCCACCAGGCACTGAAATGATACATATGTGTGGTATTTTTATGCACTGTTTATTGCTCTTGAAAAGTGGTGCCCATATATTCTAGAGCTGAATGTTGGCAGCAGTATGGCTCTTTTGGTAAAGTAGCCATACCTCACCTGGTTACCTGACAGGTGTATCTGAACTTAGGGCCAACCCCAAGAGTCAGAATTATGCTCCAATTTGATTTTCCTTTCCTTTTCCTTTACTTGTTCTTCAAAGGCAACCTGTTTCTATCACAGCAAGTCCTCACTCAGTGTTGTCCATAGCTTCTAGGAAACTGTAAGCAAAACAACTTAGAACAAAACCAATTCGACCACAGGCAAATTGATATAAACAAGAGTTGAGCTTCTACGGCATATTTCTGATCACGAAAACATCACCACACTTCATAAGGACCCCAAACACTTCTCAGATTAACCATTGAAATAAATGTGAGCTATACAAACATTTAAGAACTAAGAACAATTAATAAAAGCAAGAATGATAATTATTGACCTGCTTATTCTAGTTTAGGATCACAGGTAGCGAGAACCTATCTCAGCAGTTTAGGGCTCCAAGCGGGAACCAGCCCCGGACAGGACACTATCCCATTGCAGGGCACATTGACACGCCCACACTCAATCAGTCTGCTTTCATGGAGACACGCCAATTCACTTACCGTGCACATCTGTGGGATATGGGGGAGACTGGACTACCTGGAGAAAGCCCACGCAGACATATGGAGAATGCGCAAACTCCACAGGGAGTGGCCGCAGCTGGGAATGGATTTCTTTTCTCATCAATGTTATAAGGAAATGATGTTGAATGAAATGCCATTATTCCAGGACAGAATAATATATTTGAAAAGAGCTGATATTTATCATGAAATGTCAAAATCTTTTTAATTTTATCATGAAATTCAAATCTTTGCCTCCAAAGCAGATGCAAAATATCTGAAATCAAACCACTTTACATTTTTATTAAAACTTGTACTAATGGAAAGATAGTCTCAATTCAATGTTTACTTTAAAAAGCAGTCTTCTGTTGAAAACAGAAGTTTGGGTCATTCATTCAAGGGCCTGGAAAATGTTTTCCAGCTAGGCTTGAACTGTTTAAATTTAGAGGGAAATGTGTTGAATTTGGATTGGTATGGAAAGAATTCCTAAGCAGGAAGTTGGCATTTTTAAGAAAAGAGGAGAATAAATTAATGATAGGTGTATTCTGTCAGTGGTATACAGTAGCTGTCTCTCTCTTTTGTCATAAGTAAGCTGTCAGTGTATTTACTTTTGTCAAAAGACAAAATTATAACAAATTTTGTTTAAGAAGTTAGTTTATTTGTGATTCTGAAATTGGGCAATACCTTATTCCGTAAAATCGAATGAATACTCCAATGAGCTGAGCAGAGGAAGTTTTATAGGCAGAAAAGGGCTGAAGGAAGCAGCAACAAGGGACAGGGATTGGTCATTTCAAAGTTACTTTTCTTATGGCATTAAAATAAAGGAATGGGTTGAAATAGAACTTCCTTGTCATACTGTCTCAGGAAAACTAGGCCCCATCTGATTAGTTACTGCGAATCTCTTGTTTTTGGGAAGTTGGCCTGTTTCAAAGTTTAGTTTGATTACTTGGCACTTAGCACAAGTGACTAGATTCTGGTTTTGTCTGATCTGTTAGGATGTAGTGCAGGAGGCTACTCCAAAACAATGGCCTCCTGTAAATTTTAACACATTTATATACCTGTGCTTTTTTTGTTCCATATCTAGCGGCAATTCTAATACTGTATGGCTGAAATAAGACACGTAAGGCACTCTGCACACTCTAAGAAATGTAATTCATCAATTCATTACATGTTGCCTTACCATTTAATTTCCACAACAAAAGTAGCAAGTAGCATCCTTATTTTACAAGGAGAACACTAAGGCTCAGGAACTAAAGTATGCTGCCTGTAATGCTTTGAGCAGTGAGTAGTGGTGTTAGAGGTAGACAGGCACGAGCGGGCAGGAGAGAGTGCTCCCCCCACCCACTAGAAATGTTGGGTGATGGTTTGGCAATTATCGCATTGCCTCTCTAAAAATGATAATTTGGCAGCCAGGGAGGGACTAGCTCCTGATGGTCCACACCTGTTAACATTAAAAGCGTTAATTGAATGCAGGCCCCAGGGAGAAGCAGCTTCTTGGGCATGCCATGTTAAGAGACAAAATGGCAAAGTCTGATGTTCTGGGAGCACGCACCACCAAAAGAATGAAAAAAAAGCCTCAGACGGGCATGGGTATAATTACCTAAACACACGGCGTGTGCTCACTTCCAAAGGGTAAGGAAACCACTGTGCATGCAGGAAGCCCACCCTAAGGGAAGAATCATGGGAAAGAGGTGAACCTATAAAATCCAAAGGTCGAGTTTAAAGACCTCCTTTTTTTTTTTGCTGTCTTCTCCTCTCTCTTGGACTTTCGGGTACCTGTTCCCAGTGAATTTTCCTTTCTTTCCTTTTCTAAAGCCTTTTTAAATAAACTTCCACTCCTCCTTAGAAACTTGCCTCGGTCTCTTTTTCTGCCTTATACCTCTCAGTCAAATTCTTTCTTCTGAGGAGACAAGGACTGAAGTTGCTCTGGACCTCAAAGGATACGCCGGGGTAACTCAGGGTAACTCAGATCTCTTCCACCAGTAACAGTGGAACTGAGATTTAAGTATAGTTGGATCTCTCTGGCCCAGATAGATTCACACACCTTAGGGAAAAGACTGGAAAGTCTATGGAATCCATTTTGAGAAATGTTGTGTTAGGACATACATGTTGGTTGTATCATTATTAAATGCTTATGTTTGCATTTATCTCCCTAAACTCAGAGGTCCCTGAGGGACAGACATCTGCCTTCTTCATCTTTGTATCTCTATTTCAGTACAGCATTATTAAATTAACACATGAAAGTGGCTTGAGGAGTCCGAGAGAGCTCCACTGGATTTACTTGGAAAAAGATTCATCACCTTTTTCCAAGCAGATTAAAAAGAGCTGAGACATAATAAATAAACTACAAAAATGATAGGCGATACAGTGTTCTAGGGCTGAAAGATGTGGTCTTTCTAGAGACACTATCACTCTTCAAGTTCTTCCTTGACCTTTTGAGCCTTGAGTAGATCTTCCTTGGAGGAAGTTAACATGGAGATAAACACCATTGCATACGCATACACCCCCCTACTCTCCACTCACTGAAGGGCAGTGCTAGACATATGAATACTACTCAGCAACGTTACTTAAAAAGATGGATGAATGAATGAAACAGACGATAGTCCAACCTGTAAGTTGTTAACCACACCACATGGGAGTGGTATCTATCACCTGAGAGCAGAACCTACAGGCCACTTCTCACAGCACATCAACAAACTATCGCGGTCTAGGGTGCTCACTTGAGTGACCTCTGGCTTATTTTGGAGTCCTCAAGGGTGGACCTACTGACGGGTTGGTAAGGCAGCCTTAGCAGATGGCTTTGGTCTGGACTGTGGGGTAAACATGGTGACCTGACATGTCCATACAATTGGCATAATGCCAATGCCAGTGCCAAATCATTGCAAGTTCTTTGGTGAAGAAGACTGGATCCCCAGGAATTTGTGCTTGCTTTCTTGTTTTCAGGTTGGGAGTCCTCAGAGATGTGATATACTCTGGGAGGCAGCTCAGGCCTTTTCTCAAGCAGTTGCCTCCAGCATTAGAATTACTAAAAGAGAATTTTACAATTACAAAAAGTAAATTCTACCATATGAAATATTCTATTGTTTGCCTCCAGTGACATTATAGAAACGAAATCTACTCCCCTCCCTTATTAGAGTTCTGCATACATGGGTAGACAAATGTGACAGATATTGTAATTTAAATACAATTGTTCACTTAGCAAGCCCCCTGGAAACCTATCACTTACAACTTGCCTTTGGGTGGAGTCCTTAAGACAGTTCTCTAAAAGAACAAAACTCAACAAGGTTTGAAAACAGAAAATTACCGTGGTGTCATCAAACCAGCCTCCTCCAAATTTCTCTTCTGCCCTTGCCTGTCGTCCCAGGCTTAGAATTCTGCGTCAAGAAAGTCTGAAGACTAGGCTTATTTGTGAATAAATGGTGAGGCCTCAGACTCTGTATTCCTAAAAATAAAGAGAATATGCACATTTTATCCATTTTTCATTCTTAAATCCCTGTATTGTATTCAGGAGAACAGATATTTCTTCCTATTAAAGAAACTGTACTCTTCATTATGGGTTTTACAGATCCCCTGGATCGATCTCACTGAAAGGTCTGGCAACAAAAGTCATTGAATAAATATTATTCTTTTGTCTTTATGAGACACCTTGAATATGATTTGCTTAATACCTTGCCTAAACACAAAACATGGTTATTTTCCCAAACCTCTCCTGGCCTATGGATAGTTGAAGAGGTTATGGCCGAAATGTGGGGAAGCAAATCTCTAAACAAAGGCCTGAAGATCTGAGCTCAGCTGTAGCCTTCGTATTGTGCTTGGGTGAGGCAGGGGCTTGTGGGGCGATGAGTTATTCCTCTTTAAACTTAGAGAAAAGCCCTTCAATCATTTCTGAAAACTTTCTCACCAAAAACGTTTATAGCTTCTATTAAAGCGTTTATTTACATACAATAATCTGTCTTTTTTGTGGGATAATTTCAGATGCTCTTTTTATTTTTAACAGTCCCAACAGGGTTAAATATATTAGGAATCTTTTGTCCTCAACTCACCATGATTTGTGTTCAAGGAATATTACGTGGGACGTGCGGCCAAATGAAAGATAAAATTGATTCCTGCTTCCCTGTAGGATAGACTCAGTTTTTCCACTGGAGAATCTTTCAGCAGGTCGTACATATCCCTCCCCAGTCCCCACCCATCTCTAGAGACTAGCAAGGCACAGCAGCTATTTCACACATTTTTATCTTCGAAAGCTTGAAATCAGAGCTTAGGGTGTAATGCAAATAAAGACCTAAGCACATATTAAGGAAAGCAATTTGACACTTTAAGAATTTCATCTCCTCCAAGCCAGCTCACTGACAGATTACATACAGAGAGGAACAGGTTAATACTTACATAACTGATTGAAAATTGGTGCTAATTGGCTTGGGGTTTAAATGAGCAAGCTCCATCAGGCAGCTGGGCTAGTTGACAGTTCCTTATATGAAAGTACTACGTGGAAATATAATTTATCTCTATGTAATGATGTTTATTCTCTGAAAATTAGGTTAAAATTGAAGAAATCATTTCCCGCATCCTCAATTAAAACAAATAGCTCAAATTTAGCTCAACTTTAGCATTCATGGGACTTGGGGATACATTTTCCCCATTTTACAAGTAAGCCACTGCCTATATTTTCCTGGGCCGAATGGCCTGGAGGATCAGAGTATTTTAGAAAAGGTTAAAAGAAATTGTACCACATCCAGGAAGGCTAATTTTCATGCATCAAGGTTCTTTGAGCTGAATTTGTGTAATGAGTGCACTGGAAATTGAAAGACGAGATTAAAGTGCTGTTTGTCGTGTACAGAGATTTCAGAAATGCTTATCAGCCTTTCGCAGCTGAACACAGCCCTGATTAAAAACCGATCTGACAGAAAGGGAGGCTGACTGCAAATGTAGGGCTTTACATCCACACTAATTACAAAGTGCATATTAAACAAGAGGCCAACGATGAGAGCAGCTGCAAAGGTCTTTATCTATATTAAGAGACTGTCCACCTACATAATAAGAATAATTACCAATGAGAGAATTCTTAAAAAGAAATTGCATTTAATGACACGTCATACAATTTCTCCTAATTTCAAAAGTCTATTCCACCATCCCCCAATAAGGTGTGACTTTGTCTTCTCTGTGGAGCCAGGTGACCTGTCAGATTTTGAAAAAAAGATCTATTCACATGTATTGCATTAATGTAAGCCCCTTTGGTTTTAAAAGTGCAAATGTGGAAACCTTATGGAGTTCCCAATCCTTGTCTCTAATGAAATGACAGGAAGCAACTGAAACTTCTTCAAAGGCCACTTTAATTGGAAGGTTGTCAATACCACCAGACCTGGGCTCCAACGCCTTTTTCCCCCTTCCTAATAAATGCTAACATTAGAAATTGCATGCCACCGAATTGAAGGGGTACAAGAAATTCTCCTCTTGGAGTTTTTTCCCCCTTTGTAAAAAGGAAATGGCCTCTCATGATCCTTGAGAAGTAAATGCAATGCTACCAATGAAGACATCTAGCATACACTGAGCATTCCACAAGTAGTAGTTTTTCTTTTCCATTCATCTTTCCTTTCTTTCTACCATCTCTTTTTTCCTTCGTTTTTTTCTTCATGTTTTTCAGTTGGTGTAAACCTAAATTATAAAACTTCTTTTCAGCCTAAGTGTCACTTTTCATTATTTCATTTTCAAAATAAAATCAGTAAACACTTTTGGTTTACTTCTTATAGTTGTTCCTGAAAACCTAGGCACATAATAAATGACTAAAATCTAATAAATGATAATTGTAAGATATTAAAAAGAGCACCTAATAAATTCAGCCTTTTGGGGAAAAGCAAAGTGAGAAATCAAGGGCCATACAAATGGCGGCAATATGCCATTGCAAGAAATATTATTTTATCTGTATTACTATTAACATACTCCAATCAAATTCTTCAAGATTTCAGACAGAAATTCCAAACATCTAACAGACATTTAATCTCTGTTACAAGGCTCTAAAAATACTAGGAAATATACATACAAAAAAAGTACATAAAAGCATTTGTATCATTTACCAATAGTTCGAAGACAAACACCCAAACCCATCCAGGATAAGAAATGGAATGTGGTGACACCTAAGAGGCCCCGTCTCTCCTGTGTGTGTATTTCCATAAGCTCTTTCCTCTGTCAAGAGCAACTTTCTCATGATTTTTATAACAATTTCTTTGCTTTTATAAGGCTCTTCTATATAGCTAAATATACCTCTTATCTTGTAATATATACAATTCTTTTTCCTATGTTTCCTCTGCAGTTAGTGTGAAAAAATGTCAGTTTTCAGACTTATTTTCTCCAAGCTTCTTAACTTCAGTTGCTGTCTTAGTCAGTGTCAGCTACTATAACAAAAATGTATACTGGATGATATAAACAACAAAGATTGTTTGACACAGTTTGGGGAAGTTTGGGGAAGACAGCAAGTCCAAGGCCAAGGTATTGACAGACCTGCATCTGGCAAAGGTCCTTTTTTTGGTTTGCAGATGGCCATCTTCTGACTGTATTCTCAGATGTTAGAGAGCAGAGAGGGATTTCCATGTCCCCTCCTCTTTATAAGGGCATTAATCACAGCATGAGGATCCCAGCCTCATAGCCTAATCTAACCCTAATTATCTCCCAAAGGCCCCATCTCCAAGTACCATCACATTAGGGGTTAGGATTTCACCACATGAATTTGGAGAGAGGAGGCATAAATATTCAGTGCATAACAATCTCTTTAGTTTTTTTCTGTTACTCAGTTTGGGAATCTCAGTGGTTCAAAATCACCAGCACAGACTATCACTATTAAATAGTCTTTTTTTTTTTTCTTGCCATTTGTTTTATTATATCCTCCCCCAGATGCCAAGAACCTTAGAGACATCGATGGTAGTAGGGATCATTTCCAGACTGAACCTTGCTATATTCATAGATGGCTTTAATTATAGATTAAAATAGTTTAAAGAAGAACCCAGAAAATGGGCGAGTAAAAACATTAAAGGATATTTCCCACCTACTGATATCTGAGATTCCTATCTCCCATTTTCTTTCTGTGCCGTAATAACTGGTAATCACCAGAGGTACAAAAAGAGACAAGATAACAAGGTGGGTGTTTTATGAGAAAACTTATCACAGGAGTGCTGCTGGGAATCCCTGAAATCTCCAGTCCTTAGAAGAATCTTTACTTCAAAGACAGCTTTATACCATCAAAGTAGAAGAGACAAAGACAGGAGGCAGCCAAGGGTCCCCCACCCTCACAAAACCCCCTACTTCAAGCCTAAAACAGCCTGAAGGCTGAAAAACTGGACTGCCCATTCCAGATGAAGCCTGCCCTTTCCCAACTGATTCTTTCTGAATAGTGCCCACCTGCCCACTGGGAGGACAGGGTGGGGCCTCGGGAAGTTCACACCATTTGCAGAGGGGAGGAGCCCCGTCTCTCCTGTTCTTGGGTGGTGACCTGGGATTCAATCTGTGAGATGGGAGCCTGCTAACTGGAACCCCTCTTGCTTTGCTGAGTTTTTTCCCTTTCGCTCAATTAATTCCATTCCCCCTCACCCTTCAAAGCGTGTGCAAGCCTAATCTTTCCTTGTTGTGTGACAAGAACACAGTTTTTTCTACAGCAAAAGTGTTTGCAGAAAAATTCACAGTATTATTTATTAAAGAGACACTGTACTTTCTTCCCCAAAGTTAAAGTTTTTCTAATGGCAATAAAGGCAATGATAAGCAACAGTATTCTTTTTCCTGAAGTTAAGAAAAGACTGCTGATTTGAGCCAGTGGAGATGGCCCTGCTGCCCGCCACCTCCCCCACCTGCTCCCACTGCTGGGGGCTGTGCACTCTGGGCAGTGGATACTAGAGCACCATTTTCTGCAGCCTGGAGGGAATGCAGAGTGGTTGACAAGAGGCCAAACAGGCACCTGCAGAAGATGTGGTGATGGCAGGAGTCCAAAAAGGAGTCTTCACCCAAGCACCTGCCACAGGAGGCGAACCAAAGCCCCCCACCCTGGTGGAAGTGAATGTTGTCCCACACCCAGGTCCTCTAATGCTCTCCCAGTCATCCCCTAGTACCAGGTTGGGCCCCCTCCCTAACTCTAACCCAACACCTCTAGTGATTAAAGCTGCCGGCTCCACCTCCCATGGGGCAGGCTCCAACTGAAGCAGACATAATCACTGGGACTCAGGCACACTGAGGCCAGGCCCTGATCCTGCCTGCTTCCCCTTCTTGCCAGTTTATTATTTAATAGAAATATTGTTCAATAATAAAGAAAAATGTTGTGAAGTCCTTTTCAGGAAGTGACCAGATTCAGGTCACTCAGGTCAAGCCTAGTGGCCTGAGTGACCTGAGGTCTAGTCACTACTACATGGTGTTATGGCCTTGGGTAAGTTTTCTCATCTATAAAATGGGCAGTTTTGGCCAGATAATCTCTAAGGTACCTTTAAATCAAAAAATTATAGCCTATTAGTAGATAGTGGATATTCAGGATCTTAAAATAGAGATTTTGTTTTTCATATGAGTTTGATATTGGATTTTTATAGTGAGGGATAGGAAAAATTAATAAAAACCAATCAAGATTATTTTCTAGAAGAATGGAAACTTTAGGAATAATTAAATCACACTGATCAAACAAAAAACAGCAAACAAACAAATAACATTCAAATTTATCCCCACTTATATTTTTATTGTATATGGATTATTTAGGAGTTCCCAAATAGTTCAGCATTGTAGGTTGATACAGGGGTGGAAATAAACATTTTCTTCAGTATCTACTATGTAGCAGGCATTGTGTGCTAAGGTATTTGTCTTCATAGTAAGACTGTAAAGGTAACGGCATTCCCTTTTGGAGATGTGGAAGCTGAAGCTCAGCTAGTTAAAATAAATTATCTAGTGATCTATGGCAGAAGTTCTCAAAGTGCCCCATTCCCCACTCTAATATCATTGGCATCACCTAGACATTTGATAGAATTGTAAGTTCTCAGGCTCCACCCAGACCTACTGAATCAGAGACTCTGAGGGTGGGGCCAGAGATGACTTTTTAACCAGACATCCAGCTAACCTTGGAAACCACCAGTCAAGGGAGTTAAGAAACTAGGAATCAATCTTATATCCTAACGTGAACTCTCCACTACCCACAATTATTACAGAATTCCAATTTGCCCAACTCATTTCTGATTGCTTTTTTTCATATTGCTTTCAAAGGTGCTTTGCAGGTGGGGAATATTGCAATCCCTTTTTTTTTGTTTTGTTTTGTTTTGTTTTCAGATTCATTGGAGGTAGATGAGAGACCTTGAAACAGAATCATTTCAAGTTTGGGAGTCAAAAGGAAAAGTGACAATTTTCAAGCAGACACATGACAATAATATATATAATACTAACATATTATGTCTGTGTGTGAGGAATGAACTGGATGATCTGTGAGGTCTCCCTCATCCTAGGAGTTTACGGATTTGATTTTACCAGTGGCTTATCACTCCTTTATATCTACAAATTTGTATCAGCATATTTCTTCCAAGATGTAGATTTGGGAATATCATACATTTCTTTTTTACACACAAATCTTCATAGAGCTTTATTTGTAATAGCCAAAACCTGAGAACAATCCAAATGCCCTTCAATGGGTATACAGTTAAACAAACTGTGGTACATCCATACCATGGAATACTACTCAGTAATAAAAAAGAATGAACTAGTGACACACACAACAACTTGGATAGACCTCAAGGGAATTATGCTGAGTGAAAAAACCAACTGGAAAAGTTACATATTATATAACACATTTATATATCACTCTTGAAACAATAAAAATTATAAAGATGGAAAGCAGGTTAGTGGTTGCCAGGGGTTAGAGACTGGGGACGGGGGTAGGGCGGGAGCTACGTGGCTGTCACTAGCATGATGTAGTCCTGTGAACAAACTATCTGTATCTTCACTATGGTAGTCACATGAATCTACATATGTAATAAAATTACATAGAACTAATTACACATACACATATATATAATTGCATGCATTCAAAACTGGTGAGATCTTAATAAAGTTGATGGATTGTCTCAATGTCAACTTCTTGATTGTAATGTTATACTACAGCTAAGCGAGATGTTACTATTGAGGTAAACTGAGTAAAGGGTACACAGAATCTCTGTGTATTATATCTTACAGTTATATCTTAACTGTATCTAAATCAATGATTATCTGAAAATTTAAAAAAATAATGGTAAGGAAGTTCAGAAAAAAAGAGTATATTACATCCACTTGAGGAAGTCAACAAAGGCTTTGGTGAAGAGGCAACATTTGAACTACACTATAGATCTTGATATAATCCAGTCACTCTATGTATGGTTAATAAGGTTTATCATTTTTTTAAATTGAAGTGAAAAGTTAGAATAAACCCTCACAGTGGCAGACCACCTTGACAAATATGTTTTGGAATGATCCCAGTGAAACTTTTTTTGTAGAATCAGAATTGTTTAAAAAACTAGCACAGAGAATATGCTACAATTTTAAAATCTCACATATGCAATTAAAGTGAGAGAAGGTTTTACTTATTTTACTTACTTCCCCACTTCCAATCCCACCGCAATGCTTAGCTGTAGGTGATTAACAATATTTACTGGACAAATAAAGTTAGATCCTGGAATTATTTGGCAATTTTCCTTTACCTTTAAATTTTATGTGTGTTGATGTAAAATTAACCTGCATGCGGTTGAAACCATAAGACAGTTTATAATAGCTTTGCCATAGAATTACATTTGTAAACAAGTAAGCTTTTGACCTCAACGTTATAGTATTTGCCACTTGCCAAGATCTCAATAAGAATGTACTTTTCCTTTCTATTCTGCTTTCAGAATACAAATTCACACGTTTCTTATCCTTTCTCTGTCTTTTTCCTATACGGAAAATTGAGGAGAATACTGATCAAATTCTTCAGTCCTGTGGATAACAGACTAAACAGAAATGTGGTGATGAGGTCCTCAGTTAGTCCTACACATTCATAATAGAGTTTCATCCTCATTGCCCTGAGGTGATGTCAAATTCTTACTGGATTTACAAGAACTAAAGTTCAGGTAGGTGTAGGCTGTAAGTGTTAACTGTGGTCACATTTTTAGGGATGATGAAATTTGCCATTTTTCTTCCAGAAATGTTTTTCTGAGGCAAAACAGTTTTATCTAGAATTTGGAGCTGTCTGAAATCATTTTTTATTTACTGAAATATGCTACTTGACTCAGAAGTTTCTCTTAGACTAGTACATACTCTAACTCAGCCTTGTTATTGAGTTCATTAACTGCTGTCTTTCTTTCTATGAAGTTGTCAGTTCTGGAGAATAGGACATTTGGGTTAAGCATGGCGGGGTGGGGGGCTCTTTACATGAGCAATTACTTTACACAAAATGTATAATTTAGTGTTTTTTTTAATTTAGAGGAACTTTGCACACTTATAAGGCTGCAAACTATCACAATCTTTATTTCCTGTGTGCAACACAATATATAATTGTGGTTTTTTTTCTTTTTTTTTTTTTTGAGACGGAGTCTCACTCTGTCGCCCAGGCTGGAGTGCAGTGGCACGCTCTGCCTCCCAGGTTCACGCCATTCTTCTGCCTCAGCCTTCCGAGTAGCTGGGACTACAGGAGCCCGCCACCACGCTCAGCTAATTTTTTTGTATTTTTAGTACAGACAGGTTTCACCGTGTTAGCCAGGAAGGACTCTATCTCCTGACCTCATGATCCACCCATCTAGTCCTCCCAAAGTGCTGGGATTACAGGCGTGAGCCACCGCGCCCGGCCAATATTTTTATTATTCAATATCTCTTGGGATTTTTTGTATTATATATACGTGAAATTTATTTAGAGGATTCAATAAGATATTCATTATAGAAAATCAGAAAAGAACTATTATTTAGTCAGCCAATGTGGTTAAAGATTATAATGCAAACTGCCCCTAAACATTTAGCATTGGCTGACTGGCATACTGGACAAACAAACACTGGTTCAAATCCCAGTTAGTTCGAACATTTACCAACTGTTAAGTTATTTAGCCTTTGAGCACCACTTTTCACTCCCATGAAATGGAGATGTAAATAAAGCCTATGCATGCATAGCATTTGTGAGAGAATTAAATTAGGCAGTCCATGTAATATGCTAGCTCATTGCTTCACACATGGTTAGGATTCAATAGATGGTAGTCATTATTCTTACTAGTTTATATATAGTGTGACATAAGGAAGCACTAGAACACTAAAATATTCAAACCTAAATATATGACTAAAAGGCAGCCCAGTAAACTCCCAGTGTAAATTAAAAATAATCCCAGAATATTAGAATGGTGCTTGAGCTAGCAAGGAAGTCTCTACTGTTCATCCTAGGGTTGTGTGGTTCCTGTCTACCAAGAACTTACCTGAAACTAAGAGAAACCCGGGGAATGAGGAAGGACTGTTGTTGTTTCTTTACAGTTTAAGGAAAGTAACACTTCCAAAAAGAACACAGAAACAGAAGGCTTCCAGCTGTGAGGAATTCCCTCCCTGGTTTAAAAGGTCATTGACTGTTTGCAAAAGGAGTTGTTAGATACTGTTTGCACAGTGCAAATCAAAAGGAATTGGGAGCAAGTCCATAGGTTAATGAGACATTAGCCAGCCTTATGATGTGAAATAGGAAATGCACTTTCCCCTTCCATCCTCAATTTTCCACCAACTTTTATGTAAAGACGTGACTTAGGCAGACAAGGGGTCTCAAAAGCAGGCAACTGGGCAGAGAAAATCTTATCTTGGATTTTCCAAGGGGCATCCATTGCACTATTAAAATTAATACTGTTTCTTGGTGAGGCCAATTTAATGCATCATTGCTTCTAATTGTGTGCTTAACATACACCTCTTTGAACATTTAGACTGGGATGTAAATAAATGTTAGCATTCACACATTCACACATCTAATTAATTTTCACCAGAAAATTCATTACAATATCATGCCATACAGACTTATCTTCAGTAACTGTTATGGAGCCCTTCATAATGCAATGTTTCCTGAAATATTATATATTGGGCAGTGGCAGTACAGCAGGCTGAAAAAGAAATAACAAAAAGCCATCTTAAAAGAAAAATTCTAGAAACTTTACATGGATTTGTAATTTAAGCTTTACTTGCTTTGTTTATAGGAAAAGATATAGCACATTAGAGTTTGTAGGCAAACTTCTAGAAAACCTGCAGTTGTAGATTCATCTAAATCTCACAAACATGGTATAATTTTTAGCCTTGCTCTGAATGTTTACTACATCTCCAAAATTCCAAGAACTCTGTTGAAATTTTATCTTTAAATTTGTTTTTCTTTTAACTTTGTGCAATGTTTCTTTAAGCCACAGCTTAGTGGTTATGCCTTAGAAGACTATGAGCTAAAATAAAACCGCTAAATGGTTTAGCATCCTAAGAATACATGCAACTTCAGATTTCAAGTCTAAGCCATGGTGTTGAGCATGGCCGTCTCCTCTGGGTAGAAGACTGTCTTTGACAAAGATTCAATTAAAATGTGGATGTAAAATATATACCATGCAATGAAAATGGAGAGACTGAATGTCATGGCCTGGCTGAGAGAAAGCGGGATGTCTTAAATTCAGGCTTCTCCTGAATGTTATAGAAATTATTCTTAAAAAAAGTTAATTTCACATTAAATTTGGAGCCATTTTCACTGAGTGTAATTTAGGTTGTGGGTCTTAAATTAGTTGTTTTTTCTTAATGAATCATAGTCATTCTTTACTGTAAAAATTCAAATGTCCTGCTCTACAGAGAGTTTAGAAAAATCTCTGGATATTCCTTAAGCATCATTTTAAGTCCTTCATCAAGCATTTATTTATAAAAATAGCACTGTACAATTATTTTGTGCTTTTTACATTAAAACATTTTCATATGCATTGTTATGTTTTATTAAGTTCAATACAGGGTCAAGCATTGAGCAGGAAAGAAAGAAAAGAATTAACTGCTTTTCCTATCAGCATTTATGGGCAGAGAAACTCTTACTTGGATTTTCCAAGCAGCTTCTGTTGCACTATTCAAATTAATAATATTTCTTGGTGAGGCCAATTTAATGCCTCACCAAGATATGGAGAAACAAAACATACCTTCTGCTAGATAATACTAGACCATATATAATCAAGGCAGACAGTGTGTGATAATCCTGTTTGCTTTGTAGAAATGGAAAACATTCTTCTATGCTTACTAGAAGCATATGAGGTCCCATATTCAGCACCATTCCAGCACAATATTGAGCAAATTATAGTTCTCGCGTTTGAAGCAGCAGCTGCCTTTAGCTGGCTGATTACTGGACAGAAGGATTAAGTATCATATTGCACATGCCTATCTTATAATAGGCTCTTAAATGTTTGTGTTCATGTATTCATTCCACAAATCTTAGTGACAGAGCAAGTTTTTCCTGAGAAAGTGAGATTTGAGTCCAGATGTGAAGATGTGGACTATGTGACTAGGATGATCAAGCAAGTGTGGTGTGAGGAACTTTTTCTAACAGAGGGAAGGGCGTGTGCAGAAACCCACAGTGGGAGGGAGCATGATTCTGCCCTGACCCAGAAGGAAAGTCAGCGGCTGGATGCAAAACGTTCTGGGCAGAGGGACCCCAGGGGAGGCTCCACCAGTAAGGCAGTCACGTGGGGTTTTGGTGCCATTAGAAAACTAGATCTTCATGCAGTGAGTGAGCAGAAGCTACTGAAAGGTCTTAAGCAAAGGAAAGATATATTTAAAAGATCTTTGCTGTGAATCTTAATCTTTTCTAGGTCCTTGTCTTAGCCTGTTCAGGCCGCTAAACTACAATACCACAGACTGGGTGGCTTATAAACAAGAGAAATTTATTTCTCACATTCCACCCGCTGGAAGTCCCAGATTACAGAGTGTCAGGCATGGCTGGGTTCTAGTGAGGTCCAGTTTCCTGGTTCATCTTCTTGTTGTGTCCTCGCATGGAGGAAGGGGCAAAAATTTCCCTTGGGCTTCTTTTACAAGGGCACTAATCTGTGTGTAAGAGCTCCACCTTCATGATTTAATTCCCTCCCCAAAGCCTGTTCTCCTAATATCGTAATGTTGGGGGAGAAGATTTCAACATATGAATCTGGGGGTACACAAATATTCAGACCATAGCAGTCACTAAAAGAGAAGCACAAAATTATAAAAACATTTTAAAATAGCTTTCACTGGTCCAGCACAGTGGCTCACATCTGTAATTCCAGCACTTTGAGAGGCAGAGGTGGGAGGACTGTTTGAGGCCAGGAGTCTGGTCTAGCCTGGGCAACAAGAGAGAAACCTGCTCTACAAAAAAATAACAAAAAAAATTAGCCGGATGTGGTGGGTACTTGCCTGTAGTCCCAGCTACTTGGGAGGCCGAGACAGGAGGATTGTTTACACTCAGGAGTTTGAGGCCACAGTGAGCTATGATTGTGCCACTGCACTCCAGCATGGACAACAGAAAAGACTTTGACTCTTAAAAAGAAAAAAAAAAAGCTCTTATTGATTTTTTTTCTTTTTAAAATATTTATTAAATGAAATAGATACAGTTCTCAGAATAGTACCTGGCCATAGTGGTTCAACTGCCAACTCAAATTGTCTTGGAAAATGTAGCAAGTTTCCAGTGACAGGGATCTCCAATCTTACTGCTTAAGTTAAACAAATGTCCATTATTTAAACTGGGTTAAAGAGATGGTTTAAATTACTGTATTTGGTGTCAAAAAACAGACTGTTTTCAACATGTGGAGAGTCAATACATCATGATCTTTTTATATCCCATTAGTTTTCCAATGTTTTCAGTAATATATTTTCCCTTGAATAGAAGAGCTCAATTTACACAATAACAGATATTTCACAATTGCAGAAATGTGAATTGCAACTTTCTTAAAACTTGACTATAATAAAGTTTACATTTCACATGTACACTTTTAAAGATAATTTTTGAAGACTGTTAGACTAACAGTAGCAATAACTTTCAAAAGATGTTTGAGGACTTTTTTGTGTAACTTGACAAGGACATATCTTAAAGAGGAAAGAATGTCTTCAAGGCTAACCAGGCATCTGAATGATAAAGTAAATGAAAAACTGTGACACATGAAAAGAAATGTTTCCAAAATCTAAAGTAAGGTTTGTCCAACTCTCATAGTAATCTTAGCCAATCAAAGGTTGCCAATTTTTTGTTATATGCAACATTTTAGACAGTGGTTCTCAAAGCCAGCACCAGCATTTTTGCAATTGTTAGAAACAAATTCCAAGGCTCTACCTCAGACCTCTTTAATCAGCAAACTCTGGGGTAAAGCCTGAGAATTAACAAAAGTGTATGTTAAAAAGCCCTCCAGGTTCTCAAGTTTAAGAACCATTAGCCTAGCAGAAATGTATCCTTCAGAAACCATATCATCAGCTGGTCAAGTCCTACTTTACTGAAATAGCTTTTAGTATTACAAAAGATAAAGAGGGAAACATTATAGCCCAGAACCATTTCCCTCCTCTTGCTTAATAGAACCCTTCTCTGAACAGCCACTATGCTTCAGGGAAATCTGGTGGGTCCCTGCTGCAGAGATGGACCCTGATTAGGCTAAGCCAATGATGGCAATCCCAGCCCCTTACTAGGGAATAGTTTAGAGATATTGTAGGTCTGAACCAATCTGAGCTATTGAAATCCATAAAAGATGGTTTACTGTTTGCGCAAGGAATTTCATGATTCTTAAGAGCCAAAGGAAGCTATTTGTCTCTTCCACTGCAAGAAAACATAGATGCTTCCAGCAGACATCCATGAGCTTAGGAGAAGCAGCCAGAAGATGAAATGGGCACACCATGGGTTGTAAAGAGTTGAATGTCTGACAGGACCCTCTTGATGACACTAAGGCCACTGGATTAGCTCCCCGTGAACAGCCTTATGTCAGGCTTTCCTGTAATATATCTCAATGCCCTTCCTCACTTGTGAAGACAGCTACAGATGCAGCTTGCAACCAAAAGCGTCTTAACATATTAGATCTTCCCTAATAAACAATGAGCCACCAAGAGACATGGGTCATGGATTTAATTTTCTTTATAACCTGAGAGTCCAGATCAACACCTGGCAGACAGTGACCACCTAATAGACTTTTATTGAAAGAATAAAAAACGGAATACATTTACATTTTATAAGGATATTCTACTTACCAGAGCATCCAAAGAGGTAGAAATGTAATGGGATTACTTTAGAAATAGTTTTCTTCAGAATGCATTTATTTTGTGCTAGTTTTCAGACAGACTGGCATTGAAAACTGTAGTGAGGAGGCCTTTCATCTGGGATAGAAAAAAATAGGTCTACCTATGTTTTACTTTTAATAGGTTAAAACTTGAACATAAGATGAAAATAACCACTGCTTTTAATCATTAAGAATGTGTTCCTAATAAACCTACAACTTAAGAAACACGAACAACTCCCTGCTTTGCCATCAATTCCATTACTCACTTTCAGTTTTTCCTTTCTTTTCTTGGCAGTTGCTCTTAATTGCTCACAAGTATGGATGAGAAGTGGTTATAAATTTCAGATGTAATAACATCAGAGAAAAGGAGAAACAGACTGAACTGCTCTATCACTTAAGGGTTTTTTGTGGCTTCATTTTTCCTTTCTACCCTTTCTTATGTTAGTAAAAATCTCCAAATTTGAGTGATCTCTACCTAGCTACTCTTGTGTGCTATGGGGCCCTTCCCAGGGCAGATAGAGAATAAAAGACTTGAGCCCTCCCTAGAGTGACCCGGATAAGGTCACTCAGGGGTAAGGCTGAGACTGAAACCCACCTCCTCATCCCTAGAAAGCCAGACCCCCAGGTCCTTCAAACAGCGAGGTGGCATCGATTACTCCAGTGAGCGTGTATCGAGCACTTGGCATATCGCAGTCATGACTTTTAGGCTCAAAATTTTGTCCACCTACCAAATATGCCCAAAATGGTGAGTTTTCCCCTTTTGATAAGATGTGATTCTAATGCTTCCTGAATTGAAATTTCAGTTTAATTTCCACTACAAATGGCAAACCTTGTTATTCTAATATTTTTGCTCCTCCTTAGCCACATGTGATTTCAATAACATTTAGCAGTGAAATTATTCCTTAAGTGTGTAGGTATAATAAGAAGTTGCTTTTTGTGTTTAATTACATCAATCAGTAAATAAAGCACACTTTCACTACTTGAGAGCAGTGGAGTGTAATGGTTTTGGGGAATGATTCCCATCTTGAGCTCTCTTCCCTATTTACACCTGTCCATTATCCCTTTTTGTTAGGAGCTCCTTTAGAGTGTTTACCTCATGTCCCTTTACAGCATTTTAAGCTCAAGCATATTAAGATGTGAATGTATGAAAGTTTACATGGCCATTTGGTGTGTGCATGGGTGGGGTCCATTTGCATTTTAAAGGGGTGAAGCCCTTTAAATGCAGAACTTCTAGCATTTGCAATCTGACAAAGGAGCTAACGGAGACAGGGGTGGCTGTACTCTCTTGAGTCTGCCGAACAGTCCTTGGGCACATTTTCACCCAGCCACGAGGCTGCCCTTTGGGACAACATACCTCACTAAAAATAAAATGAAAACACTCAATGGCAATGAAGACAGGATCAAGATTTACGTATTTGCGACACGATAAAATAGGAAGGCAATTTAAATTTTGCCAGTGTTATTATACTTGTTGTTAGACACATAAAAGCAAAGCTGAGTTCTACCAGTTGCAAATACAGCTGCCCTCCAAGCAAGTCAGAACTTTTCCTTTCTCATGGATTGTTCTGGGAGTTAGTCAAGACTGGCTGATAAACCTTCATGTGTTCTCTATAAAGAGTTGTTTACTATGAATGATTGTGTGAAGAGCTGTCACCCCAGGCTAATCAGAGAGGGCTTTTTACCTTCACCACACCCCACTATTCTATAAGACACCAGGGTCATACATGCACCGCAACTGTCTTGCTCTGTGTGTCACACCTAAACCACTGAAAATGTAAGAATCTAAGTGCTCCCAGTAAACCCAATGACTTTGACTACACACGAGCAGTACAGTGGGCCTGTTAGCCCTAAGCCAATTAAGGCAATTAGTGCTATTTAACGTGAAATGTTCTTCAATACCCACACTGGCAGGAATATTAAAAAATACAAGCATCAAGAATTCTGATTTATTTTCCTGTTGCTCGGGCCAGCTGCTGAGTGCCAAGCAGCACTGTATGTGCTCCTGGCATAACTTGATTAATAATCTTGGCAAACAAAGAATCCTTCAACAAATAGCAGTAGCCTTTTGATTATATCGTGCCAGAGATAATAATTGCTTCAAATTGACTGTAGTGGAGTCTATTTGCTCATGCATAATGAAAAAAAAGATCATATAACAGCTTGATTATAAAAATGAACGACATGCTGGAAACCTACCAAGAATTCTCCCAAATTGGATATTTTAATTGTTTTACCTCACTTTCTGATCCAGGCCAAATTCATTTAAGAAAAATTTTACATACCAAAATCTCTATGAAACAGGGAGATTTCCAAGCCTACTGGCAATAATTCATTTAGAGTTAATGAATGTGAAAATGTTTTTTTAAGCTATATAAAAATATATATTATTATTATTATTGGAACAATATTTAATTCATCAAAATTCCAGTATACTGAAAAGTTTAAATTGGTTCTTACAAGTCTGGAAAAGGAGACTTGACCTGTCCTTTCTGTTAGAAATGGGAATTGTGCAGACTACATCTTTGCATGTAGGTATTCTACAATTATTTCAATTTAAATATGGACTGTGCTTAGTAATGAAAATATGGAAGTGTGCCTTTGATTATTGCCATTAATCTCAGTTACCATTTGCTGAGCAACTACTGTTTCAAACACTGGGCTATACGGTTAACAAATATTATGCAATTCAATCTTCACAACAATCCTATCAGATATTCTTTCCACACTTTGCACATAGTAGGTACAAGATAAAGATTTGTTGCATGAATAGACTTAAGATACTTCCTTGACATCACAAGCAGGTGGACCACCATTTCAATCAACCTCAGTGCTCTTTCAGTAGCTTTTCTCTGAAATCCCTTGTCTATGCTTATTTTTTTCCTTTTCAGGAGTGACACTTTAAAGGCTCTAAGTTCTAATGGTCCCCAAACGGGGCTAAGTGCAACCATACTAGGAATTCCTGCAGGTACATGTTCTTCAGGCATCCAGGCAATGTGGAATCTTCTGAATGTACCACTAACACCTATAGGTAATGACAATGGCTAATTGTCCTCAAGACTCAGCAGAAGGAACTGCTCTGGTGACATTTCAAACATGCTCAATGTGAGGCTGCCAACACCACAAAGGACCTGATGGCAGAAGACAAGTCAGCTAGGACACAGTTTGAATTTAGCTAAAAGGATCCAACACTCTTGCCCAAACAATTTTCTTGTTTTTTTCTCTTTCTTTCTTTCTTTTTTTTTTTTTTTTTTTTGAGTTGGAGTCTCACTCTTGTCGCCCAGGCTGGAGTGCAGCAGCATGATGTCGGCTCACTGCAACCTCCACCTCCCGGGTTCAAGCAATTCTCCTGCCTCAGCCTCCCGAGTAGCTGAGATTACAGGGGCCCACCACCACCCCTGGCTGATTTTTTTTTCTATATTTTTAGTAGACAAAGGGTTTCGCCATATTGGCCAGGCTGGTCTTGAACTCCTGACCTCAGGTGATCCACCTGCCTCGGCCTCTCAAAGTGCTGGGATTACAGGCGTGAGCTACCATACCCGGACCCAAACAATTTTCTTAATGAACATTCTACTTAGAAAAGTCTGTCATTTTGAATTTTCCATATTTGTGACAGATTGACCCACATTCTTAATGCTGATCATGGCCAGTCCTAGGTCACATTTTGAAGGGAATTAGGTTTCCCTGTGGCATCTTCTCTACACCGTTTCAGCACCCCATTCTCTCTCCACCTGCTACAAACACCACCT
The DNA here is from genome assembly GCF_028885625.2 of Pongo pygmaeus. Lineage (NCBI taxonomy): Eukaryota > Metazoa > Chordata > Mammalia > Primates > Hominidae > Pongo > Pongo pygmaeus. The sequence continues at coordinate 49,611,285 of NC_072384.2, read as the reverse complement.
CGTCCCCATCTATTACCTTAGCAGCCTACTTTTATTAAAAATGAAATTAAAATAGTTATTTTAAAATATTTTAGCCATGAAATCCTTGTCCAAATATACATTTACTTGGAAGCACAAATAAAAGAAACAAGCCTCTCAAGAGTATGGGAATAAAGTTCTAGGATACTGACTCAATATCAACTCAATGATGCTTACACCTGAGTAAGAAATCTTTCTAGATCTTATCTCAACGTCCACTTCATTTCAAAGAGTTCTCAGATGAACACAACAACTCAGATGACCTGTTTTCTGAATCTCTCTGTGCTAATAGTCAAGGACCTGGCTCAAGTCTAATTCTTCTTTGCTTTTATGTTTGGATTTATCTTTTCTGCTGAGATAAACTGTAAACTCCCTCATGGCAAAAACATGGCCTTTTACTTATTTTATGTTCATTTAAGTAGAAGATTCTGTCTATAGTAAATAATTTACCAGAAGTACAACTTAGAAACAATTGTCATTAAATTAAAGCAAAACAGAAAGATAAGACAGAGGTATTCAGCTTTGATGAGACCTGCTGCCTACTTTTTTTTTTTTTTTTTTTTTTTGAGACAGAGTCTCGCTCTGTTGCCCAGGCTGGAGTGCAGTGGCACGATCTCAGCTCACCGCAACCTCTGCCTCCTGGGTTCAAGTGATTCTCCTGCCTCAGCCTCCCGAGTAGCTGGGACTACAGGCACGTGCCACCACATCAGGCTATTTTTTTATTTTTGGAAGAGACGGGGTTTCACTGTGTTAGCCAGGGTGGTCTCCATCTCCTGACCTCGTGATCCGCCCACCTTGGCCTCCCAAAGTGCTGGGATTACAGGTGTGAGCCACCACACCCAGCCCCTGTTGCCTACTTTCTTGTACCCCTCTAGTTTTGGGTAATAGCTAGAGCACTGAATAGAAGACAGAGCCAACCAAAGTTGAAACTGGACACCTCAACTTACTGTGAGACTGTAGGCAATTATATTTACCTTTCAGTGCCTCAGTTTCCTAATCTGTTAAGTGGACATAAAGGCTTCATCAACTAATTATGAGGATTTAAGGAGACTGCATATATGAAGCATATAGTAGACACTCAATAACTTTATACCCTACTATACTTTCCTGTTTTGAACCCTTTGGGACATGTGACCTACTGTTTCAGACACTGGGCTATACAGTTAACAAATATCCAATTTAATCTTCACAACAGCTCTATCAGTTAGATATTCTTTCCACACTTTACAGATAGTAGGTACAGGATAAAGGTTTGCTGCCCACAAGTTTCTTACTATAGGTTAGTTGGGTAAATAAACAAACAGAACTCCCTTTTACTAACACAAAATTATAGGCTCCTGTTCTGAGATTTAGTGTCCTCTATTGCACTGTTCTGGATACAAATGAGGTAGGAGGCAGGCAGGACTAGTCTCAGGACCAGAGTGAAGACTGACCAAAACTTGGAAGAGAGGCCCAAAGCACCTCTTGCTGCCCATCACCCTAAGACACTACCACTAGTGCCGTGACAGTTTACCAGTGCCATGGCAATACATGAAAGTTAATGCCCCTTGCCATGGCAACACCTGGAAGCTACCTCTCATTTTCTAGCTATCTCTGAATAACCCATCCCTTAATTAGAATGTCATTTAAAGTGTGTTTATGACTGCAAATGCCATAATGCTGCTCCTCTCAGTGCACTGCCTATGAGGTAACCCTGCTCTGCAGAAGCAGTCACAGAGCTGTAACACCGCCCATGCCTTAAAAAAGCTGCTTTCTTCAGCCACTGGCTCACTCTTGAATTCTCTCCTGAGTGAAGAACCTGCCCTGAATGACAAACTTTATGGATTGCACTACTCTACGTGGTTGTGTACGTGTATGATGAGTTGACTGTGTGTGTGGGTGGCAGTAGGGGAAATCTTCCTCTTTGGTGGAGGAGCAGGCAAGAAACAGAGCATTCTTTATTCCTCCTTATCTAGCCATCCTTCCTGCCCCCACTACAGAGAGATGACTTGCTTTGACCTTTCCTCTATTTAATTAGAATAGTTCAAAAAATATTAAAATGAGACAGTTTCTCCTTAGTGAAGGATTTTAGCATGGTTTTGTACAACAGGGATCACACATTAATGTGCTTAAGAATCACTGAGGATCTTGTCAGAGTGCAGATTCCAAGTCAGTAGGAGCTGTGGGGTGGGACCTGTAGTTCCCCTTCCTCCCTTCCTTCCTTCCTTCCTTTCTTCCCTCCCTCCCTCCTTCCTTCCTTTCTTTCTTTCTTTTTCTTTCTTTCTTTCTCTTTCTTTCTCTTTCTTTCTTTTCTTTCTTTCTTTTTCTTTTTCCTTCTTTCTCTCTCTCTCTCTTTCTTTCTTTCTCCTTCCTTCCTTCCTCCCTCCCTCTCTCTCTTTCTTCCTTCCTTCCTTTCTTCCTCCTTCCTTCCTTCCTGTTTTTTTGTTTTTTTTTTTTTTTTTTTCAGAGTCTCACTCTGTCACCCAGGCTGGAGTACAGTGATGAAATCTCGGTTCACTGCAACCTCTGCCTTCTGGGTTCAAGCGAGTCTCCTGCCTCAGCCTCCTGTGTAGCTGGGACCACAACCATGACTACAGGCATGCATCACCATGCACAGCTAATTTTTGTATTTTTATTAGAGACTGGGTTTTGCCATGTTGGCCAGGCTGGTCTCAAACTCCTGGCCTCAAGTGATCCACCCACCTCGGCCTCCCAAAGTGCTGGGATTACAGCTGTGAACCAGATGCCCGGCTGCATTTCTAATAAGCACTCAGGAAATGTTACTGCTGCTGCTGCTCCACAAATCGCACTTTAAGTAAGGATCCAAGTAATTGAATCAAGGCAACCAAAGCCAATCACATAAAACACAAGGAAGAATACCACTAGAAACAAGAACAACAAAGCAAAAACTCAGATTGAAAACTCAGTTGGCAGTGGCACAATGTGTATTATAGGACTAGAGGGAATCACATGCTTGTTCATGCATTTGAATTCTAAAAAATCTTTTATTTGCTTACATATGAAGTTCAGACTCTCATTCTTGGTCTCATCTTACGTATCACTGGGAAAAGCTCTACTCATCTTCATGCCCCTCACATATGATACTCACTTTTACATTCCACATATTTTAAGAAATGTTCATAGGTATCTTGGAAACCAAATAAAATGGAACAAAAATGTATTTTAGAAGATTTTTAACAAGTATCTCATATTTATGATGTCTGCTGATATACACACAGAACAAGCACATGAAAAATGCCATTCACAAGGCCATGTGAAATAGTCATTTCCAGCACTGATTTGGACCCAGATGGCCTGCATCTGAATCTTGGCTCTCTTACTCACTAGCTTTGGTGGGTTATTTCACATCTCTGTACATGAGCTTCCTCATCTACAAAATGAGGACTATGATAGTTTTGTATTTTTTTTAATCTCAGGTTGGCTGTGTGGATAGATGAAATTAATTTAAGTACAGGACTTAGAACAGTGCCTCGTACATAGGGAGCACCATGTAAGTCTGTTCCTGTTGCTATTGCAAATTACCCTAGACTGGGTAATTTATAAACAACAGAAGTTTATTGCTCACAGTTGAGGCACCAGCAGATTCAGTGTCTGGTGAGGGTTTGCTCTCTGTGCTTCAAGATGGTGCCTTCTTGCTGTGTCCTCACATCGTGGAAGGGCAGGCAGTTCCCCTTGGGCTTCTTTGATAAGGGCACTAATCCCATTTACAAGGATTCCACTCTCATGACCTATTTACTTCTCAAATGCCCCACTTCCTAATACCAAGAGATTGGGGGTTAGATTTTAGCATGCGAACTTCTGGGAGACACAAACATTTAGACCATACTAGGTATTATATATAACACCACCTTTATATAATTCTTAACTTTATGGAATAGTTTGACTTTAAGAAAGGAGTACATGTAATGCAAATCAGCATTTTGGGGTCAATCATTCCAGAGCATGTTGTCTGTGAATCATCACATGTCATGTAGCCTGTCTTTTTATTTGAATGTGTGTTTGCAATTTTGTCAATATTTTACTATTTTAGTCATATAAACTCCAAATATTTTCTCTTACAGTAATAAATTTATCTATGAGACAATAGTTGGAGTATACTTTAATTTAAGCAAATTATATATCAGAAGCTCTTGGTGGAGAAAATCAATAAGTTATATTTTTAAAAGTATTCTAGGGCCAAATACTTTGAGATGCATATAATACAGTGGGTTTTGTATTTACAATCAAGGGTGGTAGTATGCAAGTCTTGGTTCTGCCGTTTACAAGCTGTGTGACCTTGGCCAAATCACTTTTCTTTTACGTTTCATTTCCAAAATAACAATAATCATAGTACCTACCTAATGAGATTGTTGTGAGGTATAAATGAGAACAATACAAATTAAGTCCTCAGCACACTGCCAGTCCTATAGTAATTTCTCTATCAGTGAAATGATAATAGCAACAATAATAAATACATTTAGAAATTACGAGCCTTGGTAATTAACAAATCTGAAAGCCAATGCAAGCATATCTAATATAGATGGAAAGGTCTCCAACATCAGGAGAAAATCATGTTTTCCCCTACTTCAACCTTCTTCCTGCCTCTCTTCAACCTCCAAAGTCCAGATAATCTAATGTCTCAGCTTGTCCAGCAGAGTCCCATTTTATGTCTGTTGTTCCAGCATAAATGTTAATAGGACAGCCTATTACACACGAAGTGTACCACTTAAGACAATAAATTGCATGTTCACCCACCTGAGGGACTTTTCTTAGCTGATCATTCACCTCATTAAGATTACAAAGAGCCCTGCATGATTTTCAGATAAGAAAAAAAAAAAGACTGACCTTTTTTTTTTCAAGTATTACAAGCCCCAATTTCCCTGAAAATAGAATCAGAAATTTAAAAATTTATTTTTCTTTTGATTGACCACAATGTGTCTCACTGGCTCTGTCCGGAAGACAATTATTTGAGATAGTTTGATTTCTCTGAGATGAACTTTGTTGGGACGTGAAGAACTAAGCATAAGAAGCAAGACAAATTGGGGGAAATCAATGGCTGAAAATATGGGTGGGGCCTATCATTACTATTGTCAGGGGAAGGGGGAAGTGACCAAAAATACCATAAGAAATATACTTCAGGCATGGATCAATTTTCTGCCACTGATTTTTAATTTTACCTTCTTTTTCCCCTTGTTGATGGCATCATGATTATCCTGCATTGCAGCAGCATGGTGATTAAAAACACACAACTTGGGCTGGGTGCAGTGGCTCGTGCTTGTAATCCCAGTACTTTGGGAGGCTGAGGCGGGTGGATCCCTTGAGTTCAGGAGCTCAAGACCAGCCTGGGCAACTTGGTGAAACCCCATCTCTCCCCAAAATACAATAGCCAGGGGTGGTTGTGCTAATTTTTGTGTTTTGGGGGGATATGGGGATTTCACCATGTTGCCCGGGGACTGGTGTTGAACTCTGAGCTTGAGTCTTTGGTCCCAGCTACTCAGGAGGCTGAGGCACAAGAATCACTTGAACCTGGGAGGCAGAGGTTGCAGTGAACTGAGATCGCACCACTGCACTCCAGCCTGGGTGACAGAGCGAGACTCCATCTCAAAACAAAACAAAACACACAGAATCTGGAGCCAGACAGCTCTGTTCATGTTCACCCTCCAACATGTACTAGCCATGTAACTTTGGGCAAACTCCTTAATATTGCTGAGCCTCATTTTCCTCCTGTGGTAAAAATGGGGCTAACAACCTATTTCATAGGGTATACACCAAGATTAAATAAGGTAATATGTGTAAAGCTCTTAAAATAGTACCTGGTGCTTAGTAAGTGCTTTTGTGCAAACTTTTATTTTACTTTTACTTTTATTTTACTTCAGGACTATTACAATAACAGAGTAGATCTAGGATTTCTCCTGATTCTAGCTTTAAATAAAATTAATTGGTCCATCTTCTGTAGCAAGGGTACTGTTATTATTGTTATTACTAACATTTTCTTTTGATTCATTCTACTGAAAATTTTTTTAATGTTAATGTGTTGTCTCCTTGAATTTTCACTGTTCAACGTTTACTTTCACACATATGACTAACCATGGCTCAAAACACATATGTACAGTTGAAGTGAAAGATGGGTTTTTGATTTAATGGCAAAAAAATTAATCAGTGGTAAGATAAGAACCCTTTAATGAGTGCTATTCTTTAAAGGGATGATATTTCTATCACTATTATATGTTGATTTATAATCACTATTATATACTCTCTCTGATGTAATTTATACACATTATGGTGGGCAGAAGAAATGAGATGGGCCATTGTGAATCAGTGGTTTAGAAATAAGCATATGTCATGAATAGAATAATGTTCCTGTTTCTCAAGGAGCACGGTATGAAGAAATAATTGTTTTGAAATGTAAGATTCAGACAAGATGTCTGATTTAAATTGTATAAAGCTTATTTACCACCACTGGCAAAAATAAGAGGTGAAAGACCTTCTGGGTCATGCAAGTGTCCTTTTAACCGGGAACCATGGAGACAGGCACCATAGAAACAGGTAAATCTCATATTTGACTTTTTGAAGCTTTCATACAATTCCTTTAGCTTTGTCCGTGGAAATTCACGGCGAAATATGAGATAAGTATCTAGATGTTTCAAAATTTTAAACCACACTTCATTTTCTCTTTAAAGCGAATATGATTTTAAACATGATTTTAGGATAATTGTCTCAGTTCTTCAAAGAAGCTGTAGAAAGTATGTTGGCAGATGTTACAATCAAGAGGTTTCTGTTGATTAGTCTTTAGGGACTGGAATGATGAAGGAGGCTCAAAATAAATAAATCATAGTAGTTAATGTGTCCCATTTCCCTCTTTAAGGCCTTATCTAATGCAAAAAGTTTCCCTAAAACATTGAAAAAGCCATATTTTTCTTCTATAGAAATACAAGATAGAGGTTATTGAACATAGAAAAAAATCTAAGATCAAAAGTGCCTCCTGAATAATCAAAAAGAGAGAAAGGCAAATTTATTATGCTTCTGTAATGTTAATTATTACATTTAGTCCCTCCAAAAAGTGATTATCCACAGACTATATTTGTGGAACCACCAGATAGTTTAAGTAACTAATATGTCTCACTCCCTAAGCATTCTGCACAAGTCAGAGTTGTTTTACGTTTCTTCAGATATGGCATTGGCTAGCTTTTATGTAGTACTCCAGGACTACAATCATAACATCAGAGCAGTCCTGAGATTCCTTTTGATCCTAGCTTTTGATCATAGTAATCAATAGATCCATGTACTCTAAGTAGTTAAGTACCTGATGCTTCTGGGCCTCCGCTGATTGTGCTACCATGGAGAGGATTGGTTTGAGGAATCTGACTACAATTACCAGCCAAAGAGTTATTACAGTCATTTTCTCACGTCACAGCTGCTGCCTCCATCTCAAGAATGGCTCCTGTACACAATCAGTTTCAATTCATCCTGGCAGAATTACATGGAGAAGTGGTGAAGATTCATCTGTTTTAAGAGACTTGGCCTTAATTTTGCTTAAGTATGTATGTTTAGCATGAAAAGTCTCTGAGTGTTGCCTCATAAAATTGAGGGTAGTAAAGAAGTTAAAGTGATGGATATTATGATGAGTTCTATCACACTCCCAACTCCTAATTTCCCTTGCTATAGTATCTTGGTGCCCTCTCAATGTGTTTCTGTAGATGTCAGGAAATACCTCTTTATACATGGCTTAAGCCATATAGTGATCTATCCTTCTTACAGGAAAGGAGTACACTGAGATTATTATCAATGTTCTGAAGAAACTTGGGCAAGGGTCACTGAATACTTTCTTATAAAATATCTGTTTTGTTTGCTCTGAAGGAAACGAAATAACCCTACTTGGATCTCCTTTGTTTAGAAAGCCTACTTTCTTTTCTTTTTCAATTTTTTTTAAATTATACTTTAAGTACTGGGACACATGTGCAGAACGTGCAGGTTTACCACATAGGTATACATGTGCCATAGTGGTTTGCTGCACCCATCAAGCTGTCATCTACATTAGGTATTTCTCCTAATGCTATCCCTCCTCTTGCCCCCCATTCCCGACAGGCCCCAGTGTGTGATGTTCCCTCCCTGTGCCCATGTGTTCTCCTTGTTCAGTTCCCACTTATGAGTGAGAACATGCGGTGTTTGGTTTTCTGTTCTTGTGACAGTTTGCTGAGAATGATGGTTTCCAGCTTCATTCATGTCCCTGCAAAGGACACAAACTGATCCTTTTTTATGGTTGCATATTATTCCATGGGGTATATGTGCCACATTTTCTTTAACCAGTCTATCATTGATGGGCATTTGGGTTGGTTCCAAGTCTCTGCTATTGTGAATAGTGCTGCAGTAAACATATGTGTGCATTTGTCTTTATAGCAGCATGATTTATAATCCTTTGGGTATATACCCAGTAATGGGATGGCTGGGTCAAATGGTATTTCTGGTTCTAGATCCTTGAAGAATCACCGTACTGTCTTCCACAATGGTTGAACTAATTTACACTCCCACCAACAGTGTAACAGCATTCCTTTTTCTCCACATCCTCTCCAGCATCTGTTGTTTCCTGACTTTTTAATGATCACCATTCTAACCGGCATGAGATGGTATGTCATTGTGGTTTTGATTTGCATTTCTCTAATGGCCAGTGATGATGAGCTTTTTTTCTTGTTTGTTGGCTGCATAAATGTCTTTTTTTGAAAGTCTCTGTTCATATCCTTCTGCCACTTTTTGATGGGGTCATTTGTTTTTTTCCTGTAAATTTGTTTAAGTTCCTTGTAGATTCTTGATATTAGCCCTTTGTTAGATGGATCGATTGCAAAAATTTTCTCCCATTCCGTAGGTTGCCTGTTCACTCTGATGATAGTTTCTTTTGCTGTGAAGAAGCTCTTAGTTTAATTAGATCCCATTTGTCAACTTTGGATTTTGTTGCAATTGCTTTTGGTGATTAGTCATGAAGTCTTTTCCTATGCCTATGTCCTGAATAGTACTGCCTAGGTTTTCTTCTAGGGTTTTTATGGCTTTAGGTCTTATGTTTAAGTCTTTAATCCATTTTGAGTTAGTTTTTCTACAAGGTGTAAGGAAGGAGTCCAGTTTCAGTTTTCTGCATATGGCTAGCCAGTTTTCCCAACACCATTTATTAAATAAGGAATCGTTTCCCCATTGCTTGTTTTTGTCAGGTTTGTCAAAGATCAGATGGTTGTACATGTGTGGCATTATTTCTGAGGCCTCTGTTCTGTTCCATTGGTCTATATATCTGTTTTGGTACGAGTACCATGCTTTTTTGGTTACTGTAGCCTTGTAGTACAGTTTGAAGTCAGGTAGTGTGATGCCTCTAGCGTTCTGTTTGCTTAGGATTGTCTTGGCTATACAGCTCTTTTTTGGTTCCATATGAAATTTAAAGTAGTTTTTTCTAATTCTGTGAAGAAAGTCAATGGTAGCTTGATAGGGATAGCATTGAATCTATCAATTACTTTGGGCTCTATGGCCATTTTGATGATATTGATTCTTCCTATCCATGAGCATGGAATGTTTTTCCATTTGTTTGTGTCCTCTCTTATTTCCTTGAGCAGTTGTTTGTAGTTCTCCTTGAAGAGGTCCTTCACATCCTTTGTAAGTTAGATTCCTAGGTATTTTATTCTCTTTGTAGCAATTGTGAATGAAGGTTCAATCATGATTTGGCTCTCTGCTTGACTATTACTAGTGTATAAGAATGCTTATGATTTTTGCACATTGATTTTGTATCCTGAGACTTTGTTGAAGTTGCTTTTCACCTTAAGGAGATTTGGGGCTGAGACGATGGGGTTTTCTTTTTTTTGAGATGGAATCTCACTCTGTTGCCCAGGCTGGAGTGCAGTGGCACGATCTCGACTCACTGTAAGCTCCACCTCCCAAGTTCACGCCATTCTCCTGCCTCAGCCTCCTGAGTAGCTAGGACTACAAGTGCCTGCCATCATGCCTGGCTAATTTTTTTTGTATTTTTAGTAGAGACAGGGTTTCACCGTGTTAGACAGGATGGTCTTGGTCTTCCGACCTTGTGATCCGCCAGCCTCAGCCTCCCAAAGTGCTGGGATTACAGGCATGAGCCACCGTGCCTGGCCGACGATGGGGTTTTCTAAATCTACAATCATGTCATCTGCAAACAGAGACAATTTGACTTCCTCTCTTCCTATTTGAATATCCCTTATTTCTTTCTCTTGCCTGATTACCCTCGCCAGAACTTCCAATACTATGTTGAATAGGAGTGATGAGAGAGGGCATCCTTGTCTTGTGCCGGTTTTCAAAGGGAATGCTTCCAGCTTTTGCCCTTTCAGTATGATATTGATTGTGGGTGTGTCGTAAATAGCTCTTATTATTTTGAGATACGTACCATCAACACCTAGTTTATTGAGAGTTTTTAGCATGAAGCGGTGTTGAATTTTATCGAAGGCCTTTTCTGCATCTATTGAGATAATCATGTGGTTTTTGTCATTGGTTCTGTTTATGTGATGGATTACGTTTACTGATTTGTATATGTTGAACCATCCTCGCATCCCAGGGATGAAGCTGACTTGATCGTGGTGGATAAGGTTTTTGATGTGCTGCTGGATTCTGTTTGCCAGTATTTATTGAGGATTTTTGCATTAATGTTCATCAGGAATATTAGCCTCAAATTTTCTTTTTTTCTTGTGTCTCTGACAGGTTTTGGTATCAGGATGATGCTGGCCTCATAAAATGAGTTAGGAAGGAGTCCCTCTTTTTCTATTGTTTGGAATAGTTTCAGAAGGAATGGTACCAGCTCCTCTTTGTACCTCTGGTAGAATTCAGCAGTGACTCCATCTGGTCCTAGGCTTTTTTTATTTGGTAGGCTATTAATTGCTGACTCAATTTCAAAACTTGTTATTGGTCTGTTCAGGGATTCAACTTCCTCCTGGTTTAGTCTTGGGAGGGTGTATGTGTTCAGGAATTTATCCATTTCTTCTAGATTTTCTAGTTTATTTGTGTAGAGGTGTTTATAGTATTCTCTGATGGTAGTTTGTATTTCTTTGGGATCAGTGGTGACATACCCTTTATCATTTGTATTGAGTCTATTTGATTCTTCTCTTTTTTCTTATTAGTCTGGCTAGCAGTCTATCTATTTTGTTAATCTTTTCAAGAAACTAGCTCCTGGATTCATTGATTTTTTTGAAGGGTTTTTCCTGTCTCTATCTCCTTCAATTCTACTTTGATATTAGTTATTTCTTGTCTTCTGCTAGCTTTTGAATTTGTTTGCTCTTGCTTTCTAGTTGTCTTAATTGTGATGTTAGGGTGTCGGTTTTAGATCTTTCCCACTTTCTCCTGTGGGCATTTAGTGCTAGAACTTTCCCTGTAAACACTGCTGTAGCTGTGTCCCAGAGATTCTTGTAAGTTTTGTCTTTGTCCTCATTGGTTTCAAGAACTTATTTATTCTGCCTTAATTTCATTATTTACGCAGTAGTCATTCAGGAGCAGGATGTTCAGTTTCCATGTAGTTGTCTGCAGTTTTGAGTGAGTTTCTTAATCCTGAATTCCAATTTGATTGCACTGTGGTCTGAGAGACTGTTTGTTACGATTTCCATTCCCTTGTATTTGCTGAGGAGTATTTTACTTCCAATTATGTGGTCAATTTTAGAATAAGTGTGATGTGGTGCTGAGAAGAATGTATATTCCATTGATTTCTGGTGGAGAGTTCTGTAGATGTCTGTTAGGTCTGCTTGGTCCAGAGCTGAGTTCAAGTCTTGAATATCCTTGTTAATTTTCTGTCTCATTTATCTATTATTGACAGTGAGGCGTTAAAGTCTCCCACCATTATTGTGTGGGAGTCTAAGTCTCTTCGTATGTCTCTAAGAACCTGCTTTATGAATCTAGGTGCTCCTGTATTGGGTGCATATATATGTAGGATGGTTAGCTCTTCTTGTTGCATTGAGCCCTCTACCATTATGTAATGCCCTTCTTTGTCTTTTTTCATCCTTGTTGGTTTAAAGTCTGTTTTATCAGAGGCTATGATTGCAACCCCTGCTTTTTTTTTTTTTGCTTTCCATTTGCTTGGTAAATCTTCCTCCATCCCTTCATTTTGAGCCTATGTGTGTCTTTGCATGTGAGATGGGTCTCCTGAATACGAAACACTGATGGCTCTTGACTCTTTATCCAATTTGCCAGTCTGTGTCTTTTATTTGGGGCATTTAGCCCATTTACATTTAAGGTTAATATTGTTATGTGTGAATTTAATTTTGTGATTATGATGCTTGCTGGTTATTTTGCCTGTTAACTGATGCAGTTTCTTTATAGTGTTGATGGTCTTTACATTTTGGTATTTTTTTGCAGTAGCTGGTAACAGTTTTTCCTTCCCATATCTAGTGCTTCCTTCAGGAGCTCTTGTAAGGCAGGCCTGGTTGTGGCAAAATGCTTCAGCATCTGCTTGTCTGTAAAGGATTTTATTTTTCCTTCACTTATGAAGCTTAGTTTGGCTGGATATGAAATTCTGGGTTGAAAATTCTTTTCTTTAAGAATGTTGAATATTGGCCCCCACTCTCTTCTGGCTTGTAGGGTTTCTGCAGACAGATCCACTGTTAGTCTGCTGGGCTTCCCATTGTGGATAACCCAACCTTTCTCTCTGGCTTCCATTAACATCTTTTTCCTTCATTTCAACCTTGGTAAATCTGATGATTATGTGTCTTGGGGTTGCTCTTCTCGAGGAGTATCTTTGTGGTGTTCTCTGTATTTCCTCAATTTGAATGTTGGCCTGATTTGCTAGGTTGGGAAATTCTCCTGGATAATATCCTGAAGAATATTTTCCACCTTGGTTCCGTTCTCTCCGTCATTTTCAGGTACACCAATCAAACGTAGGTTTAGTCTTTTCACATAGTCCCATATTTCTTGGAGGCTTTGTTCATTTATTTTCATTCTTTTTTCTCTAATCTTGTCTTCACACTTTATTTCATTAAGTTGATCTTCAATCTCTGATATCCTTTCTTTGGCTTGATTGATTCAGCTACTGATACTTGTCTATGCTTCACCAAGTTCTCATGCTGTGTTTTTCGGCTTCATCAGGTCATTTATATTCTTCTCTAAACTGGTTATTCTAGTTAGCAATTCCTCTAACCTTTTATCATTGTTCTTAGTTTCCTTGCATTGGGTTTGAACATGCTCCTTTAGCTTAGAGGAGTTTGTTATTACCCACCTTCTGAAGCCTACTTTTGTCAATTCGTCAAACTCATTCTCCGTACAGTTTTGTTCTCTTGCTGGCAAGGAGTTGTGATCCTTTGGAGAAGAGGCATTCTCGTTTGTGGAATTTTCGGCCTTTTTACATTGGTTTATCCTCATCTTTCTGGATTTATCTACCTTTGGTGTTTGATGTTGGTAACCTTCAGATGGGTTTTTGCATGGGGGTACTTTTTGTTGATATTGATTGCTATTGCTTTCTGTTTATTGCTTTTCCTTCTAGCAGTCAGGACCCTCTGCTGCAGGTCTGTGGGAGTTTGCTAGAGGTCCACTCCAGACCCTGTTTGCCTGGTTATCACCAGCGGACGCTGCAGAACAGCAAAGATTGCTGCCTGCTTCTTCCCCTGAAAGCTTCGTCGCAGAGGGGGACCCACCAGATGCCAGCCAGAGCTCTCCTGTATGTGGTGTCTGTTGACCCCTGCTGGGAGGCATCTCTCCGTCAGGAGGCATGGGGGTCTGGGACCCACTTGAGGAGGCAGTCTGTCCCTTAGCAGAGATTGAGGGCTATGCTTGAAGATCAGCTGCTTTCTCCAGAGCTGGCAGGCATGAACATTTAAGTCTACGAAGCTGCCCACAGCCAGCCCTTCCCCCAGGTGCTCTGTTCCAGGGAGATGGGAGTTTTATCTGTAAGCCCTTGACTGGGGCTGCTGCCTTTCTTTCAGAGATGCCCTGCCCAGAGAGGAGGAATCTAGAGAGGCAGTCTGGCTACAAGGGCTTTGAGCGCTATGGTGGACTCTGCCCAGTTCGAGCTTCCCAGGGACTTTGTTTACACTGTGAGGGGAAAACCGCGTACTCAAGCCTCAGCAATGGTGGGCGCCCCTCCCCCAACCAAGCTCGAGAGTCCCAGGTTGGCTTCAGACTACTGTGCTGGCAGCAAGAATTTCAAACCAGTGGATCTTGGCTTATTGGGCTCCATGGGGGTTGGATCCGCTCTGCAAGACCACTCGGCTCCCTGGCTTCATCCCCTTTTCCAGGTGAGTTAATGGTTCTGTCTCACTGACATTCCAGGAAAGCCTACTTTTTGGATATATGTTCTCTAATCTATTTAGAAGGGACTTGTCCCTTTGTTTAAGGCCTGGTGGGATTTCTTCTGGGTGAAGTTTAATCGGATTAGTCTATGAGAAGCTTGTGAGTTTTCATTAGCAACCATCTGACCCAGAAAGTCTATAAAAAGTATATGTCTCCCTTTTGCTGAGACACTTACCTGAGTGTCCCTACAGAAGACCAATTATGGGTTGTAGGCAAAATCTGTCTTTGTACCCTCTCATCACCAAATAAATTATTCCATGTCTGATCCTCACGGCTACTTGAACTGATTCCCACTTTCTGGAAAACACTGAAAGAAAGCCATAAAGGGAATGCTTAAATCTTTTGAGCATTGTATTTGATAAGAAAAAAAAAGGTGTAAGAAATCATTTGACCCACTTCCATCTCTCCTTACTCTTGTGAAATTTCATGTCTCTAAGATGTAAAGAAGATAAAGGGTCAACCTCTAATAAAGGAAGCTTTCCTAATTTTCCAAGAACTATTCTGTTTGTGTTGTTCCCTCTAGTGCATTGTTAAAGTTTTCCTCCACTGCTTTTCCAGTTAATGATCTTGAGGACAATATCCCTTCCACTGATCTCTAGTTTGACAGACAGCAGAATGAAGTTGTGTCTTCTCACTATTGCCTCTTGAACAGAGAGAGGAAAAAGGGAAAAAAAAAATTCCATCTTCAATGAAGACAGGAAATGGCTATGACCCCATACCACAAAATTATTAGAATAACTTGCCAAGTCTTGAGGGACAATACCAAGGAGAGACACACACTCTGTAGAATTCTGGCAATGTTTCAGCAACAGCAGACACTGCTGGTTGTCTAATGGAAAACTACGTTTTTTGCCCATTCCCTCCTCAGGCTTTATTCTTCGTCAATAGAGCCTTGGTTTTTGTAAGTATGAGGTGGTCATAAACTTCAGAGACTAATTATGATTAGTTGTAGCCACCGATCATAATTTGTCCTGGTTTGAGAATGAGAAGTGACACAATTCTAGAAAATGTATGCAACAGTGTGCTTCTGGGAAACATTTGCTCACTTTAAAAAGGGACACAGGGGCCAGGCACGGTGGCTCACGCCTATAATCTCAGCACTTTTGGAAGCCAAGGCAGGTGGATCACCTGAGGTCAGGAGTTCGAGGTCCCCCTGGCCAGCATGGTGAAACCCCATCTCTACTAAAATTAGCCGGGTGTGGTGATGTGTGCCTGTAGTCCCAGCTACTCGGGAGACTGAGGCAGGAGAATCACTTGAACTCAGGAGGCAGAGATTGCAGTGAGCCGAGATTGCACCACTGCACTCCAGCCTGCATGACAGAATGAGACTCCATCTCAAAAAAAAAAAAAAGGGACACAAATAAGGATAAGCCCCTTTAGGGTCTCTGGATAGCAGTATCTGCATGTAAGGCCTGGAAATATGGCACCTGGGACCACAAAGGGAGCCAGCCTAAGGGGAAAGTGAGTGTGCCCAATTTGGCAGTCAGAAAAGATGCAGAGGATTTGAGTGTTTCATAAGGTCTCTGTTCCACTGAATAATCACCCTGAAAATGCTTTTCTCTTCATTCTTCAACATGCAAGATAATGCATGTCCTAGTGGTTTCAGCCTTCTTACTCGTAGCGAAAATCATCCTAATATAGCAGGGTCCTCAAACAGTAGGGCTATCTCTGATGGATCCAACACTCCTTTACTATTATAATGACAAAATCTAGGGGTGAAGATTATCTGTGGAAGCATCCTTTAACCCTGGTTCTTAAAACATAAAGGACGAGACATTGTGGGAAAGGGTTGGCTATATATCTATTTGAGCACTAATAAATAATAATCTATTCAGATGTAGTATTAACAAGGAGCAAATGTAGGAGTTATTTAGATCACAATAGAACTATTTAAAAATGTTGATAATTTCAAAATAACAATATAATTAACATACTCTTGAAGGTGAAGTGTGATAGAAAGAAATATAACTAGGTTAAATTTCTGATTTTTCACACTGGAAGTTGATTGATACTGTTGAAAGTAGGCAGATCAAGCAGCAGATGTTTAAATGTATCATTTGAAGATATATACATATATGTATATATATTATGTATTATTTTAAGAGATCTGTAAGAAAAATTTTAATTGACAACATAATAACCCAAATCAAGAGATGAAGTAGAGAAGGAACGTGGGAGAAAATACGAATGTTCCAGTTCATTTACTGTTTAAAAGGGACAATTCATATACACTCTGTAAAAATGAAAGAAATAAGAAGCATTAAAATTATTGTTACAACTTGTAAACATCAACACTACAGGATCTAAAAATAGAGAATGGACTCTCCAAGCTACTGGTTGGGAAGCATACCCAAAACAAAACGTAGAGACAGATCATATATAAAAATTAGACAATTTACAAAGCAGCAATGACAAATCATACAAGAACTAAGAACAAGCCTATCTGTCATGTCAGTAAATGTAAATAAGATGAACTCAAGTTTTAAAAGAAAGAGACTCTCAGATTGGGAGGAAAGCCTCAAGACCTTAGGGGGTTAATGAGGTGCTGACAAGGTATAAGTGGGGAGAATAACCCATCTGTCCCCAGTTTTAAGCTGCACTTGTTTTTTTGTTTTCCCAAGTAGGACTGCTTGTGTTTAGAATTTCACGAAGTCTTTTATGAAAACATTTTTCTTCGTCTTAGGGCTCTGAACCTTTCTGTTGATAATCAAAATTCTATTTCAAGCTGGATTAGAGAGCTACTATGCCATCCTCTCTACTGCTTTGACATTTCCAATCTTTCTCCTGGTGAATACAAACATTCCTTTCCTTTTCTTGCTCCCTCAAAGAAGAGTTTCTGTACTCATCAAGTCATAAGCTATCAACTACCTACCCTATTCAAGAACGTTAAGACCTCGTTTTTAACATTGGTCAGTTGAGATACTCTGTGATTCTAGTATCACAAGAATTCTTCCACATTAATTGAACATCCATTTGCTATCATGAACCAACTGCTGGCATTGCAAAGCTAAATAAGTCTCGATAACACTGCAGGCTGCACGTTATAGGCTATGAGCTTTATGATTAGGTTCAGAAAATAACAAATATATGCCATCAATATGGAAATGAATGCCACTGCAGTCAGATGGACACATCAGCTTCCATGTTTCAACAGACTTGAGTGAGCGAGTTCATTAAAATAGCACATGCTTCTAAAGAGTAAATCAGGTTGACTGACTACAAAAAATCTTTAAAACCTCAGTGTGTATATTTTTAAACTGTTACATCATGGATGGGCAGGTCAAACTCTATTGCTGTTTAAAAGAGCGTTCTCCACCTCAGTGGAAAAGACACCTGGATGATGCAAATAGGTATGGGGTATGTTGCAATTTGTTAGCCATGACAGTTAGTGTGTGAAAGTTTGAGAATGATTTACTGAAAAAAAAAACCAGAACAAATTCAAGGTTATCTACATAACATCACACTCGTGAGTATTTTGATATGCATTATTGAGCTTGAAATAAAGGGGTTTAAGTATAATTATTCCTCAGAGAATCCCAAATAAATCTGTGTATACCCATGGGAATGCGTATAAACCATTGGCTTAAATGCTTATGGTTGAAGAACAACCTAAAAGAAGAGCTTGCAAAGGTGCTGAAAATAAATAGTATAGGGAGATTAGAAACATAAACTGAGAGCCTGCCCCCAAAATGCTTGGATTTCCCTAGCAAGTCTAAAATAGCTATGATTTTTTTTTGAAAGAAAATAAACACCTGGGAAAACTACCATGAACAATGTGTAAATCCCCTCCCTTTGTTTGTCCAAGGAACTACACTGAGCCACGCGAAGAAGCATAAAATCTGTGGAATTTTTGTTCCCTAGGAGGTGGAATACAAAACCCTGAATAAGCTAGGACTGCCGTCTTTCATAACCAACTATAATTTTATTGATTTCCATGTGTTATCCAAGTCTTATTAAGAGAGACGAGAAGTCTGCCAAAGCAAATAGAAAGATGCACATACTGCCATCTGAGTTTTATGTTATGTGGGCTACACCTATTGATGGAATTTAAAATTGGAGGTTGCCAAGAAGCCAGAAGGAAAGTACAGAGTGATTTATGTTCTCAAAACACAAATAATACTCTATATTAAAAATTTCTACTTTTTTCCCTGGAACTGTATTCATCTTTTGGTAATAACATACAATACATTTTTCAACGCAAAATAATGATTTTTATCATTGTAGAGCATTATCTATCAATTATCATTGTAGATGGCTAAATGTGGTCAGTCCTTGACTTATGCTTTTCTTCCCCCATAAATTCCAGTGAAATAGTTTAGATTTTATTATAGTAAAGTTACCCTTTCAGGATTTATATAGAAAATAGTCAAGACTTTTTAAAAAAGCTACAATTATTTAACATTTCATTGAAAAAATCAAAATTTGAACAGACAATAAAGTGGAATCATTTATTTTTGCATATCCTTTGATATTTCCTAGAAGATTAAGGGTCTATATTTATAGGAATCCTCTATAAACCAGTCTTAACTAGTGATTACTCAGCTTCTGTCATGCTAGTTCTGTCTACTCCTTTTACTCACGCATTTGCTATATAATAGAAATCATATTTTCATATAAAGGATCTTAGATACTTTAAAGAATGGATCTTGATTCTCTTTGACATTTTCTTTCTTAGTCTAAATATTTAGAGGTCCTAAAATGTCCTCTATTTTTGAAAATGTGGACACCGTTTCACCTTTCAGTTTTAGGGATGTTTTATTTCTGGATCATGGTGATTGCCTTTTTTTTTTTTTTTCTACAAGAGATGAAAAACAATTTCAAGATCGAATGCTTACATTTAGCTCAGTTTCTATAATTACAAGTGATAAAGGAATTATAGAATCTCACCAATATTTTGCTGAGGAATAAGACAAAGAGATTCAACCAAAAATGATTGAAAGTAGTGATTGGCAAAAACAAATAAATCATGTTTATATTTGTTTCGCTTGGGATTGAACTCGTAGTAGTTAACAGATATCCCTATAAATAAGGGCTTAAACTCAAAGGTATTGTTTGGCTTAAGAGGTAAAACGTTGTTAAGGATTGTGTTAGTTCATTTTTACACTGCTATAAAGGAATACCCAAGGCTGGGTAATTTGTAAAGGAAAGAGGTTTAATTGACTCACAGTTCCACATGGCTGGGGAGGCCTCAGGAAACTTACAATCATGGCAGAAGGGGAAGCAGGCACCCTCTTCACAAGGCAGCAGGAGAGAGAAAGAGTGTATATAGGAGGAAATGTCAAACACTTACAAAACCATCAGATCTCATGAGAACTCACTCACTACCATGAAAACAGCATGGGGGAAACTGCCCCCTTGATTCAATCACCCTCCACCAGGTCTCTCCCTCAACACTTGAGGATTTCAATTCAAGATGAGATTTGGGTGGGAACACAAAGCCTAACCATATCAAGGATAAGTATTGCAGGGCTGGTATGACACCTCAAAACTGTGATTAAAGACACAGACTTTTAGTGTCTTCCTGCTCTGCCTTCCACAACTTGTGGGTTTTGATTCTGTGGCTGAAAGGCTTTTGCATGTCTAAGGTACAGAATCTATCCTCCAGGAAGGAAGAAGAGCACAATACAAAAGGCAAAAGATCAAATGGAACATGGCTGGAAGACTGTCCCTTTGCAAAACTTCCCCAGAGGTCCTGCTGATGGACTTCTGCTCATATCTCATTGGCCAGAACTGGGTCACATGACCATGTCAAGTATAAGCAATCTGAGAAACTGAATCCATCCCTTTAACTTAGCACAATGGTGTGGTGCTCTAAGGTTCTGTTGGTAAGGAGGGAAGGGAATGACAATAGTACCTGCCACAATACCTACAGCATTGAAAGCCTTCAATAAGCTGGTAACATACATGCATACATACACGAATCAAAACACAAATGTTGCTAATTTTATTTGTATATTTCATTGAAAGGTGCTGTTTTCACCATCCATCCATTTATATAATATTTAAAATATCAGTAATAATTACATGCATTTTTAAAACTTATAAGCAAACATATAGTTACTTATTTCATATTTTTGTGTTGATAGCCTACACAAGGATTTTGTTTTAAAATATTAAATGAAATACGTCAATATAAGTATCAATCAAATGAAAGGGAAAAAATAATGGATGAGTTATTCTTAATTTCCATATCCTTTTATGAAGTTGTACAAAAGTGTGGAAAACAAGAGCATCAGCTGATTCAATTAAACCTGAATAATAATAATGGCCACTATTGATTGAGTCCTTGTATGTGACAGAAACATCAGATATTTTAATTAACTTACCCTCACAGCCCTTTAAAGAGTCAAGATTTTTCACTCCATATTCTAGATGAGGAACTTGAGGCAGAGAATGATTAAGTCAGTTGTCTAAAGTTATGCAATTAAATAGCAGAGCTAGGATTTAAACTCAGGCTTTTTGGACACAGAGACCACACTTAACCCCTATGCCACAATGATTAAATCCAAAATGTTATAGCGTTTATTTAGCAACTCTTTGCATGCTTTGTGACAAATAAGAGTATATTAGTAGAGACTAAAATAAATAATTTTTAAAGTGTGTAAGGATCCAACCTTCCATTTCCAGGGCATATTTGTTTTATCTGGGTTGTCAAAGTAGCATCTAAGATAGACAGAACATTGCTTGAAGAATGAAATGAAATTTAAACAGGATGAATATTATCTTCCTGCATTTATGTTCAAATATCATGGCAGAAATATATGGAAAAAAGTCTGATACAATGCATTTATAAAATACTTGTAGTATTTGCCTAAAATAACATACATGGAAGTGCTTTCAATATTTCAGTTGCTATATAAGTGATATATATTTTTAATAAACTTCAATCACTGTAAATCTAACAGGCTCATCTTACCATGTAGATGGGAAAAGAGAAAATGATGAAGTTGTTTTAGCAAGAAAAATAGAGGCTCCATAAATTTGTTGAGAAACTACTTTTTTCCAGACACTTGCTGGGAATGCAAAGATCACAAGACGCAATCTCTGTCCTTAAAGTATGCAGAAATTAATGGGACAGAAACCATTAACAGATAATTTCAAAAGCCTAAGAACTGTGATCAAGATAATCCCAGTCTTATGAGGTCACAGATAAGCCTGTACACCAAACTCAGGGAAGTAGAGACAGTTTTATGACTGTCCAATGGTTTATTTCACATTTCGAACACTGGGTTAGAGTCAGGCAGAGGAGGGGGAGGTGGATGCGTGCTCCAGGGACAGATGGCATTAAGAGCAAGGCCTGTGGAGATGCCGTAGCAGTTCCGAGTTGATTGACAAAATCATGGAGGGGAATGGGGTGACAAGGGCACGGGAAGTAAAGGAAGAGCCTCGTCAAAGTGCTTAATGCTTTATACTGTTGGGGATGATAAACTACAAGAAGGTTTTAATCCAGAAAAGGTCATTGTTAAATTTTTGTTAAGCGTTTACCAGGCAAGTCACTTTGCTATTTGGAGCCTCAGTTTTCTTATGTACAAAACAAGAAAATTTATAATTCTTATTTTTAAACATTCTCATTCTTTTAAAAATAAGAATTAAAGAATTCTGCCTTCTACAGCTTTGGGGTTTTGATTCTTGGCTGGGAGGCTTTTGCATGTCTACAAAATGTCTTATTTTTAAAAGAAGAAATTTTGGGGGAAAGGTTAGAATAGATCATTTTGGAGATCGTTTCTGATTAGAAAATTTGGAAAAGGACTTAAATCAAGAAAAATTTTACCCTTCTATGATTCTTAAAGTTTAAAAATTAGACAGAGCTTTAAGCTGTTAGGTCCTTATATAGGACCCACATTCCATTGTCCCCATGCTGCTTAGCTTTAGCTATGTAAAGCAAGGGTAACTTTCAGGCAGGGGTGTGTGTGTGTGTGTGTGTGTGTGTGTCTGTGTGTGTTGGAGAGATGGGGGTGGGGAGGAGAAAGAAGAACTGGAGTCTGCTGTTGAAAGAGAAGCCATATATAAGAGTATTCCAAATAGAATTTCTAAGAAAAATACTCCTAATGATAAAATACCAGATAACCCAATGGATACTGATAACATGACTGACAGGAAAAATGCCTAGAGTTGTTCTGGAAATATATTTTTATGCAGCCCCTTGGTTCTAGAATATTTTTCCTGTTCAAACAGCATCAACAAATAATCGATCATCTGCTTGCTCTGTAGAATATACATGCAAATCAACATTCTCGCCTTGTTTCTCTTTTCTTCTGCGGCTGCTTGACAAGCTAGAGTACAGTCGCAAGTATTCATCTTCCAATACAGCTCTGTCCTTCAGGGCAAGTTTTCAACAAAGTCCTGACAGTTATTAATGCCTCAACGAAGTCTTCTTTACCTTAACAAATGAACACCCAAAAGCACCAAGGAATAACTTTCTGACTTGTGCACGTGCGCACACACACACACAGACACACACACACACAGACACACACACACACACACACTGCCCTCTCTATGCATGCTATCAACCTGTCTTTCCCACACCTTCCACCTGACCTTGCTTTCAATTATAATGCAGTGGTTTATAATATTGTTTAAAAATGCCTTGAGTTCTAAATTGATTGATATTCTTGAAAAACCAATCAAAAATTTTTTAGTCTTACTCTGTCGCCCAGGCTGGAGTGCAGTGGCGTGATCTGGGCTCACTGCAAGCTCCGCCTCCCGGGTTCATGCCATTCTCCTGCCTCAGCCTCCCAAGTAGCTGGGACTACAGGTGCCCTCCACCACGCCCGGCTAATTTTTTGTATTTTTAATAGAGATGGGGTTTCACCGTGTTAGCCAGGATGGTCTCAATCTCCTGACCTCATGATCTGCCCACCTCGGCCTCCCAAAGTGCTGGGATTACAGGCGTGAGCCACCGCGCCCGGCCTCAAAATTGTTTTAAACAAGTATGAATTGTCTGGACCACTGCTCCAAACCTGTTAATTTTGTCCCTTTTGCTTAGTATCTCTTTTTATGAGATTTTTCTAGCGAGTTTATTGAAACTTAGCAGCAGCTATTGTTTCTTATCATATCTTGGTCTATGTGATTCTACTGAAATGACTTACGTAATTTGAAGAAAAATGCCAGTTTTACTGAAATTGGCAATAAAAACACCCATTTGTATTCTTCTCTCTATCAGAGTATATAACACGTATCTGATAGATTTAATAGAGACATAAGGCATATATGTGCTCATATCATTGAAACATTATACATCTGCCCATTATCTATAGTGCATAATTTTATCTGCAGAATAAAATCCAGATGTGCAAATCAGAGTGCTTGTGATAGAAGTACATGCTTAGAGATACATTTGTCATGAAGGCACTGTGATATTCAGAAATCATAATGGGAATATATAAAATGTTTAATCCTCGTGCAGATTGTTTTCTACTGTACTTAAGTTTCCATGCACACACAGTCTATCCATTTGCATCAATGGCTGTCTGGTTATGAACTCAATATACAAATTATCAGCCATTCCGGGTCTGCCTTTTATCTCCAGTCTTCCACTTCAGGCATTCAGTGCAGTAGGTGCCAAGTGATATCAATCATTCTATTTTTGCCATGTCCCTGGTAAGAGGTGGAATTTATTTCCTGATTCAGAAGATAAGCCAGACATGAGTGGGAAAAAAGTGTAAACAGGAAAAATCAAGCCTTGTTGAGAAATCTTTGAATAAACGCAGAACATGTTAAACATCTTTTATTAAGTGCAATTATAGTAAAATTTTAATTATCTAAAATTAGAGAAGGCCGGGCGCAGTAGCTCATGCCTGCAATCCCAGCACTCTGGGAGTCCCAGACAGGCGGATCACCAGAGGTCAGGCAAAATTAGAGGAGGCCAGCGCAGTGGCTCACGCCTATAATCTCAGCACTCTGGGAGGCTCAGGCAGGAGGATAACCAGAGGTCAGGCAAAACCCCATCTCTACTAAAAAAAAAACAAAAACAAAAAATAGCTGGGTATTGTGGCATGCGCCTATAATCCCAACAACTAGGGAGGCTGAAGCTGGAGAATCACTTGAACCCAGGAGGTGGAGGTTGCAGTGAGCCGAGATAGCACCACTGCCCTCCAGACTGGGTGACAGAGCCAGACTCCGTCTTAAATAAATAAATAAAATAAAACAAAATAAAATTAGAGGAGAAAGGATAATAAAAATTAATATGGAATTGCAAAGAAATTTAAATTTTCTTTGCACTCTAAAGCCAAGTGTGTTATTTTATGTAGGCACCTAATTTAATTGGGAGATTGCTCATATTAAGACCTTCTACGTCACAATGGTATTAGATCTATTCTGCAGATCTCTTAAGGCTTTAAGGCTGAAAATTGGTTTGCATTAAGAAATTAAATATCGTTCTTTTTCATTTTCGTACATAATTGAAATCTGAAAATAACTTTAGTGGATTTATTTTGTTTTAAATAAACCAATGTTTTCAAAAGATATCAAGCCCAGCAACTTCTCCCACTGTCTGTTATAAACTGAAAATTATTCATAAGCAATCTGGGGTAGACTAAACAAAAAGTTCAAATGGTGTGTATGGGAATGTATGTGAAGGTGCCGTTGAATTTTTGGTACTAGAAATCCACCCCTGACCTACAGAAACAATATCTGAATACCTTATTTACTGACAAATCTCTCTAAGGCTTGGGTGACCATCAAGTGGCATCTGAACATGAACCATCAGCTCTTCCCAACCAGAGTGCACGGGAAACAACCTTCCTACACAGGAATAAAGCTAAAGTAGCACCAGAGGAGCACGGTAAAAGACATTTCCTCAATCCCAACAAAAGCCACAAATTTCAAGGAGCTAAAAATTACCACAGAATGGAATGTAAATGAGAAGTTGCTTTTTAAAATTGGGTCACTGGAGACAGACAGAACTTGTTGATAAGCAAGTCACAAGTGCAGCCATATGCAAAGCAAGGTAAGTAGACCATCTCTTAATGGATGGTTTGGCATGCTCTCAAGAAGAAAAGGAACTCTTAGTGGCCATATTTCGGGACTATTTACCACTAAGGGTAAGCAGGGCAGCCTTACAGAGACCTATTTCACTTGAATGGGTTTTAAGCAAGGACTACAAGCACACAGGTGGTCAAGCAGTACAATCAGATTTTCTTAAAGAGAATTTAACTGTACAACTTGCTTCAGACTAGTTTGAGGAGGTAAGTTGGGAAAAGTTTTGCTAGCTCAATTATGACTCACCTAAAAAAAAAAAAAAAGGCAACAATATACCCTGTCACTGAGCATTTTGAACCTCGTGTTCAAAACCTAGAAAATGCATTCACCACATGCTTCTCTAGCTGCAGTCAGCTTCCGCCTGTCTTCTCTTCCACATTTCCATTTGCTCTTCAAACTGCAATAACTGATTTCAGCCTCCCTGCTCAGTTTTCTATAGGAAATGTGCCTGCACTCAGTAGCCTTTCTGACTTTCTCACAATCGAAAATAGAGACCAGATAATTAGGTAAACAAAGAAAAATGTTCCTCACATTTGCATTTCCTCCAGATAGTGTCAGTTTGCTATTTCTGTTAACAGCAAACTCCTCAAAAAAAAGTAATCAGTACTTGATATCTCTACTTCATCTTCTATTTACACTTCAGTTAACCGTGAGCAAATATCCACCACCAATTCTTGTCCAAGTTTGCCTTCTTTGAGGTCATCAGTGATCTCCTGATTGTAAAATCCAGTTTCATTTAAGTGCTTAATCTTACATGATCTTTCTTGTAGATTGCACATTGCTGGCATTTTCTTCCTTCAAACTCTATAGTCTTTGGCTTCCACCATTGCATAACTTCCTGAATCCCTTTCTGCCTCTTTGCTTTCTCCTTCTTAGTTTTATTCACCCATACTTTAGCTTTTGATCACTCCTTATATACTGGTGGTTCTACATTATTATCTTTCATGCTCTTCTCACTTTCTTCAATAAACTGAATTATTATTAACTATTATTACGTATACTAGACACCCTATATCCGCTAGGATATAAACATGTCATATATCCTAAAACTAAATACAGTTATGCATTGCTTAATTATAGGGATACATTCTGAGAGATGTGTCATTAAGTGATTTTGCCATTGTGTGAACATCATGGAGTATACTTATGCAAAACTAGATGGTACAGCCTACTACACACCTAGGCTGTATGGCATAGCCGATTGCTCCTAGACTACAAACCTATACAGCATGTTACTATACTAAATACCATAGGCAACTATAACACAATGGTATTTGTATACATAAATGTACCTAAACATAAAAGTGATACAGTAAAAATATGGCATAAAAAATAAAAAATGATATATGTCTATAGGACACTTACCATGAATGGAATTTGCAGATGAGAATTGCTCTGGGTGAGCCTCTGGGTGAGTGGTGAGTGAATGTGAAGGCTTAGAATATTACTATACACTACTGTAGGTTTTATAAGCACTGTACACTTAGGCTGCAATAAATTTATAATTTTTTTAATAAAAAAATTAACATTAACTTACTGTAACTTTTTTACTTTATAAACTTTTAAAGTTTTTTTAACTTTTTATAGGTTAAAACACAAACACATTTACAGCTATACAAAAATTTTTTTGTTTATGTCCTTACTCTGTAAGCTTTTTACTATTTTTGAAATTTCAGTTATTTTTAAATTTTAAAACTCTTTTGTTAAACAAAAGACACAAACATTCACATTGGCCTGGGCCTACACAGGGTCAGGAGCATCAATATCACTGTCTTCCACATCCACGTCTTGTCCCACTCAGAGGTCTCCAGGGACAATAGCATATACGGAGCTGTCATGTCCTATGCTAACAATGCCTTCTTCTGGAATACCTCCTCAAAGATCTGCCTGAGGTTGTTTTACAGTTAATTTTTAAAAATATAAGTAGAAAGTATTCACTTTAAAACAACATTAAAAACAACAGTATAGCAAATACATAAGCCAGTAACATAGTCATTTATTATCATTATCAAGTATTATGTATTGTACATAATTGTGCTATGCTTTTATATGACGAGACTGGCAGCACAGTAAGTTTGTTTACGTCAACATCATCACAAATGCATGAGTGATGCATTGAACTATGATATTGTGATGGCTATGACATTGCTAGGTGATAAAAATTTTTCACCTACATTATAATCCTCTGGGGCCACCATCATATATTCTATCCCCATTATTGACTAAAATGTCACTATCTTATAATTATATAGGCAATCTTTTCCTTCTCTGTTAATTTCTCATCTTATTTAATGACAAGGCTTCCCACACCAGATGCTAATACCAATATTTTTAATTTATCCTTTTCCCTATCATATTGTGTCAAGTCTAAGTGCTAATAATTCTAACTGTTTTCTCATCTTCACTAACTCTTCCTTAGGGCTTAGGTACCTATAATACCTCATCTGAACTACTACTGAATAAGCTATTAATTGTCTTAAAATTATAACAGCAAATCCAATCATGACATATCTCTGTCTTTAAAGGTTTTCAAGCAGCTTGACATTGCTAAAGTCTTAAACCTGTGCCTTTTTGTAGTCAACAAGCTTGTCTATCACTTGAATCCTGACAGCTGTTCTCTCTTAAAGTCCTCTCCTTACTCATGCCTGAGGTTACAGTCATACAAAATGATTCCTTAGCTAATCACATTCAGTGTGTTTAATTGTACTGCTCCCCTTGGATACATCAGTTCTAATTGGTTAATGGGTTCCAAGTCTTGAATCAAATATCCTTCTCCCTGTGAAGCTTTTCCTAACTCCCCATCATCCCTCCTTAAGGGTCCTGTGGCACATTGAACACAAAATTAATGACTTCAAGACTGTAAGCATTTTGACAGTGCGGACTGAGTTCATCATGCTTTCCCCAGCTCTTACTGCAATGCTGAATAGAAGACATTAAGGCCAAATAAATACTATTGAATGAATAAACAAGTTTCAGATGTTCCTAGGGAAACAATTGGTCATGAGAAATTATGTTAATTCTATTAAGTGATCTAATATTTAACATTGCTAAAATAATTCACTTAATGCTTGATAAACACTATGTGCTGAGTCTTATGAAATGTGGAGATACAGTGAACAGAGTCCTTGCCCTCATTGAGAGAGCCACTCTCTTACATGGGGATTTAAATGCAAGCTCACCACATACTAGCTGGGTACTCTTGAGGGGGGTGTTTAACTTTTCTATTTCTTACTCTTTTCACCGATAAAATGGTCACCATATAAAACCTACTTGAGAGAACTGTTGTAAATATTAAATGAAGAAATATCTCTAAAATGGTTTTTTACTATCTAACAGATAAGTGTTCAAGAAATATAATAGGCCAGACACGGTGGCTCATGCCTTTAATCCCAGTGCTTTGGGAGGCTGAGGCAGGCAGATCACGAGGTCAGGAGTTTGAGACCAGCCTGGCCAACATGGTGAAACCCCACCTCTACTAAAATTACAAAAAAATTAGTTGGGCGTGGTGGCGTGCACCTGTAATCCCAGCTACTTGGGAGGCTGAGGCAGGAGAATTGCTTGAACCCAGGAGGTGGAGGTTGCAGTGAGCCAAGATCATACCATTGCACTCTAGCCTGGGCGACAGAGCAAGACTCCGTCTCAAGAAAAAAAAAAAAAAAAAAAATATATATATATATATATATATATATATGTACACACACACACACACACATATATATTATTATTACAATGTTAAGTATAAAGTATTAAAATATAGTTAAGTATCAGATATAGTAAGTATAGTATAGTATAATGTTAAATAAAGTGATTTTATTCAACTATCAACAGAAAAAAATGATTTTGGTGGGAATCACATATACTAGTTTGAAAACAAAGACAGGTAGACATGTGGGATTTGTTCATGTCTAGAGCAATGAGAAGAAAGAGCTCAGCTCATCAGTTATCCTGAGCTGAGAAAAATCAGGGTGATATCTATTGCTCTTTTGTTCCAATCTGTTATTCCCTCTAATGGATGAAATGGAGCATGGTGGTAGCTTTAGGGGCCAAAGAGCACAAGCAAATATATATCTTACCAACCGGACACCAGAATCAATCAGAAAAACCAGAAGATTGACTTGAAGAGTTAGAAAAATTCTAGAGCAGAGAGTGATCCTTAGTCAGCTGTACAAGGACATGCCCCACTGTCAGTCAGATAACTAGAAGTCTCACTTCTAGTTACAGCCTAGCATTACTGATTAACATTTAACAGCTGTCCTAGTTCATATCATTTGTTTACTGCTGAAACTGATATTGGTGATTACAATGGGTGGTATGTGCTATTATAAAGCCAGTTTGTTCCAGATACACTTTATTGTTTTTAGTGTGTTTATTGGCCAATTGCTTTATGGCCATTTTTAGTATTCCTTACAACAACAATCTGTAGCTAAAAATGAGTGTGAAGTTTTCCATTCCAAATATACCCTTGTGACTATTAAGTAAAGAATACAAGATTTTGTTCTATGCTGACTATTGAGTCAATCATACCTAAAGTAAAACTCTAAAGTATAAAATTTACAACTTTAACATTTAAGTAAAAACATCCTATTAATCTTTTGGCTTTTATTTTCTTATATAAACATTTCTTGGCAATAGTCAACGCTTCCCAAAAAATTACTTCCAGTTCCTGGCTTTATCTTTACATAAATTTTTTTATGTAGCTTAATGGACTCAAAACATATACAAGTAATAGATAAGGTGTTTAAAAAATTGATACCTATGCTAAGTTTATAGAAACTTGGATATTGCAAAGGTATGTGGTGTTCTAGCCAATATTTACTTTCTAAACAAAAGAGT
The DNA here is from genome assembly GCF_028885625.2 of Pongo pygmaeus. Classification (NCBI taxonomy): domain Eukaryota; kingdom Metazoa; phylum Chordata; class Mammalia; order Primates; family Hominidae; genus Pongo; species Pongo pygmaeus. The sequence goes on along the minus strand of NC_072384.2, from coordinate 49,581,207 downwards.
ATTATGCAAAGAGTAAGATAAATATTATAATGTAGTTAGCGTCTAGAAAATTTGAGAGCATGAGAAGTTAAGATCACTGGGGCCAAGTAAAATTGGATAGTTAAAAAGTTATAAATATGCTATTATAGACCTATAAAATATTGGCATGTAAAACTGTAACTATTTCAAACTGAGGTCATGCTATCACCCTTCACTTTTTCTATAATAAAACAGACCTGTTTTCATAATTACTCAAGGCGTGCACTGGGAAGAACCAGAAAATACTGTGAAATCATTCTTAATCAATAGACTCATAGGCATTATTAAACTCATAACCAAAAGCTATATTTAGTGGCAGTTCCAAATAGTGAATCATTGTGTAGGATTTCTAATCAGACAGCCTGGGTTTTAATCCTACCTCTGCCATTTCTAGCTAAAAAAACACTGGAAATATTATTTAACTTTTTAAGCCACAGTTTTCTAATCTCTAAAGTAAAACATGAATGCTTTAGAAGATGCTGTGATAATGTAAAATGCACGTGTATGATACAGAGTCAGCACCTACGGAAGTTAATGACTCACTTTATTAATATTTTAAATTTTAATATTTCTTAAAACATAAAATGCATTTTACATATTTTATATTATTTCTATTTAAATATTTAAAGACATGCATTATGTTTTTATGTTTAAAATTTTTGTTATTGTTGTTGTTGTTTTGTTTTTTGTATTTTTGAGACTGAGTCTTGCTCTGTCGCCCAGGCTGGAGTGCAATGGTGCGATCTTGGCTCACTGCAACCTCCACCTCCCAGGTTCAAGCTAGTCTCTTGCCTCAACCTCAGTAGCTACTGTTGCCCCAGTAGCTGGGACTATAGGTGTGCACCACCATGTCTGACATTTTTTTTTTTTTTTTAGTAGAGACAGGGTTTCACCATGTTGGCCAGGCTGGTCTCGAACTCCTGAACTCAGGTGATCCACTTGCTTCGGCCTCCCAAAGTGCTGGGATTACTGGCATAAGTCACCGTGCCCAGCCTAAAATGTTTATTTTTGTAGGCAGCACATATTTGTGTCCCGCTTTTTATTCAGTCTGACAATCTGTCTTTAAACTGGTACATGTAGACCATTTACATTTAAAGTGATTATCGATATGGTTGGATTAAAATCTAACATCTTGCTAGCTGTTTCTCTTTGTTATATTTTTCTTTGTTTCTTTATTCTTCCCTATTGGTTTTTTCTTGGGTTAACTGGGCATCTTCATGATTTCATTTTATCTCCTTTATTGACTTACTAGTTAAACCTCTTTTTAAAAACTTTTAAATGATTATCCTGGGGCTTACAGTATACATTTTAAATTAATCTGAGTTTACATTTTAATAACATTATACTGCTTCACATGTGGTGTAAACGTGTTTACAACACAATAGTCCCATTTCCCTCACCCATCCTTTGTGCTATTGTTGTCATTTATTTCACTTTTATATATTGGTTATCTTTTAGAGCAATCTCAAGAAAGAAATAAATTAATTTTTTTCTGTCATTTGTTCCAGTACCTGTTCTCTTCATTTCTCTGTGTAGATTCAAGTTTCTGACTGATATCATAGTTCCTCTGCCTGAAGAATTTTTTTAGCAGTTCTTACAGAATATGTCTAGCAATTAATTGCTTCAATTTTTGTTTGATATGATTTTTGGTTTTCCTTTCACTTCTTTTTACTAAATATAGAATCTGGGTTGACATCCCCTGACGCACACACACTTTCAGATCCCCAGCACTTTCAATATGTCAGTACATTTTCTTTCGTTCTGGATAGTTTCTGATAGGAAGTCTATTTTAATTTTTAGCCTTGTTCCTCTGTAGATAGTATATATATTTTTCTCCTAACTTCACCATTTTCTGACTTTTGTCTTCAAAAGTTTAAATACCATATACCTAGATATGTGCGTGTGTGTGTGTGTGTGTGTGTATGTGTTTGCATGTGTGGTATTTATCCTACTTGGCATTCTGTGAGCTTCTTAAATCTGTGCTTTTATGCCTGTTAATATTGTAAAATTTTATGCCATTTTTTTTTCAAATACTGCTTCTGCCCCATTTTCTCCTTCTTCTCTTTTTGGGATTTCAATTACACGTATGTTACTCAGTCTAGAATTGTCCCATACTATTGGATGCTTTGTTCTTTATTCACTCTTTTCTTTTCTTTATATTCCAGTTTGAATAATTTTCACTGGCCTATCATGCAGTTCACTGATTCTTTCCTCAGCTGTGTGGGCTCTACTGATGAGCCTGGCTTCATAGCTGTTACTATTTGTTTGTTTGTGTCTTTTAGCTTCTCCTTTTGATTCCTTCTTAGATTTTACACTCTCTGCTGAATTAATCTGATCTTACATGTTGTCTACTTTGTTCCATTAAAGCTAATAGCCTGTTAATCATAGTTATTTTAAATTCTCTGTCTGATAGTTCCAATATCTGTGGTGTCATATGCAGTCTGCTCCCAAGGATTACCTTGCCTCTTCAGTGTGTGGGGGGTATGTGTGGGTATTTGTCTTTCACATGCCTTGCAATTTTTAGTTGACAATTAGACATCTTGTGTAGGGCTACAGATACAGAGATAAATCTTTTCTTATGGTTGGAGATGAGCATGCCTTTTCTTCAGCTGGACCTTAACTGTGGGTTCATATTCATCTATTCAGGAGTTGGGCTAAGTTTGGGGGTTTGTTGATGTTATAATACCCCAAGTGCCCCTCAGGCTTAAAATTCCTCTTGTGATACTGTGTATTTAACAGAGATTATTTCATCAATGTCTGTTATTTCATTGGCTTTTAATCTGTCTTTGTACTGCCCCCCAATAATGATCTATTTCTTGCAACTCTTCCGGTTGAATTTCATGGCTATTCTTACTGAGTGTGTTAGGGTGGCAGTGGGGGAAGAGAGGGTTCCCTAACACTCTGATTAAGCCTTAGTCTCAAGCTGGGCTTTGTCCTGACATCTGGAGCTACGACCTCCACGAGTGCTCTGCCTCTCTTTCACCACCAGTTCACCATACTCACTTTTTTCTATCATACTGAGAGGTGACAGCATGCTGGCAGCCCTCGCAGCCCTCGCTCGCTCTCGGTGCCTCCTCAGCCTCGGCGCCCATTCTGGCGGCACTTGAGGAGCCCTTCAGCCCGCCGCTGCACTGTGGGAGCCCCTTTCTGGGCTGGTCAAGGCTGGAGCGGGCTCCCTCAGCTTGCGGGGAGGTGTGGAGAGAGAGGCGCTGTCGGGAACCAGGGCTGCACGCCGCGCTTGCAGGCCAGCGCGTGTTCTGGGTGGGCATGGGCTCCGCAGGCCCCGCATTCGGAGAGGCAGGCCAGCCCGCAAGCCCCGGGCAGTGAGGGGCTTAGCACCTGGGCCAGCAGCTGCTGTGCTGGATTTCTCACCAGGCCTTAGCTGCCTCCCTGCTGGGCAGGGCTTGGGACCTGCAGCCCGCCATGCCTGAGCCTCCCTCGCCCCACCTCCACCATGGGCTCCTGCCTGGCCGAGCCTCCCCGACGAGCACTGCTCCCTGCTCCACAGCGCCCAGTCCCATCGACCGCCCAAGGGCTGAAGAGTGCGGTCGCACTGGGCTGGACTGGCAGGCAGCTCCACCTGCGGCCCGGTGCGGGATCCAATGGGAGAAGCCAGCTGGGCTCCTGAGTCTGGTAGGGACTTGGAGAATCTTTATGTCTAGCTAAGGGATTGTAAATACACCAATCAGCACTCTGTGTCTAGCTCAGGGGTTGTAAATACACCAAAGGACACTTTGTATCCAGCTAATCTAGTGGGGAGGTGGAGAACTTTTGTGTCTAGCTCAGGGATTGTAAACCGCACCAATCAGCACCCTGTCAAAATGGACCAATCAGCTCTCTGTAAAACAGACCAATCGGCTCTCTGTAAAATGGACCAATCAGCAGGATGTGGGTGGGGCCAGATAAGAGAATAAAAGCAGGCTGCCTGAGCAACTCGTTGGGGTGTGCTTACGTACTGTGGAAGCTTTGTTGTTTGCAGTAAATATTGTTGCTGCTTACACTTTGGGTCCACACTGCCTTTATGAGCTGTAACACTCACTGCAAAGGTCTGCAGCTTCACTCCTGAAGCCAGCGAGACCACGAACCCACCAGAAGGAAGAAACTCTGAACACATCCGAACATCAGAAGTAATGAATTCCAGACACGCTGCCTTTAAGAACTGTAACGCTCACCAGGAGGGTCCGTGGCTTCGTTCTTGAAGTCAGTGAGACCAAGCACCCACCAATTCTGGACACAATAGTCATTGTAGCTTCTCAGTGTTTCCTGTTGGTTTTTCCTTTCTTTAGATCTCTAAATATTAGGGCTTCCCACCCTCTGAACTTGAAAGTCTTTTCTTCTATTCGTTAATGATTCCAACATCAATTTTCCAATCCAGACCTTCCCTGTGAACTCTAGACTTACAGATCACCTGTCTTTGTGTATTTCTCCTTTTATGTGTAGTTGATATCTTAAACACTAAACCACAGAATGAACCCTAGTTTAGCCCTCTTAAAAATCTGCTCCCCATCTGTCTTCTCCAGCTCTTTCAAAGGCAACTCTCATTTCGTTGCTTATACCCCAAACCCATGGAGCCATCCTTGATTTTTCTCATGCTCTATATTCAATTAATCAATAAATTTATTTGCCTCTACCTTCAAAATATATCTAAAACTCAAGCTACCATCATGTCTTTTGAAATTTGTAATACCTCTTGTGACAATGAGTACCACTTGACACCTAATAGATTCTTCTTTATCAGTAATAAAATCTGACTTTTAGCTGACACATGGCCTCCTATATAAAAACTGTACTTTCCAGGTATGATGGTTAGTATTAGGTGTCAACTTGACTGGATTGAGGGATGGCTCAGTGGCAGCAAAGCATTAATTCTGCATGTATCTGTGAAGGTGTTGCTAGAGGAGATTGACAGGAGAGTCCGTGGACTGAGGGAGGAAGACCTGCCCCCAATGTGGGTGGGTACCATCTAATGGGCTGCAGGAATACTTAGAACAAAGGAGGTGGAAGAAGGAAGACATTCAGCTTGCTTACTTTTCTTTTTTTCTTTTTCTTTCTTCCTTTTATTTCTCTCTTTCTCTCTCTTTTCCAGAGCAGTACCTCATTTCTCCTCCTGCCCTAGGACATCAAATTCCAGGTTCTTTGGCCTTTGTACTCTGGGACTTGCACCAGTGGCCTTCTGGGAACTCTCAGGCCTTTGGCCTCAGAGTGAGGGTTGTACTGTTTGCTTTCCTGGTTTGGAAACTTTTAGACTTGGAGTGAGTAATGCTACCAAAGGCTTCCCTGGCTGCCAAGCTAGCCATGCTACTGGCTTCTCTCATTCTCCAACTTGCAGACAGCCTCTCATGGGACTTCACCTTTGTGATTGTGTGAGCCAGTTCAATTCTCCCTAATAAACTCCCTTTCTCATATATATATAACCAATAGATATTTGTTCTGTCCCTCTGGAGAACCCTGATTAACACACTAGGCTTTCTTGCATCTAAGTGAGGCCAAATAACTAATTTCTGACCAATGGGAAGTAATCACAAATGTTATGCGAGCTTTGAAGGGGAGGAATATAGATAAAAATGGCTGGAACAAAATTATCTACATATGGGGAAGGGCAGGAGAACCTTATAAAAACACTCAAAATCTTATTCAAATATTGGTGATTTGAATACCAATGACTCATACATTTAATGTTATTTACATCAGATGGTGCAATTAAAATTGATTTAGGACCAAATTTGAGCATGCAACAAAGGTGAACATTCCTTACTCTGTCAAGAAGGGAAAAAGGAAAGAGAGCAAGTAGCATTTATCAAATACCAGGAGCTCTGCTGTGGCTTTTTTCATGTTTCAAGCTTGGTTCTTACAACAACTCTTCTTGGCAGGATTATTACCCATGTTTTATGCAGAGATATGATCAAGGCTCTGGAGGTTCACTTAAAATGGTGCTGAAATGGCAGGGCTTGGTTTGACCTCAGTGAATGAGTGTGAATTTGTTGATTTAAATAATAGATGGGTTTAGTGTAGAATATATTGAATTATCCCTAATGTCCCACATGGTTTTGTTTAGCAGAAATGCACTTTCCACCCCTCAAAATCTCATGGCTTTTTAGTGATGAAATCATATGTGTGGATTCAGTACAGGGTCTGGGACCTAAATAATTTTCTTAGTTCATTTTGGCTACTATAACAAAATACCATAAACTTTAGGGCTTGTAAGCAACAGAAATGTATTTCTCACTGTTCTGGAAACTGGGAAGTTCAAGATCAAGGTGCCAGTAGATTTGGTGTTTAGGGAGGGCCCACTTCTGACTGTAATCTCTATAGCAGAAAAGGGGCAAGGTAGCTCTCTGGGGCCTCTGTTATAAGACCACTAATCCCATTCATGAGGGCTTAGGATATAATCACCATCCAAAGGCCCCACCTTAGACTATCTCATTGGTGTTTGGATTTTCAACATATGAATTTGGAGGGCATTCAGACCATAGCAAAGATGTTTAAGAGAAGCTAATTTTCTGCCCCCCTACACCTTCCCCTTCTAAGGAAGATTATGTAAGAGCTTTGTTATAGATTTTTAAGAAAATATTTGAATATTCGAAGTGTTTGAATGTTTGAAATATATGAAATAAATAAGCGCAAATAAAGCATGCCCTAGAAATGTTTCCCTCAATACTCAGTGTTTGCAATAAGTGTTTGATCTAAGTGTGTTTCAGTTTACTGATTTGCACTGTAAGCCTGAGGGACAAATAATAAAGGTTTGTAAAATAATACCAAGAAAAATGGAAACACAGCTTTCAGATAAGAATGCTTGGTATGGCTCATCTCCTGGTGGAATCACCAGAGCAGGCCCACTGTACATTTCCGCCTGGAGAGTACACCTCCACGACAGCCCACACCTTTCCCCATCCGTACCCTCAAATTATTGGTAAATATAGTGGGCATTTGTCAGCTGTTCATTTGTAGGTAGCTTTGGTGAAGCAGCAGTTTCCTCCTTGCATATGGCTTTAATTTGCATACTGTTATGTATGGCCTTCCAAGTTCCAAGGGGTAAATTCAACTATGCCTCTTTCATAGTAAAATTTTTTTTAGATTTAAATTTCATCAACCTGCTCAAACCTGTAAAGAAAAGCAACAGAACTAAGTCCTTAGTTTATTTTTTTTTCCTTTTTTTTTTTTTTTTTTTTTTGAGATGGAGTCTCGCTCTTTCGCCCAGGCTAGAGTGCAGTGGTGCGATCTTGGCTCACTGCAAGCTCCATCTCCCAGCTTCACACCATTCTCCTGCCTCAGCCTCCCGAGTACCTGGGACTACAGGCGCTCGCCACCGTGCCTGGTTAATTTTTTATATTTTTAGTAGAGACGGGGTTTCACTGCATTAGCCGGGATTGTCTTGATCTCCTGACCTTGTGATCCGCCCGCCTCGGCGTCTGTTTCTAGTTTCTATTTTCTATGTGGAATTTTTAAAAGAACTGTATTTTAATGATAAAGAGGCAAATTCCATTTGGCAGCACTTAGGATACAGGGACCATACTTGGGAAATATTCATTAACATTCAGTAATTTAAGAATCCTTAAGGCCTAATTATCAAAGTGAGTTCAATTACCACAGGCACCCATTCATTTAATTGGCTGGAAACACAAAAAGAAATTAAATGATACCAATGCCAATTTGGCCCCAAAGTCTCATTCCGTATTTATTTATCATTTTTATAAGAAGGGTGTTCATGGTGATTGCTGCTAGTTCCTCTGCTGAAACAAGCCCACAAAACCATGAGAGCAGCTCAGCATTCTTTGACCTACTCGGGAACCCAATTAAAATTAACAGGCCTTGCATCTTCATATATCACATGTTATAGATTGTAAATACTCATCCCATTTGAGAGCAACAGGATAACTGGGTTCATAACAAATTTCCATAAGTCTAACTGAAATTTACCAGTTAGGGAAATGTGACAGGTAATGGAGAAGAGACTGAGAATAAAGGAGCCTCTGCAGTATGATCGTCATTTCACTCTGCCTAGAAATACTGCTGTGTCATTGCTTTGCTGCTTCAGAAAGTCCGGGAGTTCCTGCACCAGTTGTCACCAATGCTGCCTCCACTGGCTGGAGGTGCTGACTACTTTGGCTTTTTCCCTTGGGAGGTCAGACAGAGGTCATGTGGGAAGCATGCTTTGTTTACCCAGAGAGGACCTCCTGTTCTGCCCCTTGGCATGTTTACTTTCCTGGTTGCCTACTTGGAAAGCCCTATGACTGCTGGCAGGGAGAGCTCTGGTCACTTTCACCACCTTCTCAGATTTTCAGCTCTTGGGGCTTCAGTAGGACCTGCCTTTCAGTAACTTTCAGAGGCATGGGGAGCCCTTCCCTGAAAGAGGGGAGAAGGTAACATCTTAGAAACCGTGATAAAATGATCTCAGGACCCAAAAAGAAAATTGACAAGCCTGGCAATGAGAGTTTGCAATGTGATGCAATCACAGGCAATACCAGGGTGGAAACCGGATGGGCAGCTTTCTTCTCTCTAGAAGATTTTCTTTCAAAGTCCATTCTTCCTTTTTATATTTTCATGTAAGTGTGCCTTCTTTTTTGCATCTCTTCTTTATGCTAAATTTACTACCCAATTTTATTAATGTCTGTTACAGCTCCTAGCAGATGTTGAAGAAATATGAATTGGTTATGATTTACAGCCCAGAGAACTGACTTAAAAAAACACACTTTTTTTTTATTAAGTGCTTTTCTGAGCTTTAACAAAAAGGTACAGGTTGTTGAAAGGGTATCAGACACTTAAATTGACAGAATTCTGAGGATCATCTCCTTCCTGCTGCTTAATATGAGTACAGTGTCACAATTTCAATTTCCGAGACTCAACATTTACCAGGGCCATTGCCGGCGTCATTGTGGATGCTGGTGTTCGTTCTGTCTTCCAGTTGGCAAGCCTTTTGATTTATTTAGCATTGAAAAGTCAATGGCGAGACTTACATTCTTTCTATCCCACTTTCAAAAACTTGGCAGTGTCTTATTTTCAAAGTGGTCTGATGGAATGAGAATGGGGCTCTTGAAACTGCTTGATTTTCCAGCATGAATTTTGTTTAAACCTTCACCACAAATTAGTTAACATGCAGTACGTTGCCAAAGGATGCAGCCAAGTCTTTCCCTTTATTGTTCAGGAAAGTAAGACTTAACACAATGCCATCCCCAGTCCACCTCTCTTTTTAACCAGTGGCCCACTACAGTAATTTATTTTGGGTCATAGGTCCCATGAGTTTACACATACATTTTATTTTGAAGTAAGAACTACTGCAGCTTGTGCTTTAGCAGAAATTTTTAAAAGTAAAGTCAAAATTTATATAACAATCTTGGGTTAAGTGTTGTATATCAAGTCCTAACTCCCTTGAATAAAAGAAAATAAAACAAAGAAATACAAGAAAAAAATGATTATCAAGAAGCCCATGGCTAAATTAAACCCACTAAAGCTATAACTGAAAGGGTTTATTTGTGTAAGAAAGCCAATTTCTGTCTTAATGCAAGCCTTTTACATCCTTAGATCTGGGCACCCAATTTGTTCTTATTGATCTTCATCTCTAACCTTAAAAGCATCTCTTAAAAGGCTGTTCGTACAGCCTAGAGAATAACATCTATAAAAGGATCTTTGAACACCAGTATTGGGTCAAGCTAACTGATGTCTCTGACTGATCAACTTACTTTGAGTACCACACGCAACTATGTTTTCTGGAATCCAGAGTAGCAGAGTAGGCAGGTATATTGTGAAGAGAGAAACTCAGAGGGAGAAGGGGCAAGGGAAGGTAGACTAGTAAGCAAACTCTTTAATTACAACTTCCCACTTCAATTGAGCAAGATGATTATTGGTTCACCTAAGAGTCAATAGTGCTCCAGGACTACAGACAATAATGAACATCAACAAAGACATAGCATGAGTATGTTTAAGTTTTAAAGTTTATATATATAAATCCCACCACAGAGCAAAGTTCAGGAAATATAGTTATGTGAAACATCAAAACATAAAGCAATCTTTGGAATATAATTTTACAAAAGAAGTAAATACATTAAAAACCTTTTTTTTGCTGAATATTTGCTGCTATTTCAGGCCGTCAGTCTAAATTTATGTGGAACCATCAAAAAACCATATGTACAAAAGTATATAGACTTTGTGTGGGATTTACTGGAAATTATCATATGTGTATGTATATGTAGTAATAGTAGTGAGTATTTGCTGAATGTTTACCATGTACCAGGTGCATGTAACTGGTATACTATGCATGAATACTTCTGGGGTAATCAAAAGACTTGTTTTGTTCTGTTTTTTTTTTGATATACTGCTATTCTTTTTAAAAAGTTTAATATTTTAGCCTGCTTGGGCAGTATCAATACTTTCTTTACCAGCATCCTACATCTACTTTGGATTGTACAGATACTTTTATGTGAACAATCAGAATATCTAGTACATAATAAATCAAAGTCACCGTGTAATTTAATGTCAAGTCTCCTCCTTGCTTTCCCAAGTTCCACAAACCCGAAGTGGGAAAGGGATGTGTCTGGCTTTCCTCTTTCATTCACTTGCTTGCATACTCTTCCCTGCAACCCACCTCTGATGATTAAATCTATGTGTCAACTTGGTAAGGCCATAGTACCAGATATTTGGTCAATTATTATTCTTGATGTTTCTGTGAAGGTATTTTTTTTTTTAGATGAGATTGACATTAAAACAGTGCATTCTGAGTACAGCAAATTGACCACCATAACATTGTGAGCCTCATCCAATCAATTGAAGGCCCTAATAGAACAAAGACTGACCTCCCGCAAGCCAGGAGTAATTCTGCCAGCAGACTGTCTTTGGATTCTAACTGAAACTCTTTGCTGAGTCTCCAGACTGACAAATGTTGAAAAAGCTGTCTATTTCTCTCTGGAACACTTGCTTGATTCTTCCCAAATCTCATTGCAGAAGCTCGGTGCACTCACCCTCTTGCAATAACCTTGAACACACCAATGCATCCTTGCACTGGGTGGTTGCATGTGACTCCTTTCAAACACTGACGCTCCCATCTGGCTTTAGCTGCTGGGGTCCTCCATCCCTCTCAGGCAACTCTATGTGACTGTACATGTATCAGGTAACTTTCTCTCTCCTGGATAGTCAGCATCTGCTCCTCAGAAAACCAACTAAACCCTTTGCTCTGACAAATACTGGCTCCGCAGGCTGTTTCTAACCCATAAAAATGGTCCTGCCTCTGTTTCCCAGGCACTGAGCCCATCTCTGTTTATTTACCTTTCCTGATCCCTGAAGCAGGAGTGAGATCCACAATGTTCTTCAGCCCCAGACACGGTATAGACAGGTCTCAAAATATTCACATTGAATCCCTTTCTCAGTTCAAATTTACAAAACAGTGGGCTAAAAGGTAACAAGACCACACATCCCAGCCATCCACTCCCAGACAAATTCTAGGGACCAGTCAGCTACAGATCTTTCCAAATAAATCTCTTCATAACTAGTTCCTTTTTTTCCTCCCCTCTGCGTTTTATAGTTTCGAAGAAGCTGGAACTTCTAGAGCTGTGTAGCCAACTCATTGCACTTTTCTTTGTATGTTCTAAGTTCAGCTTTACCATCACCTTGAAACCTACATCTATCACACAGATACTTCAGTGAAAGCAGACATACAAAGCCATCTTTGAATTTCTTGCTATACACCATTTTAAGCATTAAACAGAAATTGCCTTGTTTTATTCCTGCAGCAAACCCAAGAAGCAGGTACTTTATTATTCCCATTTTACATATGATGAAACTATGCCAGATGTATTAAATAACCTGCCCTGGGTCACCTGGTACATGTCAGAGCTGAGTTGGAGATCCAAGGGGTCTGATTCTGATTCACAATTGTAACCACTGTGACATTATGGCACTCACTGAATATTTAATTGGCATTCTTCCAAAATGCAAGTGTACAGCATGATTGGTGAGTTTACAATTTAATTAACTTTTGTAAGGAAGAGAGATGCATATTTCTAACATTCAGAAATCAATCAGTGCTTTATAAGACCAGAGCACTGAGCACTGGTTATCTGTTGAATACCTAGCAGGAAGTAGGGGCTGTGGGCAGTTTGGAGGATAAAGAAAGAAGCACAGGCTTAAGCTACTAATCCAGTACTATGGATGAGAAGAGGAAGGTATGACTTCACTTGGACCTCATCCATTTCAATTCTTTTGTTAAAGTAAGCTAGTCTATAAAAGGGAGGCATATAGAAAGATGGAATAGGAAGTCATGTTATACTGTACAATTCCAGGAAGCTGGGAAGGCCCCTTTCCCCCAAAGACATATTCTCCCTCTGCTTTGGGATGATTAATATCTCACAGCCAGAGACACTCATTTTTCCTTTAAACTGTCTTGGCTTAAGATTGTGTTGCACATTCAAATGCAGTGCTTCTGGGAGAGTTAACACCTTGCTACAGGTCTTCCTTTACTTTTTTCTCTATAAGTGTTCATCATCTTTATTAAAGAAAGCAGGTGAGGAAAAGGACAAGGAGCAAAATTCATGATAAAGTAAAGAGGAAAGCGTGTTTTCACCAAAAGTGAACTGTGTCAAAGACCCTATTTGCCCACTCACAAGTTTTACTGATGTGGAGATCAGCTGTTTCCAAGCTGGGGTGGCTGTAGATCTTTAATGGGGAATTTTGAAGGGGGTTCTAAGAGGTGCACCAATGCTGCTGTATGCCAAATAAATAGTTCTCAGTCATAGTTATAGCAGGGAGAAAAAGCTACTGTGCTACAATTGACTGAAATATGGGCAGATTGCTCTGAGAGGGCAGGAAGAAAGACACACAATGGGGCTTTTTATATTAATCATAAAACACACAATAATAACAAAGGGATTGAAATTTCTCTGTGTAATGAAATAATAGAGATTTTCAACTTACCCCTGATGTCAGAGACAAGCTAGGTTGGAATTCTCATTGCTGTGGTGGAGGGGCTGAGGTAGGAGGCAAGGTTGTTGATAAAGGGGTGCTAGAGGTAGGAGAAATTATTGGTTAAAATAATTATTGGTTAGAAGAGAGCAGATCACTACTCAAGAGAGGCTGAGGTGGGAGGATCACCTGAACCTAGGGGTTCGAGACTGCCGCTAACTATGATCTCCCCACTGCACTCCAGCTCCTCCTTCTGCTAAAAAGAAGAGAGCAGATCCCAGCTAGATCCTGAGAAGAAAGGGGCAGGGGGTGGGAGTGGGAAATAATATTTGGCAAGGCATGCTTGAAACGTGACTGGCCAACACAATGTGTGATGTTCAATTTTAAATGGCCTCCCTTGCTGTGGTGTGATAGCACCCTGCTGTTACTCCCAGATCTTTATTGAAAGTCTTATTTATGCACAACACTATTGTATGGGTAACATTTTAGCCAATGAAGGGGAGGAATTTGTGTCCATGCATGGGGTGATGAAATCAGATGGAAGGATGGCAGTCATGAAAGTCAGATGACTTGCGGGGAAAAAGAAACCGAGTCAGAAGGAAGAAGCATCCTACTCAGGAATCTTCAGAACATAGTGAGCGAACCGCAGACACCTAGGATGGCTACCTAGAAATGTATTTTGTTTGTCAAAGGAAAGAATGACCATTGACTACAAAACAGGGAGAAACTTAGGTGATCTTGTATCTACCACTATTTTTCAAATGTATGCAAATGCAATTGCACTTCATAGTATATATAATATATAAATGTGTATTATTCATACATACATACATAGGAGCTTTTGAGCATTGTGTATTTTTCTGAATTAGGGAGACTACAATCACATAGGAGACGGCAATAATTTTTCATGTTAAAAAGGAATACACTTAAAAGGGATGAAAAGAAATGCCTGAAAAATCTCCTTTGAAGTTTTCAGTACGCCAATAAGAGATCTATGAGAAAGGATCTGGATTTAAAATCCATGGGAAGGTTTAGTTTCCCCATGAACAGGATGGCTTCTCCCACACTGACTTGCTATGATCCTCTTTCTTCTCAGTACACGTGCTTTGAGAACCATTGCATTTCATTTCTCTACCCTCATGGGCTTCAGGCCTTGACATTAAGAAAAAGATTGTCAGAGACAAGAAAAATGTATTAATCTGCTCCTCTTGTTTTGATTGCTCTGCTTTTAATTTTAATACATGTATTTTCTTACATAAATAGAGTGTTTAACCACGATTCTCATTGATTAACTTTTCCCCCCAATTACGACTATCCCGTCAAGGTCGGGGTCCCTAAGGAAGCAGCTGAGAGAACATACACTGCACACATGTGCCAAATTATTCTGTAGGCTGAGAAATTAACTAAAAATGAGTAATATGCTCTCAATTTAAACCTGGCAGGGGGGAATTGTACTTTCATACCCAAATTGGAATCAGATTTCCTCCACGGGGACTTTTCCAGCTTTTGGCATAGCCTATGAACAAGGCAAGCTTGGTTCCTCATGGTATAACAAAACTGGGTTCACATTATAGCTTCACGTGGTTTAGTGAGAACGGCAGGGATGAAGATAAAACTAATGGGAAAGCCGTGGATTCCCTTTTGTCACCAAACACATGAGCATCAACAGAGCCTTAAATAAAGCCAGCACAATCCATTCTTAATGCTCAGTTTTCACAATAAGTTCACTCCCTAAGCATCTGTAATTATAGTTGGACACTTTTTGGGTATACTTTTTGGGGCTACTTCTTGGGCATCCTTTTTCAAAAAAAAGTCTTTTCTGAGTAATTAAGGGTATCTGCAACAAAACATATTATTAAGTGGCCCTTGACATTTCTACAATTTGTTCTAAGGTGTAATTTCTCTGTCTCTGGCCTCCAATCATTTTATTGCTAGAGGGATAGCTGAGACAGGAGAGAAAGGAAGAGAAAAGAATATGAAATTTATCAGCAATCAGGTCATTCAGCACTGATTGAAAGTATATCAATAAATTTTTGAAGTATATTTTCTTTAAGCAGGATTTGAAGCTCCTTGATGGGACATTAAATTTTGTTTTTTATTCATCTATCACAGTAACATCAAAGTAACTCTCAACCACAGCTGCAGACTAGAAACGCCTGAAGAGCTTTTACATCATATCAGTGTTTAGGCCCCACTGCAGACCCATTAAGTCACCATCTCTTTTGGGTGAGGTGCAGACTTGAGTCATTTCTGAAAGCTCCAGGTGATTCTATTGTTTAGGCAGGACAGAGCTAGCTCATTGCTTTACCTAGAAAAGGTGTCATTTGCTATTTTAAGGAACCATTAAATCTTTTTAATCACCCCCCAATTCCCATGAAAATAGCAACACTTCATAGATTTAACACAGTTTTTCTATAATAAATTATCATTAACCTATCCCATGGTTAATTGGATAAAGCTTTTGTTGAAAACAAGCTGACAAAATAAAGCCACTACCTTATTTGCACCTCTATTTCATCCTTCTTGCAAAAGGTCCCTGGGATACCTGCTGATTAAAATCCCATGAGGTGCCTTTGCATACATGACATATTCCTGCACATATACCTTTAATATTCTCCTTATTTTTAAAGAAAGACACACAAAAGGAAAATGAAAGAGGCTTACTTGAATATGGCACTTCTGACTGAATGGTCAGAGTATAATTTAAGAACATTTTGTCATGATCAAAATTATAAAACATAGTTCAAAGTCATATTAGTTTAAAATAGTTGAAACTAATTTTTGGAAATGTCTGAGACAGTCTTTAACACAATAGATTTATGCAAGTGGAAGGCAATATTTCTGTTTTCTGTGTATTAACTCCCCAGAAAGATTAGTTTTGGTTTCCTCTCCTGGAACACGGAAATATAGAACCTTGAGGTGTCTGTGAACAGTAAATGACATAATGGAGGAAAAATTGATATTTAAGTTGCAACACAATATTCTGTTATACAGTATTTTTATTATTGTTTCACCTATTAACCTTAAAATTTTATATGCAAATGAATGTTTTGGCTGGGAAATAATGCTAATATAATCATTAATTGTCATTTTTATTAAGCAATTACTAGGTACTCAACTTCTTGTTAAGTACTTTACATTGATTTCATTAAACCTTCACAGCAACCCAGTAAAGAAAGTACAGTTATTATCCTTATTTTACAGATTTGGAAACTGAGGTTTATGGGTTCTAAGTCTTCCAGCAATTTCAAGTGAAGGTTTCCGGTAGGTGTAAAAATACTTAAATTTTTCTGCAATTATTGGTCTAAGAATCCAGACTGATTTGTTCCTCTTTATATCTTTGTATATTCTCATATCAAAGACAATTTCATTTAGATGTAGATGCACACTGAGAGCACTGAGAAAAGGAATGCCGTTATTACTTGGTTCACCAGAGTCATGCACCTCAGACATGCTAGATTCCAGCTCCAGATGACAGTCATTCTCTCCATGGCCTTTCCTTGAACTCTACCAGACTCTAAAAATAAAATAATTGCCTTATTCTTATATATTGATTATATGATACGTGTGCCATCCTAACTTAAAAGACAAACTCTAGATGTAGGGCTTCCTAATTCTTCAAATGAGGTATACTGTACTAAGGTTACAACTTGTTTTCTTCTTGTTTTTTCATTTGAAATGGAAGCATGGTGACATTGGAGAGATTATTTTAGGTGATAAAGGCCTGTGCAATTGTACTATGAAGGTAACTCTCAGGCAGGGCTGAGGAGAGAAAAGGAGGTGACCTGAATGCTCTCTTACATATCCACAAGGTGACCAGTCCTATCTTAGGATAGGGAGTAAATTATGCCTAAATCCAGCGTCACATGCAGCTTAATAGATAATAAGCAAACACCATTGCAACCATGTGCTCTTTCATTACAATGCCATCTTTGATTTGTTTCTGTCTACCAGATTCTAGTGATTTTAATGAAGCTTTAGCATTCTGCAAAATTACTAATTCATTGGCCTATGTCTCAAGTGCATTGTGTATGATAGAATCATCTCGAAAAAGCAAGAGAAATATATCCATCTTAATGCTGACTGGGACCTCAGTTCGGATTTTATTTTAGCTTATATTTTATTTCAAAGTTACTTTATGAAAGCATTTAAGGGATGCAAACTTTACCTTTTGACACCTAAAGTCAAAGTACTAATATCAGGAATGGTTTCAATAGACTTCTGCAATTCGTTGAGATCATAAAAAATAGCTTGCTTAAATTTGCAAAAGCTTTGAGGACAGAAATGAAGAAGAAACAATGATATTTGTTCGGTCTTTTCATATATCCTCTGTTGAAACCTCATGAGGACCTGGGAGATTTCTTAGAAACAATATTGCAAGTGGTTGATTTATTGGCATGGAGGGCAGCAATATGAAATAGCCAGGGTCAGCACACTACTTTCTTCAGCAGGAGATCCAAACGGAGATCTGATTCTATTTATCTGAAATGATTTACTAAGTGATTAATTGCTTTGAGTTTGTAAAGAACTGAGGTTTGGCTAGGAGTGTGTAATGTTTGGGAGGATACGGAATATCAACCACATGGAAGAGAAACGAAGGACTTTGCTAAGCAGTACAAACCCTCATGAGCAATATTAATGTTGTCTTCTGACAATGCCATATGCACAAGCCTTACAAAAGACTAATGTCTTCAGATGTACTGTGATTAGCTTAAACCATGTCTGTGTTCTGGACAGCCCATCAGAGCCTGCTGGCTCACAGCCCACCATGACAGCCTGAGTTTGAGACATTTGCTTCAAATCAGTTAAGTACTGCAGAGTCTCCTGCCACATTTATGTAGATGTCAGTAGATTTGCCACAGAACTACATTAAAGGTCACCAAATTCCACTGGGGAAAACTTGGTTTCCAATTCTGGCCCTGTCATTTCCCTAATTTGCGACTTTGCACATGTCCCTTAATTTCTCTGCAGCGTTACCAATCTCAAAAGTATAACAGCAGCAGTAAGGTGTTCTCACAGAGCTAGGATGAGGCTCAGACAAGACCACGTGAAAATCCGTTCTGAATTGGCAAAGTACTACATGTTAGCTGGCCTCTTTCTGCACCTACACCAATCCCCAACCAAGCTCTGTCACCACTTAGCAGCTTTGGGGGAGGTAGTCTGTGGCAAAGCTAAACCACATTCTCCATAGAGCCCTGACCCCAAGGTAACAGTTAAGATTTGCTGAGCTTTTCCATAACATTCCCTTCTTTTCCAGAACCATGGATTTCAGTAGAAAATGCCTTGACAAGAGTTTAGCTGACAGGCTGGAAACCAGAGCAGGAAAGATAATGTGAAAGAACCACATGAAAACATACACATTTCTTCAACGTGAATAGGAACATTTTATGCTTCCGTTGATACTTTTTGTTCCTTTTTTATCCTTTTTTTTCAAAAAAATTATTTTAAAAAATAGTTTATATTAAGAAAAATAATATAATGAATAAAGGTATAGAAAAAATATAAATAATCACAAAACCACCACCCAACCAATAAAAAGAAAGTTATCAATGCAATAAAAGCCCATCCCTCCACTCAGCCCTGTGTATTTCTTCCCTATCATAACCACTGACCTTCCCTTTTAGAGTTAGCTACTCTCCTGAATTTTATATTAATCACTATCTTGTTCTGCTTTACAGTTTTACTACCCAAGTATTCACCCTCAGATAACATAATTTACATTTGAGAATATCTTCAAGATTTTATATAAATGAAATCATGCTCTCTCTCTATATATATATACACACACATATGTATATTGTTGCCTTTGATTCAACATCATGTTTGAAAAAGTCATTCAGTTGGTTGCATGTAGCTGTATTTTATGAATATTCACTGTAGAATAACATTTTATTTGTAAATATACAGTGCATTTTGTATATTGTTATGCTGTTGATGGACATTTGGATTATTTCCAGTTTGTGGCTATTAGAAACAACGATGTTTGAGAAAGATTCTTACATTTGTCAATACGTGCAACAGTTTCTCTACTGTAGTCATGTTCTGTGAAAGGATGTGCACATCTTCAGCTTTACAAGATATACCAGGTAGTTTTTCAAAATACTTGTACCACTGTGCAATTTTAACAGCTCTTGGCTTTTCTCTACATGACATCATTTAGTATTTGGATTTTATCTTAAACTAGATTTACAATTTTTTTTTTTTTTGAGACAGGGTCTCACTCTGTTGCCCAGCCTGGATTGCAGTGGCATAATCTAGCTCACTGCAGCTGCAGCCTCGATCTCCCAAGCTCAAGTGATCCTCCCACCTCAGCCTCCTGAGTAGCTAGGACTACAGGCATGCACCACCACACCCAGCAAATTTTTTATTTTTTAAAATATTTTTGTAGAGAGAATTTGCTATGTCGCCCGGGCCATCGTTCTGCCTCGCCCTCCCCAAGTACATGAGCCACTGCACCCAGCATGAAAAATTAGTGATTATAATTTTAGTTCTTTGCTCCTCTGACATAGCTTTGGGACATGGTCTAAATAAATATTATTGGTGCTCTGGGTGGGTTTATAGGATTGGCCTGTATATTTCGTGTCCTAGGGCTGCCATAACAAATTTCCACAAACTAGGTTGCTGAAAACAACAGAAGTTTATTCTTTCACAGTTCTGGAGGCCTGAAGTCAGAAATCAAGGTGACAGCAGGGCCGTACTCCCTTGGAAGGCTCTAGGTGAGAATCTTTCCCGCCTCCCCCTAGCTGCTGGAGACTCGCAGTGGTCCTCGGTGCTCCATGGCCTGCAGCTCCTCTCTGCCTCTATCTTCACATCGCCTTCTTCTCTGTGTCTGTGTGTGTCCTTTCCTCTTATAAAGACATCAGTCATTGCATTCAGGGCTTAGTCTAAATCCAGGATGATTTCATCTGGAGATCCTTAACTAATTACATCAGCAAAGACCCTGTGTTCAAATAAGGTTACATTCACAGGTACTGGGAATTAGAACTTCAGTGTATCTTTTTGTGGCACACAATTCAAGCTACTACAGCTTGCACTGAGGGAAGGGAAAAGGAGGGGAGGAGAAAAATTATTAGCTTGTGAAACAATTACTACACATACTGTATAATTTTTGATCGCTTAAGATGTTAGCATTTCTCACAGGGTAGAAGTTAAAAAGCTGCCCACACAAAATCACACACCTGCTTTAAAAAGAAGCTCTTTTGATTCTGTTAGGTTGCCTTTGCATATGGGCAAGTAGTTGAAAGAAATAGGTCAGGGTTCTGAGGAGGTCACCTAGGGCATGTGTACCCTGCCTTTGCATCTGAGTCCCCTACTGAAGCATGAGATGACAACAGTGGTAGAACTTAGAAGATGTCCAGGAAAGGTGCCATTTGTCCTGGGACACTCTGATTTTGTGTGGGTGATTTTCCGTTTGCTAAAAGTCCTGGTCTTCATTCTTTTACAATTTGGTAGGCCTGACCTTACTGTAAAAGGGAAAATATCTCATGGTTGCAGGAGCCAAGCTAAAATCTCCACTGATTGAACTCATCCTGCCCTCCGTCAGCCTTAGTGCCATGACTCACACCTTTAAAGAGTTTACAGTGTGGGTTCTACTAAATGTGGGAGCACCCTGTTAAAAGTCAAATGTCTCAACTGGGGTTGGGGTGTTGAAGAAAGAGGACATTAAATGATTGTTAGACATCACTACTTGAAACATTGGCTTAACAGATAATATCTTACTATTTATTTGGCAGAGTTCTAAGGTGAGTGTTAACCTTGGAATCCATAGCTTCAGGGGCAGGGAGTATGGGGACCAGTTAAAGAAGGAATGGATTAGAGAAAGCAACTTGGTGAGATAACACCTCCTATCACAACACCAGAACTTTTGAACACATCAGTGTCAGACCTGGTAAGTCGCCATCTCTTGCAGTTAAGACCAAAGATATCTTTCTCTTGATTCTGTCTTCATGATATTTATCAGCTAGGACTAAATCTTGGCTCCACCTTTTACTCCAACTCTTGTGTATGTTTCTCTCAATTCTTGATGATTTCTGCCTAAAATAATAGGTAAATGACTCTTTAAAAAACTTTATTGCAATATAATTTATGTACAATAAATACAATTACGTGAGTTTTGACACCCGTATACACCCAAGAAACCATCACTACAATGGAGACACAGCATTTTTATCAACATCTCCCTCCCCAATTCCTCTTTCCTCTCTGAAATTTATTTTACACATTGCCTTTGGTACCAGGCAACCACAGGTCTACTTTCTGTCGTTATAGATTGTTTGCGTTTTCTAAATTTTATACAAAAGTGTAAAAATACAGAATGCACTGTTTCTTTCAATCAACATAATTTTGAGATTCATCTATGTTGCTAAATTAGTAGTTTGATCTTTTTTATTGCTAATTATTATTTCTTTGTGTGGACACATTGCAGTTTATACATTCATCTGTTTTATAGACATTTGGGTCCCCTCCCCCTGATTTTTGATTATCAAAAAAAATTGCCATAAACATTTGTGTACAAGTTTTTGTGTGGCTATATGTTTTCATCTTAGGCAAATATCTAGGAGTAGAATGTCTGGGTTTAATGGTAGATGTATGTTCAGCTTTAGCAGAAGCTGCCAAACATTTTTCCAAATTGATTTTACCCTTTTATAGTCCCAAGAAAATAGATACAAATTTTAGTTGCTTTATATTCCAACCAACAGTTGATGTTAGTCATTTTAGTTTTAGCTATTTCAATGAGTATGTAGAGGTATCTCATGGTGATTTTAACTTTTTTCCCTGATGACTTATGATGTTGAGCACTTTTAAATGTACTTATTAGATGTCATGTGTTCTTCTCTGAAATGTCTTTTCTTTTTTTTATATTTACAGCAGCTTTGTTCATAATTGTCAAAACTTGGAAGCAACCACGATGCCGATACCCTTCAGCAGGTGAACAAATAAATTAACTGTGGTACATCCTGACAATGGAATATTATTCAGCACTAAAAAGAAATGTGCTATTAAGCCATGAAAAGCCATGGAGGAAATTTAAATGCATGTTACTAAGTGATAGAAGCCAATCTGAAGAGGCTACATACTCTGTATTCCAAGTATATGACACCTGGAAATGACAAAACTATGGACACCATAAAAAGATCAGTGGTTACCAGGGGTTGGGGATAGGGGATGGATACCTGGAGCACAGAGGATTTTTAAGGCAGTGAAACTACTCTGTATGACACTATAAAAATGGATACGTGTCATTATACGTTTGTCAAAACCCATAGGATGTACAACAGCAATAGCAAAACTCTAATGTAATCTGTGGACTTTGAGTGATTATGATGTGTCAACATAGGTTCATTGGCTGTTAACAAATGGACCCCTCTGGTGGAGCTATAAATATGTGACAACTTAAATTCCGCTTAACGGGACTTTCTTTCTTTCTTATTTCCTTTCTTTCTTTCTTTCTTTTCTTTTTTTTTTTTTTTTTTGGTTTGTTTCTTGCATCTTATGTTATCTCTATGGTAAGTTTAGCTAAATAAAAAATTCCCAGGATTGTAAACTGATTGATTAGAAATTATTTGATTTTTCTTTATTTCATTTTATATTACTTTTTAAGACCTAGTCAGGGAACATTTCCATATGATGTGCGTGTATCCATAGAATTATATCATGGCTGCATATGCAGTTTTAGTCTATGCTATAAAATGCCTACTTTTTAAAAAAAGACGTTATTTTCTTAGAACAGTTTTAGGTTCACAGCAAAACTGAAAGGAAGTTACAGAGATGTCCTGTATACCCCTTGCCCCCACCACACATTTGAAATATCTTTTCAAATCTTCTCCTCGTTTATTAAATAGCTTGTTTTTCTCATTATTGAGTTGTGATATATCTTTATGTATTCTGAATAAAGTCCTTTTTCAGATCTACATATTACAAATAACTCCTCTCACTTTGTGGCTTGCTTTTTAATGTTCATAATGTTGTCTTACAAGGAGAAAAAAGTTTTCATTTGATAAAATACAATTTTTTTATTTTTAAAATTTATGATTTTGTGCTTTCTGTGTTCTGTGTAAAAATCTTTGCCTATCCCAGGGATACAAAGATTTTTATTCTTTTTTACAAGAAGTTTTATAGTTAAGTTTTACCTTCAGGCCTGTGATGTATTTTAAGTTAATTTTTTCATATGCCATGACGTAAGAGATAATGATCCTTTTTATACAGATATCTGTGTGCTTTCACTACAGCAGTATATAGTCGATAAATATTTCTACTTATAATCTATCTCTATATATACATTAACATGAATTCATATTAATATCTCCTACTCTAATCAATTACCATATAGATCATTCTAGCTATTGTCAGTTTTTAGATTTTAGTATTTATAATAGTATAGTAGTTGTTAGTGGGTTTTATTAGTAATTCCATTTGTTTAATAGCTATAAAACTATTCAGAATTTCTCTTTCATGTTGTAGTTTTGCTAATTTTTACCTTTAAAGGAATTTGTCCATTTTATTTAAGTTCTCAGATTTATTTTACTTCTGTTTTTTTGGTCCTTTCTGTGTTTCAATGTCTGTCCTGAAGACGCCCGACTTCGTGCCTTTGCCTGACAACCCTTTAGTGTTTAACTAAAGGCAGCAAAACCATTCCCAGATGTGAATTGGCATGAGCAGAAGAATCACATTAAAAGATTGGCTAGAAAACCTATTGCTGTTTAAAGACAAGGATTTATTAAGAGTAAGAGCATCAGTGGTGCATCCTTTTGTCCTCCCTTTCTTAGAAAATCAGTTTTCACAATTTCTCTTTGAATCTGACAGGCTTTAATTATATAACTGGTAGAGAAATTTAACTTTGATTTTCAACATGCAAGAAAAAGAGCCAGGAAACTATATGTATATATTAATGTATTAGCTAATATTTATTTAGTGCAGAGAAGTACAAAGGAGAAAACAATAGTTGGATAATTTTCCTTGTCAGATAATTTTTGGTATTTTTATAAAATTAGCAATGTATGAGGCTAAAAATATACAAAAATATACAAATCAAAAAAATAAAATTCTTTTCTTTTGTCCCCACCCCACCTCCCAGGCTTTCTCCAAAGTCTAACTGATTGATGGTTTTATATATCTTACAGTGGGGGTTGGGGGTCATTGCGTGTCCTTGTGTCTTTCTTTTCCCTGCACATTTGTATGTTTATTTCATAACAAAATAATCATACTAGATAGACTGTCCTACACTTTGCTTTCTTCACTTGCATTATGTGATATTTCCATATAATTTCATACAGGTCTAATTTATTCTTTTTAATGACTTTACAGTGTTTTATTATTTTACAGTCCCACATCCCTGCAGATGGACTTTGGTCGTATCTAGTTTTAATCTTTTACAGACAGTGCTGCAATGGACACCCATATGTGTGAAGATAAGGCCATACCACACACACATAATTAAACACACATATTAACATAAACTTTTTTCATGTATATTCAG
This sequence comes from Pongo pygmaeus, assembly GCF_028885625.2. NCBI lineage: Eukaryota > Metazoa > Chordata > Mammalia > Primates > Hominidae > Pongo > Pongo pygmaeus. The sequence goes on along the minus strand of NC_072384.2, from coordinate 49,556,825 downwards.
GGGCATTTTTAGAAGTAAACTTTATTTGAGTGTGTGTATATGTAGTAAAATTATTGGGTCAAAGGCATGTTTAGTTTATGTTTTGATAGGTATTGGCAAATTTTCCTTTTGTAAAATTATACCAAATTATTATCTCACTTACAATGTATGAGAGCTCACATTTCCCAGATCTCTAACAGCTCCAGATGACCTCAAACTTTTAAATGTGTTGTCTTCCTGAGAAGTAAAACATGATATCCAATTTATTTTTTTATTTGCATTTTCATGAATGAGTGAAACTGAATATCTCTTGTATGATAACTATTTATACTGCTGTCTGTAAATTGCCACTTCACATCCTTTTGCCATTTTTCTGCTAGGTTGTAAGTCATTTTCTTTTTGGGTGATTTGAATAAGCTGTCACTAAAAAAAAAAATCTATAAGTATGGCAAAAATGTTTTTCCTTGATCTTTTAACAATATTCATGTTTTGGTAGGTTTATAATTTTTCTGTTAAGGGGGAAAAAAAAATCCCTTAACCATATAACTGTGTACTTTCCAAGAAGTATTTTTATTTTTCCCCTTAAAGGTATATCTCACTATGTAGGTAGAGATTCTTCTTTCATTCAAAGAATAGCTCAGTATTCTTTTATCAGGGAGAAGGGAAGAAGAGAGAGCCATTTCTGCTTTCTAGGTGCAGGCTGCCCAGGCGAATAGCTTGGCCGAGTGTTTGGTTTTCTCCCTGTGGTTGGATGAAGCATTTTTTAGTTTTTTATTTTTCCCTGCTTCCCAATTAATTTGGGGCAAAAGAAACCTGAAATAAACACTCAGAGAAATATTGTTCTTAGTTTGCTTTCAAATTTAAAATGTATTCTGTAGATAACATTAAGTAGACTTAAAAATTCTAGAATCTAAACTTTTGACACCATTTACATTGTTTATGTGTTTAAAACACAAGTAACTCTCTCTATGAGTTTTCTCCATTTAAGCCAGCTTTAGTTTGGGGCATTTTTCTTTAGATGACACTTTTATCTTTTCCACTTTAAGAGGCTGTAAGTTGCAGAGAGAAGGTTAATCTTAGAAACTCTTTAATTAACAACAAAAAAAATACCTATCAAGATTCCCAGACTTTATTTGCTTCCTCTTAACCATAGTTGTGATAAAAGACTATGCCCAAATTTTTTTAGATATTGAAAGAACTTTAGAGACCACGGAAGTGAGATTTTTAATCAGGTGATTGCTGGAAGTGAAGATTATTGTTTTTCACAAGCGAGCAGAGAAATCCTTTCAGAGCCAAGATTGATTTCCAGCTGGCCATCTCCTAGGCATTCACACTCCTAGGCTTGCTGGGAAGTCCTCAGGGCTCTGGTGGTGCTTCCAGTCTTTTCTCACAAGGTGTCTTGCTGTTTGGCTCTTGAGTCATGAGGCACTAACAGTTTGACCAGGCTCTCTACCCAGCTTGGAGCCTAGTGAGCAGCTTTACTCCTCCTCCCCTTAGGATGGAGAAGTCAATCTGCAATTATAACTTTCTGGGGGCCTGCAAAATCTGCAATTTGCCTATGGTGAGCAGTCAATTGACCCACCTTAGAGAAAAGTTAGGCTTGGTGATTTCACTCTTCCTCTTATAAACCCTTAGAGCTAAGCAAAAGAAAAATTGCAGGCAACCCGTCATAGAATCTGGCTATTTTATATGAGCTCTGGGGTGACTTAGAAATGGCTGTGATTTTTGTAGCCCTTAGTGTCTTCAAAAGAGCTGGCTCAGCACAATTTCCAGGGAAGCATAATGTTCCTTTGGAATTTTCCCCATCTTTCCTTCTGACTTATACCCTGTGGTTTCCTATGTCCCCAGCTTCCCTCTGACTGGATAAAGTCTCTAATCAGATGCACTTTCCATGCTCAGAAGTGTTCTACCATCAAAAATTACCTTCCTCCTTCTTTTTCCTTCAGAAACTATTACCAAATTCTTTTTCTTTTCTTTTCTTTTTTTTTAATTGAGCTAGGTTTGATTCAGTATTAACATTTTCCTCTTTTCCCCCAGCTTTGCATTCTATTCTTTGCATTCTATTAGCTCTTTTACTTATAATTAGGGAAGAGTAGACAATGTCCTTGTGATGCTAAGGATATTCCACACTTGGCTCCTTTTCAATAGTTCTGACTCAGCAGAACAGGAGGGAGCAGCATGGAATGCATGGTGGTCACCCTGGGAAACTTGGAGCAACATGTTCGAGTCCTCTAAAAGGTCAGTTCCATGAGGGAAGCGTAATTTTCTATTTTATTCCCTGCTGTTTTCTCAGCCCCAGAACAAGGCCTGGCATATGTACGTGCTCAGCAAATACTTGTTGATTAAATGGATGAGTAGATCAATGCTTTGTTTCTTCTCCCTTGTCCACCAAACAACTAGGCCTCCCTATACCCCAATTTCACTCAAACCTCTTGCCTATTCCTTCTATCCCAGAACCTGGAAGAGCTGCTGAGTATCCTGGGCATTTTGTAAGTGTTCTCTGGTCATGTGGCCTAGTGGTCAGTAGTGCCCAACTCATGGTTCATTCGGAGTATGCGTACGTTATTAATAATGTATGTAAAGGACTTAGGACAATGCCTCCAATATATAAAGTCCTCAGTAAATATTAATTATTATTTTAAACAAGTCCACTGACAACAAAAAAATTGATTCAGAATTTCTCATTGAACATTTGTAATACCAAAATAGGAAAAATATATTTGTGAACTGATTGATCTATAATTGTGCCATAACAAATCTTCCCAAAATGTAATAATTTGAAACAGCAATAATCACATATTATCTCCCACAATTTCTATGGACTAGTGAAACCACCATTGAAAAATTATAACTGAGACAGTGAAAAAAATCTGACCCAGGCAACACCATCTTTCTTCTAACCTCCAAGCTATCCTTGTTCATTCCTGGGCATAGGCTGAACTAACTTTGGTAGAACTTAGTTTATAGTTTAAAACAAAGATGATAACAGCCCTTTCTCAAAACTAACCTCTTTCTTGCTTGAGGACTAGACTGCCTTTGTAGGACTAACAAATTAGCCACAAGATTAGAAATTATGGTTTAGGAGTCATGCAGCTAGAGGCTACAAGTTTCTGACCCTCCCCAAATGACTCCTGGGGATAACATCACCATTGTAAAATCTAAGAGCAATACTTAAGGTATTTTGCAGACTCTGCACTTGATGGATCAACTGGCACCACCCAGATTGATAAAATGGCTCATTTGATCTTGTGGCCCCCACCCAGGAATGGACTCAGCACAAGAAGACAGCTTCAACTCCCTATAATTTCTTCTCTGACCTAATCAGTCAGCACTCCTGACTCACTGCCCCACCCCCCACATCAAATTATCCTGAAAAACCCTGACCCTCAAATGCTTGGGGAGACTGATTTTAGTAATAATAAAACTTGGGTCTCCCACTCAGCTATCTCTGTGTGAATTACTTTCTGTATTGCAATTCCACTGTCTTGATAACTTGGCTCTTTCTAGGCAACGGGCAAGGTGAACCCCTTGAGTAGTTACATTAGGGTGTGGCTTGACCTATGATTGGTTTTGACTCAGTCTCTTCTGAGGTTGAAGTCATGAAATTGAAACCACCTTTGCACAAATTTTATTAGTGATAAAATTATGGTAGTAAGGGAGATCTGATCTAGCCAATCCCCATCCTGTCTTTAGCCTTCAATCTGCCCTTAGTTATTCTTAGGCTTAAGCCAAACTAATCTTGGGAGACACTTAGTTTATAGTTTAAATGATGATAGCCTTTCCCCAAAACTCAACTGCCTTTGTAAAGGTAATGAAAGACCACCAGGCTAGAAGGATAGAGGAGCCTGAATTCTACTAAGGTGTAGACATAAAGGATTGCCAGCCATTATTCCTGGGGTCACAAGATATGCAACTTCCCCAATTACTCCTGCAATAACATCGCTATTGTAGAAGCTAAGATTGGCCTTTTGAGATATCTTTTCAAGTTTTTTGCATATCTGACTACTGATGACTCTACTGGGACCAGCCAACCACTCCAGCAGTAGCCCCACCCAGCAGTGACTCAGCACATAGGAGCAACATTTCCCATACCCCTATAATTGCAGCCCCAACCAATCAGCAAGCACCCATTGCCTAGCAACCTCCACCTCTTCCCCCAAACTACCTTTGAAAAACCCCTAGCCTTTGAGCCTTTGAAGAGACCGATTTGAGTAATAATAAAATTCTAGTCTCCCATCATCTGGCTCTATGTGTATTAAACCCTCTGTTGCAATTCCCCTGCCTTGATAAATAGGGTCTACCTGGGCAGTGGACAAAAAGAACCCATTGGATGGTTACAATATCAGCTAATGGTTACCAGGGACTTTTGGCTAGAACATCCACTTATAGCCTCTCCATGTGTCTTGGGCTTCCTCAAAACATGGTGGCTAAAGGGCAGCATTGAGAGAGAGAGAAATAGAGAGGTAGAATATGTCCTGCCTTTAATGACTTTGTTTTGGAAGTCACGCAGCACCACTTCTACGTCATTATATTAATCAAAGGATTTACAAAGATCCCCTCAAGCTCAAGAGGAAGAAACAAAGACCCTATATCTTGATAGAGGAATGCTAACATCACATGTAAGAAAAGCATGTGGAATGGAATAGAAATACATACGAATGTGACCACTTTTAGATAAAGCAATCTGCCATAGGGTATAACTCCAGTTGCAGCGTGCACACAAGAACACACACACACAAATCTTCCCCCGAGCCCTGACAATAGTGGAATTGAGGCTAACTAGGGCTCATGAGTTTAGATTTCAATTAGCAAAGAAGTATGGGGGTTCTTCTGAAATGTTCACCTATAGGGATGAGAATTGCTTTGTGCAACCTCTTGCAAAGCATTCTTTGAATTGCAGTCTGACACTCATTTGAAGGGTATTTAAAGGAAAAGAAGTCTAGGAGTCAAAATTGAAAGTGCAAATTGCAAATGCTTCCCTTCTAGAGTGATAGGGCTATAAATACTGAGGCTGTTTCTGTTAAACAACAAATGGAAATGCTCCAGAATCAATGAGAGGTGTTAGCACCAGGGAAAAACGGCATCTTAAATCCTTACATTAACAATTAAATCAGACACTTTTGACAGTTTCTAGGAGACACTCCTGGCAGTACTTTATTCTTCATGGCATGATTCAGAAACTCACAGCAGGTGACAAGCATATTTTGGAGGATCATCAGTTCAGCTTTCCCAGCACTGTTCCCAAACATAATTCAATATATTATATTCGAGCCAGTTTCAGGTTTTTTGAAAAAAGGTATGGGTAAAAGTAAGTAGGCTTCCAGAAATGTGCTCCATGGCCTTAAGAAGCTAATGGCTGCAGAGAGAGAACTGACCTTCTCAATAAGAGTTGAATATTAACACACTCAGAAAAAGAAAGTGATTTAATCATAAGATCCCAAGGACCCTGTGTTACAGTCCCTATGAATCATGAGTAATCTTGTGTATTCTGGGAGAGCAGGAAGACTTAGAGATTACTCACCCTACTATACATGGTCCTTATTCAATGAAATTAAAAGTATTTTTCTTGTGATCATTATAACTGAGATAATTTTATAAGACATCTAGTGCTAAAGGAATAATAAAATGGAAACGATAAAACTTGAGAATTTTAAGAATCTTATTTTTTTAAAATGTTCTAAATGCTTTGAGTCTGCCCAATTAAAAGTCCTAGCTCGATTGAGACTCTTGCCATAATTGAATCATGAGGGAGGTTGCTGGGATAGTGACACTGGGAACAGCCACTCTTCATAGTTTCTAGAAGCCTCACTGCCAGTTCCTGAACTGAGCAGCTGATAATGCAGCCACCACAAAGGCAGAGGCTGTGTGAGAGAGTTCTAAGGAGCTGGCAGTAGGGTCAGACAGAGCAACATTTGAATCCTGAGTTACCTATTAGCTGTGTGACTTTGGTGGGTTCCTAGACCTCTCTGAACCTCAGTTTTAACATTCACAAAATGGGGTAGATAGTACCTGCCACATGTGTTTGGGACCTAGCAGTGTTAGCCCAGATAAGTAGGTGGCCTGAGATAGTGTTACCGGCAGTCTCTGGTCCTCTCTGCCTTTCCATTTGCAGTTGCCTAGAGAGAGAGTCCAAAGACCTAAAGTGAGGGCTAGAGCAAATTACAGAAGTCCTAAAACTAACTTCACCAGGAATCTGAGGGCATTGTCCAAGGAAATATAGACCATGATGTAAACACTGCCCAGCATGCAAATAAACTTAACAATCAGTGCATCCTTCATGTAGCTGCCTTTGTTCCAATCAGCAAATGACAAGCACCCAGGCTTGTCTCTGGGATTTTGGGAAGACAAGAGAAATTCCACTGTGCATGAATGTGCATTCTTGTGCTGACTTCTGGACAGGGTTATGAATGTGCTTTCAGCAGTGCATTTGTCAGAAAGCTTGATGGGCTTTCGTGTGACCCCAAGGGAGGGGAAGGTGAGATTATAGATCTAGATAGCTCTTTATCCATCTAGATGAGAGGAAGGAAAAGACAAATCCCAGACCCACATACACTGTTTTCCACTGTACTCTCCTCTTTGCTATCCGGCTATAGCTTGAACTTATTTGGGGAAGGGAACGGCAAGACCAGAATACTGGGAACTCTCTGTGTCTGTAGTAATAGTCTGGGAGTAGAGAGTAACAATCTCAACCCTAAGTCTTATCTCTTGATCTCTGCACTCTCTGCGCTCTCTGCAGCCATTACAATGAAAGTCTCCAATCTCCCAGTTTCTGCCCTTAGGATAAAAGACAATTTTGGTGTTTGAACAACTCCCAGGATCCCTGACTTCTCTGTTTTTGATACCCAAAGTTTTCTTGCTTTCATGCTGCTTCATAAGGTGTTTTTGTTTTGTTTTGTTTTTTAAATTATCCAGAATTTTAGTTGACTTTATCAAGAGGTTTGTTAAAAGTGTTCGAAATAAGCACTAAATTTGCATTAATTTCTATGTATGATCTATATTAATTTATATGGTTTCCAAACTAAATACACTCCATCTTGATGCAAATATTTAGACATCTTGAAGAATGCAACCCTTGAGCGGAATCCACCTACTGCTGACTCACAAAGCACCTGTCCCCTGTTTCCCAGCTGTCCCATGTCCTGTGTGTTACTGACCTCCTTCATTTGGCATCTTTTCTCAGACTTGAAAAGAATGAGGTTATTTTCATACTTCTTTCCACAGGGAATCAGCTACAAATACATAACGCGAGTTGTCTGGAAAAGTTCTAAGAAAGCAACTCTCTAATCAGATGACCTCTGAATGACTCAAAACTTCATGAATTAATGCAATAGAATGGTGAAAATCAAAGTGAAACAGAGCTAGGAATGTTGCATCCTCTTTTGGTCCTCTTGAACAATGCTTTCCTTTTGGGCCACCCAACTTTTCCACATGTTAAGTATTACGATCACATGTATCAGTAAGATTGTGAAGCACCACTCTTAGTTCCTTGTGCAAATGCTAATTCTACAGCCTTATGGCCAGACTTTCTAATAGAGTTGCTGAACACTTATTGTTTTTTCAATATCTCATCAGCCCTAAATCTAGATGGGCTTAATTTTCTAGAACTTTGTTATATTACAACTGCCTCTTGCATAACCCAGAATTTATTGAACATAATGTTTAAGAACACAGACCTGGACCCCAGACCTATATTGAAAAGAAGACCTATCATTTAAGAGCTGTGTCATCTTGAGTGAAACATACTTTCCTTATACGTAAAATGGAAATAGTTATGGTACAACTCATCAGATTTTGAGGTTAATAAGGTAATGCCCATAAAATGCTTAGCTCATGACCTATACATACTATGTGTTCAATAGATGAAGAATGTTTCTATTATGAATCATTTTTTGTTTCTATGATATTGCTGTGACAATGCATAAAATGTTCGTTAATGTTTTTATCCTGGCTACTCTTTACCATCCCTGATAACAGAGTAATTTTTGTGTTTCTTGTGGGATTTAGAGCAGTTTGAGAAACTAGGATGGCAGCTTCAGGTGGGCAGAGAATTTTATCAGCTTTGTTCTCTTCTACAATTTGGATCCCACTGCAGTGCCTTATATAGAGCAGATAATAACTATATCTACTGAATTAATGAATGAATGAATTATATGAGGTCAAAAAATATAAATGGACTATGACATTAGACATAAAATATTAGAAAATCAAGGATGATGGTCTTACTTCATGTGATCAAACTCCATTTCAAAAATAAATGTATCATATTTTGGGAATTTTTATAACAAAATATTAATTTAATCTAACAATTATAACTTTTACAATTTAAAGCACCAAGTGCATACAATGTTTAAATAAAATATTTTCTTGTAGCAATCAATATTCATTCACTTCTTGTTAGAATTATGCTTTGCAAGTTAATTGTTAAGAAATCTCTAAAGTGTGGTTTTGATGCTGATCTATGTAATAGCAAACATTTATGATATCCTGAAATAGACAAATGATTGTGAATGGAAGCTTTTTGGTATTCTGACAATATGAAATGTTAGTTCCAGATTGAGACAGGAGGGATGTATTTTACAATTTGATTTCTACTTATGTTTCTGTATTTTTTGCACCATGTAGGGGTAAGTTTTGCAGGACTAAAAATTGTCATTTTCTATTACAAACTGGATTCATTATTAGTAAAATTCTTCAATCACAAAATCTGACATCATTTAAACTTTTAAAGCTAGGGCAGGAAGCATCATGACATGAGTCAGTTACAGTTAGATAAGCAATCATCCTATGGGGAATATTCTTATATGAGCAAAAAATAGCCATGAAATGACATAATGGGCCATAGATGCATCTCATTTCCTCTCTGTGTGGTGAACCACCAACGGAAGTCTTTAATACAATGAAAAATAGAATTTTGTTTTTAATTCATGAAAACAGTAAGTGATAGGGCTTAAGCATGACAATGCACACTGGAAAATCTTGGTTTACTTTTTCTATGATCCAACTGTGAAGGGCTGAAAAATTGAAAGACATTCTAGAGAGTTTTTAAACGTTGTGAAAATGAGACTGAGAAGAGAGAGTGTTTACTGAGCATGCATTGCATGTCAGGCAGCACAGCCTGGCACCTGCCTACTTCTTAACCACCTACTCTGCCTAGGATCCAAATATCTGCCAGGAAATTGATTGTAAGAGCCTGAGGGCAGGGACCTAGTTATATTGTGCATTGTACTCCCACATGTAGCCTAGTACATAATTTGTAAAAACACTCGTGTACTAAATATTTGCATATCTCTAGAACGTTAGCTTCTGATTGAGACAGCAGACACTGCCACTGCCGGAGTTCCTCCAAGTTCATTGAACAAAAAGAAGGAATAAGATTGTCTGAGGATATGGTCACCTTTGCTTTTTAGTAGAAAATGAGGCAGGTAAGGATGTGAACAAACTTTCATAAATTACTTCTCGTCTTCTTGTGAAACATGAAATAAGTGCATGAGAATAATGATTAGAGGAAAACATCTTATTGAGCTGTTTCATCATCTGCAAATCACAGTAGCTAACATTTATTAAGAGCTTACTTATTTAACAAGCATTGCCAGTGGTTTAATAAGAATTAACTTATTTAATCCTCAAGATAACCTAATGAGAAAGGTCCATTATTATTCCTATTTTACATACCAGGAAATGAAGGCACAGAGACTTGCCATGGTTTTCCCACAGCTAGAAAATTAGGAAGAGGTTGAGCCTGGATTCCTTCCACAGCAGTCTCTGACTCCAGCCAAATTTCTCAGCAATTCCTACATGGTACTTGCTTTTTATTTAGCCACTAATATTAACTTGTTCATCTTTCTCCCACAAATAAACTGAATCTGGATTTTTTTTTTTTTTTTTTTTTGCTGCTTTTAGTTTAGTTCTAATTCTTAGAACATTAACAGCTATTTAGAATGTAGAATGTAGATGTTGATTACCTCTGTGATCTGTAACTCAATGATCACTTTACCATTGCAAACCCTGGTCCATGCCTCCTTCTATTCTAAGTGCTGAATATCTACATTATTTTTGCCACCTTCCCTAAAAGAGTCTGGACTGAATTTTTAAGGCGTGCTTACAACATAAGTACACATAAAGAAATGACTGTCACGTGAGCTGTATGGTACCATATGGCCGTTGCACCTTTTCCCATTGCATTTGTGCCCTCCAGGCTTTCTGTATTTTCTATCAGTGGTTTCTGGTTTGCTCCCCTGGGTGTCTTGCTTAGCACTAGTGCCTACTAAATCAAACTTGCTTTTGACAGACAATTTGTATAATTTATTGGGATGTAGGAGTCTCAAAAATGTTTTTGTATTTCCAGTGACTTGTTGTAAACTGGATGGTGATGGTCCAGAAAATTATCCTCCCAGCCCTGCAGAAATCACTGTGTGACTCCCGCCATGATTAACTTGGAGGCAGATTAAATGTTGTGTTTGTCTTTCAATGCAGTTTGCTGTCAACTCATTCTGAAATAATTATAATGAACCTTCAGATTGGACATATATTCTATTCAGTGGGTGGCAGATCTGTTTCTAAACATATTTCTTCATGGAGCAGATTCCTAGTAGGGTTTATATTTCTTAACTATTCTTTGTAGTAAACATCACCCCATAACAGTTGCATTTGCATGTCAGTAGCAAAGGTTCTGTGTGTGCGTGCGTGTGTATGTGTGTATGAGAATGGGTAGAACACAAGTGCACATATTTACTTTTATTTTTGTTTTCATTGTATCATCTGAGATTCATTCATCTCAAAATAAAAAAGGATCAAGGAGGCAGAGCAATATATAATGAAGACACTCAATGATTTAGTCAATTTCAGAGAAAATGGTTATCTAATGTATTTACAAGAATAAAACACATGGTAATTTTGTTTTAATTACCTGGATAATTGCAATTCCTCTTGTTATAACTCCAAGTCCAGGAAAAGAGTGTGACTTTGGGAGATACGGGTGCAGATATGTTGTCACTGATTGCTGACTAGTATGTACTAAATTAACAAAGTCAACATTGTAACTTACCATACCCTTTAGGTATTAAAATGCTTGATTTGAGTCTTTCCTTCTGGTTACTTTTTCCAAAAGTTTGGAAGGCGTAGATGCCTGTATTTTATCTAATCACTTCAAAATCACCAACATAAGCAGTTGTATTGCAGTTCTGTGAAAGATTTTGAATAATAAAATCTAGGGCAATCATGATTTTTAGGAAATCATTTTTATGGATACTTTCTCTGATGCCAGAACTTCGGAAATATTCCATAGAGTGAAAGCCTAATAGTGCTTCTGGTTACCATCAGACCTTTGGAATTTCAATAGAAATGAAAGACAGTCTGTGTAAAAACTTCTTAAGATTTTATGGGCCTGTTTAACTTCCTACAATTTGTTTCTTCAGAAGTTGTGTTTATTATTTCCTATCTGATTTCCCTCAGAATGGAGCAGTAAATTCTGAAAATGAGAAGCATCCGTGATATTTATCCCCAGGTCTCTCCTCTCAGTCCCAGATGCATGAACACAGCTGCCCATGTGGCATGTCTACTTGGGTGACACTCAGGGACCTCAGTACCCACACACCAAAACGGGTCTCTTGATTCCTTGCCCTCACCTCCTCCCCTAGGCTTTCCCAGCTGAGAAAAAGGCATTGATATCCACACAGTTGCCAAGCCAGAAAGTTTATTTAAACATTTTTATTCCAGTATTGTATAGCCCACAGAGCAAAAAGAGCATAAAGCACATGCGTCTGATGCATACAGTTCAACCAACTTCTACTTATGAATATGCCGTGTAACCACCACCTGGATCATTTCCAAGATGCCAGAAGGTTCTCTTGTGACCCTCTGGGAGTCATTGATTTCTTGTTTTTCACTCTTGCTATTCTTCCATAATTTATCCTGAGCCTTTTCACTTTTCTTCATTTTCTCTGCTTTCACCATGATTATCTTTCACCTGGACGACTCCAATAATGATCTCCCCGCTTCTACTTTCACCAATTCATTATCTCTACAGAGTCATCTTTTAAAAACTACAACACCGATCATTTCATCCCCTTCATCCTTAATCTCACCTTTACACTTAAAATAAGAGGGCAATGCAATGCAATGCATTATTAGGGCTTACAATGAACGCCTTTAAGAAGTGGTCCCTGGCTGCCCTCCAATCTCATCTCCTCCACTCTCTGCATCACTGCTTCCAGGTGTCTGAGTTTGTTGTTGGCTGGTTTTGGTTGTTGTTGCTGCTGCTTCTTTGAGCTCCTGTAAAATGCCCTTAAGGCCTTTTGCACTCAGTGTTTCTTTGATATGAATGTTTTTCATCTTCTTTTTCTCTCCTCCCACCCCACTTCCATCCCACACTCGTGCCCATACTTATATATTGTCTTCACTTGGCTAGTTCTTTCTCATCCTTCTTTCTCAGGGTAAACATCACCTCTCCATAAAGTGTTTTCTTGCCCCTAACCTAAAAGACAGTTTTCAATGACTCTCAGAAAGCGATGTCGCTTTTCTTTATAGCACTGAGCACAGTTTGCAATTTTTATATTTAAGGGTTGCTTCTAGTTGTGTATCACCTAACCTCTGCTAACTGAGGTCCTTAGGGAGGAACCAAAGATGTTATTTCAATCCTGTGTCCTTAACAACTAGCACTGCACCCAGTATACAAGAAGTACTTAGTAAATAATTACTGAATGAAATAAATAAGTGAAGAATGGCTGTGTGCTCGTCTCTGAGAACAGTGCGAACAGGAAAAACTGAGCAGAAACAGAGGATGATGTAGACAGTGCTTTTGAGAAAAGGTTTACCAGGAGAAACATTTTTTTTTCTCTCAACTGCATGTATTTCAGAAATGGACCCTGGAAGATGTCCATTTTCCTGAGCCCAGCATTACTCTGAGACAAGCATGTCCTTGTAGGATATCCCTGGAGAAGAATTCAGCAGTTGTAAGTCAGTTTCTCTCCTGGTTAACTCATGTGTCCATTCATCACCACAGTCCATCTCATTCCATTGGGTTGGGGCACCACCTGGGGCAAGATGTTTGTGGACACCTCACTGGTTTGTTTCTGTAATTCCTATAGACTTGGCAGATGACCTGATTCCTGGAACATGGTGCAAGCTGAAAGCACAGGATGGGGTGGAGTGAGGAGGCTTAAAAGAGAGATGGTAGGAAATCTTTTGGGGGAAGAATATAAGGTTGTATACTATGTGAGTAGTGAATTTTTAATTTTGTTTTCTTTTGTTTTGTTTTTTTCCATTGCAGTTCACTTCAGATCATCTCAAGCCATAGTAAAATGTTGTTAAATACCATAACCTGGTGTTTGCTGTACTTTGGGCATTTCGAAGTGGATACTGGTTCAATGTTTGGTGCCTAGCCATATAAGGCAGAATGGCAGCAACCCAGAGCAGTGTTATGATGTAGAAAGAGGTATCCAACAAAGATGTTCAGAGCAGCAGATCAGAACAAGAGCTGACAAATCGCTACAGGATGGATTTGTCTAACATGTCAGCATTCCTTAGGATTTACAGAAATACAAGGGGGAGAGAGCTGACTTCCCATGGCTGTACAGGATAGGGCACATTCCATGTCAGTTGGTATTAATGAGATGAGTGATCCCCGAAGCCTAGAGAACTTGGGGACATTTGGGTTACCCTCCTTGGGTCACATGGCTTAAAATTCTCTCATTTAGACATTCCTACCTCAACGTATACTACAACTCAGAAAAAATCTACTATATTTAGGGTTTTAAATCTTTTTTAAAAAGTAAAACCCTGGCTGAATTAACTGGGTCATCCATCTGGTACACTTTGGATTGAATCAGCACAATTTTCTTTCTCAAAACTCCTAAAGTGATCAGCCAACTTAGGAAATGGGAAATTTAATGGATGTGCAGGGAGGTAGTGTAGAGAAAGGTCATTTTTGCCCCTGGTGGCCTGTCAGAATATATATGGGAGTGACAGAGTTAGGCTTTTAGGAATCCTAGTTACAAAAGGAAACAACATTTAGGGTGTGGAGCAGTAAGAGAAGACTGGAGTATGAGAAGTGAGACACTGTCAAAGGGATATTCTGCTGACTTGTAATTTTGCTTCTGCTATATTCAATCATCTTTAAATGAGTCAGCAACGTAATTGGAAGCAGTTGCTAAAATAGCCAAATAAAATAATCAGCCCTGTCCATTTGAATATTTTGGAGGTGTGAGAGAGAAAGAGAGCATTTATAATATGTGGCTTTCCACACCACTGCTCAACCAATTTCACTCGAATTCTGAATAGTAAAGATGGGATTGTTTTACTGGCTTTGTGGGATAATTGGCTCAAGTCATCTGTGTATTTCATGGAATATTATGCCTTGATCTAAGAGTAAACACTTAAAATATTTATTTTCAAGTAGAGATGACCACGTGTGTCATTCCTGGTTGAAACATGAACGCAGCAAAAACAGGCTGTAACTCTATATTCATGATTTAGGATAGAAGCTGACATTCATCGGGGACTTACGTTGTGCCAAGCCCTGTGCTAAGAACTCGCCTGCATATTTCATGTCATCCCAGCAACAATCCTTTGAGATTGGTACCATAATGATCCCCTTTTCCACATATGAGGAAAGAGATGCTCCAAGAGGTTCCCTAACCTACCCAAGTCCTCACTGCTAGGAAGGAGTCAGACCAGAAGTTGGGCAGCTCTGTTTGAGTCCAGAACCCGTGATCTGCCCACTATGCAATACTACTGCAGCCAGTCAGTAGCAGCAGCCATCACTGCTATGTTTCCTATGGATGCAGAGTAAAATGAATGAAAGAACAACAGGGTCTCTAGGGTTGGAAATATTAGTCAAGAGATTTGTAGTTCATTCACATATTGTCAACCCCAATTTTGATATCTGATTATAGCAAAGTTGTGGAACAGTGGCTGAAACCAGGAGTCAGCATCTGTGGTGCTGGCCTTGGCTCCTGCTATGAGTCCTTGGAAAAATCATTTAGGCTACCTGGATCCAAGTCTGTGAAATGAAGGGGTTAAATGACCTTATAAGTAATAAAGCTTTTCCAGCTCTAACATTCCAAAAGTCTGAAAGTCATGAGAATATGAATCTTCCCCCACCCTCCCAGCAAATGGGATTAATTTTCAACATGTTCTGTGGCACACTCCAATGTTGCCTGCCCAGTGACGTAACCCAAGATCAATGTAGGTCTTGTAAATGGACTTTGGCCAAAGGAAAAGAAAATCACACCAGCTGGCTGCTTGGCAGCAGACGAAAACTTGCAAAAAGGTGGGCAAAAAAACACTTTGCTACCATTGCTCCAGCCTGTTTTCATCCAATGTGTTTTCTCTCACAGATTGTCTGAAGGTGAAAGCCTCCAGGATTTCTAGGTGGAAATTGCATCACGGCTGGTTATAGCTCTTCCAGTGGCCTGTCTTCTGGACTTAGCAATTCCCTCAAGTAGGAAAGTTTGTTAAGAAGTGGAAGAGTGATTTGCATGTACATGTGTTTATTTTTCACAAATACTTTTATAAGTGCTGAGATATGGGGTTTGATGCTCTCCTAAATCGGGTTGCCTGATGAAACACAGGGTTGAAGTTAAATTTAAATGTCAGGTAAATTAGGAATTACATGGGCTGTCCTTATACTAAAAAATTATTCCGTATCTGAATTTTTATTTGATAAATAGGGCAGCCTTACTCATGGAAGAAATAATATTTTATTTCACTTTTTGAGTGGGATTTTGGTCAAAGGTGTCATAAGCTGGAACATTGATAATTTGGACTTGCATCTATTACTTTGCCCATTTCAATACTCTAGTGTTAAGCATCTGCCATGCTGTCGACGTGCTTTCAGTGGGTGTGTTTGTGTTTAAATTTCTGAGGTTGTAACTTTCTTCTTTTTAAAGCAACACACACACACACACATACCATGAAACTCATTCATAAAATCAAAGAGATCCTACGCATTGATATGAGGACTTCTAAAGAATGTGGCATATTTTGGCTAACATCTGTGACCGTGTTCTTTGAACTAATTGGGAAATATTGCATGCTGGCAGGCTTTAATTGAGAAATATGTTTTCTCTTAAGGGTGATTTGTCTAATTGGCTGTAGAAATTCTTTCTCTCTGCTTCAGAAAGCTTTTTGCCCATTTGCTAATAATTCAGCTTCCCCACCCTCCCCCCACTCCAAGGCTGATGTTACACAGGGTTCCCTGAACTCTGTTCAGAATTCTGTCTGTAAGTTGGACAAGGGTTCAGACCTGAATCAACTCGAAACAAGGCATTTCACCTTTCTGCTTGCAATGAACTCCTTTGGACAAGGTGTTGGAAGAGATGATCTGTGAAATTCCGTAGTCTACCATTTCTGATCCAAAGCAGGGAATGGCCTGGGGAGTAGGAGGAGGATAAATCAAGAAAGTATAAAATAGGGTGTTAGTTGCAGTTTTATTTCAAAGTTCTCCTAACCTGGGCTCTTTGGCTACAGTGAGACTAGGTTGCCCCAAAAATCTGTATGAAAAAACAACTTCTGTCTGTTTCTTAAATGCCTTCTGAATTCCGAAGAATTTAACATTTTGCTATAAAAACATAAAATTTAGCTATAATATTAGAGACTCCAAAAATTTTGTCTGTATCATCCTAAATATCAAGGTTTTGAATGCGTCTTAATGTGTGAGGAAAATTTTCAAGTTGATGCTTGGCAAAGGAAAGGTGAAATCCAGGAGGTCACACAAATGAACAGAGAAGCTGGTTCAGGTGACCGTATTAATGTGGAGAGCCAGACAATTGGCTAGGTCAGGAAGCCGAATGAGTCATACTGACTCATACTTTCATACCATTGCAAAGACAATGCATATGGAAGGACTGCGTGATCTGTTCTCAGACTAGATTCATTTCTAGTTTCATCATCTTCATCGCCCTTAACACAGCAGACAGAACACTGATGTCATCGGCAGGATGCTGCAGAAAACAGGTGAAAATAAACATTGATGCCCTTCCTCTGCCAAACAGTCAAACCCTGAAGAAAAGAGGAGGTGCGAGTCTCATTATTTCCCTTTGAAGGGTAAAAATCAAGGTTACTTTTTCCAAACATTCATTTTGGTGAGAAAATTGGTTTGATTTCTAACTCAGAGACTCTTGTTTGATGTTACTGCAAAATAGTTAAAGGCATAGAATACCTCCTAGAAAGAAAGATTCCACACTGCTACCTATACAGGAATGATGTGTAACTCATGTTTCATCTAAAAACTCAGCTTTTTATTATTTATTTATTTATGGGCTAAAAAGTGCATGGCTGAAATATCCATTTAAGATGTAAACGTTTGTCACAATAACTGTTCTTCCACCTAGTGAAATCCCAAATATTCCTTTTTTAAAAAAACTGCAGGCCAGGCACGGTGGCTCACACTTGTAATCCCGGCCCTTTGGGAGGCCGAGGAGGGCAGATCACGAGGTTAGGAGCTCGAGACCAGTCTGACCAACATGGTGAAACCCCGTCTCTACTAAAAATACAAAAAAAATTAGCTGGGCGTGGTGGCATGCGCCTGTAGTCCCAGCTACTCAGGAGGCTGAGGCAGGAGAATCGCTTGAACCCGGGAGGCGGAGGTTGCAGTGAGCCGAGATCGTGCCATTGCACTCTAGCCTGGGCGACAGAGCGAAATTCCGTCTCAAAAAAAAAAAAAAAAAAAGTGCATAGAGTATATTTGACTCAGCCCTCTCCTAAGAAATGGAGAAAAAACAAAATTCATGGAAAAGGATGCTTCTTGGTGGAGAGGACATGCATTGGACAGATTTACTATTGGGAGAAGTAGCTTTGAGAGGCTAAAAATTCATCCCTACAGGGCCCTGCCAGGTGTTTGAAATCACTTCTGATTGAGATTTGTCTAATTTTTCATGACCCCTCTCTTCCCTTTTCTTCATTGAAAATAACAGCAAGTTGTTTAAAAGGCATAAAACTTGCCACTTCAGCAGGAAATAAATGTCTCTAGTTCATTCCAATTATCATTTATTAATTACTACATGAGTGGTTTGTTTAGTTTAGTCTTCAGTATCTCTGGTAATTTCCTTTAGAGAGTCAAGATAAAATTTTTTAGAAAGCAAATGGCTGATTTCCAAATAAGCGCATTCCTATGGACTTTTTCTGTTTCATTAGTGTTCAAAAGATGTATCTAATGTAATTTTTAAAATAAATATAAGTTTCTGATATCTGATTTGTGCTGAAGTTTTCTCTTTCTTTTAAGGATAATCCCCTATCATATCCCCCACCATTTAAACCTAATCAACCTAAGGAAAAAGAAAAGAAAAAAAAATAGCATTGCATTTGCCTTATGGATCTTTTCAGGTACTTATTACAGGGGTCAGAACTCTATGAGGAAGCTATGTTTTCTTAGCATTGTCACCAGTTTGCTTTGTTTGATGAATGAAATTAGAAACAATGTGAACACAGTTCTTTTAATAGTTCATAAATTATTTAAAAAAATGACAATTTCAAAGGATTTTTATTTGAATGTTTTAAGTTTGGCATGGTATTGAACTTTTAAAGTATAGGCTTGCATATTCTTTATTAGCTAAACCAGCCATGACTCTATAATTGTAAAACCCCGAAACATTCAGGATGAACCCAATAGGAAGATAAAGAAAAAACAGCAGCATTAAACTTTGTCTTTATTGCATTTATTTATTATTACCAGATACCAGTGGTATTAATGTATCACCAGTGGTGATACGATTATGAGACTATGATACAATTATGAGACTATGTCTAAGGAGAACAATGAAATATTTTGATAAATAAGAGATTATTAAAATTAAGTAAGCCTAAAAAGCATTTAAATGGTGATATTAATATTTTAAAACAAACGATAGCCAAGCCAGCAAGAGATTTATAGTTATAAATAGATATCTGTTTTACATGTATCTTTGTTCTGAAAAATTGGGATAATCACTAAGAAGTTTCTAGGAAAATAAGTATATTAGTCAGATACCAACAAGGTAAAGTGGAAAACCAAACTAGTTATTGACTTGAATAGAGTCATTCTATCTTCTACCTCCAAGAATAAAAACAAAAGCATATAAACATAAGCATAAAAACATAAGCATATAAATACAAATACCAAATTTACATCTCAATCATCAAACATTTCCAGAAGATAGATATTTTTGAGGGTGTAGTGTTTATCTTTGTTTAAACAGGAAAATAAATGGCCTTTGAAATAAAAACGAAGTGCTTTATTTCTCATAAAAAACATTCTTGTGATGACCAGAAGAAAGCTAGTGACTAAATTCAACAAAGATTCAAATATTTCATGACACTTCTAGGTCACATTCACACATATTTTCATTTGCTTTTCTACAATAAGTTCAAGTGAGTAAATATGGAGTTGGCATGAAAGCCTGATGAAAAACTAGGTTTTCAACTTTATATTGCTTTACATACTTTCTCCTCTTGATAATTGAAAATTCACTTTTGCAATTTACATTGCAAATCTACTAACAGAATACAAACTGCTATACCTACATTATTACGTGCTCTCTTTCCTACCCAAGTAACTCTAGCTTCCCTAAATTTCTCACATTCTTCTGAATAAAAAGAGTCAGGACTAACTATGAGGGAGAAATGATCATTTTGTTTTTACACCATTGACTTGAATAAATTTTCTGAATAAATAATCAGCAAATTAGAAATTCAGTTTGAATGATCTTGGTTTCCACCTTAGGGTCATCCTCTGAAACACACACTACCTGTACTTTATTCTCCATTTGATCTCTGTCTCTGTCCTTCATTCGGATAATTTCAGTAATGCACATAATGAAGACACAATCCTCTCCCTCTCTTCTCATCTTGTTAATTTTCAAACCTTAGAAGTCTGCCATATTGACATTAGTAAGTCCTAGCTTTGTATGCAGTTTGATCTCATTCTGGCTTCTGGCTTCAAGCTATGTTAAACATCCTAGAGGCACCCAGTTCTTGTTGCTCTGGAAGCTCTGGGTATAATACAATGTCTCAAGTCTCTTCTCATGTACCCCTACTTTTCTATCTCTGCCACCCTCCAAATCAGAGAAATTCTAAACAAGATTATGTCCCCTTTTCAACTAAAATTGGCGTATTCCTACAAATTCCCTTCTTTTCTTTTCTTCAGACGTTAGCATCCTCTGTGTTTATTATGCTCCAGTGTTACATCCCTTCCAATTTATTTACCACCCATTAAAAGCCAAACATTTGGAAGCCAATCCAATGTAAATATTGGAAGGATTCCTGGTTCTAATTGAGATATATTGACTTAGTCTTCACATACTCAAAGCATGCATTTTAGCATTTTTCTTTTCTTTTTCCCTGTGGATTCTATCTAAACTGCACACACACACACACACACACAATCAATTTTAAAAAATAGGTCTGTGCTCAAGCAGGAATCATCAAAATAAAAGTAGACTAAGGTCTTTGAAGAGAGGCCTTAAGAGCACACTGCTCCCCAACGTCACTGGTTTCAGAATGGCTTTAGGGCTCCGAGACTGAAAAGAAAAGTTTCTTCTTTCCGATTACAAAAGTAATAAATGACTGTGAAGAGAATTTTGAAAATACAAGGGAAAAATATCAAGCAAAAGGGAATTTTACGTACAATCTCACCACTAGAGAAAACCACTGTTTACACATTACTGTATTTCCCACATATGTCATGCCAATAAAAAAATGTAATTGCCCTAGATAATTTATATCCAGCTTATATTTTTCCTCTTAGTACTTCATAATGAGCATTACATTTACATGCTCTGAAAACACATGTAAACCATGGCATATATGTATTGGCATTCATTTAGCCATGCTAGGAACTGTAAAAATCTATTCTTCTGCCTAAGAAAATAGTTTCTTATGTGTATGTAGTTCTCAAAGGGCTTTCAGATACTTTACCCAACTTAGACCCTCAACAGATAAGGAAAGATATTATTGTCATCTCCATTTCACAGATGAGGAACTGAGTCCTGGAAGATTTGTACCTGGAGGCCAAGATGAGAGGGATCTGGGCCAGGGCCCATGGGTATCTCCTTCACCATTGCTAGTGGTGGTAGAGGCAGAGGAAAGCCAATGATGACCAAACCGGAAGGTTACAAACTAATCTGAGCACATGCACAATCTCTCTCTTCATGTTCCTTGCTTCGATTAATGGTGTCTCCTAGGATCTAAAGTTGAGTGTCATCTTTAAGAAATCCCCCTTCTTTATGCTAATATTGAACAGCAGGAAAGGTAAGTCTCTGTGGCTCACAGAAAAATTCTAAACTCTGTGGCCTGAAATTAAAGCTGTCTGTGGTCCAGACCCTGCTACCTCTCGCACATCCACCACTATACACCTGATGCAAGTTTTTCTCCAAGTATGAACTGTATTCCCTTCACAACAGAATCACTTGTGATGATGGTTCATGATAGGTTCTGGGGCGTCATTCAGACCCACTGAAATATAATTTCTGGAGGTGGACATGAGAACCTTCCATTTTAAATAGTTCAGGATTCTTAAGTACAAGAATGCAGCTATATTCCAGGCAAACTGAACGACTCTCTTTCTTAGTATGCCTATATTCCCCACCCTCTGTGCTTTTCTCAAATGTTTCCTCCCTTCACTTTCTACATGTTCAACTCTTGCTCACTGACATGGTTTGGCTGTGTCCCTACTCAAATCTCATCTTGAATTGTAGCTCCCATAATCCCCACGTGTTGTGGCAGGGACCTGGTGGAAGGTAATTGAATCATGGGGGTGGGTTTTTCCATTGCTGTTCTCATGATAGCGAATAAGTCTCATGAGATCTGATGGTTTTAAAAAGGGCAGTTCCCCTGTACACTCTCTTGCCTGCCACCATGTAAGACATGCCTTTGCTCCCCCTTCACCTTCTGCCATGATTGTGAGGCCTCCCCAGCTATGTAGAACTGTAAGTTTATTAAAACCCTTTTTCTTTATAAATTACCCCGTCTCAGGTATATCTTTATTAGCAGCATCAAAATGGACTAATATACTCACTCCTCAAAGCACAGCTGAAATGCCACCTCTATGAACAGCACTACCTGGGTGGCACCATCTATAAATGACCTCTCCTTTTTCTGAGCTCCTATGCACTCACTACTTATTGAAGGAACCCTTATTGCTCACTCTCCTACTGTATTTTAGAAACTGCATTTACTGGGTAACTCTGTCACATATCTTTAAATTAGTTATGAAACTTATGGAAACATTTTTTATCTGGAGGAATTATGATGCCTCTACTTGCATTCAAGAGTCTTAATTTGCACACCTTTGGTCATTCTCTTTGCATACACAGACATTCAGCTGGAACCTGAGTCAAAAATCTTCATGAAGAAGGAATGGTTCTACATCACTTCTTCTCAGACTGCTCATGGATGTTTTAAGAAAATCCAGGCCAGCTATCATGAGCAGCAGGGGAAGTGATTCATAAAAGTAGACTGTGACTTGGAGCAGAGCTCACAAGTTCAAGTTTATGTAGCAGCCAGGCAGATAATGTAAGTGAATGAAGGCGATTCAGGGCAAGGTGCTAATAGCTTCAGATATTAGACTTTATATTTGGGCACAGTAGAGGCCATGGTGGTCTAGGGGAGCCTGCCCTGTGCAGAGAGTCAATAGATTCCATCTAATCATCACCAGTCACCACTGCAGGCCCAGTGTTGCCAGATACTCATTTTTAAGAGAATCCATAAATTGATTTTTATGAGACAGCTCCTAATTTTTTAATATTGAGAACTTATTCAAATTTAAAACACCAGGTAGACAGTGCAGGCCAACACATTTACAGGTAATTTATTTCATGCAGCACAGTGCCATAAACCAGGATTTTACAGCTTTCTCTTTTCCTGAATCACTGTTAGAGTCAGCGCCTTCTATCTTGAGAGTCTGAGGGAAAGGTAGAAATGATTTTAATCCAGTTCTCCTTCCAGTCAGAAAAAAGAAAAAAATGTTTGGCAGGCCCTAGACTTGGATATTCCAGAAATTCTGAGGAAGAGCTAAGCCAAGTATAGATGCTGTAAATGGGCCCTGACTCTGGGCTCAGAGTCCCTGAGAGAGAGAGATGGGGTACAGTGTTGGGGGGTGGTGGGGATTAGGGTAGAGCAGGCTGCATATGTGGCTTAGTCATATCTCACTCTCACGAGGTGTGAGTAATTAAGGAACTGCATGCTGCTTCTACTGTCAGAAGTACAGGCTCGTGGGAACCAGTTTGAAGCAGGCTGGGGTAAACTAAGGTGGCTCTGACACTTTCTGACTTCAAGCTGTGGCCTTAGGACCTTGACTGTATTTTTTAGCTTTGATGATAAAATGTCAGTGACTAGTTAGGGCATTGTTATTTTATAATTTATAAAATCATTGTATAATTTGATTGACAAACATTGTCAGTGTAAGTGATGCACATTTACTAGCTCATTGGTGACATTTGTGAAAGAAAATGTTTTGTGGGCCTTTTAAGCCCAGGGAATCTCAGGAAAGCAGGGGGAAGAATTGCTTTCAGTTTGTTTGATGTCTGTAATTAGAGGTCATTAGGGGAGTTCCTGTTCTCTTAAGGGTTGTCACCTCTGTTTTCTGTGGCCACATACAGAGGCAGCTGTAATTTGCACAAGGTCAGTCAGGTCTGTCCCCTAAGTGACAGTGGTAATAAGTGATGTGTGTAGAGAGCACAGTTAAGTTTGTGTGTGTGCCATTACTACGGGAGCCTTTCCTTCCACAGTATCTGACCTCCTCGGAACACAGCTCACCTATGCTCAAGGGTCCCTTTCAGGTCACTAGGCTTGGCCTCACACATTGTCTTTCAGATTAGAAGGGGTCCAGGGCAGCACAGTGCAGTTCTGGCAGGCTTGGTTCTCACAGGAGCCTCGGCACTAAATCTCATACCCGAGTTAAGCAAGCCTCAGCTTCCTCATTCCATTTTTAAACTGTGTGCCCCACATGACATGCCAGGGAAACATGGCACATAGCTAAATTAAGCTGAGTAGCCAACCAAATCCTATGTGCCTGCCTATGCTGAAGAGAGAGGCACTTTATTGCTCTACCTCAAAAACCTGGGACCAGCCGCACGAGCCAAGGGGCAGGTACAGGGGAAACATGACAATTGCCTGGTAGTTGTCATAACCTGACTTGCATTTTGAGTGCTTGATTCATCCTGACATTAGCTGAACAACTGAGTGTCTATTTCCTTTGTGGTTGCCTGGACAATTAAGATTTCCATTATTTTTAATAAAATAAAATAAATACACATATTTAATACAATAAATATAACAATAAATTTAAATTTTAATAAAATGCAATTAAATAAAAAATAAAATATTATTTTTGATAAAATAAAATGTATTAAAAATCTTATTTTCAATCATATCAGAAATTTTCTGGGAAATTCTTACATATCAACTGTGTTCTCTGCAGAGCATCTAGTTAAGTGGCAGCATGAACCAGTTTATTAAGGATCATCACAGGACAAGGAACTTCTGTCTGGCAGAAGTAACCTCAGTCTGCTCCTCTCACCTTTGAGAGAGAAGACTGGCCAGTATTTTTTTTTTTTTTTTTTTGTCTCATAAGTGAACGTGCTGCATATTTCACAGAGGGCAGAAAAGAGGAAGCTCATATTCCTCTGGACAGTACGAGGCGCCAGGGCTTAGAGCCCACATGTCACTGTGGGTGAGAGGCATGATTCAAAGCCTCTGTCTGCCTAATCGTTAACAAATGTCCTCTCTCCCAGGAGGGAGAGTGCGAAACAATGAGGACGTGTGAGAAATAGCTGTTAGCTGGCCTGGGGAGCTCAAACCTGGGTGCACATCAAAACGAGTACTACAGACGCTTCAATGCCAAGCTTGCTGCTCTGAGACATCCAAATGCCCGGCTGCTGAGGTGAACAATGGCCAAATGGATTCCAGAAATCTCATGGGAACAGTATCTGCTGCTGTGGCTTCTCAGTGGCTCATTCGAACCCCTGGTACATAAAAATGGTGGGAAAAGATAACTTTTCAACCACCAGGGTAAGATGTTTACACAGGGCCTGGGCTAACCATTCAGGCCACATGTTTTTATTGTGTTCTACCCCACCCCACCCCCACCCCTACAATATCTGTGAGTGTAAAGAGCTCCACCCTTTCACAACATTCCCTCACTCTTTCGTCAAATATTCTTAAGTCCTTCATATCCCAGCAAAACTGTCATGTGGCTGCTGAAGTTGGCGGCTACTGAAAATTAGTAACTAGTGCTTCAGTAGTCGACCTATGAAGTGTCTGTTCTGACCACAAGTTTCAACTACCCAGAGCGACAAGGGTAAACACAACAGACTGGGCATCAAGCCTGGGTTAGTGGTTTTCCATGAAGCCCTACAGAAGAGTGACGGGGCTGCCACAGGGAACCAAGTAGAGAGGCGGAGTTCTGGAAACCCCACACCCACTTTAATCAGAACAACCCTGCTTAGCGCTTTCATAATTGTTGCTATGAGTGTTGTTTTAATATATAATGGACTTAGGTGCACGTTATCATTTAAGAAAAAGGAAGCCTAAACAATACCTGAGTATTAAAAAGAAGTTATAACTTCTTTCTGCCACCCTCCAACTCCCACCTTCTACAAATGATACACTACAATATAGAGACAGCAAAGACCCTTGGAATTAATCACGGTTATTTGGAATTATTTGTAGTTTCTGAGTCATCACCTATATGCTAACTACTAAAAAGTACTATTTTTGGCCCCAATACAATTTTCTCAACACATTTGAGCACTTACTATATACGAGATACTCTGCTAGGTGCTGGGAACAGAAGTAACACACCCACTAGGTTATCAGCTGCCTAGGGATAATTCAACTTCTATTGCCTTAGTTAGTTTAAACCAAACTTAGCATCTTTCTCACCTTTCTTTTTACTGCTCCAGCTACACTCATCCAACATATACCAAGCTGGCTTTCCCTAACTATTTATAGAAGTGTCAATTTATGTGATCATTTTTTATACTTCGTTTTCTTTTGTTGCATGAATCACTTCTTTCAGATTGACTTCAACTCCTTGTCCTGATATAGTACTTTAATAGTTTATACCTGGATTACAATCCTCACTAGATGTTTCTTCATAGCAGACGTCTGTGGAAGAGCTATAATGGCATTAAGGTTGAAGAGAGGGGAAGAGTATGCAGCCCTTCTGAAAGAGTGACATTCACCAGCTCGGAGTCAGAGGAAAGGAGCCCAGGGTCCCTTGAGTGGTAGGGGAGGAGAGTCAAGATCCCTTGTGGGATATGTGGGACCAGGAGACCAACTTCCTCCCGTTCCAGGGTGGTTACCTCTCCAGTAGCCACGAGGAATTTGATGAGAATTTGTTGTCCCAGCACTGTTCTTGGTAGCAAGTGACCCAGAGAAACAGCTATTCTGGCATTTTGACCCAAGTCCTTAATAGTACCCCTGCAGTGCCATCCTTCATCATATCATCCTTCAAAGCTCTGTTGAAGCTATATTCCCCCACAAAACACTGCCTCTAATGTTGCCATTTCCTGACTGCTTTCCCACCCGGTAACTGCATTTGGCAGGTAGCTTCCCCCTTCACACTGCTCTAGCCTTTCATTTACTTGGCATTTTGTTATGGGTATTCAGTGCAGTCTTTTTACTAATTGCTTAATTGTCTTTCAAGGATATCAGACAGCAAACAAGGCCTGCCTTTCCTTTTTTTTTTCTTCTGTGCTAGATACATAGAGATAGCCGAGAAATATGAGTTGCTAGATTAATTTGTGCTCAACCCATTAATTTAGGGGGGAATAGTATATAGAGAATCTGGCCTTTGCCATATATTGACTAAACCCATGTGCATATTGAGAAATACTGAAAAGCTTTTCTGTAAGTGAGGGACTAGCCATCAGCAATAAAATCTACTTAAAGATTCTTCGTGATCATGCTTTGTTGATTAGAGTTTGCTTAGAAATATTTACTAGTCGTGTGTGTGTGTGTCATTGCTTCTTACATTACTCTTGAAGAGTTTCTTATGACAGTAAAAGTCTCAGAATTATTTATGTTGTCTTTGAGAAGTAGAGCAATGCATTCATTCCTTTTCTTTCATTTATGTTTAGATCTTGTATTATGTTTAGAATGTGAAACTCCTGTCACTGCAGAAATAATAGAAACATCTTTCCATGGCTTTGACTTTCTTCCAAGGGATGACTGGGACATCACAACAGAGGAACACTGTCATGACCTTTAATGTTCCTCTTTAATGGGTGGATGGTAGGAGGAATTTCAGGGAATGCTATGCCAAGTAACTCCCACTGAGTGCTCTGAACTCATGAGTTTTGTATTCTTTCAAGTTAGATGACTCTATTTTGTTGACTACAAAATAATATATTTATTTATTGCAAAAAAAAAAAAGTCCCTTATAAGAAGTGTGACTGGGGACTTAATCTGCAGTCTAATGCTGATAGAAGAAAACTTTAATGAGGATTTTGTGGTCCAATTGTTTCTTTCACTACTTCAGAATGTTTTCGGTCACACAGGGTTAGATAATGGCCATCAGGCCATTTCATTCTTCACATTTCTTGTCAGAGATAAATGAGAATACGCTTCCCTGCTGTGCAAACATCCTTTTTTATTAATACTGGGTGAACAAGAATGTAAGCACATTTGGCTGCAGAGAAAACTAACAGAATTGGAAATGCAGAGTATTAAAGCTCAGAGTCTAAGATCAGTCTTTCAAAGTACAGGTGAGTAAAAAAAAAAAAAAAAAAGTATTACAGAATAAGCAGCAAAGCTGAAATGAAAATGGCTCAGCATAATAAACCTGTAGTGTGACACCAATGGGTTCCACTGGTATACCCAAGGGACCAACACGTTTTACTCTTGTAGAAAATAGTTATCAGGCTGGACACGGTGGCTCACTTCTGTAATCCCAGCACTTTGGGAGGCTGAGGCGGGCAGATCACAAGGTCAGGAGTTCGAGCCCAGCCTGGCCAATATGGTGAAACCCCATCTCTACTAAAAATACAGAAAGTTAGCTGGGCGTGATGGCATGCGTCTGTAGTCCCAGCTGCTCGGGAGGCTGAGGCAGGAGAATCATTTGAACCTGGGAGGCGGAGGTTGCAGGGAGACGAGATCGCGCCACTGCACTCCAGCCTGGGCAACAGAGCAAGACTCTGTCTCCCCCAGCAAAAAAAAAAAAAAAAAAAAGGAAAAGAAAAGAAAATAGTTATACCTCAGAAATGAGGACAGCTCACACTGTCTCTAAGATACAATAGTTAATGGGTGCTCATACCATTCATCTGATCTTATGACACTCATTACTTATACAGACATTTGACAATAAACCCCTAGGTATCTTGTGACACATATTCTTATATATCACAACTTAGCTCTTAAATCACTGTTTTATTTTATACCATTTATGGCATATCTTCCTATGTAGAGTCTAAACAATTTAAAGTCAAGGACTGTGCCTGCTTTATTCATCTGGGGGAAAGAAAAGTCCTTAAACCTTAAACATAGTGCAGCTGCCTTTGAATAAATGTTCTTTGGATTCTAAACTAGTGAGAAAAGACATACATGTTTCTACTTCTGTTCATGTGCATAGATGTAGACTGCATGTGCAAGGTAGTCTCCGCCTATGCATTCTAATACCAACCAAATACATGAAACAACCACCAACCAGTCAGGCAAAGGACCAAACCTGAGAGGGTTGCTCAAATTTTGGAACAGTTGTCCTTTCCATGTAAAAAAAAAAAAAGTACATATAGCTAGCTTCTACATTACTAGGCCAGCCTCCCTGCCCTAAAGATCAGCTTGGACTGAGTGGAAATTAGATTGAATATAGATTCAGTGGTATAAATACTGCACCTGGGCAGAAATGAGAGCATACGGGTTTCCAAATAGGAGACTTCAGCCCATTTATCACCTAGACATTCTTTGAAGCTTCAGAAGTTTCATTTCATCAGTGGGAAATGAGAAGAATTCTATAGATTCATAAAAACATGTAGTTCCTATTAAATCATATTAACCATGTTCTCTTTGAAAGATAGCTCATGTTAAAACTACAAATGCCCACTTGTAACCACGAATTTCAGCGATAAAATCATTAATGGCCATTGACTTTCTAGGAATAAAGCCATGTGTTCAAAGTAGACCTTATAATTAGGAGAATGTGCTGTAATCAAGTCTCCATATCCAGAAAACTGAAGGAAAAAAGGATCATTTGGTAGAGAAAGGGCCTTGACTCTTTTGATTTTGCAGGACTTTAATAATGTTGGCCCAGTTTGACTTCTCAAGGCTGGAACGTGACCAATACATTAGCAATGCTGATTGGCTTTGATGAGAGGTTTCTGAAAAGAAATACATGCATAGAAGTAAATGAAAACCTTAAGCAAAATTTGGTTTTCATAGGTCAGCTATCTGGATTTGAAAACATAATCCTACCTGATCATTCTCTTTGTTCATTTGTCTGTGTTTTCTTTGTTCTCTTTCCCCCTCCTGCTTTCTCTCTCATCTCTTTATTTTATTCTTCCTTTTTGTAATATGCTTCTCTTAGAATAAGATTTTCATCTTCAAATGCTGTATTTTCAAGAAAATGTCGAATTTTTAAAATACAATAAGCTGATTTGCAATCAGTGAATGTACACGGGTGCAGGATAAGCTTTGAAATGTGCTCACATCCCACTGATGTGAATGGGGACATGCAGGAGCCCCGTCTTTGTAGACTTCTGGCAGTACAAGGATAAGTAACAAAATAAAGAAAGACTCTCTATGAGCAGTGTGATCTGCAAAGATGAGACAGAGACCCTGGGATCTGAGTGACTGTGAAATACCCCTAATGAACTCTCCCGCTCCCTTCCCTCTGAGCTCCCTTCCAGAGTAGGGAAGCCTACTCAGCAAGCCATCATGCTTGAAAGTGCGGCAGTTGGAAGAAGAAAGACAAAAGTCTGAGGCTGAAGGGAGATTCTGAATTAGTGATGAGCTGCTGCATCCCACATGCAGAGGCTTCTTTCAATTCCTGGGGAAAGTTTTTTATTAAACACACCACACTCCTTTGCAGCATCCTTCGTTAACTTTCTTTTTTGCTAATATGGTAGCTGGAAATAAGCAGATTGAGTTTTCTATTTGTCTACGAGCTATGTAAACAGCTACTACAGCCCAGTGAGGCAAGCAGCAGGGTTATATTTGAAGAGTCTTGTTATATTTATATTGAATCTGGCAAAACACTCATTGGCCACATTCAGGGGCTGCAGAAGCTACTTACAAAAGATGTGTGCTGGAGGAAATTTGGACCTGGAACACATTCGGTGCAAATTTGATTTTATCTATTTTATCTTTCCACTATCCACACTTGATTTTTTTTCCCCTCTCTCTCTTGCCTGTGCTTCTGATTTTATTTTGATTTCTCCCCAGCTGTTCTTATACAAAGATAACATAATTAATTAATTGGATCAGTTCAGAATGAAAATGCTTAAATTGATTATTTAGACTTATGGAACAAACAGCAAAACAAAATAGAGCACCAACACAACAACGACCCCGGCATTTCACTGGGGTTTCCCTCTTGATAGCTGTGTCCATGGTACTGGGAAATAGCCCTTTTTCAAATGTAAATTTTCAACATCAGAAATGATTGATCTGGACCCACATTCCTGGAGCAGCCATTCATACAGTCAGGCTCTTGCATATAATAAACCACCTTCTGTGCAGCAGCAAGCAGAACCAGGACTGGGGACCAGGGGTGAATTACCCACTGGAGATAATACACAGTAGCTAGTATTCCTGCCTGTAGAGATCAAGTATCTGATGGTGGAGACCTGACAAATATCACAGGGACAACAAACTTTTGTTTTTACAGCACACAGGTATACACACACACACACACACACACACACACACACATACTCATGGTAATTTAGAAAATAGATTGTTCTTGATAATTAAATATTCTGCCCGGCGAAATTTGCCCATTCTCAGATTCTCAATAAATTAAATACTATAGAGTTTCAACATCCAATACTACAATTCTATGAAAATAATTTGGTCTCTCTGAGGATTTTAATGTTTATGGAAATTTTGTAGCATTTATTAGCTAAGTCCAGGAATAATTAAGGGAAAGGCAAGATGGGGTGTGGGTTAAATCAGATTTCTTTTACTGTTGTAATTTTCTCACCGATGTAATTTTTGCAAACGGGGTTTCAACTGGTGAAGTTAATATTGATCACTGATTAAGGTAGTGTCTTTCTGATTTCCTCAGGATGAAGTTACTATTTTCCCCTTTTAATACTGTCTTCTTAGTAAGGAAGTCACTAAGTCCAGTTTAAATTTAAGGAGAGAACAATTAAGCTCCACATTCTAGAGTTTTTTGTTTTTGAAATATTTTTTGAAATTCTTTTGTAAGGAAGGTTTGTCACTTTCTCCCCATTTGTGTATTTATTTATTCAATGACTTATTTATATCAGTATAGATGCATATATATAAATACATATATTTTATACTTTGGGTTATAATCTAATACTAACTTATTTTGTTACTCAAATTGTTCTAGCTTTGGCCTTGGGAAAAATAGTGTTGATGTGTACAATTGCAACAACTCTAAGAGCATCTTTTGTAGCCTGGCTCCAATAATTATAGTAACTGAAGTGGAGTGAAAGTAAATTTTGAGCAAATCTTTTTTTTTTTTTTTGAGACAGAGTCTCGCTCTGTTGCCCAGACTGGAGTGCAGTGGCACCATCTTGGCTCACTGCAAGCTCCGCCTCCCGGGTTCACGCCATTCTCCTGCCTCAGCCTCCCGAGTAGCTGGGACTACAGATGCCCGCCACCACACCCGCTAATTTTTTGTATTTTTTTTTTTAGTAGAGACGGGGTTTCACTGTGTTGGCCAGGATGGTCTCGATCTCCTGACTTCGTGATCCACCCACCTTGGCCTCCCAAAGTGCTGGGATTACAGGCATGAGCCACTGTGCCCAGCCTGAGCAAATTTCTGTAAGAGAAACTCCTAGAGTGCAGCCAGGATGTTGCACAATAGGTACCATTCAGTGGTGGAACAGCAAGCAGTTTGTGGTGACGGTTACTTTCACTCGCGTCCATGTGAAGAGACCACCAAACAGGCTTCGTGTGAGCAATAAAGCTTTTTAATCACTTGGATGCAGGCGGGCTGAGTCCGAAAAGAGAGTCAGCAAAGGGAGATAGAGGTGGGGCCATTTTATAAGATTTGGGTACATAAAGGAAAATTACAGTCAAAGGGGTGTTGTTCTCTGGCGGGCAGGAGTGGGGGTCACAAGGTGCCCAGTGGGGGAGGTTTTTGAGCCAGGATGAGCCAGGAGAAGGAATTTCACAAGGTAATGTCATCAGTTAAGGCAAGAACCGGCCATTTTCACTTCTTTTGTATTGGAATGTCATCAGTTAAGGCAGGAACAGGCCATTTAAATTTCACTTCTTTTGTGATTCTTCAGTTACTTCAGGCCATCTGGATGTATATGTGCAGGTCACAGGCGATATGATGGCTCAGCTTGGGCTCAGAGGCCTGACATTCCTGCCTTCTTATATTAATAAGAAAAATAAAACAAAACAGTGTTAAAGTGTTGGGGCGGCGAAAATTTTGGGGGTGGTATGGAGAGATACTGGGCGATGTTTCTCAGGGCTGCTTCGAGTGGGATTAGGGGTGGCGTGGGAACCTAGAGTGGGAGAGATTAAGCTGAAGGAAGATTTTGTGGTAAGGGGTGATATTGTGGGGTTGTTAGAAGAAACATTTGTCGTGTAGAATTATTGGTGATGGACTGGATATGGTTTTGTATGAATTGAAAAACTAAACAGAATAAGAGAAGGAGAAAAACAGGTATTAAAGGACTAAGAATTGGGAGGACCTAGGACATCTAATGAGAGAGTGCCTAAGAAGGTTCAGCATAGCCTTGCCAGCAGAGATTATTTATTTACTTTAAGAGTTAAGAGTGGCAGTTTGGGGATAGCACCAGGAGATATCAGCTGTGATGGCTTAGAGAAACAGTGTAAACCAGCAGTGTAAACAAGAGCAGGGCATGTATGAGTAGTTGAGAACAGTGAATAGGAGTATGACTAGACAGAAGATAGAGGGATGACAAGTTTTTTGGGGCACAGTCCAAGTTGGTCTGGTGTCTGGAATGAGACTGGGGCCTAATAAAAGGGAGCGTCCATACAGGAGCTCAAATGGGCTGTACCCTGTAGCATTCCGAAGACAGGCCTGAATTCTGAGAAGGGAAAGTGGTAAAAGTATTGTCCAGTCCTTTTTAAGTTAGTGGCTGAGCTTGGTGAGGTGTGTTTTTAAAAGAACATTAATCCGTCCTACCTTTCCTGAAGACTGAGGACCGTAAGGGATATAAAGGTTTCACTGAATACCAAGAGCCTGAAAAAATGCTTGGCTGATGTGACTAATAAAGGCTGGTCCATTATCAGACTGTATAGAGGTGAGAAGGCCAAATCGAGGAATTATGTCTGACAGAAGGGAAGAAATGACTGTGGTGGCCTTCTCAGACCCTGTAGGAAAGGCCTCTACCCATCCAGTGAAAGTGTCTACCCAGACTAAGAGGTATTTTAGTTATCTGACTCAGGACATGTTGAGTAAAGCCAATTTGCCAGTCCTGGGAGGGGGGCAAATCCCTGAGCTTGATGTGTAGGGAAGGGAGGGGGCTGAATAATCCTTGAGGAGTAGTAGAATAGCAGATGGAACACTGAGAAGTGATTTCCTTGAGGATAGATTTCCATAATGGAGAGGAAATGAGAGGTTCTAAGAGGTGGGCTAGTGGCTTGTACTATAGCATAGCCTGCCTTTGCTGGTGTGTGGCGATTAGGCCTGGTGGAACTGCCATCAATAAACAAAGTGTGATCAGGGTGAGGAACAGGAAAGAAGGAAATACGGGGAAATGGGTTGAATGTCAGGTGGATCAGAGAGATACAGTCATGGGGGTCAGGTGTGGTATCAGGAATAATGTGGGAGGCTGGATTGAAGTCCGGGCCAGGAACAATGGTAATTGTGGGAGACTCAACAAAGAGTGAGTACAGCTGAAGGAGCCAGGGAGCAGAAAGTATATGTGTCAGGTGTGAGGAAGAAAATAGATTTTGGAAGTTATGAGAACTGTAGAGAGTGAGTTGAGCATAGTCTGATTTTAAGGGCCTCTAAAAGCATTAGGGTGGTGGCAGCCGCTGCATGCAGACTTGAGGGCTAGGCTAAAACAGTAAGGTCAAGTTGTTTGCATAAAAAGGCTACAGGGTGCGGTCCCAGTTCTTGTGTAAGAATTCCGACCGCACAGAGCTGCACTTTGGCTGTGGGTAATGAAAAGGGTTGGGATGAGTCAGGGAGAGCTAGAGTGGGGGCAGTCTCTAAAGCTGTCTTCAAGGAATGGAAAGAGGAGTGGGGAGAGGATTTGGGATCTATGGGGTCAGCTAGGTTTCCTTCTGTGAGTTTATATAATGGTTTTGTTAGGATGGCAAAACCAGGTATCTAAAATTGAAAGTATCCAACCATGCATAGGAAGGAAAGGAGTTGCTTTGTAGAAGGTGCTGGGGTTTGAGAGATCAGTTGGACACAATTGGCAGGGAGAGCACATGTGTTTTTATGAGAATTATGCTGAGATAGGTAACAGATGAGGAAGAAATTTGGGCTTGATTGAAGTAATGGGGGCTGTCTGTGAAGCTTTCCGGCAGTACAGCCCAGGTAATTTGCTGAGCTTGATGAGCGTCAGGGTCAGTCCAAGTGAAAGCGAAGAGAGGCTGGGATTAAGGGTGTGAAGGAATAGTAAAGAAAGCATGTTTGAGATCCGGAACAGAATAATGGGTTGTGGAGGGAGGTATTGAGGATAGGAAAATATATGGGTTTGGCACCATGGGGTGGATAGGCAAAACAATTTGGTTGATAAGGCGCAGATCTTGAACTAACCTATGAGCCTTGTCTGGTTTTAGCACAGGTGAAATGGGGGAATTGTAAGGGGAGTTTATAGGCTTTAAAAGGCCATGCTGTAGCAGGCAAGTGATAACAGGCCTTGATCCTTTTAAAGCGTGCTGTGGGATGGGATATTGGCGTTGAGCGGGGTAAGGGTTATCAGGTTTTAATGAGATGGTAAGGGGTGGATTATCGGTCGCTAAGGAGGGAGTAGAGGTATCTTATACTTGTGGGTTAAGGTGGGGAGATATAAGGGGAGGATGTGAAGGAGGCTTTGAACTGGGGGAAAAGGTGGCAATGAGGTGTGGCTGTAGCCCAGGAATAGTCAGGGAAGCAGATGATTTAGTTAAAATATCTCGGCCTAATAAGGGAACTGGGCAGGTGGGATAACTAAAAAGGAGTGCTTAAAAGAGTATTGTCTAAGTTGGCACCAGAATTGGGGAGTTTTAAGAGGTTTAGAAGCCTGGCTGTCAATACCCACAACAGTTATGGAGGCAAGGGAAACAGGCCCTCGAAAAGAAGGTAATGTGGAGTGGGTAGCCTCCGTATTGATTAAGAAGGGGACGGACTTACCCTCCACTGTGAGAGTTACCCAGAGCGTATGTGATGGTCTTGTAGGCTTCCGAGGCGATCGGGCAGTGTCAGTCTTCAGCTGCTAAGCCGAGAAGATCTGGGAAGGAGTCAGAGAGACTTGGGCCAGAGTTCCAGGGGCTCTGGAAGTGGCTGCCAGGTGAGTTGAACAGTCCGATTTTCAGTGGGGTCCCGCACAGATGGGACACGGCTTAGGAGGAATCCCAGGCTGTGGGCATTCCTTGGCCCAGTGGCCAGATTTCCAGCACTTGTAGCAAGTTCCTGGGGGAGGCAGGCCTGGAGGAACGCCTGGCCACCGCGGTTTAGGCATTTGGAAGTTCTTGTGGGCTGGAGATGTGGCTGGGGTTTGTCTCACAGTGGAGGCAAGGAATTGCAACTCAGAAATATGTTGGTTTCCACTTGGCTGCCTCTACTCTATTATTGTACACCTTGAAGGCGAGGTTAATTAAGTCCTGTTGTGGGGTTTGAGGGCTAGAATTTAATTTTTGGAGTTTTATTTAATGTCAGGAGCGGATTGGGTAATAAAATGTATATTGAGACTAAGATGGCCTTTTGACCTTTTAGGGTCTAGGGCTGTAAACGTCTCAGGGTTGCTGCGGAACGAGCCATGAACTGGGCTGGGTTTTTCATATTTGATT
Source organism: Pongo pygmaeus (assembly GCF_028885625.2). Lineage (NCBI taxonomy): Eukaryota > Metazoa > Chordata > Mammalia > Primates > Hominidae > Pongo > Pongo pygmaeus. The sequence continues at coordinate 49,520,765 of NC_072384.2, read as the reverse complement.
AAAGAGCCTAAACACTAACTGATTTGGGAGAGGTCGGATAAAGAAAAAGGAGCATTAACCTTGACTATGCCTTTAGCTCCAGCCACCTTTTTAAGAGGAAATTTCTGGGCAGGTGGGGGAGGGCTAGTCACGGAACAAAACTGTAAGCCGGACCAGACCGGGTGTGAGGAGGGGAGGTGATAAAAGGATTATAGGGTGGGGGAGCAGAGGCTGAGGAAGAATTGGGACCTAGCTCGGCCTGGTGAGGGGGTAAGAGGTCAGATGGGTCTGTAGAAAAGGAAGTTTAGAAAGACTCAGCAACGCTTGGGGTTGGAACTGAGAGGACAGGTGGGAGGGAAAGGAGGAGGATTTGGGATGAGTCACATTGGGAACAGAGAGTAGGGAGTGAACAATGTGTAAAAGAATGCCTGGACATCAGGCATCCCAGACCGTTTGCCCATTTTACGACAAGAATTATCTAGATCTTGTAGGATGGAAAAATCGAAAGTGCCATTTTCTGGCTATTTGGAACCACTGTCGAGTTTGTACTGGGGTCAAGAGGCATTGTAGAAGAAAATAAGATGTTTATGTTTTAGGTCAGGTGTGAGTGAGTTGAAGAGGTTTTAAGTTCTTGAGAACACAGGCTAAGGGAGAAGAGGGAGGAATGGAGGCTGGAAGGTTGCCCATAGTGAAGGAGGCAAGCCCAGAAAAAAGAGAGAGCAGAGACATGGAGAGAAGGAGTTGGGGGGTTCTTGCCACCTAGAAAAGCGGTACTTGCCGCTAAGGGTGAAGGACCAAGGTAGGCATCCCCGCGTGGTCAGACACCTCTGAAACACGGGTGGTTAATCAGGCAGGCATCCCCATGTGATTAAACAACAAGGGAAGACTGTCTTCCTGAGTCCATGACTGGTGCTAGACTTTTGGGTCCACAGATAAAACATGTCTCCTTCATCTCTACCAGAAAAGGAAAGGAACTGAAATTAAGAGAAGGGAGAGATTGAAGTGAGGTGCCAAGATTGAAAGGAGAAAGAGGTTGAGGGACAGTGAGAGGTTGGAGAAGAGAGTAAAAACAGGCTGCTTACCAGATTTAAAATTGGTGAGATCTTCCTTGGGCTGGTTAGTCTGAGGACCAGAGGTCATAGGTGGATCTTTCTCATGGAACAAAGAGCAGGAGGACAGGGGATTGATCTCCTAAGGGAGGTCCCCCGATCCGAGTCACAGCACCAAATTTCACTTGCGTCCGTGTGAAGAGACCACCAAACAGGCTTTGTGTGAGCAATAAAGCTTTTTAATCACCTGGGTGCAGGCGGGCTGAGTCCAAAAAGAGAGTTAGCAAAGGGAGAGAGGGGTGGGGCCATTTTATAAGATTTGGGCAGGTAAAGGAAAATTACAGTCAAAGGGGGGTTGTTCTCTGGCGGGCAGGAGTGGGGGTCACAAGGTGCTCAGTGGGGGAAGTTTTTGAGCCAGGAAGAGCCAGGAGAAAGAATTTCACAGTTAAGGCAAGGACCAGCCATTTTCACTTCTTTTGTGGTGGAATGTCATCAGTTAAGGCAGGAACAGGCCATTTAAATTTCACTTCTTTTGTGATTCTTCAGTTACTTCAGGCCATCTGGATGTATATGTGCAGGTCACAGGGGATATGATGGCTTAGCTTGGGCTCAGAGGCCTGACAGTTACATACCTTAATGAAGGTAATAAAAAGTAAGATTTGCAATGGAGAGCTGATGTTGCTTGGCTGCATCTGATCATATTGGAAGGAAGCTTTGCATCAACTGATGACAAGTTTGTGTTTTAGACTATACTGCTTTGAAGATGATGCCTGCCTAAATGGATCAGAAATGTTAACACAAACAATATATAACATAAATTTCAATTTTACTATTACTCATTGTAATATGTTGAGAATCAAAATTTCTATCATTGGAACAATGAATACACTAACCTGTAACTTACAGTCCTACACGTGAACCACTAACTTTCACATAGTGAGCTAATCAAGTATGAAAAGTAGGTCTTGTAAACAACATAGGTACTTGGTTTTTATGAGAGAAAAAGAAGAAATGGAAATAGTAGCATGGTTATTGGCAGAAAAAAATTGCATTAAAGAAATGTTACCTGGGGAGATGAAAGTTAGTTACCAAAATCAGCCTAATTTCCATACAAAACGTAAGAGAACATTATCATATATACTGGATATACACAATTTTTAGAATTGATTCCTATAGAATATGTTCCTCCACTCCCCTTTATTTCACATGCCCTTTGTTATTTTGGAACATCTTAATGCAGCCATGTTTGAATGCCACTGGGAAGGTTCTTAAAATGTTCACACTCGAGAAAAGTATGTGTTCTATTTCTGTGTCTTAGGAAATCAAGAACTTTCGTGACTCAAAGATGTTTACCCATGCTATGCCTCTATCTAAAAGTTTTCACACACACACACTGGCCCCTGTTCATCATTCAGGACTCAGCTCAACCCTCAATTATCAAGAAGTGTTTCCTTGGCTCACTCTTATATTGGTCACCAGTCTTACTCTCTCTTAAAGTCTGTCAAGAAGGAAAACTTTTTTCTCTCCCTCTTATGTTTAGTTCTTGGGGGCATGCAAATTAAAATTTTTATTAATATTTACATGCATGGCAGTTTACAGAAATTCAAATAAATAGACTTAGAGGCTTATATACCCTTTTAAAAAAGGAAAGAAGGTTTGGACTTCAAGAGACCACAAATTATGCAGAAGTGACTAGGATATATGTGAAGGAACTAATTGAAGGCAAGGGCTATTTTAGTAAGGTTTGTTTATGTAAACTCATCTTAGTATTGACTCCCTGTCTTTGATAATAAGAGTATTTCTTCTTTGGGTGATGGGGTGGGACGAGGAAGGAGGAGTTCAAAAATTTATTCTGTGCTTTTAGGCAAATATGTGAGGGCAGAGAACTCTTCTAGCCTCTGTTGATTCTTGATTGCCTTTAGCTCAAAATCATGCTATGCCAAGTGGCATATTTTAGGGTAGCATAGTCTGATCCTCTTCAGTACCCTGTTCTTGACCTTGTTGGCTTTTCTCACAATTTTTCAAATTTGTGTAATATTGGTCTCCCCTACTAGACTGCAATCTCACTGAAGGCGAGAGCCTTTTCTATTATTTACTTCTACACACACAACACTAACATAGGTCCTGGCCTCATATATTTATTGATAAATATGACTGTGCAAATGAGATAGCACTTAAGCAAAAAATGCTTTTTGATTCATTATAATAAATGGCCTCTTTTATGAGGTTTTAGAACATAATTGAGATACTTTGTTGGGAGAAATGCTGATATGCTTTAAATTGTTTATGCCAAAAAAAGTACTTATGTACATAACTTTAATAAGATGCTTTGTAAATTGTAAGTACTTTTCTACATACAAGTTCAAACTGCACCCAAATTTCTCTAAAGTAGCACCTTCAGTTCTCACAAAAGGAAATTGAAGGAGATGTCAAAAGGTGAAATGGATTAGCTGAACAATAAAATACTTGTGAGAACAGTGAGAAAATGAGCACTGCCTTCTGGTTAGACAGTGAGCAACCTCCAAGGGGCAGTTGGCATCTCACATGACTGATAAGGATGAGGCATCATGAGTGTCATCCCATAGTGTGTAGGTCTGTTTGTATTTTCTGGTGTATGGTTTTAGTTTTGCCTCTAAAGTTGGAGACACACTCCACAAGGTCATGCTAATGGTCACAAGCAGCAAGGATTTTCCTAAATTTGATTTAATCTTCCTTCCTTTCTATGGTCTTAGAGTATGTTACAATGACTGCTATTAGAAGTTAGTTTATTATCTTCTAGTCATATTTTTTGTTTATATATGAGTTTCACAAACTTAATAAGAAATAGCAGTTCTTTCTGTCTTTTAAAGTTACCTAAATTTCGTTCCAATCCCCAAGTGACCCAGCCAGCATCAAGTTCTATTGCATTCCCCAGTGGAAAATCCTCCTTGCCTGTTACTGTATAGAGGTCCCAGTGTCCTGTCCCTCTGAAGATATAAAATGGTTTCTCTGGACCCTGGTTACCTCCCCATGATTAATGTCCCTGCCTACTGCTTGAGGTAGAAAGTCTCTGCTGTTCCCATGCTGTGGTGAAGCTGGGTGCCTCACCAGGGAGCAGCACAAAACCATTTGCTTTGGGATCTGCCACCTCCCTGGGGTGCTGCCAAAGAGAGGGCAAGATTGCCACTCCTCCAGGGAACCCCACCCCATGCACACACTTTGTAGGAGCCTCTCTTCTCTTGTGTCTTGTTTCCTCAGAGAAACACCCTCTCTAACTTCCCCTCTGGGACACTCAACATCCCTTTGATGAGTTTAGGCATTAGAAAAGGCAAAAAGAAACATTAACATCTGCTTTTTCTGTTTTCCACCCTGAAAAAGTCCACAAAGCAAAAAAAGGATAAGGAATGACTAAGCTATGTGAAATAGGTGAAGGAAAAATAGGAGGAGGACAAACACTCTATTTTTAACATAATATCCTACTATAGCTATCTCTGCCGTGATAGACAGGGAGCATCTTAATAGTGGTAAATACATCTTTAAAATTTTTGATATTAAGGTGCCTTGTGTTGTCTTTGGCATAATAGATCCTTACGTGTTGTGGGAAAAAAAAGGAAGGAAAAAAAGAAGGGATAAAAGAAGGAATGAAGAGAGAGAGTCAAAAAAGAATAAAGGTGGGAAAGAAGGTGAGAGCAATGTAATTATACATATCAATGCAATATGCATGGAATATAGAAAGTATGCCAATCATGCTGCTAAATACTACTGGTCATATAAAAATGCATTAGTTTCCCAGGAGCTTAAAAATCAGAAGACGAGACATGTATATAAATACCTCTAAAACATAACTAATGTGGAGCCATAGTGTATACAATACCAGGTATCTACCATATGCACACTTCCTCTAAGAGACCACCCTGAGGCAGACATATTTTGGTCGTCGTGATTCCAAACATCTAGCCCCAGATAACTGCATTAGAAGAGGCATTTGACCCAAAGGCATTTCTTCTAAGATGTAGCCTTTTGTGCAAAGATGAGCTGAGCCAGTCAGTCTCTCTGGAGGGTGAAGTAGCTAGCATGGGGAGCTGAGGCTGATAAGATACTACAGCCAGAGCCTGGGCAGGTCTCTTGGATCGGGAGGAAACTGAAGTTATGAAAAGCAGAAATTAAGAGGAAGTACAGGTTCCATGTATACCAAAAAATCCCCCAAAACTGAGCAGATAAACCATGAGGAAACATTTCCATAGAGAATAGAAAGAAAAAGACCTGTCACTGTGTGCACTTTTTTTGAGAGAGATTTATAGAGACAGCAAGCATGTGGCTCAGGATAATGAAGGAACTTGTAGATGGCCTCTGGAGTGGCCTCATCTTGTGACAGTTCCAGTTCTGGCACAGACGTATCCTTATTATCAACTCCTTTTCCTAATAAGGTATCATCTATGAGGTTTTCCATCCTTCAACTGAAGATACAGGTGAAAACGAGAGTCCTAAAGAGGAAAGAGAGTAGAGTCCAGCAGTTCTTACCCTTCCTCAACAAAGATGACAGCAACAATCCTTGCCAAGGGTCCTCACCTCTGGCCAACCCTCAGGGTTACCTGTCCTGGTACAACTGTAACACTGAGGTCTGGAAATTCTGATGAGTTTAAAAATCAGCAGATCTAAGGTGGGATCCAAACACCCACTTTTTTTTTTTTAAACAGAATCAGAGGAATTCTCAGCATAGCCAGAGGTGAGAAGAATGCAGTAGCTATGTCTTTGCATATGAAGTCACTGTGAACATCATTAGCCTTTGCAAAAGCTCTGTTTTTTGCTCTATTTTGTGAGCTTGGAAAGCTTCAGACTCTCGCTCTTTCTTCCAAGTTAAAAAATATATCATGATGTCAGTTGTTTTGGTGTTTATCCTGTGATTGGTATCTACACAGCCCAACTTAGGAGTCACCATTATTTTTAATCACCTGCTTTTTTCAGTATTCCATTCTTTTTCTTTCTTTCTCTCTTTCTTTCTTTCTTTTTCCCTCTTTCTTTTCCTTTCTTTCTTTCTCTTTCTTTCTTTTTTTCTTTTTTCTTATTTTATTAACTGAATGTCTGCTATATTAAAGGAATTGAGCTTGCAGCCTAGCTATTGGGAAGAAGACACACACACACACATATATATACATAATTACAAGCTAAAGTTGTAGGTGATATACTGTAAGCATAATGACAACTTCAAGTTAATTATCCTGAAGTTACAAAATAATGTTTGGTAAGATGCCTGATTTCAAGATTGCTTCATCTGTTCACATGGTTCTTGATGTGTAATTTTCCCTTTAAATTCTCTCCCCTTTCCTGAACTGCTACTTTCTGACCTCAACACCAGTATGGTGATGTATGTACAATTTTTGCCACTCCCAAATACTTTCCAAATGATTGTCATCAAAATATTTACCTCTAGTTAGTGTAAGTTGAATAACAAAGGACAATAATATGCATTAGCATGTGTACCCAGGCCAAAAGACAGGCATATGTAAAAATAACACACTAAGGTGGAAAGGTAACCCCAGAAACCAGTAATATAGTCAAACTGAGCCCTGATTTAATTTGGTGAATATCATCTGGCTACTGGGAAATCATGGACATATTGTAGCAACAGAGTAGCATGTCTCCTACAAAAACCTTTTTATTTATTTAATCCAGTTCATTAATAAAGATCTTCTTTTCATTTTCCTGATGTACAAATACTCCAAAACCATGAGCTCACATTTTGACAGCTAATTTTGCAGGATATAATATTCCTGCTTAACCCAAGAGGAAAAAGAGATGGATGATTGAGATTAATCATTTGTAAAATTATAATTCTGTCACAGATAATATTTTGCAAGATCTTTCCCTTTTCTGAAATCCCCAGAATGCACTGTAAGTTGTCACACTTTGTAACAGAATGTGTAACACATTAGGGGACTCCTAATAAAGCAAGTCTGCTAGAAAAACAAACCAATTGCCTTATAATTGGCATGTTCTCCCACGTGACTATTCTCCTGTGAAGGAACATTGTGCCTTGGGTAAAAAGGGTTTAAAAATTATTATTCAAGAGGTGGTTATCTCCATCTCTTATTACCATTTGAGCTGTAATATATGGTACTTATTTGCCTTGTGTAATTCTGTTAGAATGTACAACTGTGTGCCCAGAAGGTGAATTGATCCCTGTGGACAAATGAGCAAATTCAGAAAATTTTAATTATTTTCCAATTTAAGAAAGACCATCCAAATGGACATCTAAAAATTGACTTTTTGAGAATGGCTACATGAGTCCATGATGGAGAGGGCTTGCTGTTTTACAAGCAGAACTCTCTGTGAACTTTACCTTATTTTTAAAGTCAATTTGATAGGCACTTAATACTGTTTCAACAACACAAGCAAAGAAACTGTAGGATTTTATCTAAGGTTGGCCGATAATTTTAAGGTTATATAGGATTTGATGAAAGAAGGTCTATGAGCCTCTATAGTTTCTTGGTCCATGTTTAGCTAAATTGATTAGGGCAGAAGCTAATAAGATCAAGGTTATGAGTTCAACTCCTGTGTGAGTCAGCTAGCTTTGCTGCGTCCACATCTGCAGACTATATTCAAATCCAACAGTCTCAGGAATATATCCCAAAGGGGTACAGTGAAGAGAGAGTTTAGATGAGTCAAAATGCTGCCTAATTCTTGTTAAGAAATATTACTCAAAGGTCTGCTCTCCCAAGAGCTGAACATTCTCACCAACTCCACTGCCACCACTTTAGTTTGAGCCATCGTTATCTCCTGCCAAGATTATTGCATTAGCTTCCAGCTCTTCCCCCTGCTACATCCCTTGCCTTCTTCAGATTATTTTCAACAAAGCAGCAGAGTGAGCCTGTTAAGATGAAGGTCAGAACATACCACTCTTCTGCCCAAAACTCTCTGATGGCTTCCCAACCAACTCCAAGTAAGAGCCAAAGTCCATACTCTAGGCCATTTGCATTCCTCTTCATCTAGTCCCTCCAGTCTTTCCTGAACCCAATGTCAATCTCTCCTCCCACTCCCTCGGTGACATCTGGCATAAGCTCCACAGTAAGCTTCAGCTTTTACAACATCTTAGGAAAAGGCTGTTTATCAGCAGAATTTGCTATATAACATAGTACCTGAGAAAAGGAGGGCAAAATATCTGGCTTCCTTCTTGAAATGAGGAGTGGGAGAAAAATGCGGACAAAAACATAAATAGATCCCATTGTTTCTTTATGAGCCATAAAAGCTCATAAATATACACAAAATAATATTTTAATATTTCATAAATACAAATTATCCCTCTATGCATAAATAGAAATCCCTGATTGCCTCAAAGAAAGAACTTTACTAAATCTTTTGTAAGCACACAGCCCAAGGTAGTAGAGTGTGACACAGTTTAAAGCAGGAGGTGATTTAGGAAGGTTTGCTCTGAGCCTCCATAAAGTAGGGTAAAAATACACAGGACCAGAAACAAGGTGCTTAGAAATTTTGGAAGAAAATGACACAAAACTTCTTTGAGTATGTACTAGCGAACTTAATGAGGGCAATCACATAAGAGAATCTTTTTTAGCAGTTAACTCTCTAAGTGAAAATACAATTGAGAGGTGAAGCCAGCTGGGCTTCTCCGTTGGGTGGAGACTTGGAGAACTTTTCTGTCTAGCTAAAGGATTGTAAACACACCAATCAGCGCTCTGTCTAGCTAAAGGTTTATAAATGCACCAATCAGCTCTCTGTAAAAACACACCAATCAGCACTCGGTGTCTAGCTAAAGGTTTGTAAATGCACCAATCAGCACTCTGTAAAAATGCACCAATCAGCACTCTATATCTAGCTAAACGTTTGTAAATGTACCAATCTGTACTCTGTAAAAACGGACCAATCAGCACTCTGTAAAATGGACCAATCAGCAGGATGTAGGCGGGGCCAAATAAGGAAATAAAAGCAGGCCACCCAAGCCAGCAGCGGCAACCTGCTTGGGTCCCCTCCCACATTGTGGAATCTTTGTTCTTTTGCTCTTCACAATAAATCTTGCGGCTGCTCACTCTTTGGGTCTGTGCCACCTTTAAGAGCTGTAACACTCACTGCAAAGGTCTGCAGCTTCACTCCTGAAATCAGCCAGACAACGAACCCACCAGGAGGAACAAACAACCCCAGATGGGCCACCTTTAAGAGCTGTAATACTCACTGCGAATGTCTATGGCTTTACTTCTGAAGTCAGCAAGACCAAGAACCCACCAGAAGGAAGAAACTCTGGATACATCTGAACATCTGAAGGAACAAACTCTGGACACACCATCTTTAAGAGCTGTAACACTCACTGCGAGGGTCCATGGATTCATTCTTGAAGTCAGTGAGACCAAGAACCCACCGGAAGGAACCAATTCTGGACACACAATGATTTACGTTTACAAACTCATATAATCTCACTTGAGCATGTGGTATACATAAGGCATTCATGCATTCACAAAATATTTAATGAGCACCTACTACAAGTTAGGCATGGTTCTAGGTGCTGGTTTGTAGATTAATGAACAAAATACAGAAGAACTCTGCCTGCATGGGGATTATATTCTAGTGGAAGGGAACTATTAAAGACAGAGTTAGTATATTGTATCTTGTGTTAGAAGTTGGCAAGTGCTGTGGTTTAAACAAAAATGTGGACTTCCACAAGGGACACCAAGTATCCAGGGGGTAGGGTTGGCACTGGACATATGTAGCTATATGTTGTCCACATTTCAGAATAGCAAGGAGAACATTATCGTCCGTATTCTATACAGCTTGGAATTCTTGGCTATTGGCTAGCAGAGATGTACCTGAAGCTCAGCTTTTTTTAAAAAAAGATTTTTAAAATATTCTTTAGTTTATTTCTTACTAACCCCTTAGTTAATGAAATAACATCATGTTGACAGGAAGTCCCTTCACTCATACTGAATGCCTTACTTTAAAAGCATTTTTCCATGCCAAGCACTTGGGGCCAAGCCTAACCCCATACACTAGGGTTTGGTTTCTGTGTAGCCACGAACTGTCTACATGCCTCCCAACTCCCATGCCTGCAGAAGCAGCAAGCACGGACGGAGAGCCTTCTGTTCTGTTGACACCATGACATGGTCAGCTCAGTCTTTATGGCCATGTGCTTTATATAAGATTTATTTATGACAAGAAAAGCAAATATGATAAATATATGGCAATATTTTATTAAAATGAAGCATTTTTCAAAGATGTCCTTGGAATTTCTCACTACCAACATTTCTTGGTAGCAAGTATTGTGACTGTCTAGAAAATGTGTATTCAAAGTCTGTTTCCAAGTTTAAATTGGGAAGTAAAAATGAAAAACAAAAATAAAAATGGAAAGGCCAGCACCTACTAGGAAACGTATATATCACTGCCTTTCTCAACAAGAAAGGTGGTACAAAAACAGTCCACCCAAGACAAATAAATTAACCATGATTTAGAGGTAATAACTAATACATGGAAAAAGCCCAAATAATTTTTTTTTAATAATTTAGGCTACTATCTCAAATTTTTAATTTTTACTTTGATTTTTTGTTTTGAATGTTTGTTTGTTTGTTTGAGACAGAGTCTCGCTCTGTCGCCCAGGCTGGAGTGCAATGGCGCTATCTCGGCTCACTGTAAGCTCCGCCTCCTGGGTTCCCACCATTCTCCTGCCTCAGCCTCCCGAGTAGCTGGGACTACAGGCACCTGCCACCACTCCTGGCTAATTTTTTTTGTATTTTTAGTAGAGATGGGGTTTCACCATGATAGCCAGGATGGTCTCCATCTCCTGACCTCTTGATCTGCCCACCTTGGCCTCCCAAAGTGCTGGGATTACAGGCATGAGCCACTGCAGTAAGGGAAAACTAAAAATGCCTGGAGAGTGGCTGAGAGTCTTGACTTTCTATAATATGCAAAAGCGATTTGTGTTTACCCTGTAAATGACTATTTTCTGTAGCCATTTTTTTTTTGCCTATTGCTTTGTGGCATCTCCCTTGTTATAAGAATATGAAATACTCCTGTATCTTTAAAATCAGTGATATTCCTTAACATCTGGATTTCTTGGACGTCTGCCTTAGACTACTTCACAAGAAACAGGAGACCACCATTACCACAAATAACATCTAGCCCTGCTAGGAGTTAACTGAAATACTGAGCTATGAAATTCATCCTGGGTTCAAGAGACATGAGCCTGAAGAGAATCAGATGGTGGGTCTAATGGAAAAATTAACAACCTCTGCTATTCTTATCTATATCTTCTTCATTTGGACTTTATGCAAGCCTGCACTTCTAAACTAACAAAAGAGGCTATGCCTACATACAATCAAAACAACCAGCAGAAAACTGGAAAATCCGATCAGCCAGATGTTTTGCCTACATAATCTCTTAATGGCCAGTTTGACTAATTGTTTTCACTATGTTGAATCTTTTCATTTTAATAACTGCTTTTTTCCCTATAAAGTAATGTATATTCACTGTGGAAAATATACACAATTTGTTACAAATGTATGTTTTAATCCAGAATTCCTATATTGTTAACATTTTTGTATATCTTTCAAGTATTTTTAATAAATGCCATATCTTTCTGTATGTGTATATGTATGTGTGTGTGTTTGTAGTTTTACATATATTCTGTCTATACTATTTTATAACCTGTTTCTCTTGGCTAAAAATAAATTATAATTATTTTCCTAGGTTATTAAATATTACTTTCCAGCATGAATTTAATTATTGAATAGCACCATAATTTTCAACAATCACCTGTTGTTGTATAACTAAACAGCTTCAAATTTTCAAAGCTATAAATACATAAAATACTGATGAACAATCTTACACATAAATTTTGTGCACGTATCAAATTATTCATTTTGATTATAATCCAAATGAATTTTTGCTGGAATTATACTGATAAAATTGACTAGTAATTGGGCTTGACATGAAAGAGCCTAGGTAAATTTGTTTAACAACTACTTGTTTTATTTTAGTCTCATGGGACAAAACCCAGCAGAATAGCACTATTTTAAAATTCGATACTGATGTATTCAATGAAGTGCTTTTGCATACATAAGCTCATTTTGACAGCAAAACTTGTGCTTTTACATACATAAGCTTATTTTGATAGCAAAACTTACATCATCTCTGTGTGCTTGCTGGGAAAAAAGGAAGAGGGCCAACACTTCCTGGCCTGTGCTAGTCTTTGCATTTGTTACCTTATTATGGTGGGATTTAAACAGGTGGCTGAGACTTGATTAACGTATGCTATTACTCAGCGTATTAGATGCATAGTGATCAGAGGCAATTCAGAGACAGGATTGTTTGAAGCTCTGTCTTCCATTGAATGTAAGTCTAAAAGGAGATCTGCTATTAGACTTCCTGTTTGGGAAGTTAACTGCCTCTAAAGTAGAAGCATAGGCATTAGTTGGGTGGATCTTTTTTAAAAAAATTGTCATTTTTTTTGAAATAAATTAAAATTTTTATTTCTATAATTATTTATTTATTTATTTTAGGGATTTGGTCTCACTATATTGCCCATCCATGCTGGAATGCAATGGGCATTCATAGGTGTAATCGTAGCACACTGAAGCCTCAAACTCCTGGGTTAAAGTGATCCTCCTACCTCAGCCTCTCAAGTAGCTGTGACCACAGGTGTATGCCACCACAGCTGGCTGGTGGGCCTTTTATCAGATTATTACAAAGGCATCAGAATTTGTGTAGATCTTAATGAAGAAAATTTCTTTGGGTTTTGTACCAGCCACTGTGCATGCCTCAAACCCTCTTGGTCATAACACACGAATCAAGAGTCACTTCTCCAGGTCATTGCCCTCAACCACATATGGCAGCATGGGGCTTTCTGAAGGTCTCTGGGTTCTATCTGAGCTAGATTTCTAGAACATCATCCATTTGGGCATAGTTACTAGATGTCTCCCGAGTTCTAGCTGAAATAGAGCCCAGAAGGACACAAGTCCCAATGACTCCAGTCAATCTTTCTTTTCCTAATTGTTTCTCATAGTTCCATTACTTCTGATGAAGGCTATTATTTCCCAAAGCTGAAGTTGCAATGTGACTTCTCCAGATTCACTCTGGCCGCCTCTGCACTATGTAGAACTTGAAATGTAAGACTTTTCTACTTGGTGGGAAGCAAGTTAGCTTTTAGCATACTTTAGCCTCTTCTGCAGAAGTCTAGAGGAAATTGGGTTTGTACTAGCAGCCCTTTGTGGAGAGGACTGCACGTGGAGATCAGCCAAGGATTTCTAATATATGTTCCTATAAAACAAATAATGTGCTTGGACATTTTCTGTTGTTACAGACTAGATTGCACAGAAACACAGTCCATTATGGAAGAGAGCAACTGTTAACTATAGAAGATAATCAGTAAATTGAATCAAATGTCTATATACATTCTAAATCAGTACCAAATAAATACTATAAAAACAGGGTAAAAGAGTGTGTTTGGAATTACCCAATTTTACATAATATGTTTCTATGAACATGGCAGAATATTCAGTGTTATTCACTAGCATTTTGAGGGGTAAAGATCTCAAAGAAATAGTTTTTTTATGCTTCAGATTGGGATTGTTTGGACTATTGCATGGAGAAAGAAAGGCTCAATATTTTGAGCTTTTTAAGGGCCAAGACATGTGAAGCATGCAAAGTAAGAAAATAATTCAAGTTTCTTTTCAAGTTTCTGCATAAATCTAAATGGCTCATTAGTAATTAAAGTGTACCCTAATTGCTCTGAGGCCATCCAACTGGAATAAACCCTGGCAGCCTTGTTCACTTGCTGTGGGAAAGAGTCAGCTCCACCCCAGTGAGAGGGAAATCAAGAAAACCCATGAGGAGGCCTTTGCCTAGTAGCACAATGCATTCACTCCTTCACGTCCACCGATGCAGGCCACCGGGTGATTCAACAAGCCATTCTTGCTCAAAGAAGTGGAGATGTGAAATGGGTACAGATAACCACAGCCATGATGCATTGTCCAAGTGAATAAAAAGTAAAACATTTCTTTAACTTGTGTCATGGCTTCTAACTTGCGACTTTATGCATGAAGAATTGACAATGGCTAGAGAATGAATATAAAAACTAAAAATGTGCCATTGGATTTATGGAATAATCTCATATATAACATCCCCATTTTGACAAAGGGTAAGTTCTGCTGGAAAAGTCACATTGCCCAATTGCTATCTTTAACAGTTCACTTACTTTTAAATAACTTTTAAAATTTTTATTTATTTAGTTATACAAATACTGTTATGTTTGTATGCCTTGTCAGCACATCTCTGCATGTATACCAATAGCTACAGTTGGTTTGTTTTACTGGTTCAGTCTGGGAGTCCTAGGATTTTATTGCATTTGCTATTAAAACTAAAATCAACACAAAAAAATCAAACAAATAAAAAACTTAGTATTGCTTTAAGGGACACTGGCTGTCATATAAGACCACTGCTTTGAGTATAATAAAAGACTGCACTGTTTTAGCATCAGGTTTAGTAATTACATGTGTGCCATTTTAATTAAACCAACTAATGTTCTCTTATTGCCCATTAGAAGCTATAAAACGAGGAAGCCCAAAATTTATTGCACTCTCTTAGGAAGGAAGATATACCTCAAAAGTAGTTTATTGTATATTGATTTGATGTTTATGATCTCCAGAAGTGTTACCCTTGGTTCCAAAAAGCTGAGGCAGATTGGGACATACTTCAGTTGTGGATAGTATTAATTTGGAACAAATAGAATGAAACAATCTTATCTAACACTATTTAAGAAGTTAATTAAGGAAGGGAAGATCATAGATTTGGAAATTAAGTACACTCAATAACAAGGCAAATATCTCTTAGTGATCAGTGTAATACTTGTAAATGATGGTCAGTGAATGGGTGATCTAAATAAATTTATGCCTAGGAAATTATACCTTTACTATGATACATCTGAGTCAAACAGTCTAAAATAAAAATGTATTAGATCTTTAAGAATACTGTATCCGGGGCCGGGTGCGATGGCTTATGCCTGTAATCTCACCTCTTTGGAAGGCTGAGGTCGGTGGATCACCTGAGGTCAAGAGTTTGAGACCAGCCTGGACAATATGGTAAAACCCTGTCTCTCCTAAAAATACAAAAATTAGCTGAGCATGGTGGCAGGTGCCTGTAATCCCAGCTACTCAGGAGGTCACTGAAGAGGAGAATTGCTTGAACTGGGGAGGTGGAGGTTGCAGTGAGCTGAGATCGCACCATTGCACTCCAGCCTGGGTGATGAGAGCAAAATTCCGTTTCAAAAAAAAAAAAAAGTACTATATCCATCTATTCTCAATCAATAAAAATGCTTTATGTAAGTTACATAAAGCATAAAACGTTCATCAAAATATTTATATCTTGCTCTGTCATGAAGAATGTAAATGTGGATAATTGGTCATACTTCTGTTAAAAAGGAGAGGAAGTCCTCATTTCAGGTCCCATGTAAGAAATAAGAGATAGGATTGGATATCATCATTGACACAGAAGAGGGATATGGGTTATCCAATCCCCAAGGAACTGGGATCAGAGGGACCTGTGTCATATTTGTTTACTGCTTTAACCTGTTTGATATAATTTAAAGAAAGAAGCCTTCCAACAGAAAGATGATTGAAACTCCAAAGTGGGAAATACTTGAATAATACTTAATATTATCTAGTGCAGAAACTAAAAGGACTTGAAAAATATCCCTTTTGTCTCATCCTGGAGTTCTGAATGTTTCCCTCAATGCTTAGAAATAATTAATTAACGTAGGGCCTGACAAGGAGATTAATTAATGTAGATTAATTAACATAGGGCCTGGCAAAAAGAAGGGAATTTCCCCTGACCTTTAGCCAAGAATGTTCCTCAAACACTTCCCAACAAGCTAGCAAGGAAGGCATTATTTCATCATCATTTTACAAACATGAAAATTGAGTCTTAGCAAGATCAGACAACTCTTTCAATATCACCCTGACGAAGACAGCAAAGCAGGAGGCCCTGTGTGCTGACTCTATCAAATGCTTTTTCAAATAGAAGAATGGAAACGGCTAGGCAGGTGAAAAATGTGAGCATAAAGAAGGCATACTTAATTGATTAAGCAAAGTAGATGATTTGGAAACTGAAAGAAAAGTGGCTCACATGTCACTGCTATAAACTTCAGCCCTTCTGAAGATAGGAGGCACTGGTCTCATCAGAAGAGAGAAGAGAACTTTTTCAGATTAGAGATGAAAGTCCTGGAGTTGTTTCCCTCCCCTACTCTAAGTTAGGTGGTGATACTTCCTGAGAATAAGCTTATCTCATGGCAAATTCCTGTCTAAATTGCTGAAATAAATACAAAGTTGCTTAGTTTCCTGAATTTTGATTTGTTTGAGTTCCAAGAGCCAAGCTCTTTCTGACTGTGCAAACTTGCTGTCAGGCTTTGATAAGCCTTTAATCATTGATGCTAACAAAGGTCTGCATATTTTAGGAACCCTTCTCTGGAATCAGCCTTAGGAATATTTGTGGAGCCAGACAACATAATTACTCTCATTATTTTTTAGCCAACCACACCCGATTACTGAACAACAACAAAAGATGTTATTAGTCACATTGCAAATCTCTGTACATCCCAGAGTTTCAAATTATGTATATCTAGCAAAAACTTAGGACATCTTCAAAGAACAAATATCTGCCCCTGTATGCGTACGCAAAATTATATCCCATAACGTAGGAAGATAGTTTCTAAAATGAAAATCCAACAATTAGAGAGCAAGGTCAGCATAATTCGAACCGTGGCCCCCAAACTGACTGCTTTAAGTGATTTTGTTCATTTGGATGCTTGGGTCCAGAAACATTTATATAATTTAAGGATTATTCTCATAGTAGACCACGCACGGTGGCTCACGCCTATAATCTCAGCACTTTGGAAGGCCTAGGCAGGCAGATCGCCTGAGATCAGGAGTTAGAGACCAGCCTGGTTAACATGGTGAAACCATGTCTCTACTAAAAATACAAAAATTAGCCAGGCATAGTAATGTGCACCTGTAATCCCAGCTACTCGGGAGGCTGAGGCATGAGGCAGAGGTTGCAGTGAGCTGAGATTGCTCTGCTGCACTCCAGCCTGGGCAACAGAGTGAGATGCTGTCTAAAAAAACAAAACAAAACAAATTTCTTATACTAGAACTTTCTTAGAATGCATTAATGGCTTGACGTGTCATTAATTTCAGTAGCAATAGCAATTTCACACTTTGTTTATTCTTAGAGTCCACTACTGTGATTTATTTTACTTTATTTTGAGACAGAATCTCTACTTATCACCCAGGCCACTGTGTAGTGGCACAGTCTTAACTCACTGTAACCTCTGCATCCTGCGTTCAAGCAATTGTCCCATCTCAGCCTCCCAAGTAGCTGGAACTATGGTGCATGCCACCAGGCCTGGCTAATTTTTGTATTTTTTGCAGAGACAGGGGCTCACTATGTTGTCCAGGATGGTCTCCATGCTGAGCTCAGACGATCTGCACATCTTGGCCTCCCAAAGTGCTGGGATTCCAGGTGTGAGCTACTGCACCCTGCCCACTGTGATTCTTTTCTTTCAAATAGAAGCATGCCTTACAATAAAGGACACAAATGTACAGCAAGAATAATCTTAACATATGCATGTATACTTCTGTGTAATCAATACCAAGATCAAGATGTAGAACATTTCAAGCACCTCACAAGCTCCCTATGTTTCTTACCAATCAGGATCTTGGCCACAAGATCACCACTGATCTGACCTCTAATCACAAGAAATTAGTTTAGCCTACTTTCAAATTTCATATAAATGGAATCATAGATTGTAGTCTTTCGTATCTGATTTCTTTCACTTAACAACATGTCAACAAAACTCATCTATTTTGTTGTATGTAACAGTGTTCTGTTCTTTATGTTACTTTGAATATTCCATTCTTAATTATACCTCAGTTCATTGACCCGTTCTACTGATGATGTATGTTTGCGTTATTTACAGTTTGGGGCTGTTACAGTACCTGCATTATTGTATATGCCTCTGGGAGGAACTAAGCACTTGTTTCCATGGGGTCTGTTGCCAGGAGTAGAACTGCTGGGCCATGCATATGTTTAGCTTTCATAAGCCCTACCAAAATGTTTTCTAATGCATTTGTACCAAGTTACGCTTCTGTGTTTCTTAAATGACATAAAGGGTAAGATCATCTGAGTAATTTATTATCCTATATTTATCATTAAAGTATTTATTTGCATAAAATTTTTTTAATGGAAGGTTTGACTTTGAGATTAAAACAAAATTACTGTCATTTATTCTCCTCTTTGCTTTCTTGGACTACTTCTAATCCGTTGAACTTGGAGAGGCTCCATCTTTGTTCTTGCTATTTTCTCCGCAGATACAAGATGATTCCTTTATGGCACTTTACTATTGATAATTCGTGTGTCTTGTATGTGCACTGGGGTGAATTGCTGGCAAGAGTACGTGCTACACTCCTCTCTCTCCTACTGCATGTGTGGATAAGACCCTGATCAGCATCAGAGAGGGAGGGCCATGACTTACCCTATGTGTGAGCAGACATGAGACCCAGGAGGCTTGACAAAGGCAGTGTGATGTCTTCAACAGCATCTCATAAAACTCAGAGATGTGCAGCAACAAACTCAGTTCCAAATGCCGTGGTCACCAGTACCTGTGCCTTCATCTTGTCACCTCTCCTCAGGATTTCATCATTAAACTTGCCCAGATAATTACCCTTGGGTGAGGTCAAGGTTCTGATTCTTAGTCAAGAAAACAAAATATCACTGGCAGCTCTGCCCAGCTGTATGTTTTAGTGATTCCAGATGTTCAAATCAAAGAAATACTGGCAACAATGTGCTGTCCAAACAAAAAGGAAATGAAATGTGCAGACTGTTTTCTAAACATTTCAAAGACCCTGGAAATGTAGTCAGCACCAAAATCAATATTTGTATTTTAGTCTCTGCTTAATTTGAACTATTAGAGCCTGCATCAAAGATAAAAGCCATCTGAAGTTCAATTTGGTTTTTTTCCTCCATTATTATTTTTGTCCTTATTACTTTTCTTTTTGTAAAACACTTTGGAGGAAGCAGATATTTGATTTAAGTGTTTTATTTTCAAGAGAAATATCCTTTTTTTTTTTTTTCTAATCAGGAACATATATTGGAAGTTCTGTTCAAAATACATCATCTTATTATTTGTGGTTTAACAGTCTTTTAAATTTTTTAATGTAATGAACCTAAACCAAAGGCAATTGGTACAAATTTGTACTAATTTGTTACTAATTTCATATATTTGTATGAATGTATACCCTTGAATAACAAAGCTATAATGCTTAGTAAAATGCTATGAGACATGCTTTTACTTTTTTGACCTCATTGGAAAATAACAATAAGAAATAATAACAAGTTATATTATACAAACATAACAACAGTCCATGTTAATTCATAACTTGGCTCTCTGATTATTTCACCCAACCAGAATGTAAAAGAAAGTGAGAAATTAAGAGGAAATAAATGGTTACTGTGTAGACTAAATAGATGTATCAAAAATCGTAACAACATGTACTTTTAAGGATCATTTCAGGATTTCACTCAAAGCTGATTTAATTTATGTGTAATCCTAATTAATTTGCTTTCAAATGCATGGTGGAAGAGAAAGACCCTTAGTGGGAGTTAGAAATAGTGCCACAGGAAAGCATGTCAATAGCAGTGAGAAATAATGTCTAACAGCAAAAATGTTACAAAAACTATAAAAGCAATAGTAATGATTTTTATTACTAAGGAAGCATAGCCGCTGTGACCCTTTTGTTTAGAGAAAATAGTATACCTGCATGGGGCACATCCTGTGCCCTGCCCTTTTTTTTTTTTTTTTTTTTAGACAGAGTCTCGCTCTGTTGCCCAGGCTGGAGTGCAGTGATGCAATCTCGGCTCACTGCAAGCTCCACCTCACTTCCTGAGTTCACGACATTCTCCTGCCTCAGCCTCCTGAGTAGCTGGGACTCCAGGTGCCCGCCACCACGCCTGGCTAATTTTTTTTGTATTTTTAGTACAGACGGGGTTTCACCATGTTAGCCAGGATGGTCTCAATCTCCTGACCTCATGATCGGCCTGCCTCGGCCTCCCAAAGTGCTGGGATTACAGGCGTGAGCCACTGCGCCTGGCCATGCTCTGTCTTTTTACTCTAGTAGTAGGCGTAGTGACTAGCTGCAGGCAGGTGTCACCTGAAATCTCCTTACCTGAGTTGTACTATATGGATCTCGCTTTCTACTTCAAGTCTTCTCTGGTATTATTACCACACTGGATGCCAAAAGGAGCCTGCTTGGCCATTCTTATGTGTGAGCAAACCTGGATTTAACAACATACCTAGAGGCCACCCTTGATCCATGGGGCAGGAGTCAGTGGATACAGCATTCCCTGTTCTGTTCCTTGGGCAGGAGTTCAAATATTAAACAATATTGAAGTTTATCCTGAGAGGGCCCCTTGCCAAAGTCATACCTACTTTCCCACTGTAGGAGTAGCTTGAGAATGACCCATGGGCTGCCTTTCCCTACTTCCCAGTTTCATTCTTTCCAGACCTCAGCCTTCATTTTCTGGGATTGCTTCCCAAAACTCACATCTACTACAAAGCTATGGTAAACAAAATAGCATGGTACTGTCACAAATACAGGCATCTAGACCAATGGGACAGAATAAAGGGCCTGGAATAAATTCACGCATCTATACCCAACCGATTTTCAACAAAGGTCCCAAGAACATATAATGGAAAAATAATAGTTTCTTTAATTAATGGTGCTGGGAAAATTGGACCTTCATATACAAAAGAATGAAATTGGACCCTTATCTTATCCCATATACAAAATTCAACTAAAAACGAATTAAAGATTTAAACATAAGAGAAAACATAAGGGAAAAACTTCTTGAACTTGGCCTGGACAAATATTTTTTTTTTTAGATATAACCCCCAAAGCACAGGCAACACAAACAAAAATACATAAATGAGATTGCATCAAACGAAAACTCTTATGCACAGCAAAAGAAACAATCAACAGAGTGAAGAGACAACTTACAGAAAGGGAAAAAAATTGCAAGCCATACATCTGTTACTAGGCTAATACTCAAAATATATAAGGAACCCAACTCAATAGAAAGAAAATAAATAACTCAATTAAAAAATGGCAAATAACTTGAAAAGACATTTCTCAGAAGACATACAAATGACCAACAGGTATATATATGAAAAATGCTTACTATCTCTAATCATCAGAAAAAAAGCAAACTATAATCATTAGATATAACCTCACACCTGTTAGCATGGCTGCTACCAAAGAGATAAGAGATAAGAGTTGGTAAAGCTGTGGAGAAAAAGGAACTCTATACAATGTTGGTGGGAATGTAAATTAGTGCAGCCATATGGAAAGCAGTATGAAGCTTCCTCAAAAAATTACAAATAGAACCACCATATGATCCAGCAATTCCACGACTGGGTGTATATCCAAAGGAAGTGAAATTAGTGTCAAGGAGATATCTGCACTCCCATGTTTATTGCAGCACTATTCACCATAGCCAAAATATAGAATCAACGTAAGTGTCCATCAACAGATAAATGGATAAAGTAAATGTCATACCTATCCACAATGGAATATTATTTTGCCTTCAAACAGAATGAAATCTTGCATTTGTGACAATGTGGATGAACCTAGAGGATGTTGTATAAAGTAAATAACCCAGGCACAGAAAGACAAATACTGTATGATCTCACTTACATGTGGGATCTTAAAAAGTCAAACTCCTAAGAACAGAGAGTAAATGGTGGTTACCAAAGGCTGAAGAGTGGGTGGCAACTGGCAACATATTGGTCAGTAGATACTACAGTTCAGTCAGATATGAAGAATAAGTTCAGGAGATCTATTGTATAACAGGATGACTATAATTAATGACAATGTTTTGCATACTGAAAAATTGCTAGGAGAGTAGATTTCAAATGTTCTCACCACAAAATAAAAATGATAAGTATATGTGGTAATAGATATGCTACTTAGCTTGATTTAGCCATTACACAATGTATACATATTTCTAAACATCATGTTTGACATCATAAATATGTACAATGTTTATTTTTCAAAAAAAAGGGAACACCTAGCCTACAAGCCCTTGTTTCAGACTCTGTTTTTCCAGAAAAGCTGTACTAAGACAGTTGATACCTAGAAATGACCCTACAGCACAGACTCTCAGCATGGGGATTCAAGAATCAGGTCACTTGGCTTCTAGCCGCAGTACAATTTGCCCTGTCACTCGGCTCACAAGATTCAGCACATCTATTGGTATTAGAGGTTTCCATGGTGATTGGATGCCAGCCTCAATAAAAGAATCATGACAGAAGCAAAGAGCAGTTTAGAGCAAGGCTGGTCCTTGCGTGACAGAAAACTGTTCATTGTTGGCAAAGGAACTCCTTGCCTAATAGAGACTGGACTTCTGACGATAGGGTATCAATTAACTGTGTAACTTGAGTCTACATGATCCCATCAGATCTCCCAAGTCACAAGGTTAGGCAGTCCCCCAGCAATCTGTTGTTTGGTAGAAATGGCACTTATGCAAATTGGACCCTGGCAGATCTGGAGGACACAAGTAAGTTGAAGAGCAGTGATCCTTCTCTTATGTCACTTCTCTGTGTCGTATTACTGCCTCCCTCTCACCTCACACCTCTGGCCTCATGGAGGTTCACAGCACCCAGCTAACAGGGGAGGAAAGCAATGTGGGTCTGCAACAGAAAAGGGTCAATTTTTGTCTAGGTGCTAGCTAGAAATAGCTGGTAGCTGCCCTACAGCCCCACTCAAGAATGGCCCTAAAAGGCGGTGAAGGTACATCCTCCCTAGGGAAACTCAGTTCCTAATGAGGAGTATGGATTTGGGTGGACAGCTAGCAGTCTATCAATTCCCCTCTCTGTCTCCCATCCCCAAGTTATTTGATACTGACTATGGGAAAGGTATTATTCTAAGTAATTTTTATAGTCATCTCTGCAAATTAGGTATCATTCTGATATGAATTTTTTAAAAGTGACTAGGATTGGTTATTTTCTTAAGATCACACAGCTGTTAAGGGGGCTGCATGCCTTGTACTCCACAGCTCATGTTTTTTCTACTGTATTGTATTAATTATCTAGTATTGTAACATATAGTTTCCGAAATGTTAAACTACAATAACATATATTATAGTTTAAGCCAAAAAGATTAAAAAGTATTTAGCACACCATTTAAGGGCATTAGGAAATATATATTTTACTTTAGAAAGATTTTAACCCAATCTAACCCAAGTGGTCAAAATTAAAAGCTTGGTGCTTATAAATATGGGTCTCCTCAAATCAAGAAAAACTCAACTGTTAGGAGTTTTACTTACTCATGGATTCAAGAGGATATGGATCTAGCAAGAGAGCTAAAAATAACACAGGGAAACTGAGAACACAAAATTAAATTTGAGTTTCATCTTGACCAGTGATTAGCAAATTATGTTCTATGGCGCTCCAAGATTGTATAATTGTACCTCAAAGTATATCATAGGGTCACAGGCTGTCTTAACATTTGGGCTTACTTATCTCCTTTAATAGAAATCCCACTTCTCTAAATGTTGAGATTCTACCTAAAATTACATTTCAAAAACAGATTTACTTCTATGAAAATAAAATTTGTAAAGCACAATTGGAGAACTTCACATATACCATAGGAGTATATCAAAATACAGGGTTCCTCCATGCTTTAGAATAATTCATAAATTAGTACTCTGAAACACCAATGATTTCTAGTCCAACTAAAAGTTATTATTAGTTACCTGGCTAGTAGGATCCCTGCAGTAATATAGGCTATAACGTTATAATAATCTTCTTTTCTAGTAATATGAACATAAATTTATCTGGGGCAGCTTTATACCTAAGTCAAGACTTGGCCCTGACTTTCTGTGGTTGTGGGAGTGAAAAGGATCAGACAAATAATATTTAAAATTGGCATTAGCAGAGTCCCATCTGCCCTTCTCTGCCTGCAGTAAGAAGTGCTTTGCAGAGTTATGTCTGTGACGTTAGACTCTGCTAGGCAGATGGAATTTGATTGGCCCACAGGCCTAAAGCACTTAGAAAATATTTCGGCAAGTAGAGATAGGAAGGCCTTTGATGTTGAGCGTGGTTATTTGGATAAAGGAGGTGATACACGGCAGAACGTGTCTGAGCATCAAAGTGAGAGCTCAGAAGCAGCAGGGACTGCCTACAAAATGGAGCTCATTTTTCTAAGTCACACAGCAGCCTAAAGCATCCATTTGAATGCTGAGTAGTTTGAATAGCCATAAGAGTTGTTAGAAGACAGTCTTTAAAGTCATATTGAATTACAGCAGACTTCAGGCTCATTTATTCTTTGGAAACATTACAAGAGCCGTAACTTAACAATATTGTGAACAAGCAAAGTTTTCAGGTGTTATCAGTGTTAGATTTTTTCCAAGGCCATTTTTCTGCATTTCTTTCCTCTCTTTCTGTTTAGGTTATAGTTTTTCTCTAAACCAGGTGAGCCTCTATTGAGTAATGTATCCTCTAATAAGATCAATTTATCTTCCACTGACTTCTGCAACCATTTATGCTATTTTTAAAAGCTTCCAAATTTAAAAATTTTCAAGATCTGCTGTGAGCATCGAGATAAATCCTTTCATTAAGTAAAATCTTGTCTCATTAAAAAAAAAAAAAAAAAAAAAATTTCTAGGCCAGACGCGGTGGCTCACGCCTGTAATCCCAGCACTTTGGGAGGCCAAGGAGGGTGGATCACAATGTCAGGAGATCAAGACCATCCTGGCTAACACCGTGAAATCCCGTCTCTGCTAAAAATACAAAAAATTAGCTGGGTGTGGTGGCAGGCACCTGTAGTCCCAGCTACTTGGGAGGCTGAGGCAGGAGAATGGTGTGAACCTGGGAGGCAGAGCTTGTGGTGAACAGAGATTACGCCACTGCACTCCAGCCTGAGTGACAAAGCAAGACTCCATCTCAAAAAAAAAAAAAAAAAAAGAATTTCTACCTAAAACACAATTAAAACACAATATGAGCACACAAAAGCAAAAATGAAAACAAAAATTTCCAAAATATCCCACCCCTCTTCCTGGACAGCTCAGCCCCTACACGACAACTGCTGAGGAAAGTGAGCAATGCCAAGTAGGCAGTGTATGCTCTATGCACCCCAAGCCCTCTGTCCCCATGGTTCTAAGTGTTATGGAGATGGGGTCATCAAAGGTTGGGTGTGGGGAAATCCCAGAAATGAGAAGAAGTTAATTTGGACTACTGTGATTTACTTCCAAAAGAGGGAAAGAAAATTGCTAAGAGAAAAGGTCACGATAGGCAGCATGTAAGAAATGGTTTGAAAGTAAGAAAGGAGAGAGGCTAGAGAGTAGCTGTGCCCCTTGAACCTGGCAAGTTAGGGAGGGAGGGGACTGAAGAACGGGAAGAGAGGAAGGTTCAGCCAATGCATGAGGGTCTAGGCTGAAGAAGTTGCCGCCTTTCGTCTGAACCCTTATCTCCCAGGCCTCATCCCCCATGCTCCTGCTTCTCAAAGGCTGAAGTTTATTAAAATGCAGATTCCAATTCCACGGGTCTGGAGTGGGTGGGACCTGGGTGTCTGCATTGCTTACACACTTCCACTTGATGCTGCCCTGCTGGAAACCAAACTTTGAGTAACAAATTTACACAAGCACTATTATCACACTCTGGAATGTCCTTCCAGAGACAAATGTTGACTACATAATTGTAACATGTTCATCAAGTTTTGTTAAAAGGTACAATAACATACTATATCAATGTTCTCCAGAGAAACAGAATCGGTAGGAGATATCTACCTATGTAGAAAGATACTCTCTCACTCTCTCTCTCTCTCTCTATATATAAAGTTATATATATACATAAAGTTATATATTATTTTTATATAGTTATTTATAAATATATTTATATAAATATATATAAATAAATATATATATATAAAATAATGTGTCACCAGGAATGTGTAGAAACAGAAATTCTTACCCATTGTTACTGGCTGTATAAATCAGCAAAGTTTATGTTTAGCATAATTTGTCAAATTCTATGAAAAGTAAAAATTTACATACCCCTTGACCAATATTTTCAGATCTAAGTATTTATACTACAGATATATTGATACATTGTCTTTGTAGTTCAAGACTCTTTTTTCAAGAATGTTTATTGCAGCATTTTTGTAAGAGCAAAGCACTAAATATCCAATAATAAGAAAAGTTATACATTATATATATGTGTATATATATATGTATATAGATATACACAGAGAGAGAGATAGGAGATATCTATCTATATAGAGAGATCTATATGGAGTATCTCTATGTATATAGATAGATATCTTCTATCCTCAACTCCCTCCACCTTTCCCTCTCTTATTATTATTTCTCTTATTATTGGATATTTAGCGCTTCTTTACTGTTACAAAAATGCTGCAATAAACATTCTTGAAAAGAGTCTTGAATTACAAAGACAATGTATCAATATATCTGTAGTATAAATACTTAGATCTGAAAATATTGGTCAAGGGGTATGTAAATTTTTACTTTTCAAAGAAATTGACAAATTATGCTAAACATAAACTTTGCTGATTTATACATCCAGTACAAATGGGTAAGAATTTCTGTTTCTACACATTCCCGGTGACACACTATTTTACAAAATATTTTGAGCCTTGCCACTTTGATACGTGAAAAAAAAGTCTCTCTCAAGTTATATTTTGAGGATAAACATTTTTCTCTTACATTTATAAACTGTATTCCTTTTCTTTTATGTTTTTTGTCCATTTCTCTAAGATCATTGCTATTTTTTTCACTGATTTACTAGAGCTCAATGTATCTTATGGATATAGCCTTTTTCCATATACAATGCAAATATATTTTATTCTGGTATGTTTTGTCTTTTAAGTTTATGGTATTTTAACCATGCAAATATTTTAATTTTTATGCAAAGAGTTTAATTTTATTATGTTTTCTGGGTTTTGTTTCTTACTCCACAGGCTTTTCCTCCAAGAAGCTATAAATAATTATCCTATATTTGCTCCTATTACTTATATAGCATCTCATTTTGCATTAAAACCTTTGAACCATTTTATTTATTTTTGTATAAAAAGTGGATTAGAGACCCAACTTCTCAGTCTTACTCCTCTGGCTAGTTATTTGTTCCAATTCCATTTTTTTGATAATTCATTTTTTAATCACAATTAAATTTCACTATGTATTGGCTCTATTTATGAAATGTCTACTCTGGAAAATCTATTATAGAATGTTTATTACTGGTTTCCTATAATATGCCTAATAATTAGAAGGCCTAGTATTCATTATTATTCTTATTCTTTGAAACTTTTCTGCAGTCTTATAAATTGGAATTCTTGTCAAAAATTATTGTTGGTATTTTGATTGTGACTGAATTAAAGTTATGAATTAATTAAAGGAGAAGGTCTATTTTGTATATTCTCAACAGAGGTGCTATTACCCCTAAAAGGACAAAGATTGCTTTGGAGAGAAAAAAACTTACTCTTTTTATGTTTAAAGAAGAGATATATATGTAATAAATAAAAAAATATATATTTAGTATACCTGTAGTATTGAAATACAATGGGAGAAAGTGATTAAGAAAAAAAATTTTTAAAAATCTCCTTAGAAAGACTACAATGAAAATACAGTTGAGAAACACTATTCTATTGATAGAAAGCTGATCACTGTTATCTGAGAATAAGTCACTTCTTCATATTTACTTAAGTCTTTTAGATGCAACAGTGAAGTTGTTTTTGTTTTTGTTTTCTTCCAAATAGATCTGGGGCATTTGTTTCTAGGTATTTTACCTTTTTTAAATAGATGGAATTTTTCTTCCATTATATTTTCCTATCAATTATGATTTACATTTAGAAAAGCAATTGTATATTAATCTTCTATAGTCATGCTACTGAATGTTTAATTATAATAGTGTTATAGTTGTTTTTCCTCATTTGTCAGAATTAATCTGCAAATAATAAAAATGGGCCGGGCGTGGTGGCTCATGCCTGTAATCCCAGCACTTTGGGAGGCCAAGAGTGGTGGATCATGAGGTCAGGAGATTGAGACCATCCTGGCTAACACAGTGAAACCCCGTCTCTACTAAAAATGCAAAAATATTAGCCAGGTGTGGTGGTGGGCGTCTGTAGTCCCAGCTACTTGGGAGGCTGAGGCAGGAGAATGGTGTGAACCCGGGAGGTGGAGCTTGCAGTGAGCCGAAATCGTGCCACTGCACTCCAGCCTGGGCTACAGAGTAAGACTCCGTCTCAAAAAAAATAAATAAATAAAAATAATAATAATTTAGCATCATTCCTTCTAATCATTATTCTTCTTCTTATTCTTTTTTGGCTAAGGGTATTTCTAATGCTTACAGGAAGTTAAAACTAATAAAGATGGTAGACATCTTTAGCTTATATCTAATTTTAATGAAATTTTTTTAGTATTTTACTATTGAGCCTATGTTGATTCAATGTTATTATTGGGAGATTATAAATCAATATCTGTTATAAAAGACATTTATCAAATGCCTTTTGGCATATATGGAGATAGTCAAATGAGTGTTGTCCTGGGATCTCTAATTATGCACATTGTGTTACTAGAGCTCCATATATTGAACTATCCCTGCATTCCTGGTATAAACTCCATATGTTTGTGGTACATTATCTTATAGTATGTGACTGTGGTTTATTTGACAATACGCTGCTTTTGGTTTTTGCTATAATAAAATAATGTTTTTATTTAATTTTATTGCATCATGCTATTTTGTCAGGTTTTGGTAACAGGAGCTTCATAAAACAAGTACATAAACTTTCCCTTTTTCCTCTATTTTCAAAAACATTTTCCTTTTTTTTTTTTTTTTCATTTTATTTGAGACGGAGTCTGGCTCTGTCACCCAGGCTGGAGCCAATGGCATGATCTTAGCTCATTGCAACCTCCACCTTCTGGGTTCAAGTGATTCTCCTGTCTCAGCCTCCCAAGTAGCTGGGACAACAGGTATACACCACCATGTCTGGCTATTTTTTTTTATTTTTAGTAGAGACAGGCTTTCACCATGTTGGCCCGGCTGGTCTCAAACCCCTGACCTCAGGCCTCTCAAAGTGCTGGGATTATGGCCTCTCAAAGTGCTGGGATTATGGGCGTGAGCCACCACACAGAGCCTGAAACATTTTCAGATAGATTAGATTTCTTATTTCTTACAGATTTTATAGATTCAACTGTAAAAAATGTCTGAACCAAGTATTTTTGTTTTTGATGTTCTCCTGACAACTTTTTCATTTTAACTTCATATTTTTACCAGGATATATTTTGGCAATTTGTTCCTTTGAACCTAGCTTTCAAATTTTTTTCTACAGAATGGAGCAAAGTAAAATTTCTTTGTATCTGTGCCTATTTTCTCTATTCTAATAGATAATTTTGTACATTCATGTTTTTTTCTTTCTTTATACACCATACCTTTGTTTATTTTTTATTAGGTTAGCTAATGGTTTGCTCTCTCTCTCTCCCCCCTACCTTTTGCTCACTATTCCTCTATCTCTTTCTCTCTGTTCCTCTTGGTTTTGCTCTCATGATGTTTCTCTCTTTTTTCTCTCCAGAAACCAAATCGTGGACTCAATTAGTAGTTTTATCTTTTGCTTCCTGTTTTCTAATTTACTTATTTCTACTATTTTATTTTTCTTTCTTCCTTTTTTCTTACATTTATTTAGTTGTCCTTTTCTCAACTTTAAAAGTTTTATACTTTATTCACTTTTTTTATGGAAAAAGTGGAAAAGGAGTTTTATTTTTGTAGAAAAAGAGGATTGTAAAAATACAGCATGAAGTAGATTTTCTACAGTGTCCTTTGAGGTTTTTAAGGGAGGATTCAGAATATTTTATTTATTCTTATTTGATGAACTGCTCTCATTTTAACCACATAACAAAATCAGACAGCGTGGGTTGATTAGGGTTTTAAGCATTATTCAAATTGACTTTAAGAAAATTACACTTTCTTCAACATTTATTGATATTTCAGAAAGAATATATAGTTAAGTGATCTCACAAGTCTCCTAACCAAATAGACCTTTCTTTCCATCATTGCAGGTCACTTGACCCTTACCTCTGGCTGTGGGGTAGTAAGTGTACTTGGCTGGGGATGTTAAGAAACTTTAATTCAATTCTTAGGGCATGCAGTAGGAAGTCCTCCTTGCCCTGCTGCCACCTTACAACCCCATTCTAATGTGACATCTCGTGCCATGCTACATTCTTACCTTGTTCCCCAGACCTGCAAGCAGATCGTTTTTAATGCCTGGACTCTAGTACTTCTCTTTTTTTTTTTGAGACGGATTCTTGCTCTGTCACTCAGGCTGGAGTGCAGTGGCGCGATCTTGGCTCACTGCAACCTCTGCCTCCCAGGTTCAAGCGATTCTCCTGCCTCAGCTTCCTTAGTAGCTGGATTACAGGCACACGCCACCACGCCCAGCTAATTTTTGAATTTTTAGTAGAGACGGAGTTTCACTATGTTGGCCGGGATGGTCTCAGTTTCCTGGCCTCGTGATCTGCCCGCTTCGGCCTCTCAAAGTGCTCGGATTACAGGCGTGAGCCACCGTGCCCGGCCACTTCTCTTGATCACATGTCTATTATCACTCTCCACTGAAGGTCAATCTGTCTTGATCTCCATGGCCTTCTCCAAACTGCCCAGCAGATAAGAGACTTCTGCTTTTAACACCATCCTGAAAGGCTGGACCTTGTTATTTATTGACAGATTTTCATATGTTCATTTATGCACATTTACTCATTCATCAGGCATGTATAAAGTACCAATTTCCAGTCAAATAGTGTGCTAGAAAGCAGAGATATTAAAAAAAAAAATAGAGCAGAATATGGTTCCTTCCTTTTAGTGGCATACAATGTAGTGGAAGGTGACCCAATGACATGGACCTGAAATGACTAAATCTAGATTCTTGGGTGCTGAGTTCTGATATGGCATCCTGAAACTTCTTGATGGTTTTGCTAATTGCTTACCTTCATGGTCATGTGTAGGATATTTCCATGATCTCCTAATTTTACTTTCCCCTTGTTTAACTTATCTGTCCCCTGTTTTTGTTGTTGTTGTTTTTTCAATGCCTGCCTCTTTCCTGTCAGGTCTTAGTTTCTCATACATTGCTCCTTCTGCTGCAGTTCCCGCTATACCTGATTATACCACAGGCCATATCTAGCCTTTGACATATTAATTCGATATGTGCTTTGCTCATGCAGAAAAACCAGTTCAGGAGCAAAGATAGC
Source organism: Pongo pygmaeus (assembly GCF_028885625.2). Taxonomy (NCBI): domain Eukaryota; kingdom Metazoa; phylum Chordata; class Mammalia; order Primates; family Hominidae; genus Pongo; species Pongo pygmaeus. The sequence continues at coordinate 49,489,467 of NC_072384.2, read as the reverse complement.
TTATGCATATCTATTATTCACTAAATATATACCAAAGCTGCCCTGAAGTGTTTTTTTTTTTTTGCTTTATTTTATTTGAAGTATCAAACTTGAATTTATAATCATCTTTTTTTTGAAAAAAAAAAAAAAGAAAAAGATCAAGAAAGACTTCCAGCAATCAAAAGAGTTATATCCTAAGATATCTGGAAATTTTCCAAATTTGAAATACTGTTAGTAAAGTTAATTTTCCCTAAGAAAAGAAAAAGAAACAACAATTAGAGAACAAAACTGTGGCACCAAGATGGGAACAAAGGGCACTCAAATATGTATTGCAACAAAAATGACAAGTGATCACCCACTGTGTTCCCATGGGTAATTAGCAAGTAGAAGAAACTGTGACAGTTAAATCCAAGGATACCCGGGATTAGAATCTCATTGTAATGTGACAAAGTAAGGCCCAGGATGATTTCTAAAGTGGGCCAGTGGTTTAGGTTTATGAGGGAATTTACTCTTGTGCGTGAACATCAGAAGGAATTTATCCTGCTCTTTCCTCTATAACGTGGTTCCTAGCATGCATCCCAGGGGTGGCATTTGAGCAAGACTCTAGTGTATTATTATAAAGTGGAGAGGAAGTAACACACTAACTGGACTTGCTTTTTAAAGCTTCTCAGAGTAAAACCTTGACACAATGCCAGACATCCAGATGAAAACTGAAGAAAAACAAAAACAATCCTCCAGATGTTTTCCCTAAGTAAATGAATAGTGATTACTGTTCTTATTCTTTCTTTTGGGGAATAACTCATGCAGCGTAAGAGGAAAAGGACCAGATGAAATGTCAGTGTCAACAAAAGCCAAGTTGTCTCCTTAACAGGAAGACAATATGGGTGACACTGGGTGACCCGGACAGTGTAAAATAATGAATCACCAAAACCTCACCTTAAAGTATGGTAAATTACATTTTTAGCCCAAATGTCTTACCTCACTCTACATCCATACCTTTAACCATTTAACTCATATAACCTTGTATTTCCTCCTACTATAGATAGAGTATACTTCCCTGACTCTTGACTCAGAGCACACCATGTGACTTGCTTTGGCCAAGCAATGAGACATTAGCAGACATTATTCATGCAGAGGCTTGAAATGTGCTTAGGTAATTGGATTTACCCTCTTGCACTTTGCCTTGACCATGAGAGGAACTACCAAGGTAGCTGACTGGTCCAGGAAAGAAGAAAAACTCATGGAACAAACCTCACCCTAACTTGAAGCTTAGAGCCTAGACCAGTCCAGAGCAGTTGGTTTCCAGTGAACTTGCAGATGTGTGAGAAAGAATAAATAATTGTGTTTTAAGCCACTGAGTTTTGGATTGGTTTGTTAAACAGAATTATTATGGAAATAGTTGACCTCTACTATAAAGCCAAATCAGACTGGAGTTGAGTAGATGTCTGAAAGAATCAACATGAAGAATCAAGTCTCCACAAAGATATAGATCTAAACTTATCCGTCTCTCCAGCTTCACTGCCTAATAAGCTCCATTTAGCTTTTTGAGTCTGTCATAATATCCTACTTCCAGTTTTTAGATATGCTAAGCCCTTCCATACATCAAGGTCAATAAAGCATAAACAAAAAGCATATGCTTAAGAAAAAAGTATCTCTGAACAACTTACTTCCCATTCCCATCCATTTCTTGAATGTCTTAACATAGCCATTACCTTCTCAGCTAATGGGATACCTTGGTCCTTAAGGTGTGCCTCCAGTGGCACTAAGGGGGAGCTCAAAAATCTATGGGCTTGTAGATCAATAAAAAATATTCTATTGATGACAACACAATTTATGCAATTTCCTATAAGTTTGAACAGGTTCTAAATGAACATATATACAACAGCAAGTTTCTTGGTGAAAATACTCAAATACAATAAAACATTTTTTTCTAGTAGCATTTTTTACTGAAACAAATATTTGTACATGTTAATGGGATACATATGTATACATACATGACATTTTGTTCCACACAGAGACTGTATAAAGATCAAGTCAGAGTGTTTGGGATGTCCATCACCTTGAGTATTTACCATTTCTTTGTTCTGGGGTCATTTCAGTCCTTTCTTCTAGCTTTTTTGAAATATGCAATATATTGTTAACTATGGTCAACCAGCTCTGCTTTTGAACATTAGAATTTATTCCTTCTAACTGTATGTTTGTACCTATTAACCAACCTCTTTTTATTCCTCCCTGCCTTCCTCTGCCCTTGCCCACACATACCCTTCCAGCCTCTGGTATCTATCATTCTATTCTCTACCTCCATGAAATCAATGTTTTTATCTCCCTCATATGTGAGAACATGTGATGTTTGTTTTTCTGTCCCAGGCTTATTTCACTTAACATAATGACCTCCAGTTCCATCCATGTTGATACAAATAATTTTATTTTTTGTTGTGACCAAATAGTAGTCCATTGTGTATATATACCTTATTTTCTTTATCCATTCATCCATTGATAGATATTTGTATTGATTCCATATCTGGGCTCTCGTGAATAGTGCTGTGATAAACATGTGAGTGCAGTTATTCCTTTGATATACTGATTTATTTTCCTTTGGATAAATACCCAGTAGTGGAATTGCTGAGTCATATGTTAGTTCTACTTTTAGTTTTTTAAAAAATCTCCATACTGTTTTCCATAGTAGCTGTACTAATTTACATTTCCAATGACAATGTACAAGAGTTCCCCTTTCTCCACATCCTCACCAGGATCTGTTATTTATTTTGTCTTTTTAATAATAGTCTCTCAGAGGACTAAGATAATATCTCATTGTGGTTTTGATTTGCATTTCTCTGATGATTAGTGATGTGAAGCATTTTTTCATATATCTGTTGGCCATTTGTATGTCTTCTTTTGAGAAATGTCTATTCATGTCCTTTAGCCAATTTTTTTTTCTCTTTTTTTTTTGAGACAGAGTCTCACTCTGTCACCCAGGCTAGAGTGCAATGGTGCGATCTCGGCTCGCTGCAACCTCTGCCTCCTGGGTTCAAGCTATTCTCATGTCGCAGCCTCCTGAGTAGCTAGGATTACAGGCACTTGCCACTATGCCCAGCTAATTGTTGCATTTTTAGTAGAGATGGGGTTTTGCCATGTTGGTCAGGTTGGTCTCGAACTCCTGACCTCAAGTGATCCACCCACCTCGGCCTCCCAAAGTGCTGGGATTACAGGCTTTACCCACTTTTAATGGGATTTTTTTTTTTCTGTTGAATTGTTTGAGTTACTTGTGTATTCTGGATATTAGTCCCTTGTTGTACAAAGAGTTTATAGGTATTTTCTACTATTCTGTAGGTTGTCTCTTCACTCTGTTGATTTTTTCTTTGCTATGCAGAAGCTTTTTAATTTATTACAGCCCCATTTGTCTTTTCCTTATTTTTGTTGCCTGTGCTTTTAGGTCTTAGTCATAAAATCTTTGCCTAGACCAATGTCCTGAAATGTTTCCCTTATGTTTTCTTTTAATAGTTTTATATATTCGTTTTATATTTAAGTCTTTAATCCAAATTGAGTTGATCTTTATGTATGGTGAAAGACAGGGGTCCAAATTTTTTTTTCTGCATATGGATGTCCAATTTTCCCAAAACCATTTATTGAAGAGGATGTCCTTTCCTCAAGGTATGCTCCTTTACTGAAAATCATTTGACTGTAAATACATGGATTTAGATTTATTTCTGGACTCTTTATTCTGTTTCATTGATCTCTGTGTCTATTTTTATACCAATACTATGCTGTTTTGGTTACTTGAGATTTAAAATATATTTTGAAGTCAGATAGTGTGATGACTCAAGTTTTATTTTGTGTTTGATTGCTTTTGTTATTTGGTTTCTGTTTTGGTTATACATAAATTTTAGGATTCATTTTCTATGAAAAATGACATATTTTGATAAGGATTGCATTGAATTTGTAGATTGCTTTGGGGAGTATGGTCATTTTAATGATATAAATTCTTCTGATCCATGAGCATAGGATGTTTTTCCATTATATCCTCTTTAATTTCTTTTATCCATGTTTTTTCATTTTTCTTATAGATGTCTTTAACCTGCTTGTTTAAATTTATTCTTAGGCATTTTATTTTATTTTATTTTTTAGCTACTGATTTTATAAATTGAATTGCCATCTTGATTTCTTTTACAGCCAGTTCATTATTGGTGTATAGAAACACTATTGATTTTTGTATGTAGATTTTGTATTCTGCCATGTTACTGAAATTATTAGATTTAACATTTTTTAGGATTAGTAGATATAAAATCATGTCATCTGCAAAGAGGGACAATTTGACTTCCTTTTCTTCAATTTGAATGCATTTAAAATAATAATAATCTAACTGTCCAGGACTTTAAATTGACCAAATTTCTTTTGATGTTCCATAGTGAGGGATAAGAGGCAAATTACTAAAAATTAAATAACTAGAGTTTATTAAAATAGAACATTAATTTTTGAATAAGGCCTGAATTCTCGTATTTAAGCTTCCTAGTACTATCCATATGTAGAAAATAATATGAATTACATTATATATTATATATATGTTATATATCTCTTCCTTACACCATATACAAAAATTAACTCAAGATGGATTAAAGACTTAAATGTAAGACTTAACACCATAAAAACCCTAAAAGAAAACCTAGGCAATACCAGTCAGGACATAGGCATGAGCAAAGACTTCATGACTAAAACTCCAAAAGCAATGGCAACAAAAACCAAAATAGACAAATGGGATCTAATTAAACTAAAGAGTTTCTGCACAGCAAAAGAAACTATCATCAGAGTGAACAGGCAACTTACAGAATGGGAGAAAATCTTTGCAATCTACCCATCTGGCAACGGGCTAATATCCAGAATCTACAAAGAACTTAAACAAATTTACAAGAAAACAAGCAAACAACCCCATCAAAAAGTGGGCAAAGGATATGAACAGACACTTCTCAAAAGAAGACATTTATGCAGCCAACCGACGTATGAAAAAAAGCTGATCATCACTGGTCCTTAGAGAAATGCAAGTCAAAACCATAATGAGATACCATCTCACACCAGTTAGAATGGTGATCATTAAAACGTCAGGAAACAGCAGATGCTGGAGAGGATGTGGAGAAATAGGAAATCTTTTACATTGTTGGTGGGAATGTAAATTAGTTCAACCATTGTGGAAGACAGTGTGGCGATTCCTCAAGGATCTAGAACTAGAAAGACCATTTGACCCAGCGGTCCCATTACTGGGTATATATCCAAAGGATTATAAGTCATGCTACTACAAAGACACATGCACACATATGTTTATTGCGGCACTATTCACAATAGCGAAGACCTGGAACCAACCCAAATGTCTGTCAATGATAGACTGGATTTAAAAAATGTGGCACGTATACACCATGGAATTCTATGCAGCCATGAAAAAGGATGAGTTCATGTCCTTTGCAGGGACATGGATGAAGCTGGAAACCATCATTCTAAGCAAACTATCACAAGGACAGACAACCAAACACATGTTCTCATTCATAGGTGGGAGTTGAACAATGAGAACACATGGACACAGGGCGGGGAACATCACACACCAGGGCCTGTCGGAGGGTGGGAGGCTGAGGGAGGGATGCCAGTAGGAGAAATACCTAATGTAAATTATGAGTTGATGGGTGCAGCAAACCAACATGGCACATGTATACCTGTGTAACAAACCTGCACGTTGTGCACATGTACCCTAGAACTTAAAGTATAATTAAGCAAAAAAAAAAAGATGTGCTATAAATGTAGAATACATACCAATTTGAAAATTTAGTACAAAAAAATCTAAAATATCTGTGATAACATTTTAAGACAATTACATATTTAAATGATAATATTTTGGATAGTTTGGGTTAAATAAATTATTAACATTGAAATAATATGAATTATTAAAAAATTCTAAAGTAACACCCAAACATCCACAGAAGATATGTTTTTGTCATTTAGACTTCACATCCTTAAGCAGAAAAATGAGCTATAATTTATAACAATTTTATACAGTTAGGACAAAAAAAGTGAACTTTATATATGTATATCTTTATACTAAAAAATTTCTGTAATGTTATTAACTTGTGGTTTGTAGGGTGGTGATGCTGGGTGTGTGTGTGTGTTTGTGTGTGTGTGTGTGTGCACTCGTGCACAAATAAGGATTAGTATTTGGGGCAAATAAGGATTAGTATTTATTGAGATCTTATTTTTTGCCAGAAACTTTGCTGAGCAATTTGCAGACATTATCTCATTTGACTCTTACTTTGCAAGATATCAAAAAAAAAAAGTTTGTCAATTTATGTAGTAAACATGCTTATTTGTGCATGGGCAGTTTATAAACAGCACTCCAAGACCGTGGGTTTCAGTGGTGACTGCATAGTAAAGCCATTTTGGAGCTTGCAATAATCTCCGTATCCAGGCCCCACCCCAGGATATTTAAATTGGAATGTTCCAGGGAAGAATGCAGACATCAGTATTTTTTAAGCTCCCTGTGTAATTCCAATAAGCAGCTAAGTAAATTTGTGAATCAGTGGATTTATAATACCAATGATAAGTTGAGAAGCTGAACACTCAGTGATATATCTGTTTGGTCTTAAACAGGGCTGCACTTTTTCTACACTGAGAGAGAAATTAGCAACACAGTAGTCATCTGCAACCATGTCAGAGTGGAAAGATCATCTACTGTGCTTGTTTTAAGTAATTCAGACTTAGACTGTTTCCCTCAGGAGATCACTAAGATAAAGATACTTGGACAGATGTTTTTATGATCTCCTGAGAACAGAACAAATCCTGTACCTCTTAAACCCCCTTTCTCAGTTAGCGTTTGCCCTAAGTAAGCAGGAGAAATGGTAGTCTATGTTTTATATTATCTATGTATTAGACAGTGGCATAATGTCAAGGCTGAATCACTTTACCAAAGATGGTGTGTACTTTCAGAGTCAGAACAAATACATTTAAAACATCCAGTCACTACTGCTAAGGTGCTGTTCATCTGCTGAGTCATCTGAACAGCTTGCTTGACCATTCTGGGGATCTGTTCTTTCTATGGGCAACTCTAGCTTCTGTGTTGCTCCCAGAAGCAGGCATGGATGAAGTCTGCAGTGACCCTGGCCTTCCTGCAGCCTGCAACAGTCATCAATGCAGGAAGGAGAAGGGAAAATATGGAGAACTGGTTGTGGTTAAGTTTATGTGTCAAGTTGACTGGGCCACGGGATGCCCAGACATCTTATTAAACATTATTTCTGGCTGTGTCTGTGAGAGTGTTTTCAGAAGAGATTGACATTTGAATTGGTAGACCCCCAATGTGGGTGGACATCATCTAATTCCTTCAGGATCCAAATAGAATAGAAAGGTAGAAGGTGGAAGAAGGGTGAATTTGTTCTTTCTGCTTGAGATGGGACATCAATCTTCTCCTTCCCTTAGACTGTTGGTTCTTAGGCTTTTGGCCTTGGACGGAGTCTACATCTCCAGCTTTCCTGGACTTCCAGTTTATGGAAGGCAGATCATGAGATTTCTCAGTGTCTGAATTTGAGTGAGTTAATCCTTCATAATAAATCTCTTACAGTGTATCTCTATCTGTATATCCTATTAGTTCTGTTTCTCTGGAGAACCCTGACTAATACACTGGTTTTTAGCATTCACTGCATCACCTTCGGTTGAATGTGTATTTGTTAAGAAATGCCACTACATAAGTTCCCAAAGTCTGGATTGTGAGGTCATTACTTTTTAGATCCTGAATAATTTCTGACACCTCAAACAGGTTTTGTTTTGTTTAGTTTTGTTTTTTCCTTTTTGGTTTGGGGAAAAGCTTGTCAACATAGTGATTAAAAACATGGGCTGTAGATCTAGACTCTTGAATCCCAGTTTTCTCATTTGTAAAATGAAGGCACTTACATGTGTTTCTTATTTAACTGACAAAAATAGTATGTATTTATGGTGTAAAACATGATGTTTGATATATGTGTACATTGCTAATGGCTAAATTGCACAAATTAACATGTTTTTATCTCACATACTTATTTGTTGTGAGAAAATTTAAAATCTATTTTCATAGCAATTTTAAAGCCTGCAATATATTATTATTAACTATAGTCTATGATTTACAATAGATGTCTTGAACTTATTCTTCCTAGCTAACTAAAATGTTGTGTCCTCTGACCAACATCTCCTCAAGCCTCTACCTAATCAGTAACCTCTGGTATCCACTATTCTACTATCTGTTTTAGGAGTTAAACTTTTTTAGATTTCACATATACATAAGATCATGAGATATTTGTCTTTCACTGCCTGGCTTATTTCAATAGGCATAACATCATCAGAGTTCATCCACTTTGTCATAAATGATAGAATTTCATTTGGTTTTAAGGCTGAGTAGTATTTCATTGTGTATATATACCACATTTTCGTTATTCATTAATCTGTTGATGGATACTTAGGTTGATTCCATATTCTAGCTACAATAAATAATGTTGCAATAAACATAAGAGTGCAGATATCTCTTTGACAGGCAGATTTTATTTCTTTCAGCTATATGCCCAATAGTAAGATTGCTTGATCAAATGGTAGTTTTATTTGTAATTTTTTTGAGGAAAGTCCAACTGTTTTCCATAATGACTATTTTAATTTACATTTCCATCAATGGTGTTCAATGGTTTCCTTTTTTTCCATATCTTTGTCAACACTTGTAATCTCTTGTCTTTTTGACAGTAGCCATTTTAACAGGTATGAAGTACTGTCTCATTGTGATTTTGATTTGCATTTCTCTGATAATTAGTGATGTTGAGCACTTTTTCAAATACCTGTGACCATTTGCATGTATTCTTCTGGGAAAGACTATTCGGGTCTTTGTTCCAATTGTAATCCTGTCACACAGGTAGTGAGCATAGTACCCAATAGTTTTTCAATCCTTGCCCCTCTTCTTCCCTCCACCTTTTAGCAGTTCCCATTGTCTATTGTTGCCATCTTTATGTCCATAAATAGCCAATGCTTGGTTCCCACTTATAAATGATAACATGTGGTATCTGGTTTTCTGTTCCTGCATTAATTTGATTGGGATAACAGCCTTCAGTTGCATCCATGTTGCTTCTAAAGACATGATTTCTTTCTTTTTTATGGTTGTATAGTATTTCATAGTGTACATGTACCATATTTTGTTTATTCAATCAACTGTTGATGAACACCTAGGTTGATTGCATGTCTTTGCTATTGTGAATAGTGCTGTAATGAACATATGAGTGCTTGTGTGTTTTTGGTAGAATAATTTATTTTCTTTTGGATATATACCCAGTAATGGGATTGCTTAGTTAAGCGGTAGTTCTCTCTCACTGAGAAATCTCCAAACTGCTTTCCACTGTGACTGAACTACTTTACTTTTCCACTAGCATTGTATGAACATTCCCCTTTCCATGCAGCCTCACAGCATCTGTTGTTTTTTGACGTTTTAGTAATAACCATTCTGACTCTTGTGAGATGCTATTTCATTGTCATTTTGATTTGCATTTCTCTGATGATTAGTGATGTTAACCATTTTTTCATATTTGTTGGCTGCTTGTATGTCTTCTTCTGCAACGGGTCTGCTCATGGCCTTTCCCCACTTTTCAATGAAGTTGTTTGTTTTTTCCTTGTTAATTTGTTTAAGTTCCTTATAGATTCTGGATATTAGACCTTTGTTGGATGCTTAGTTTGCAAATATTTTCTTCTATTCTGTAGGTTGTCTCTTTACTCTGTTGAATTTCTTTTGCCATGCAGAAGCTCTTTAGTTTAATTTGGTCCCACTTGGCAATTTTTGTTTTTGTTGCAATTGCTTTTGAGAACTTAGTCATAAATTCTTTCCCAAGGCCAATGTCCAGCATGGTGTTTCCTAGATTTTCTTCTATGATTCTTATAGTTTGAGGTCTTATATTTGAATCTTTAATCCATCTTAAATAAAGTTTTGTATATGGTGAAGTGTAAGGGTTCAGTTTCATTCATCTTCATATGACTAGCCAAGTAAGTATCCCAGCACTGTTTATTGAATAGAAAATCTTTCCCTCATTGCTTATTTTTGACAATTTTGTTAAAAATCAGTTGGTTCTAGGTGTGTGGCTTTCTTTCTGGGTTCTCTATCCTGTTCTATTTGTTGATGTTTCTATTTTTGTACCAATACCATGCCAATTTGATAACTCTAGCATTTTAATATAATTTGAAGCTGAGTAATGGGATGCCTCTGGCTTAGTTTATTTTGCTTAGGATTTCTTTGGCTGTTCGGGCTCTTTTTTGGCTCTTCATGAGTTTTGGAATAGTGTTTCCTAATTCTATGAAGAATTACATTGGTAGTTTGGTAGGAATAGCATTAAATCTGTAGATTGCTGTGGGCAATATGGCCATTTTAATGATATTGATTCATTTATTCCATGAATATAGAATGTTTTTTCTTTTATTTGTGTCATCTGTGATTTCTCTTAGCAATTTTTTGTGGTTCTCCTTATGGAGATCTTTCACTTTCTTGGTTAGATGTATTCCTAGATTTTTTGATTTTTTATTTTTTTGTGACTATTGCAAATGAAATTGTGCTCTTGATTTGGCTCTCAGAATGAAAGTTATTGCTGTATGGAAATACTACTGATTTCTGAACATTGATTTCGTATGCTGAAACTTTACTGAAGTTGTTTGTAAGTTCCTGGAGCCTTTTGGTGAAGTCTTTAGGTGTTTTCTACTATAGAATCATATCATCAATGAACAGAGATAGTTTGACATCTTCTTTTCCTATTTGGAAGTCCTTTATTTATTTCTGTTGCCTGGCTGCTCTGGGTAGAACTTCTGGTACTATGTTGAATAGGAGTGAAAAGAGTGGGCACCCTTGTTCTAGTTCTCAAGGGGAATGCTTCTAGCTTCTGCCTGTTCAGTGTGATGTTAGCTATGGGTTTGTCATAGATGACTCTTATTACTTGAAGGTATGTCCCTTAGATGCATAATTTGTTGAGGGTTTTGATTGTGAAGGGATGTTGGATTTCATTGAAGGCTTTTACTACATCTATTTGAATAATCCTATGGTTTTTGCTTTTAATTGTGTTTATTTGGTGAATTGCATTTACTGATTTACACACATGCTGAACCAACTGTACATACAGGAATGAAGCCACTTGATTGTAGTGAATCCTTAACTTTTTCAAGTGCTGCTGCATTTGGTTTTATAGTATTTTGTTGATTTTTATACCTATGTTCATCAGGGGGACTTGCCTGTAGTTTTCTTTTTTTTATTGTGTCTTTACCTGGTTTTGGTATCAGGTTGTTGCTGACCTTGTAGAATGAGTTAGGGAGGAGTCATTCATAGCATTAGACAGATCATCAAAGCAGAAAACTAACAAATAAATTCAGGACAAAGCTGAAGGACACCTTTGCCAAGTAAAGTGTTCTAATTTGGTAGTTTTTTTCTTTAGTGCTTCATATATGTTATTTCCCTCTCTCCTGGCCTATGAAATTTATACTTAGAAATCTACTGCTAACCTTATCAGAACTTGCTTATATGTGATATACTTTTTCTCTCTTGCTGCTTTCATGATTCCCTTTTTTTTTTTTTTTAATTTTTGACAGTTTGCTTGTAATATATCTTGAAATAGTCTTGTTTGGACTGAATCTGATTGGAGACTGTTGACCTTTGTGTGCCTGGATATTTATTTATTCTCCCAGATTTTGAAAGTTTTCAGTGGTTATTTATTTAAATAATTTCTCTGTCACTTTGTCTCTTTCCACCCCATCATTCAAATGTTTGCCCTCTTGATGCTATCCCATACATTTCTCACACTTTCTTCATTCCTTTTAATTTGCTACTTTATTTTATCTGACTCTATATCTTCAGATAACCTAAAGTCTATAGCTTTTGTTATTCTACTTTATCAATTTAGATGTTGGTGCTATCTATGGCATTTTAAAATTAAATTTATTATATTTTCTTATTTATTGTATATCTTATTTTGTTCATTTATTGTTTTCTTGATTTTGTTGAATTTTTCCTTTGTATTGTCTTCAAGTTTGTTGAGCTTCCTTGAAACAATTATTTTGAATTTTTGTCAGGTGGTTCATGTATCTTCAGCTCTTTGGGGTCAGCAACTGAGAAATTATTGTGTTCTTTTGGCAGTAATATGTTTCTTTGTTTTTTTAATGTTTCTTGTTACCTTATACTGATATCTGAACATTTGATGCGGCAATTATCTTTTCCTGACTTTACAGGTGAGTTTCAGTGTGGAAAGACTTTTCTCTGAGGAGAAAAGCAGGGTTGCAAAGATGCTCACTGTGTGGAGTGCAACATTTCTGGCACCAGCCAGAATACAGTTATGTAGTTTCCATGCCATTCTGTCAACTAAGGCCAGTGTTAATAAAGATTTTAAGAAATTTTGGTGGTCATCAATGTAGATGGCCACAGTGATGGTGAGTGTTGTTGGGGTCTTTGATGACAATGCCCTCTAAGTTTCTCCCAATCTCTTTCTCCCACCAGGGAAGTTGTGGTTAAAGGAATCCCCCTTGGGGTTGGATCTCACTTGTGGATCCACTTGCAGTAACAACGGCACCAGTGTTTAATGAGTGGCACTCATGGAGTAGTCACAGGTCCAAGGCCTGAAGCACAAGCATGCATGGAGAGTTCTAAGGTTCTGAGTCCTGGGATGATGATGGCACTGGTGTCTGGGATACAAGCACCCCAGTTTTCCTTGTTGGTAATGGAATGTAAGGCACCTATGCTTATGAGGCAACCAAGAAGCCATAACAAGAACACAAGTGTGTACAGAGTTACAGTAGCTTCAGGATCATAGTAGAGCCTAGCTCTCTGTGGCAGCTGAACTGGTACCTGGGGTGCAAACACACTTAGAGAAACCTTGGATCTGGGATCCAGAGTGCAAACTAGATTGATACAGTGATGGCCCCAGTTTTTGAGACATGGGAAGGCAGAGTGCAGCCAGAAAACCCGGGTATAGAGTGTCAGCACTTGTGGGGTGGGCATGGCTTAGGGATCAGGGCATGTGCAGAGTTGGGAGAAGCGGTGGTTCCAGATCTGAAGCATTTCAACAATGGCTGCTTCTTGAGCCAGGGGAAGTACGTAGCCATGTCTCTCTCTCTCTCTCTCTCTGAGGTTTCCCAGTGAAAATGGCTATTGATTATCTCACTGGCAAAAGATGCTGATGTCTTCTGCATAGCAGGCTACTGGGGACCACAGTGGTGTCTGCCACATAGCTGATACCAATATCCTCCAGCTATCTTCCTTGTTCCCAGTTGTCACATTTCATATCTCACTGATGGTCCTTTCTGTGTGAATAATCTCCATTTTTTTGCTCTACTGTGTTGATGTAGATTATTTAATAGGTTCTTAAGCCCTCTCAAGACTGTTTTGGTTTATGAATAATAGTCTATATTTGTTTTTTGTTGGGGGGTGAAGGCTCATATCTCTTACTCCGACCGTCTTGGTCGAAGTGTATCTATTTTTTGACATATGATTTATGTGAGTAAGTAGATAAAAAGTATTTAGATTAATATCTCCACATATTAAGAATTATATAACTGTTAGCTCTTATTATTTCTGTATTATTTTATCCATGCAATTGTTTATGCACTTCTTTTGCTAAGTTATTTAGAAGGTTCTACTATGTGTCTGACACTATATTAAACTCTGATAACACAATAGAGAATAAGATTAATAGCATCCATGAACTCTCAGAGGAAGAGAAAAAAACAGATGTGAAAATTGTCTAGCATTATGTAAGGTGTTTAGTATTCACTATAAGTAAAACGTACTTTGGGGGCCCAGAGAAGGAGTTCCTGCAATCATTACTTCTCTTCTCAGGTACCTATGAGAACAAACTGATCCTTATCTTACAATTCCCTTACATATATGATGATAGACAATGGTTTATTCTTCAGATTGTTATCTTAGAACTTAGTCTGGAACAATAAGGTAGAATTGTTTATCTTCTCTTTATTGTGCAAATGATATATAATTCCAGTCATACCCTTTATCTGTTTGGCTTAGGAAAATCACTGGCCTCTTTGGCCATCAGTATTTTCCACTGTAAAGTGGAAGCAATGCCACCTGCCTAGCAAAGTTGTTGCAAGATTGGTAGCTGTCATATGTAAAATACCTACAGCTCCTTTTATATTTTCAGTTTCCACCAGTTTGAAGTAATCATCCAGAGTCATTTAACCTGGAGCTCACAGTGTCTTTTCTCAGGCAACTGCTACATGGATATTTACAGAGTCAAAAATTCTCAGACCAAGGCCTGAATTGGAAAGGATCTCCTTCTCTCCTCTACTTCCTGTTTTGCTGTCCCTGAGATTATCTTACCTTACTTACACCAGGACCTATAGGTTGAAAATAGTGGTGCATGTTTTGTTGGTGCTCTATAACTTGGAAGATTGATTCAATCCCTTCTCTGCTGGCGATTTATAGGATGACTAGGGCAATACATTCTCTCTCCATTAACATCACCTCATTGTCATGGACTAGTAGAAAAATCAATTTAAGATAGTCTAGAATTATGTTTTAACGTGTACTACTATTATATATACAGATCACCATAACTATTTGACTCTTTTATCAAGGCTGAAATGTGAACATTTTTGTCCTTTGTTGTATGTCTACGTATTGATGTCCTTTGCTAGGGTGTTATGTATAATCCAAAGAAAGAGAAAGTTGAACATAGGCCTACCTCAGCATTTACCAACGCATTTAAAAAGATTATTTTATTGTTGTCAACTAGAATTAGAAAATTTGTGATTAAATATAAATGAGCACTTGTTAAAAATCAACTATAAGATTATACTAATAAAAAAGTGAAGCTGGGTGCTATGGCTCATACCTGTGATATCACCACTTTGGGTTGCTAAAGCAGGACCATAGCTTGAGCCCAGGAACTTGAGACCAGTCTAGACAACATAGCTAAACCCAGTCTCTACAAAAACATTAAAAAAAAAAAAAAAGCCAAGTACAGTGGTGTCCTAACTACTTGAGAGGCTAAAGCAAGAGAATCCCTTGAACTCAGGAAATCAATGCTACAGTGAACAATGACCATGCCTCTGCATGCCAGCCTAGGCAACAGAGTAAACTCCATCTCTAATAAATAAATATATAAAATAAAATAATAAAAAGTGAAAAGACAACTCATACAAAGATAAAATACTTGCAACCCATATATTTGCTAAATGTCTAGTATCTACTATCTATAGTATATAAAGAACTCTCACAATCCAAAATAGACAACCCAATTTAAAAATGAACAAAGGATTTGAATAAATATTTCCACAAAGAAGATATACAGATGTCCAATAAGCATATTTAAAGGGGCTCAACATCATTAGCCTTCTGGGAAATGCAAATCAAAGCCACAGTTATATACCAATTTATATCTACCAGGATAACTTGAAAATAATACATGTTGGAGAGGATGTGGAGAAACTGGAACCCTCATACATTACTGGTGAGAATGTAAAATGATACAGCTGCTAGGAAAAACAGTTTCCAGTTCTTTAAAAGTTAAACAGTTACTATGTCATCCCAAAATTTCACTCTTAGGTAGATACTCCAGAGAGCTGAAAATACGTATTCACACAAAAACTTAGACGTTCATAGCAGCGTTATTCTTAGTAGCCCAAAGGTGGAAACAACCCAAATCTCCATCAAATGATGAATGGCCAAACAAAATGTGATATATCCATGCAATGGAATATTATTCAGCCATAAAAAGGAATATAACATAATACTGATACATGCTACAACATGAATGAATTTCAAAAATATTATGCTATGTGGAAGAAGTTATACATGAAATGTCACATATTGTATGATTGTATTTATATAAAATTTCTAGAATAGACAAATCAATGGAAAGGGAAAGTAGATTAGTATTTTCCAGGGGATGGGGGAAAGGGATGAATGGAGAAGGATGGCTAAAGTGTGCAGATTTGTGAGGTGATGAAAATATTCTGAAATTAGATAGTAATGATGATTACAACCTTGGGAATATATTAAACTATACTGAATTGTACACTTAATAATGGTATGCTGATAGTATATGAATTCTATCTCAATGCTTAAAAATTGCAGGATCTCTCTAAGGAGTTCTTTGGCTAATGTGCATTATAAATTTCTAAGATACAGATACAGAATTTTATAATTTCCATCTTATTTAACAGTAAAATATTTTTCATAGGGTAGCTATATGGGAACTGCTATAAGAAATTATTGCTCTGGTGAATTCACTCCAAATAAATATTCATGTAAGAGCATTTAGTACCTAAAGTAGATGGTTTGGCTTAAATGATTCATCACTCTTGATTCTAGGTCATTGCCATTTCTCCATTTCATTTTGGCTCTGTTGACAGTATTCTTCATTATATATTAAGACTTTGTTGCCTTGCCTTTAGTTGCTCCTGGTGTGAGAAATGTGAATTCAAAAGCCTCTTTTAAAGATAAGGTAATATCCTAAAAGGTGAGCACCAGGTAACTAAGATGATTCTACTTTAATAGGATATATGGAGCTTTAGATACACAGAGCATTTTTTTTTTTTTTTTATCCAGCTAAAGCTATAATGCACAAAGCATGACATTTTAAGTCCATTAAGTAATTCCAACAAGATTAGTCTTCAGGTTAGGTGCATTTCTCTGTAGACTATTATCACAATGTCATGGAGATATTTATGAAAATGGATCTTATGGGCACATACTGTTACAAACTGTTGTCTATATTACACTAATCAGAACCTCAAGAAAAACCATACATATTGTAAGTCACACTTACAAACAAGCAATATTGATGCATGTTTTCTCTTTCCTAATTATAAAATAAATACATGCACCAAGATTAAACAAATGACAGGTAACTAACACAGTAAGCTCAGATTGCAACATTGTTATCTATGATGGCTTTGCAAAATACAAAAATGTCGAATGACAAAAACAATAGAAGAGAAAGTGAGGAAAGGCAGCAAAAGAAAATACACAAAACAGGAGAAGGAAAGTTGACGGGAAAAGGAAACAGCAGCACAACAACAAAAACATCAAAGTATTTTTGTTCAGTATTTTGGCTTCGTTATATTATGCTGTCATGAGCATTAGTTTGATTATGTGAACAACTCAGATATCTGGGGACCAATATAATTTCTAATTGTGTGTTACTCATTATTTTGTTTTCTATTTGCTAGTAGCCATAACTGGTTTTATTTTTAGTAGGTTTGGATTCTAAACATATTGCATAACAGAAAAAAAAAACCCTTTTTTTCTGATGGTGTGGAAAGCAAAGCCTGGTATCACATGAACCAGATGTACTCATTTGGATGGAGTACAAGAAAACCTGTGAAGATTAACAGTAAATCTTTTTTCTGTGCTCACAAACCGTTAAGAAAAAAAATGAAATAAAATGTGCTACTACTAAATAAGTAATGTATGTATATCTTGTTGACTACATATGTGTGAATGACCAAGGTAATACATGCTTTTTAGTAAAAAGAGACTTACAGCCAAGGGTATATGTCGCAACCCAAAGCATGCCTTCCATTTTCCTCAGAATGTAAATTACTCTTAGACAGAAATTAGCTGGTTCATGTAGAGCTACCCTGCCCCCGCCCCCGCCCCCACCAGAACATTCCCTAACAAGTGTTACGTAATAATCTAGAAACAAAGGGAATTCTTTTTTTCTGATCTCCTGTCATGACTATTATTTAAATGTCCATTCAGAAATTAATTTCATGTAGTATTTGTTTTAATGTGTCGTGTTTAATAATGTTCTTGTTATGAGTGTTCAACCTTTCATAGCTGTATGTTCTGCTTTCCAACTAGACTATAATTTCTTTGAGAGCAGAGTCCATTTTGTATGTCTCTCTACACATCCACAACACCAAAGAAAAATATAATAAATGCTTTAATTCAGAGAGGCTTTTACTCTCAGAGAATGTATAGTAAAATATTGAGGAAGTGTTTGATGACTCCATTATTTAGTAATCAAATATCCAAATAGTTCTTACTAGGTGTCAACCACTAATGTGTTAATATATTTGAAAAACAGACTAATATAATCTTTGTATGAATCTAATTATATAAGTTCTATTACTAACATTCTTATTTTACAGAAGAAGAAACTGAGGCATGAGGAAGTATTATTGTCAACAGATAACAAATAACAGATCCAGGATTCAGACCCAGGAAATCTGGCTCTAGAATCTGTACTTGTTTCAACCACTACACTCTGCTTTGTCAGATGGCCATGCCATGATGACTACGATAGTCTTGGTGACTGTCAATGTCTTGTCATATATATTTTATTTATGGAATTGACTGTGAGATGTCTTAGATCAGTCTGTTTCTCATTCAATATGGAACATATTTGCAAAAGCGTTTCAAATGATATCTTACCACCTGTCATGCCAACTTCTTGCTACATATACCATCGTTACTTTGATTCTGCTAAACTATTACACTGCAACTTACATCAATACCACCTACCCTCTTCTTTTTAAATTATTGTTTAGTCATTGAAGATAAACACTCACATTGCTATTTATTTTCCTCTATCTGGCTATGTGTACAGCACTGATGCCATTTGACGGAAAACAGAACACCAGGAACTTCTATCTTGGCATCAGTTTTAGGCCCCAGAAAAACAAACCTGCATCAGGCTTTCCCTGTCTCTACATTACAGCCAAGACGGGAAATCATCATCATATCCTCAATCTGCTCCCAGAAGCTACTCAGCAGCTCCAGCCAAGCTGTCCTGAAATAGGAGTTCACCCTGAGAATCTGCATCTATTTAAAGCAGTCTTTTAAAGTCTCTTCTACGCTAATAGACAAAGGTCCATTGTAAATACATCTGCACTTGAAGCAGAGGCATAGCATCCCATGTAAATGCTGCCATCTCATTCTCCTAGGCCTGCCCACCAGCCACAGGACGCCTTTCTCTGCCTCTGATTGCCAGAGCATCTGTATAATGCAAGTAGATTTGATGCAAGCCACAGAAGAAAAGGGCCGGGGATGGGAGAGCCATTGTGGAGAAAACCTTTTAGTGTGTACCCCCTGTTGAGGGTGGAAGAGAGAAATGATCAAACAAGTCTCCTCTAAGAGAACATGTAAAGGGCAAAGATTGCTATATTGAAATATCTAAGCAACTCTCAATGCAGCGTGGAGAAACAGAAGACTAGCACAATGCCTCATTTATGCAGGCCAGCCTACTTTGTTTAACAGTGTTACATATGCATTTAAGGTCAACCAGTCATTCTGGCCATCATCCCAAAGCGTATTTTGAGGAATCATAGAATACATGTGAAGCTTTTCTCCAGGCAAGCCCTGTTTTTGGTAGCCCTTTAAAGCAGTGTGAACACTTTTCAGAAATCTCATGTTGCTTAAAATTCCTAATGACTATTTATCATCTTAACTTGAAGTCTCTCTGTTGTACACTATGTGCACAGGGCATGAAGTTGAGACTAGATATGACAACACACTCTATTCACTCTACAAACATTTCCTGAGCCCAGACAATGGTTGGTAAGGGAGTAAGTCATAGGCTATGTGGTCAAGAATCATCTGTCACCATCTAGTAAACAAGACAAGAAGCATAAGCAGATAGTCATAATGCAATGTCAAAAATGGTGTCTCTTATAGAAAGATATATTCCCAGAGTGTTATGGACAAATAGAGAAGGAGTGTGCACCTCAGTCTTAGAAGAGGGAGGGAGATGAGGGTGGGCTTTATGAAAGAGTCAAGGTGAATTTACTGTTAGTGGATATATATCTATCATGGATTCCCTGCCTAGAGAAATTATGTTACTAATAGTGTGACATGTTTAACACTGAGCCCTTATTACCTCCCTTGCTTTCCTGATTCTGTGATTGACAATGCTTTTCTGTCACCAAATCTGGTTGGAACTATTGCCGTCAAAACCTCAGTTACAGAAAGGTTAAAAATGGGCCAACTTCGTGACACCAATTTTCCAATTAGAAATATGCAGGTCACCTCTGTTTATCTTCCCCCTGTGCTCAATACGTACTCTGCCTGGCTGTCTCACCTTACTTTTGTTTTTATGTTTATTTCTTTTTGTAAAAACTTTTCTTCCTCCTACCTCTCTCTTCTCTCTCTCTCTCTCTCTTTCTCTGTCACACCACATACACACACACAACACACATATCACGTCTGGGTAATTATACCTAAAGCATTTTCTACTCTTTTGAACAGTTTGTTAAACATAAAAAGGTAAGTTAGAAAAAAGAGTAAAGTCAATAGGGTTATTTTAATTTGGAAAAAAAAAAATAGTTCTGGAGACAGAAATGATGGCTGCATTTGGATTCCAAATCCCAAAAGTTTCTGGCTGTTGTGTTTATAACAAACCGAAGCTGTGGTTTCCACTGTTGTCCCTGGTGAAATGAAGACATCGACCTGAAACAAAAACCAAGGAAACTAGGGCCAGTCCAGGAAACAGAAGAGAGGTATAGTTCATGATCCAAAAAGCCAATTACCAGGCATTGTTCACAGTAGTAATCCTTTATGTACATTTCATCCTCACAACTGCCTTGTGAGATAAATACTATCATGATCATCTTCATTTTCCAGATGATAAAATGGAGGCATAGAAAGATCAGGACATATGCTTAACGCCAGGCAGCAAGGAATTGGCAGAGCCAGGACAGATAGGAGCCAGGCAGGCTCTGGGGTCTGAGGAGGTGAATAGAGCACCCAGTGGTCAGTGTGGCAAGTCGTCAAGGGGAACTGACAGGACTTCACACCACAGCTTTTTGTAGGGGAACCCAGAACCTTGGTTCAGGAAGTGAATCTAGATCAGAAATAAGGGAAAAAAAGTATATTCTAATTTCAGGAGTTTCAAATAATTCTACCAAAGGCTTTTCTCCTCACCGGGAGCCATTTTTGTTACTTGAATCTACTTTATTTTGCTTATGCTATTAGATTTCACCTTACTATTAACCTTACTATTATACTGGTATTACTAGGCTTTGACATGCACTTCATTGTAAAATCAACTACATAGCAAGTAGGAGGCAAAAAAAAAAAGACAGAAAAAGGACAAACTCTGAAGGGGGAGGAGTTTGCTATAACTGCGAACTTAAGAACAGGGATCTGTGGCCGAGCGCGGTGGCTCACGTCTGTAATCCCAACACTTTGGGAGGCCGAGGAGGGCGGATCACGAGGTCAGGAGATCGAGACCATCCTGGCTAACACGGTGAAACCCCGTCTCTACTAAAAATACAAAAAATTAGCCGGGCTTGGTGGCAGGCGCCTGTAGTCCCAGCTACTTGGGAGGCTGAGGCAGGAGAATGTCGTGGACCCGGGAGGCGGAGCTTGCATTGAGCTGAGACAGCGCCACTGCACTCCAGCCTGGGCAACAGAGCGAGACTCCGTCTCAAAAAACAACAACAACAACAAAAAACAGCAATCTTTAATCATCTACATTTTTACAGAAACACCCTATCCTGCTTTCTGAAAATTGGCTTAGAGCTTAAAGAGTCAAAGTAATACTTCTGCGTATCACCCCATCTTACAGTTTTTATAAAATTTAAAGAGGTTTTTGCTATTGTCTTCCTCAAAGTTAGGTGGAGTTATTTCTCAAGATAATTTATTAAATTTTTGAACATTTAGAATAATTAGAAAACTTATGCCTATATTGAATAAACTCTAATAGAGCACTTAGAAGAGCAGCTGGCACATTATAAGACTCAATATGTTCACTTTATTTCTATTATTACTAATTATGTACAGTTTTGATTAGATGCCATCATATAAACATACCTTACATTTTCTAGGAAAAAAAATGGTGTATTTCTTAATCTCTTGATTGTTGACACACTCTTATATTAGCCAGCTTTTATACCATAAGGAAAATTATCTGAACAACACACAGAAAAAATTGTTTGCTATTGAGTGACAGATGCTCCAATAAAGTTTCTTCTAATTAACTAATATCAAAATCCACTCATTCATAAACTGTGATTATCACCAGCAGGACAAATATGTTTCTCAAGCATAATGTTGACAATATGACAGTCAATAGTATTGGCATAACATGACCTTACCTTGACCAAACAGCCTCTGCTCAATTCAGAGCAGATGGAACTGAAATTGCACCCATCAGGGCCAATGGGATCCCGGACCAGGATCCAGAGCTATAGAATACAGAACATCCCTGAGGTTTTTTGAGAAGAAAAGAGAATATCTTGCAAAGGAATTTGGCATTCTTCACAAAACGAAGCTACTTGGAGAGGAAAAAGAACAATTGGAGTTGACTGGAGTACAAATGCAGGATTAATGTCTGATGATCCCACAGAAATAACCCAGGAATCTGAATTATTTATCACCAGCCCCTCTGTGCCCCAGCACATCCCTACTGGCTTTGTTATGCAATGATAGTTATTGTGTTGGTTGCTAGAGAATCAGGCAAACAAGCTTCTATTCTTAAAACTAGTCTGGAAAATATTCATTTCAGTTTAGGGAAGGCCTTTAAATGGCTGTCAGAAATGTGTTTGAAGTGGAACTAAAGGATAAATTGAATAGAGCTTCAGTTTTCACAGTTTCCTATCAGGATAGGGAAAACAAAAGAAAACATTGTTTTCTAGAAAACATTATTTCATTGTCATTGTAATGAGCAATTCTGGCCTTTTTTTCCTGCCTGGGGCCACCTTTTGTCACAGTACATTTTGCATATTAAGTAGGAAAAAACTAATCTTACATTAATAGCTGTACAAAAGGATATGTTTTTGATAGGAAAGGAGCTTTCATGCTTAGAGTTGATCATGCATTGAAAATGGATATTTAACATTTACATCTAAAACTTTTCTCTTTTAAAAAATCACCTAGTTCCTTATTCTTTTCCCTTACTTCCAAATCGAATTGCAAAGGAATCTATATATATAAGACAGACATGCAGAAGTATAGATCCATTATAATTAGTGGCATTTGGGGAAAGCACACATCACTGTAATAAAACTGAAATGTGCTGGCAAGATCTCACTAAATATTTACCTTGTCTGCCAGAAATGCCGCAATTTAGTGATCATTATTTAGGGCCTTTAATGTATTTATTTTAGCATTTGCTGTTTTTTTTTATATTTATTCATTTATTTATTTATTTTGAGACGAAGTCTTGCTCTGTCGCCAGGCTGGAGTGCAGTGGTGCGATCTCAGCTCACTGCAACCTCCGCCTCCAGGGTTCAAATGATTCTCTTACCTCAGCATCCCAAGTAGCTGGGATTACAGGCACCTGCCACCATGTCCAGCTAATTTTTGTATTTTTAGTAGAGACGGGGTTTTACTATGTTAGGCAGGCTGGTCTCGAACTCCTGACCTCGTAATCCGCCCACCTTGGCCTCCCAAAGTGCTGGGATTACAGGCATGAGCCACCGCGCCCAGCCACATTTGCAGATATTAATAATTATAACAAATGCCATTTACTGGTCACTTACTCTGGGTCAGACACCAAGACAGACTTTTCATACCTTTAATAATCATGATATAGTTGACAAAATAGGTATTATTAATCCTCACTTAAGAGTTGAGGAAAATAAAGCTCAGAGAGGTTTAAGCAGCATAAGGCCATAGAGCAAGTTAACTTTGGGGCTAGAATTGACACACCTACCTTGGTGTTTCTCTGGCTGATGCCATATCACTGCATCCCCGTCTCTTCTGCCCTCCGAAACAGTCTGGCAATGCTGTGCCTTCTGTGAAGACGGGAATGTTCTAAAGCTGCACCAGCCAATGTCAGGCACTCATCATGTGTGTCTATTGAGCACTTGAAATGAGGCTAGCGCAACTGAGGAAACAAAGCTTTACTTTTATTTAATTTTAGTTAATTTAGATGTAATGGACACACACTTGGCTAGTCAATACTGTATTAGACAGTGTGACTCTAAAACAAAAAAGAATTTGAAATCAGAGGAAACCTACCACAGTATACTTAACAAAGATGGCACTTGGACTGAATAATTTTTGATTGGTATCATCTTTTGTTCTTTTCTGATAAAATTCACTCATGGTTGTCTGTGAGGCTCAGACAGGAGTGCCTTTCAATTTTGAAGAGTGAGTGTACAGGAGGGTGCCTGACACTCCCCTAATTCTGCAGTAGACCTGGTTTACTCTGAGGCATTCTCCACCAGTACTCACACTCACTTGTGGAACAATCTTTTCTCCTGTCCACCAAAATATTGTGTATACATAAAATTAAATATCCTACTCACACGCACTATCAGTTTTCCAAATACTAAGGAAAGACACATCAGAATTCCTTCTTTAAAAAATTATCATGTTTTCTTTGAAGCATTATCAAATATTATCTACTAATACCAGCTTAACATCAGCATTCAGACTTTAGAACCTCATAATGAGAGTCACACCCATTTCTCAATGTCTGCACTCTGTGTCAAACTTCCATCTCATTTCATTATCACCACAGTCCTATCAGGTAAATATTAATATACCCCCATTTTACAAATGAGGTACTTGTCTGGTTCCCTTCAAGGTCATCAGCTCTGTCTACCTCTCTACCCTGTCATTAGCTTTTAAACCTGCCATCGCCTCCTACCTCTGCTGCATATTCATCTTGGTTATGGGGCACATATATAATACATAAAGAGGAGCAATTAAATAATATCAATACAAAAGAAGCCTTGTAGGAGGCCCGGTAGAATCCTAATCATCTCTAGATCAATGTTGGCAGAACAAGAAAAATGTGTAAAAGTTAAAACCCAATTGAACTTATTTGGATTAAAAATGAAACCTGATTACAGCTAAAGACAAACTGCTGAGACCACATCTATAACAATAAAATTAGATTAATGAAAAGATGAGATTTGATTAACCACTTAGGATCATCCATCAAGATTTCATGTGTTAAACTCGATTCTATTAGGTATGAAAAAAAAACCAACCCAGTATAAAATTATGCTCTTAATATGCATCCTTGTAGTACAACTTTTGTTGAACACTCTAGGTTAAACCTAAAGGTCCAGAAAAATGCTTTCTCAAAAGACCTCCAAGAAAAGAAAGAAAACCGAAACAACATCACACC
This sequence comes from Pongo pygmaeus, assembly GCF_028885625.2. Lineage (NCBI taxonomy): Eukaryota > Metazoa > Chordata > Mammalia > Primates > Hominidae > Pongo > Pongo pygmaeus. The sequence continues at coordinate 49,464,445 of NC_072384.2, read as the reverse complement.
AAACCGCCATATAGTTCCCAAATTTATCTATCTGAAGCTGATATTTGAAGTTTGCCAGGGGCAAACTTGCATTTGCATTTGGATTGATATCTAAGATTTCCCTGTTCTTTTAAAGAGAAAAATATCAAGAAAATATATCTCCATCTTCAGCATTTCCATGTCTTCATGAGAAAGTTAAGGACAGAAACAATTAGTTTCCGGGTTTTGTTAAGTGCTAGTAGATCTGAAGATGCTTTTCCATAATTAATGTTTTACCTACACAGTGTTATTTAATGTGAAGTGTGTGTGTTTGTGTGAAAACCTTTCATTCTAACTGCCGCCCTCTTTCTCCCTAAAAACTGACATGTTTGCAACTATGAACAGGAACTACATTTTAAAAAAATTAACAGACAAATAGAAAGACATCATTCTGCCTTGATTATCCTTGCATAATTTTTCCTTATGACATTTTTAAAATGAGTATAACATTTTATTGTTTCTCAGTCTTTTAGATTACACTTCCAAAGTGTAAGACTGCTTCTCTTGATCTTAATTTACTGAATATTGATAGGAAGGCATTTCCAAATATTACTGTCCTATTTTCTCTCAACGCTTGTGACATTGATTTCCCTACATACTAACTAATCTTATTTTCCCCCAAAGACTGGATTTAACTACATGGTTTCAGCCAGTCGTTGCTTTGTACCCTTCTACAAATATAAAGGCTCTATCTCTAGGAGTGCTCAGCATCTGTCCAGGGAGCTATTGCAAATGAAGATAAATTGACACTGTGCCTTGGGAACTCTGGTCAGAAATGCAGTTTTCAAGAAGGTGGTGACTAGCCTCCAAAAGTATTCATATCAATGAAACATGACAGGTGTCACCAGAAACAGAGATCCCAAGCAATAGGAAATTAGAGCTTCTCATGTCCTTACTCATCTGTGGTTTTCTAATTGCAATTGTTGGCATTAATTGATGCTGGTGCCATTTTTGATCATGTGGGGCTGTCTTGAGTGCCTTGCATTTCCAAAGGGCTTGACATTCTGAGAGCCACAGCATGTTTGAGTCAAATTTGCTTTCAATATGCCATGTTCAAGGATCTTCTTCCTGAAGGCCATTAGTGAAATCAGCCTGGAAAATCCATCACCCCTTGAAATTATACATGCCACTGAGGACTGCATTCATGGCCTAACTTTCCTATACCTGTAAGAGTTGCAGGGAGTGTAATAATTCAGCAGTATGGCTGTGAAGTTGTGTAATCACACATATATTTTTAATAGCAATTTCTCTCCCAAGTGATATTGAAATACTCTTCTTTAGGTATGCTTCAGGGGGCAATTGCATTTAATAAATGTTTTTATTGGCTTGAATGAGAAAAAAGTATTTGGAGTTGAAAATAAGATTTCTTATTTAAGGGCAGAGTAAGTCTATGGTTTTTTTAGATGCAGCATACAAGTTTGTCATAAAGGAAAAAAGGAAGCCTACCTAGCTTTTTCTATTGGTCTTAGATGTGTTTAAGCAAAGGAATTTATCCTCAAATGTCACTTGCTTTTCAGGAAACATATAAATGCAGATCTCATGAAATACACAGCTCCACTAACCATGGGTGACCTCCTATTGGGTCTATTGAAGACTTACACAGTTCATAGGACTCAGGGCAGTGGCTTACTTCCTTCTGTCTGAGCCAAGAGCTTATGGATTAACATTGTTTCAGCACTGAATGCTGCATAATGCAAATAAAAAGCTGGGGTCCTGGGTTACAATTGTATGTTCCCCTCGCCACTGGCTCTGCATTTCTAATCTGTTATATCTGCCATTTAAGATAATAGAGAATAACAGCTACATCCATCAGTAGCAGTGAAATCAATTACCAATGTATTTTTATTACCATTATGATCATTATATTATTACCAGCATCATTATATAAAATATTACATATCTTTAACACATTTCATTTAGTTTAATCGGAAATGTAATTAATACAAACATAACATATCTTGCGACACTTTGAACTCAGCTGAGATTTTAGTTGCGTAAACAGTCATGTTAACACAACTTTTAATAGATCTTTATGTCAGAATAACTAGGTGTTTTAGCAAATCTGCTCTTTTAGGACTGTATTAGTCCATTCTTGCACTGCTATAAAGACATACCTGAGACTGGGTCATTTATAAATAAAGAAAAGAGGTTTAATCAGCTCATGGTTCTGCAGGCTGTATGGGCTTCTGCTTCTGGGGAGGCCTCAGGAAACTTACAATCATGGCAGTGAAGGTGAAGGGGAAGCAAGCACGTCTTACACTGCCAGAGAAGGAGAGAGAGAGAGAGAGAGAAGCTGGGCGGTGGTGGTGGGGGGAGCCACACACTTTCAAACAATGAGATCTTGTGAGAATTCTATCATGAGAACAGCAACGGGGAAGTCCACTCCCATGATTCAATGACTTCCCACTAGGCCCCATCAACAACCCTGGGGATTACAATTCAACATGAGATTCGGGTGGGGACAGAGAGCCAAACCATATCAAGGGCAAAGTGTATATTTCATGATGTATACAGCAACAAAGATTTAGTATACACATAATTTAAAAGTGTACAAATACAGAATACTGTTCACCTGGAAGAACAGATAGAAATTGTGAATAGATAGTTCAGTATTGATATGGTTTGGCTATGTCCCCACCCAAATCTTATCTTTAATTGTAGCTCCCATAATTCCCACATGTCATGGGGAAACCTGTTGGGAGGTAACTGAATCATGGGTATGGGTCTTTCCTGTGCTGTTCTCATGATAGTGAATAAGTCTCATGACATCTGATGGTTTTATAAAAGGGAGTTAGTTCCCTTGCACAAGCTCACTTGCATGCCACCATGTAAGATATGACTTTGCTCCTCATTCACCTTTCGTCATGATTATGAGGCTTTCCTAGCCATGTGGAACTGTGGGTCAATTAAACCTTTTTCCTTCATAAATTGGCCACTCTCGGGTATGTCTTTATTAGCAACATGAGAACAGACTAGTACAAGTATGAAGCACTAATTCTCCTAGAAAGAATAATCTGGCTGACATGGTATCAATTACATCTCTTTTATAATTAAATCTATAATTTTTTTTTGAATACCCTCTAGGTCCCATCCTTTGCCACCATGGATGTGTTTGTGTCTAATATTAGTGATTGTTTCAACAGAATTTCAGGCCCTTTTTCCTGATTTCTGTTCCTTCCTTGAGGAACTGAGCTGGGACTTGTAAATTCTCTCCAGGAAGAGGTTTCCAAGAGACAATGGAAAAGCTGAGTGGCGCATGTGAAAAAAAGTGACAATTTTACAGGTACCATTGATTGGGGAAATTAGGCTCCCAAAACATTAATAAAATTTAGAATAGAGATATTGGGAAAATGTAAAATTATGTACCTCTCTAAACTGTTTCCATTGTCCTCTCTGCTGTGAGATAAGGCAAAAATACAGCATACCAAAGTATTTAAGGTATATATTTGTTTCAAAATTGACCAGGAAGAGAGGAAACTTTCAGGCAGTAAATGCCATCAAAGGAACAACCTCATCACTCAACCCTGTGGAGCCAAATGAGCTTTCGGATGAGGCAGCAAGTGCACACCTGGGTCTACCAGATGTACCTGCCAACCCTTTTCTATTATAATATAGGAAGCCCATACTTTTTGAATGTCCTTGTTAATACAAGATGTCCTTTTCTAGCATTATGTTTTTACATTTTAAAACATACATGTACAAAAGTGAGTTGTAAAAAGATGAGGTAAAGATAAATAGAAACTCATCTTTTACTGCTGCAACTAGATATATCATCTGATGCAACTTGGGGGTACATACATCCCACATAGTTTGGAGCATGGATTCCTAAATGTTTTTATGCCCATGGCACCAACTTTAACTTTGAAGAGTTCTTGTTGTGCTATTACTGTTTTAGTCTGTAGGCAATACTAGATGTACAATGATTGCTGGCACCTGATCTTATGATTGCTTATTTCTTCCAAATGGTTTGGCAGCACAGGCTCAACCATGAATCCTTTACTCTCTCCTAGTGATAACAAGACTCTATAATGTAACTTATATAAGAAACACTGTAGTTCTCCCTCTTGCAGAAAGATATAAAACTAAATGGGAGCAGAATACAAAGACTCTGACCTTTGCAGTCTGGAAGGAGCCTCTGGTGAATTACGATGACTCTCAGAGAGTTTCATTTCCCATCCGCTACAGGATAGATACCCTTAGAGATTTCCTTGACAATACAGGAGTAGCAAAGCCAAAGCAGGTACTAAACTGTACCAGTGTATTTTTATTATCATTATCATCATTTTATTATTACCAGCATCATGATATAAAATATTACATATCTTTAACACATTTCATTTAATCAGAAGTGTAATTAACACAAACATAACGTATCTTGTGGCACTTTGACTCAAACATGCTGTGGCTCTCAGAATGTTAAGCCCTTTGGAAATGCAAGGCACTCAAGACAGCCCCACATGATCAAAAATGGCACCAGCATCAATTAATGCCAATAATTGCAATTAGGGAACCACAGGGTAATGTATGAGGGAACTCAGGTGAGTAAACAGAGGCCTCAATTGACTTTGTCAAGCCTGAGTAAGAGTGAGCACAAAAAACACAGTGTGACATACACATGAAATTCTGGCTGGCCGAGTTAGTGCACAGGAAAAATCAAGTTGTGGTGATAGAATCACAATAGTGACAATCTGAGGGGGTGATGACTTGGAAGAGACACAAAGGAATTTTCTCTCTTAATAGAAACATTCCATTTATTGATTAGATTGGTGGTTACGTGGGTATATGAATTTGTCAAAATATGTTGGACAGTACACTTAAAATCCACGCATGTTATTTTATGTAAATTATGCCTCAATAAAAAGTTTAGCCAAAGCAAGCAAACAAAACAGGCAAATAAAGATTGAAAAAAAAATACAAGATACAGGAATTAGGAAGTAAAAGTGGGTGGATCCAGATGAAAGTTTTTAGGCGTCATTTTGCTGTGGTAAAATTTGTCATTTGCTCTCATGAACAAATAGCTTTTGGTTTTAGAGCTGAGAGTTTGGCATTTGGAAGAGACTGTGTTAGCACAGCAGGAAGACTGTTATTAGGATATTAGTGCTTTTTCCGTATTTTGTGAAATGCTCAGTGCTCCAAGATATGTGGGATGTGTGTACTCTTAAGTTGCACAAAATGATGCACCTAATTGCAGCAGTAAAACCTCAGAGCTTCTATCTTTATTTATCTCTTATATCATCCTTTTACAATTCACTTTTGTATTATAATTTTTATGCTTTTAAATATTTATCATAGTTGTTCTTATTGTAATTGTGAAAATTATTAACTATGAAGAAAACTACTGAAATATGAGTGCAAAAAACAGGTAGTTTTGTTCTATCGAAAAACACATCAGTTGCTTTGTTAGAGCCTCTATCCAGGTGAGCTACTTAGATACTGTATTTGTATATATTAATAAGAATCAATATGACACAATGAGAAAAGACAGAAAACTAATTAAAAATGTGTGACATTATTGGGCATTTAACAAAAAGAGAATAAAATATGAAAAGGTACTCAACCACGTTAATTATCAGGGAAATATGAATTCAAACCACAGTGCCATGCCACTACATGTGTATCTGAATGACTAAAATAAAAATGATGGACAATACATAGAGCTAATGATGGTGGATACAGAGTAGCTAGAACTCTCATGTGCTGTGGAAGTATAAATTAATGCAACTACTTTTGAAAACTGACAGCATTACTAATCATGAAAATTATATACTCTGTGATCCAACAATTCAACTTCCAGGTATATAGCCAAGACAAAGATACAGTGTGTTCACTAGCAGACACATACTGGAATTTGTATAGTAGAACTATGATAATAGCAAAAAATGAGAAGCAACCTAAATGTCTATTAGAAGTCAAATGAAATGGTGGTTTAGTTATACAATACAATAGTTCAGAGCAATAACAATGAGCACATGACTTTGACACCTAACCACCTGGATGAATCTCACAAATAGAAAGTTGAGCAAAAGAAGCAAGACACAAAAGAGTATGTTCAATACGATTTCATTTAAGTAGAGGTCAAAAACAGATTATCTCTGATGACAGAAGTCAGAATATTGATTAATTTGGGGGGTGGATGGTAGGAAAGTGACTGGGAGGGACTTTGGGGATGTTGACAATGTTTTATTTCTTGATCTAGGTAGCAGACACAAAGGTGTGTTCACCTGCAGAAAATGTATCCAAAAAATTATATTCACACTTAAATTGAGTATGGTCTATCCACGTATTCAGTTAAAAGGCTTACTTAAAAAGAATTGCTTTCACATAAGTTTTGTGGAAAACAATAACCAAGAAAAGAACAGACAGAAAATATGAACATAAATGGTTGCAACACTCAGATTGTTGAGCAAGTATCTGTATCTTCTCACTCCACTTTAAAGCCACTGAAACTGAAAAATAATGCATTATGAATAAAATCTGTGTATAAAAGGAGGATGTGAAACCAATCCGAACTCAAAGAAAAGGCTATGGCCCCACCTCAGAATATTGTCAAATGTATATGCAGGTATATATTTTACATTAATATAAAATAATTAAGTGACTTAAAGTACATATGGCACACATCTATTTATATCTTATGCTTTATAAATATACATGGGTATTGACCAATTAGCTACCAGACCAAAAGCAGGGTATAAAATCTTTTCTTGTATTGACAAACAGAAACCTATAACCTCCAGCTTCTCAGAAATACTGACTCTCTAGGTTTCTCACCAATTAGACACTAAACACCTTCATAGATTCAATCATTCTCTTCTAACGATGGGGAAGTGGATCTTTGCTTTTGACCTGGAAAATGACTAGGTGTACTAATAACTTAAAATTACCAGAGCCTTGGCATCTTCCTTTCCTTCCACATCAAGTTGACATCTGCTAGCTTTCATATTTCTTAAAATGGTAATCTGTCTCTTGGAAATTTATCCAGAAAAAAAAGTTAATAATGACCTAAGACTTTATGTAATAAGCATGAAGTAAGACAGAATTCTCAATAACATGTTTTGTAGTGTAGGGATGGAGAGAAGGCTTCCCTTCTACCTTCTTTGAAGATCCCTTAAAATGAATGACAATACACAAATTAACAGGAAAAAAATAACAAATGTATTAATGTGAATATGAACATGGAAGTCACTCAAATATGAGACTCCAAACAGGCCAGATGGTTGGGGCTTAAATACCTTCTTCAACAACGAGGGAAATGGGGGCAGCGGGGGGTGGGGGGCGTGCTGTAGGCAATTTTTAGAGGGCTAGTAAATAATTTTTAGAGGGAATGAATGGATCCAGAAGACCACCCAATGCTTTGTAAATGATTCTTTTTGGAATCGGAATGGGACTTACAAGTTATGAGAAGGTGAGGAGTGGAACTGCATTGTGAACAAAGGTTGTCTTATTACGCAGATAAAGTGTCCCAGGTGATCTCTCAGAGCTGCACTCAGAAGAATAGATGGAAAGTCTATCTGGGTGTGGTGACGACTTTTAGTTTTTTCTCTTTTCTGTAATTAACCCTTTTCCTGTTTGCCCTGAGAATACTCGCTGGCAGCCCTTGCAGCTGCAACATTTATCCCGACATAACTTTGCCATGAAATATCTCGCTTTTATTATTTTTCATTGCTGTAGTATATTCACTTAAAACAAAAGACATCATCCTATTTATAGCATTCTGGTTTTAGTAGTGGTATTTCCATTTACAAAATATAGTAATTCTCAATTGCTGAAAATGTCAAATCCTAGAAAATGTAGCATGCCCACGTGAGATGTTAACGTCCTTCTCCAACAGTTGTTGGCCAAAGATTCATTCGATGGATCCAATTTTTCTGAAATAGATGATTCTGATGATTCAGATGATGCTGATGTTAGTTCTGTTTAGAAATAACTCCAAGAACAGTTTTTGTGTTTTATTTTCACTTTGAAAATCAATCAGATTTGCTTCTGCCTCAAAGAGCGTGTTTATGTAAAATTAAATGAGTACTGGCAGCGAGCTGCACTTTGTTTTTCTAAATGGGAAGAGGGTTAATCTTTCCTGGTTATTTAATGAGATTTCCAGGGAAAGAGTCTTAAGACAATTGCTTTCCTTTTGGGAAGAAATTATCTTGGTCAGGAAATAAAACTCCAGAGAGAATCCCTGTGAATCTCTCTCTGAAAAAGAGAGAGGATTCAGAAAGACGGGCTGGTAGACCTTGGTTTTGAGACAAGTTTCTGAGTCCTTCCAATTTCTTTTAATTTAAAGTGCTCAGCATACCAATGCACCATACCTTGGGATATCATTCTCTCTATGGCATCCCTACTTACAGCTCCTATCCCATGTCCTACAAAAAGCTTTTTCAGAACGTGGATTTCTGAGCATATTTTGTAATGATCATCTGTCTCTCATTTCTGCTTCCCCCATTCTCCTAATCTTGCCTCTGCAGCTGTTCTCTTTTGTGCAATACAAACTGGTGGAAGAGGCTCCTTTCCTAATTTTCCCTAAAACACACTTTAAAAAGTCTGTTCATAACCTTAAACATCCAACTCTTGGCTCTCAGACATTCCCAACTCAGAGTATTTATCACTGGCAGGCTTTTCTACTAAAGCCTCCGATTCTTCAGCAGTGTGACTTCTCCTACATCTCCCCAAGTTGACTTCATGTCTATCACTCTGGTATTGCTACAAAACTACTCACTTCCCATAGAGAAAAGTTTGACTTTCCATTTCTCCACCTCTTCCCCCAAAACTTATTTCAGCATTGTCCAGAGAGCTTTATGTAAGAAACTGAATTCACCCTTTAATGTGTTCTTAAACTGACAATTTACTTCCTGAAAGTCTGTTGATAGCTCTGAAAGTTAAACTTCTAATCTAATTTAAAAAAAATAGGGATGACATTATCTTTGCAATTGTTCTATAGTGCCTTAGTCCCATCCATTCTCAGGACTCATTTATTTTCACCAGCTGTTCATAAAGTGGTCGACTGTCTCTGCTGACCTTCCACATCTCCCATCTCCCTTCTCCCTCTTGCCTGTCTCTCTCTCCACCCACTCCCCATCAAGGAAAGGCCTGACTTTTATTCATTAGTTTAGCTGTTTAGTTGCTTGATCAAAGAGAAATAGAATTTGCATATCTTCCAGACAAAGGTTAAAAGTGTCCTGTACCTGGGCTTCTTCCTGTCTGTTCCCCAGGCTTTACCTGACTGCTCTGCTCATAGGGGAAGGCATGAGAGATGGAAGCACCACTGCCCAGTTCTAAACTCTGATAGAAAGGAAACTAGATGTTGTGTCTGATACTAAAGTGATATATCAAAATAATGGATAATCTAAATTCTAAAAATCCAGATACGAAAATGGACTTTGCCAAGTAGGAAATTCTACTTAATTCAGGCATTTAGATTTAGATTACTCAAAAGGGCATTTCAGATAATATTCATCTTCAGCATTATTAGCTTTTCTGGAGACAGTGATTTGGGGACAGCACATTAATGGCATGTCTATGGAAATCCCGAAGGGACAGCTGGTCCCAAGAGACTTTCAAATCTTTCAGTTATTTTCTCTGAGGTTAAGGCTGTATCACCACTATGAATTCTTCTCTGAGCAATAAATCTTTGCATCATACTGGTAATTCATCACCTTTTTGGTTCATCTTGGAAGTTCAGAAATTGTTTTCCTTCAGCTTTGTCATCAGCTTCAGTTGCAGTTTTGCTCTTTTGCAATTATACGTTATCATCTGTTCATCATGTCTCCCCATCTTCTGAACTGACTTCCAAGCCCCATACTGAAAGCCATGTGATGTTTTCTGTTCCACTGGAATGCCTTGTTTATGCCCTCCTAGTTCCCTTCAAATAAGGCTGAAAGCAGGGAGCTATAGTATCATTGCTCAGAAAACTACCATCACTGATAACCAATCACAGTGTTAAAAGCCAGATCTTGTGAGCTTCCCCATCTGTCTCACAGCCACACCCAAAAAAAGCCTGATGTGCAGAAGCAAAGCAATTACTTAAAATGTAACAAGGTGCATTCCCAAACTAAAATCATGACTCATCCTGCCTAGGCAATATTGATATTTTATATTTTATATATTTGAACTGAGGTTGCAGTTTATTTTCCAAATGCAAACGTGTTTAATTAGAACAAAATGTGCATCTCTGTTAACACTGAATTTTAAGTACCAAGTTCCAAAGTTTATTGATTGATGATTATTGTGGGGAAACATGAGCTCTTATGCATAAATCTTTTGACAGGAGCTGTCTGTCAAAAATAATGATCCTTTTAAAACTCATGAATAAATAATGATGCAGGTCCACTTTACATAAAAATACATACTCATTTACACTCTGTCCACTGAAATGAAATATGGTTATTTAAAATAATGACTCTGTGATGGGTGAATAATGAAACATTATTAATTCAATACACATGGTATTTTATACTCATTCTCAAATTACATGCATCTATTTTCAATATTAACACATTAGGCTGTTTTTTAAAGACCTTTAACAAAACATCTGGTACAGAAAATCCTTTCATGGATGAGATTGCGAATTTTAATTCTGCCACACTAGGGTCTCATTTTGGTCACAAGCTGGAAAGTAATAACCCGGCTGTCACTGTGGTGATGTTTTATTGTCTGCCCAGACTTAGAGCATCCAGAAGAAACCACCTCCCTTTTCTCCCATAGGAGAAAGCATGAATAGTTGAGAGGGGGAGCCCGAATGCCATTTGCCTTTCTCCATCCTTTCCCATCTGGAATTTGACTCTGTTAATCTGCCTTTTCTCCGTTCTTCTCTTCCTTTATCCCACCCTGATTTTCCATCTGCATGCTGCATAAAAGGATCATAATATCTGGGACGTCTCTGAGTGCTTTTACCAGTAACTCAGGAGCAGGCGGTTAGGAAATTAGGACAATCATGTTCCACTTTTTCTGTTAGGAGACTTAGTTTCACTCTTTCCTCTTGGATTTTTCAGTTATTTCTTCCAGCTTTCCTTTTTTTCCAGTCATGGTCCAACATCAGAAGTGGAAATTATGGGAAAGCGGATCTGGTCGGGAATGGGTGTGCTCAAGTTTGGAAACGTAGAAAAGAGTTATAACAGCTCGGTTTCATCTTTCTTTATACCTCCAAGCCACACCATTTACTTTGGAATCCTTAGCTGGTTTTCAAAAGCCTAGGTTTAGGAATTTGAGGAATGCTGATGGCAGTGTCTGTGACCATCTCATAGATGAGGAAATTGAGACACAGTGAAATGATGTGCAGTATACACACATACACGAGGCACTCCCACAGGCAAGCAGATACACATTTTGTTAAAAAACACAATGCATATACAAATGGGCTGCTTTCCAAGACAGGTACTGATGACTTCCTAAGCACTGTTCCTTGATGCCACTCTTCTTGTCATACCAAGATAGGTTCCCCTGCCTCAGCCACATGCCATTTTCCAAAATGGGAAATGCCCATGAGTGAAAACGAAAAGCCTTTGTTCCACATTTGAAATCAACTTATTTAAGTAACTCAGTGCTGTTCAGCCTATTTAAAGTTCTCACATTCAGAAGATAAAGTATTGACTTTTTTCAAATTAAAATCAATCTGGATTTTAAAATTTTGTGAAACCCTTGTGATAATTTTAGATCTCCTGTCACGTTTCAGTAGAAAGTCTGGACATTCTGAGGTCACCATGGGGGCTTTAAAGACAAATAGTAAGTGAAATTAATTTTAAATCTTTGGTTAAAGTCAACCACCTCTTAAAATGGATTTGAGAATCTTACCTTAAATGCCTTTCAAATGAATGTTTCATACAGAAGAGTGATTCAAAGTGATTCATAAAAATATACATCTGAAAACTTCATGTTTAAATATGGCTTTCACATAATTACAATGTGTCAACTTAGACATTACACAGACATGGTATGTGGGAAGGGTTAACTTCAACTAGCAAACAATTTTCTTTTTAATAATCTTTCACATGTGACCTCTGAGCTGAGAATGGAAATGATATTGTTTCTATATATGTCCTTTTTCACTTGCTTATATATCTTATGGGGGTGGCTGTTTTTTTAGATATCAGCCAATTGCATGCTAAAGTTACGCTTTTCTACATTTTATACATGTGATAAATTTTCGTTCCTTTTCAAGTTCTAAATTTTTATTTGGAAAAAGGACCTATAGATTTGCATGGGCCTTTGCTAAATTTATTCCCCTAAACTTGAGTTGTTAGATATAGAGAGAATACAATTTTTATTGCATTTTATTATGCAATATAATGGCTATGAAATTAATTTAAATCAATTAGTAATAACAGTTTTTAGTTCATGCTAAGTGCAGCATTGCATTAGACCAGATAAAAATAAGGAGCATTACAAAAACTCATCACAAACCTAAAAAAACAACATTGCAGGACATCATATTGACAATTTCCCCAAACAGGAAATAGAAACGCTAGGGAAAATGGAACATTATTAATTCAAACATTTTTCTTTAAGAATTTTAGGGATTTCTAAATATGTATGCCATTTTGGCATACTTCTTTTTTATAAATAAATCTGTTTTATTAATAGACATAACTAACTTCTGTTACTGATTTTAGGTTGTCTCCAAAATAATATATTATCAATAGTCACTAAAGAAAAATAAAAACTTTCAGGCCAAGACCAAGGGTTTGGGGGGCATTCAGCTGGTGAGTGACCAAAAGGATTCAGCTGGCCTACCTCCACGCTTCTAGTGAAGCATACTTAATCTCTGATGCAAAGGACCATGGCATTAGTATTCTGGAGTCAATCTACTAATTTTTTTGGTTGTTTTATTCAGCCATTTTTACTTCCACATTGACCATTATACATATACGCAAAGATGAGAATTATTGAAGTTATATATTCCTAGAGATAAGTTAACCTTCTGAAAATTGGCCAATTAGGTACAATTAATTTTGTGGAGGCATAGAGGACATAAAAATAAAGTTATTGTTCAAAACAATAACTTACTTATATCTGGATTACACGTGAGATTAAGCAGATAAAATTTGACATTGCAGCAACTCATTTTGCATATAATAAATTATTTACTTAGATGTTTAATTTTGTTGTTTTTTATGTCTGTTTCTTTGTTGATTCATATAGTTCAAAGATCTTTTAAGATGAAAATGTGTTAAAGCCTTTCTTATGGAGCAAAAACTTTCTAAAAGAGCTAGTGAGAATTGCTTTAGTCCAAAGATGAAGACCTGTGGCTTCTCATATTCCTTGCTTGGTCATTATTTGTGTGACTGTCACATCCTGGGTGTCATTATTTTAAAAAAAAAGTTAAAATAATTCAGACACAAAGTAGTACAAGGGTGCACACTGTATGAGTCTATTTATATAAAGTACAAAGGCAATGCTGTTAGAAGTAGGACAGCAACTATCTTTGGGAGGGTGGGGAATGTGGTGATTGAAAAGGGGTAAGACAGTTATTGGTTTCTGGAAATAATCTTTCTTTCTTTAATCTGGATGCTGATCACAATACACATTTTTTTAATGTAGTGAGCTATACACTTTAATTTGATAGTTTTCTGCATGAATATTATATTTCATTAAAAAGTTAGAAAAAAGGAAAGGAGGTTAAAGTAAATTTTTCTAATAGTTTTTTTTTTTAACCAAATTCTACTGTTCTGTGAAAACTGCCTTTTTATAAGAGGATACCCACCATAAGTCAAACACATTTAAGTGACTCAGGGACATCGTTTTGAGCATTTATGAATAGACTGTGCAGTAATAGCTTTCTCATCCTCACTTCTCATTTTCTCCTAATCTGCTGGAGGCTGGAAAAAAGACAAATAATCACGTTTATCAATCAAGGGTTTGATAAGCTTGATCATTTGTTACTGTCAAATTTTGCAGTAAAACCCACTAAAGATCTGAATGACAGCATTTGGAAGCTTAAAGTTGCCAGAAACCTGAATTTTAGCTAAATGAGGCTGCTCTGTACCTAGCTTCAAAGGCCTTCACTTCAGAAAGGACATCAGATTTCTTTAGTAGCCCTCCTTTTATACAGGGAATTTTTTTTTTTTCTTTTTTTTGGCAGTATCCTCAGAAGATTTTGCTGTTGCTATTGCTGTCTCTTCTGAATATTTCCAAAGGTTTGCTAAAACAACTTTGTTGCCAACCTAGATATTCTATTGTGGAGTATTTGTTAACAAGATTATTTATTATTTTTAAAGCTTATATCCATTCCTCTACAATTTGTACACATTGATCTTAAGACTTTCAATTAGAAAAACAGAATAGGTCTACATCAGCGGTTCTCAATGTTGATTTTGCATTAGAATCATCTAGTGTGTTTGCTTCGTGCAAACACACAGCTCCAAGTATCATCCTGAGAGTTTTGACAGGTCTGGAGTGGCCTGAGGACCCAGTACTTTTGCAAAGCTCCGATAGGTGATGTGGCTACACAGCCAGGTTTGAGAAACATGACTACATCTTCTCCTCCATGAAGATGACTATTTTCTTCCCTCTCCTTTCCAAGGCACACAGCTCTGGCTTCTTAACTGATCTTGGGGTTATTTTACATATCTGTTATTACTCCAGTCACCATCCCTGAACTTAACTTTCTTAATGTGTTGTTTAAATGTGGCCACTGGGTGTGGAACTCAATGCTGCAGATGTGATATGACTAGAGTGGATGGAAACTTTTTTCTCCCTCATTATCTAGATTATAAGCTTCTATTGCTGCCGTCTAGCAATATGTTTGCTTGTTAAATAATCGTATTCTACTGTTGTCTTATGGCAAAGTATGGCTAGTCATGAATCCTAGGGCTTTTTATCTGAATTTTCCTTCCTGCTTTTCTGCCTGACAGCATTGTCTCCTTCTCTCAAGAATCACAGAGTGTTACTTGGTGTTTGGCCCTAGAAATCCAGTGGGAAACATGTCAGACACCGTCCCTGCCTTACCAGAGTTGGGATTCAGACAAGCAAAGCCACAATTATACTTTTAGACTAGTTCTAACCTAGGCTGTTCCTGCATAATGAATGATTTATGAATACACCCAACTTGATCCAGAGATGATTTGGGGCTGTGGACAGGATTCTTGAAGGTGTACAGCTGAACTCATCTTGCTCACCTGGAGTATAGGAATCTTGCCTGTGTTAATGGGGTAGGTTCTGGTATTTATATTTAACACCACCTGGAAGGGTTCTATAAGTTGGAATGTTACAGGTATAGCAATAGGATTTGATGCAAATGACTGGACTTCGGCTATGTAGTGAGATCTATAACTGTTTCATTATATAGTCTTATACTCTCCAATCAGGATTTCAGAGTGGTGGAGGTAACCACTTCTCTTCTGGTTTCTCTGAATTCTCTTTCATTTGCTCCCTTTCCCCCATGACTGTAATGAGGTGTCTGGGATGTGATTCAGTGTATATGACTGTTCTCAGTGAGTTGTTATTCATGCAGCTGCTTAAAGAACCATTCTGTAATACTGGGCTGTGCTTTCCTCCCAAACTCGGCTTGCCTATGTGCTCAGATAGTGGGAAGAAGTGTGAGCTGCTGTTGCTGCTTTTTCTTTTTAGGTTTTGAAGACCTTGTTTTTTCTGTTCCCTTTGCTGACCCTCTCTGTTGTATGTGCTTCTGCGTTTGGGTGGGTTTTAAAAATTCCTTTTGGATGCCAAGAGCCATTGTTCAATGGCATCCCAAAGCCAGGCCAACTCATGGAGCTCTGTCTGACATTCTTACGGGGACCTTGTGAAACATTTCTTGGCAGTGTGAGCCCTGGGGCCTCTCTGCCTAACCCCCTAACAGCCAGTGTTTGGTATGCTATGTGTATATTATCCCTGATACATTTCCTCTTGTTGATTTGGGGCTAGAATTACAAGTCCGTCAAGACCATTTTAAATCTCAGTTCTGTCATCTGTCTCAGCTATAAACGATCTGAAAATTTCATAGTCGTGGCTCCTTCAATATCATATCAATCCTGAATCAAAACACTGACAGATTCAAATTAACATAGAAAATTGAGAAACTTTCAGACACCTCTAAGTGACTGTCAATACACTAAGTAGTTCTATTTTGTAGTGACCATTCAGCTAGTCCATATGTTTTTATTGTTGTTTTTAGCATTTTATATTGTAAAATATAAAATATATAATAAATATAAATATAAATAAATATAAATAAAATATAAATATAAATAAATATAAATAATATAAAATAAAATATATAATAAAAGGTGCCCCAAACAAAAACAGCTTCATAAATTATCACAAAGTAAACTTTATAATTTCTACCCTCATCAGGAAATAGAAACTCTTCTTCCGACAGAATTTAGTCATTACTCTTCTTTCTTTCACACCAGATTTTTATGCATGTCACTGTTTTTCTTTATAGTTTTAACCATTATGTACAAGAGTTTAATTTTGCTTGTTTTTTGAAGTCTATGTAAATGAAATCATTATCATGTCTTCTTAATACTCCTGGTTGGTCTCTTTTGGAAAATAGAAGTTCTTAATTTTCATATAGTTTAATTTATCATTCTTTCTTATATGTTCCTCTTACATGAGAAATATTCTCTCCCTACTCAGATCATGAAAATCATCTCCTATTTTGCCTTTTAGAAACTTTACCTTGTTTCATCTTTCACACATAGCTTTCCATTGAATCTGAAATTAATGATCTTTTGCATGGTGTAATGTAGGGGACCAAGATTCATTTTATCACTACTGAGAACCAATATCCCCAGAACTGTCCATTGGGAAGCTCTGCTTTCTCAATGCTTTGTATTTGCCCTTTGTTGTTAATAAAGCATCCGTGTATGAGGGGATTGCTTTTGAGTTCTCTGATCTGTTATACTAGTCTACTTATCTTTGTACAAGGATTACAGTGTCATAGTTACTACAACTTTACGGATTCGACAGTTGAGAAAACAAAACTCCCCACCTTTGTCTTCTTCTTCAAGAGCAACTTGCCTGCCCTTGATCATCTGCATCGACATATACAATTTTGAATCAGTTTTTCAAAACAATAGTGTTTAAAAAAATACAAACATGCAAACGAAATTATGTTGGAATTTTATTTAGTATTGTGTTGAATCAGCATGAGGTGCATTAATATCTTTAAAATACTGAGTCTTCCAAATCATGAATGTGGCATATCACTTTATTTCGATCATCTTTGATTTCTCTTATTAATATCTTATAGTTTTCTATGTTGGAAGTTGCACACAGGTTGTTAAATTTATTTTGAGATATTTGCACACCCTTTTGGGGTGCAAGTAATATACTTTTCTAAATTTTGTTTCTTTCTTGTATATAGAAATGCAGTTGATTTTGCAGCACTTCCCTTTCATCTGGAAGCCTTGCAGAATTCAATTCTGAATTCTAATTTTTTTTGCAGATTTTTTTGGGAAAATGTGTTCTAATTTTTTTATTTTTAACTCATATAACTAATTTATTTTTCTTGATTAACTGACTAGAACTTCAGTACAATGTTGAATAGAAGTAGTAATAGCAAGAAACATTGGATTGTTCTCAATCTCAAAAAAAAAAAAAATCCTCCAACATTTTCACAGTAGGTGTAGTAAACATTTTCACTATAGCCTTGTAGTATAGTTTGAAGTCAAGTAACGTGATGCTTCTGGCTTTGTTCTTTTTGTTTAGGATTGCTTTAGTTATTCAGGTTTTTTTTGTGGTTCCATATGAATTTTGGAATAGTTTTTTTTTAATTCTGTGAAAAAATGACATTGGTAATTTGATAGGAATTGTTTTGAATCTATAGATTACTTAAGGTAATATGAACATTTTGATGATATTAAGTCTTCTAATTCATTAACATGGAATGTTTTTCCATATGTTTGTGTCATTTATGGCTTATTTCAGTCGTGTTTTGTAGTCCTTCCTTTAGGTGATTAGATGTAGGTGATTCCATCTAATCACTTCCCTGATTAGATGTATTCCTAGGTACGTGTGGCTATTGTAAATGGGATTGCATTCTTCATTTGATTCTCAGTCTAAACATTATTGGTGTATAGCAATGCTACTAATTTTTGTACATTTATTTTGTGTCCTAAAACTTTCCTGAAGTTGTTTATCAGGTCTAGGAGTCTTTTGGTGGGTTTCGAGATATAGAATCATATCATCAGTGAACACAGATAATTAGGCTTTCTCCTCCTATTTGGATGCTTTTTATTTCTCTCTTTTGCCTGATTGCTCTGGGTGGGACTGCCAGTTCTACGCTGAATAGGAGTGGTGAGAGTAGATATTCTTGTCTTGTTCCAGTTCTTAGGGGGGATGCTTCCAACTTTTGCCTATTCAGTCTGATGTTGGCAGAGGGTCTGTCATAGAGGGCTTTTATTATTTTGAGGTATATTCCTTCAATGCCTAGTTTGTTGAGGGTTTTTTTTTTTTTATCATGAAGGGCTACTGGATTTTCTTGAGGTTTTTTTCAAGCCTCTTAAGATGATCATATGGTTTTTGTTTATCATTCTGTTTGCGTAGTGAATCACATTTATTGATTTGCATATTTTGAGCCATTCTAGTGTCCCAGGAATAAAGCCCACTTGATTGTGATGAATTATCTTTTTGATGTGCTGCTGGATTTTGTTAGTTAGTATTTTTTTGAGGATTTTTGGGTCTATGTTCATCAGACATGTTGGCCTGTTGTTTTGTTTTTTTGCCTCCTTGCCAGATTTTCATATCAGGATGATACTGATTTTGTAGACTGCCGTAGGGAGGAATACTTCCTTGATTTTTTGGAATAGTTTCAGTAGGACTGATACCAACTCTTTTTTGTATTCATAGGAGAATTTGGCTGTTTATTTATCTGGTCCACTGATATTTTTGTTGGTAGATTTTTTATTAGTGATTTGGTTTTGTAACTCGTTATTGGTCAGTTTAGAGTTTCAGTTTCTTCCTGGTTTAATCTTGGAAGGTTGTATGTTTCCAGGAATTCATCCATTTACTCTAGACTTTCTAGTTTGGGCACATAGAGATGTTTATAACAGTCTCTAGAGAGTCTTTTTTTTTTTTTTTAAGTTTCCGTGGGATCAGTTGTAATGTCACCTGTCATTTCTGAGTATGCTTCTTTGGATTTTTTTTATTTGTTAATCTAGCTAGGAGCCTACCAAGCTTGTTTATTCTTTCAAATAACCAACTTTTTGTTTCCTTGATACTTTGTATGTTTTTTTGGTGTCAATTTCATTTAGTTTTGCCCTGATTTTAGTTACTTCTTTTCTTATTTTAGCTTTGGGTTTAGTTTGTTCTTGTTTTTCTAGTTTCTTTAGGTGCAATGTTAGGTTGTTAATCTGAGATCTTTCTATCTTCTTGGTATAGATTTTTGGGTCTCTAAACTTTCCTCTTAACATTGTTTTTGCTGCTTTCAGAGGTTTGATATGTTGTGTTTCTAATTTCATTTGTTTCCAAGAATTTTTTTTAAATTTTTGCCTTGATTTTATTATTTTCCCAGTTATTAAGGAGGAACTTGTTTAGTTTCCATGATTTGCGTGGATTTGACAGTATTCACTTAGTTTCTATTTTTATTCCACTATGGTTTGAAAAGATGCTTAGGATGATTTTGATTTCTTTGAATTTATTGAGACTTGCTTTATTACCAAGCATGTAGTCAATCTTAGAGTATGTTCCATGCACAGAGGAGAAGAATGCATATTCTGTGGTTGATGGGTGGAGTATTCTGTAGACTTCTATTAGGTCCAATTAGTCAAGCGTTCAATGTAATTCTAGAATTTTTTTGTTAGTTTTCTGCCTCGATGATCCCACTATTATAGTGTGGCTGTCTAAGTTTTTTCCTAGTTCTGTAACTAATTGTTTTATGAATCTGGGTGTTCCAAAGTTGGGTGTGCATATATTTAGGATGGTTATTTTTGTTGAATTGAACTCTTTTTCATCATGTCATGCCCTTTTTGGTCCTTTTTTGTTGTTGTTAAAGTATATGTTATCTGATATAAGAATAGTGGCCTTTGCTCTTTGTTGTTTTTTATTTGCATGACAGATTGTTCTCCAACCCTAGGTTCACTATAGGTTTTATTACATGTGAGATAGGTCAATTGAAGTCAGCATGAGGTTGGGTCTTTTTTTTTTTTTAAATCCAATTTGCTACTCTGTCTTTTAAATGAAGGATTTAGGCTGTTTACTTTCAAGGTTAATATTGATATGTGAGGTTTTGTTCCTGCCATAATGTGGTTAGCTAGTTGCTTTGTAGTCTTGATTGGGTAGTTGCTTTATAGGGTCTATGGGCTTTGTATATAGGTGTGCTTTGTGGTAGCAAGTATCATTCTTTCCTTTCCATGTTTAGAGCCCCTTTGACTATTTCTTCTGGGTCCGGTCTGGTGGTGATGAATTCTCTTAGTGTTTTGTTTGTTTGTTTGTTTTGTGATTTTGCCTGGGAAAGATTTTATTTCTCCTTCATTTATGAAGCTCAGTTTGGTGGGATATGAGATTCTTGGCTGGCATTTCTTTCAGAAGGCTCAAAATAGGCTCCCAGTCTCTTCTGACTTGTAAGGTTTCTGCTGAGAAGTCCACTGTTAATCTGATAGGATTGCCTTTATAGTTAATTTGGTCCTTTTCTCTAACTGCTTTTAAGATTTTTCCTTTCACTTTCACCTTGGATAGTCTGATGACTATGTGCCTTTGGGATAATTGTCTTATGTAGTATCTTGCAGGTGTACTCTGAATTTCTTGTATCTGCATATCAACCTTTCTTTCAAGATTGGAGAAATTTTCCTGAATTGTGACCTGAAATATGTTTTCCAATTTACTTAGTTTTTGCTGTTCTCTCTCAGAAATGCCAATATGCTGTAGGTTTGGCTGCTTTACATAATCCCACAGTTTTTGAAGTTTTGCTTTTGTCTGACTGGGTTAATTCAAAAAACTGGTCTTCAAGCTCTACAATTCTTTCTTCTACTTGGTCTTGTCTGTTGTAAGGCTTCCAACTGTGTTTGAAATCCCAGTCATGAATTTTTCAATTCCAGAATTTCTGTTTGGTTCTTTCTTAATATAGCTATGTTGTCTTTCATATCTTGGATCTTTCCTCTGGATTTTTTGTATTGGATTTCAACTTTCTCTTGGATCTCATTGAGTGTCTTTGCCACCTGTATTCTGAATTCTATATCTGTTCATTTCAGACATTTCAATCTGGTTAAGGTCCATTGCTAGGGAGCTAGTGTGATCCTTGTGAAGTGATGAAACACTCTGGCTTTTTGTATTGCTGGCGTTCTTGCACTGATTTTTCCTCATCTGAGGAAGCTGATGCTTCTTTTTGTGAATATGCTATCACTTGGATAGGACTTTTTAAGTTTTAAATTCTTTTTTTTCCCTTGAGTTTATGACTGTGGTGTATGTTGTGTATGATTGATTGGCTTTGTTTCTGGGTGCTTTCAGAGTGCCAAGGCTCTGTACAGGTTCCTTGGTTGCAGTAAGTTTGTGCAGTGGCTTTTTCAGGTACTGCTTGTTGAAGCAATGCATTTTTTTTTTTTTTTTTTTGGTTGTGTAATTCAGGATGCAGTTCAATAGATGGCCCTTAATGTAACCACCATCAGGTAGACTCTCAGCATGTGTTTGCCCTCAGTGGGGGCAGAGCTGCTAAAAACCACAGAAAATAGCCTCCTCCAGTGTGCCCTTGCTTGCAGTGGGTGTAGAGCCACTGGAGAAGTACAAAAAGCCCCTCCTTCCAGCGCATGCTCAACAGTCCCCAGTGGGAATAAACACTGCCATGTCTGCAACAGTGCACTGCGGAGGGGCGCAGGAGGTAAGAGATGACCCCCTCTTTGTGTCTGTTCCTGGGCTTTGGTGGCAGCAGTTGGCACCACATCCATGTTTCCTGTGGCCCAGGGGGGCTTTGGTGGGCTGCAGTCCCCCTCCCTTAGGGTCAGTTCACACTAAGGGTTAGATCTCCAAGGGACCCACAACTCCCAGAGGATCCGCTGGTTCCCTGGCCTTGCCAAAGTCAGAGCGGGTTGTGGCACACATCTGTGGGTGGCCTGCTGGTGCTATGACTCAAGAGTAGAAGGTCCCCAAGGAGGAGAGTGGCACCATGGGTACACAGCCAATATGCTGTCCATTGTTTCAGTCTGTGTGTGACAGGAGTGTGGCATGGCTATATGAGCTGGTCACCCAGTTCTCTATTCCCGGGAAGATCTCTAATTGCCACCAATAGTGTTGCCCTCGGTTGTGGGGGCAGAGGCACTCCTCAAGTAGGCTCTGCACTTAGCAGTTAGCAGAGTGTCAGAAGGGTGAGAGAAGCAGAGAAGTGTTTCCGCATACACTTTCCACTGGGCTCTGAGCTCCTCGGGGTTCTATCTCAGCAGACGTTTACTGCTTTTTTTCACTGTTTATCTGAGCATCTTTGCATGGGCTCTCTGGTGGGTTCTGGCTCTCCTCCCTCCATTTTCCACTCAAAAGTTAGCAATTCACTAATAACTTTAATCTTCCTTCTGAGGAACTAGTATACAATGTCCCTAGTCAGTCATCTTGAAGAGAAAAAAAAAGCATAATTGTTTTAAAGCCTGTTTTTGATGACTCTAATATCTGGAGCCCCTGTGGTTGCTCAGTTCCGTTTCTATTTGTCATTTACTCATCTTGGCTTGTTTTTTATACATATGTAACTAACCTGCCCATTGTGCACATGTACCCTAAAACTTAAAGTATAATAATAATAATAATAATAATAAAGTGTGTTGTTACTTTGGTTTGTTGCTAGTCATTGTATTAGCAAAATATTTTGTAGAAATAATTTGAGGCCTAAATGACATTATATTCTACCCTGCTAGGTCCCTCTGATCCCATCAATCCAATTTCAGGGATCAAGATCATTAAATACTATGCTGTGGTCTTCAGTACAACCGTCTACTTGCAATTTACTATAATTTTGAGGATTCTGATGTTTCTGATTCCAATGGCATGCAAAGGACTTTCATCAGGGCTCCCAGTGTAGCCTTGAAATCCAACCCCTTTCTCACTAGTGGAATGGCCCTTTTAGTGAGGCATTAAAAGCACCATGAAGTCTTTTACACTCTCAGCTACTACCATTGAAATGAGAAAGTGTACTAAGAGAAAAACAGCTCCAAAATACTCAGTAGTTCTTCATCCTTTTGTTAACTTCCCAGTGCCATCAAAGATATTTAAAAAAATATTTTGTCCAGCTTTGATAGCAGCCTTTGGCAGGAGTGTTGGTTGAATTACCTACCCTGTTATTACCAGATATAGAAATCTCCCAATTTATATATTTTTCCTCTATCCATGGGTACAGCTAGAGACATTGTCAATTACTTCCTGAAATCAAGAGATTTATTAATGATTTTCACAAAGATAGGTAAATAATTAGCTTTCACAAAAAGGGAAAATGATCAAATTCACTAAGCTTCATGTTAGTGATTTTATTCAAGTTCCATTGATCACAATGTTATAGAGTGTGTGTGTGTGCAGATATATAGTAATATGGTGCTCTTTCACAGGTTTTTAAGTCGTTATTCATCATGTTATTCACACTTAACCAATTGAAACTCATTTTCCCTTCAGGTAGTGGTTTTGATAACAAAAATATGCTATGTACCAAATGGCCATCAACAAGGATTCTGCATAATTCATAAGATTCCCTTTTTCTGTCACCTTTGTAAACCTTAGTGTTCATATAAGCAGTATTATTAGCTTCTCCTATGAAATTAAACTACAGGAATGTTTTTAAAATGTTTATCTTGGGGAAGCATTATTGAGGAGACAGTATGTGGGCACATGTGCTTCCATGAGTTCTGGCTTTTCACTGTCATGGCAAATTAATGGAGAATAGTACTTGTCAATTTACACACCACAGATTATTTTGGGGTGGCTCTGATAAAGAAGTTTAAGTGTCACATGTGATTCATTGGCTATAACAGAGGAATTCTCCACTGTGGTAGGGTCAGTTCAGACAGTGGGATAGTACACCTTGGCAATGGGTATTATGTTAAAACTGACATTGTTTAGAATTGCTGTAGTATATGACTTAGAAAGACTAACTTGTAGTTTGATTTCTTATTGTAATCTTATTTTAAGCCTTACACAGATAATACACTCTCTTAGTGTCTATACTCAGAAATTTCTCCTGCCTTGAGATAAGGAGCTCAAAACTAAGCTAAAAGCTCATGACAGGGTAAACTAAAAGTATCTGAAGACTATGGTTGCTATATTGTGATATAATTTTAGTGTTTTAAAAACAAAGAGTAGAATGCATTAAAGCATAATTAATAAGTATTTACATATTTTTCTTTATTATGTAAATACATACTCTGATCTAATAAATAAAATCAGAATAAATGACTTGATAAGTCAACAGGAATATGTCTTTTCTGATTCGTATCACAATGGTAAACGCAAAGAACGCTGTGTTAAGTTTCAAGTGACCATTTAAAAACTCTTAATCTTTGAGCCTCAGTTTCTTCATCTGAAAAAATAATACTTAAGACCTTTTAACTACTTGCCAAGATGGTTATGAGATTAAGAGATATAGCAAGCAAAAGCATTTTGAACCTTATAAACCTGTGTACAACATAAGCCCATATTTTATAATAACAATGAGCAAAGATATAATAAAACACTTTTAATGGGACATTTTTACACGTAAAATGTTACTAGCAGTTTCTGTGAAAGGATTTAGTTTTACATTATTTCCTCAATCTCAGACTATATCTGTTTCTGAGACTATTTTATTTTTATTATTAAACTAAATTTATACAAACAAAAATCCTGCTGTCTACATTCAGCCCTTTAGAAAATAACCTATTGTCAGGCTGAGGCAGGAGAATCGCTTGAGCCCAGGAGGCGGAGGTTGCAGTGAGCCAAGATCGCGCCATTGCACTCCAGCCTGGGCAACAACAAGAGCGAAACTCTGTTAAAAAAAAAAAAGGAAAGAAGAAAGAAAGAAAATAATCTACTGTCATATATTTGTTTAGTATCCTAGCGTATACTGAACCAAAAAAAAAATCCTGGTATAGAAAAAACAAGAACACTATCAGTTCCCCCTTTTATTCCTAATTTTATCTAATATACTTTGAGTTAAGTGATACAGATGCAACCATGATTAAGCCTCCAAAATTAGTCCAATTTCATTGGCATCTTTATGTGATTGAACTTTAAATTTTTGACATCTTTTGTTTAATATTTTCATTTAGAAAATAGCTTCATTTTTCATACTGTATATAAAGGTTTTGTTTACATTTATCCATGTAAATTTATTTTTATTCGCTTTTTCATGATAAAATAATATCTACTAGAAATATTTGATAAGAAAGAGTATAATAAGTTTAAATTATATAATCAAAGTAAAAATGAAGGGAAGGTAGATAAAACGCATCAAAGTTTTGTCAGTTTCTAAATTTTGAAGCACGTATGATGCTGCCACTATGATATTAAAAAGGCATTATTGATTTCTAATAGTACACTGGTTCATGGGGTGAAAAAATGGTGTACGAAAAATTTGGAAGCAGTCATTTTGAAGAAGACATACAGAAAACATTTTTTTGTACCCAAGACTAAAAAAAAAAAAGATCCTCATAGTAGTTTTAGGTTATCGCTTTTTTGCAACTAAAGATGTGTGTGTGTGTGTGTGTGTGTTTCCCCCAAATACAGTCATTGCAATAGCCAAGGCTTTTATGCTTTTATTTAGGTTCTGGTATTATTTTCTTCAATCATTTCTTCACTAGTTTTCTTCCAACAATATTCCCCCCTCCACCCTCCACCCCCACCCTGATTTTTAAACCACAGCAACAGATGGATTTTGAGCAATCAAATTTTCTGCTTAAAGTCTAGAGTGGCTTCATATTATGGAACAGAATTTTTCCAATATCTACAGTGTTTGGCAAAGTTTTTGTCCGACACATTTAGGAAAACTTGTTCGATACTTGGAATCACACAATTCTTTTAGATCTCTACATTCTTGGTTAACTTGTCAAATAGAGTGTTAAAGTGTTTTAGCATAGTAGGGAACCAAACTCTTGTTGAAATTAACTCTAAGGGGCACTCTTGCTGAAGTTGTTTCTATCTGATCCCATATAGAGGTCCTTCATATGAGCAGATGACATAGAAGAGTCTGGCATTTCAAGTAACCTCTAATAGTTATTAATATAAAGGAGAGAGAATTCACCTCATAGTTTTAAACTTTACACTTTGGATTCAATGGGAAAAGATGGAATATACAGCCAAATGATTGAGATCAGTGTCAAGGATTTCATTTTGCCACTTACATATTCTATATTTTGAATATACAATAATTTTATAAGCATCTATTTCCCCATCTCTAAACCAAGGTTAAATTAGTTGGACTTTCAAATCACTCAATTCTTTCTTTGAAAAAAAGAGACAAAATACTGGAGAAGGCGTAAAGGCCTAGACTTTCCCCCTCATTTGTGTACAGTACTCTCTCTTAGTTGGCTGTGTAAGCCAGCAATCTAAAGGGCTTTTGATGACAAAAATGGCTGAAAGCCACATGGTTGTGGAGCCAAATATGCCCTTAGGAGAGATATTTGACTTCTTTCATTTAAGAGAAATGGAGTACATTGAAAAGAAATATGCTAAACAAGAATTTTGAACATTAAGCACTGGCACAAATTCAAAATATTTAAGAATTGGAGATGAAGGCCTTTCCTTTGAAATGTTCTCTATAACTGTTTCTATTTTAACAACAATGCTGTGCAATATTAAATGATGTTTAAGTTTAACTGCTATAAAGAATTTTATTTTTGTAAAGAAAGTTGTTTTACTTCTCTCTTCTATTTCAAAACCAAACATCTTGAAAGTGCTGCATATACTTACTGTCACCACCCCTGCACCTCCCACAGCTCAACTTCCTGCCATGAGGATTTTGTTAATACCACTTCACTGAAACTGCTATTGCCAAGGTCACCAGTGACCTATTTGTTGCCAAATGCAATTGACATATCTCATTCACAGTTTTATTTGACTTCTTTGCAGCACTAATGCTCACTCTTGAAATGCTCTAATCCCTTAGCTTTCTTGGTACCACCTTCTACACATTTGCAGATTTTTCTTCCACTTTTCTGACTTTTTCAGCCTCTTTTGGATTCCTCTTCTCCCTCCATCCCGCAATAGTCTGTTCAGAGCTGCTTCTTTCTCTTACCAAACACCGTTTTTATAACTCCATCTACTTCTAAGGTTCTATGTGAATTGTTCCCAATTGAACAGCTTTTCACAGATTTGCCACCTGATTTGAGATTCATTTATCTAGCAGTCATCTAGAGAGTTCCACTTGGTTCTCCCACCAACACCTGAATTGTAACATTGCCACAGTAGAACTCATCAGCTTTTTGCCCAATCTGGGTCATCTTTCTGTGAGCCAACCAAGAACTTGGGTTTCATATTCATCACAGCTGCTTATTCACCAAGGGAATTAATAATTCCATATATTTGCTATACATATCTACGTAACCATTTAGTCCTTTTTGTCATCGTTGCCATCATTGCCTCCATTATCTCTCAGTTGAATTGCTGTAATTGTTTCCTGTTTTGCCTACCATTGTTCTATTCTCTCTACACCAGTCATTGTGATATTTTTAAAATGCAAACGTAATTATATTGATTTTATTTTCAAAGCCCTTTTGGTGCTTTCCAATTGCTCTTAGGATAATCTCCAATTTCACAATTAAGTTGAATAAGTCTCTGCGTGATCTGCTTTGGACTCTGCCTTGCTTTCTAGCCTTATCTCTCATCACTTTCTCCTCTTTTTGCCCTGCCATTCATCATACTAAATACCTTTCCTTTTCTGGGACACTCCTGCTCCCTTTGCACCCTGTACCTTTAACAAAAGGACTTTTCTTCCTAGAACTACCATTTCATTCCTCAGCCTCTCATGTTTGGCTAATTCTTATAAAGACTTTATGTCTCAAATCAGCAGCACTTGGTGAAGTCTTCCCTAATATTCCACCTGCTGAGCCTGAGTAAACTGCCCTGCTATGTACCTGCACAGATCTTTAGACTTTCGCTAAATAGCCCTCATTATTCTTTCTATCCCTCCCAAGGGTACCTAATCTCCACAAAAATAGAGACAGTGTAGATTTTGTATACCCTGGTATCTCACCCTTAGCAGGATGCCTGACACATAGTAGGTGTTCAGCAACTATTTGTTTTGTTTTGTTTTCATATCATTTCATTTGTTCCATTTTTATTTGTTTCATTCCACATAGACTATGTTTTTGCATAAAACATGATAGAAGCTTCAGTGATCACTAGGGATCTTTGACCCTCAATTATAAGATCAGTTGGTTAGAGTCATGAAAACAATCTTTGAATGCTGAAACATATGAACATGGATACAATGGTTTTCTGTTAATGGACAGGGGCCATTCAGCCTGGTCAAGGCCTAAATTGAGGTCTTATATAACATGTGCAAACTGTGATTTTATATAATGATGGTGATGATAATAATGATGGCCATACTAAAATAAATGTCATTATAGCACCAAAGACCAGACATAGGTTATTATTTTCAACCTGGCAATCAGCCACACTCATAATATATTATTTTCAGAACATAGTATCAATAGCATGAGGGTCATTATCCTAATCAAATCGTAAATATTCAGAGGCATTTTAAACATCTAGTTTGTGGCTTCCTTAAGCACATTCAAGTCACAGTTCCCCTCTCTGCTGCTTGTTTAGTAGCTAGGAGCTAAGAAGAGCAGGAGAAATGAAAGGAAATGAAATTCATGTCTTCTAATTTTGCTTACAGCCTTTCTATTTTCCAAAAGATGAGGGTGAGGTGGGAAGGAATAAGATAATCAATAAATGAGTTTGAGAGACTCTTTTTAGAATTCAATTATGTTCCTCCTGTCCCCCAGAAGGACAATTAATCATGAATAAGTTATAAGTTAGATTTGCCTTTGTGTACAGGCAAACCTGACTCACAAACCAAATATGCATATATCACTTGAGGGTTTTTCTGAAGAAATCCAGTGCCCTCTCTGAGAAATAAAATATAAATTATTGCTCCCTGTCACATTCTTTTATACAATGGAGATTTGTAAGCATCTTATAACATGCACTACCCGAGGACTGTGCTTTTATGAACAGCAAACATGAAAGAAAATGCACAGTGAAAAGCAGGCAAGTTCATGCCAGAACTGAGCATAACCCAGTTTTCCCAGGATGCCTGGAAAGGGAGTAATCTATTTATTCTATGATATTAGCAGATTTGCTCATTGAAAGCAAACTCATTTGACTTAATGTGTGCATGGAAATCTTGATGAGATTGACCTGAGCCTCACTTGCTTGAAATCAAAACCAAGTCCTCACCTTATATCTGTTGTCTAATGATAATGCATAGATACTTCAACAAAACTCATGCTATAGGCAACCATTGTGATATTAGCTAAGAACACTTCCAGGTGTATTTTTTCCTTGGAAATTAGTGTTAAAATATTTACACACAACCTCTTTGAGAAGCCATTTGGTGTTTATGCTCTCTTCTCACCAAACTATCTTTATCTTGACCTTGTAAGAACATGAGCCAAAAATTAAAAACAAATGCAGCCCTAAAAGTGTTTTAGAACTTGGTTCCCAGTTTTCCATTTCTGTGACTTAGAACTGAGTATAGATGAAGTTTTGAATTCTGAATTTCTGAAAAAGTCAACGAATTCGTTTTTATTTTAAAGCACCAATGAAATGTATATATAAGGATGTATATCTTTATTCAAAAGCAACTTTTAATCTTGATTCTTATTGGGGACATGTTTAAGGCTCTTCTGAACCCTACTCACATGCTAATCTCTATAAGTCACAGAGGTTGCAGTGGTTGTGAGTTTTTGCTTCTTTGTGTGATTGTTTTTGTTTTTGTTTTGTTTTGTTTTTTGTTTTTGAGACGGAGTCTTGTTCTGTCACCAGGCTGGAGTGCAATGGCACGATCTTGGCTCACTGCAACCTCTGCCTCCCGGGTTCAAACGATTCTCCTGCCTTAGCCTCCCGAGTAGCTGGGATTACAGGCACACACCACTATGCCCAGGTAATTTTTGTATTTTTAGTAGAGATGGGGTTTCACCATGTTGGCCAGGATAGTCTCGATCTCTTTACCTCAAGATCTGCCCGCCTCCCAAAGTGCTGGAATTACAAGCATGAGCCACTGTGCTCGGCCATATGATTGCTTTTAAGTGTAGTAAATGATGGGCTGGTGCATTACACATCTCTACGGTAGCATGGCTTGGGAAGGGGAGGTCCTATCTTTGGGTGTAGTCATTACTGCCCCATTTTGAAACAACTTTTGTTCCTTTCTTATCCCAAAGCATCTCTGTGCTGAGTTCTGTTTTTGTGAACTTTCAAAAGACCTCTGATTAGATTTATGATTGAGTCAAAATACAAGAATGAAAATTGGTTTCTTAGAAGTAGCATTAAATAATAGTTTAGTTCTCTTCCCTTTATAATACTATCAATGTCTAACTTCAATTTATTATAGTAACAAAAAATATATCTTAATATATGTTCTGGGTAGAAAAGTCATCTCTCATAGTCCAAATGCTATTCCATGTCTGTATTTTTATGTTGGAATTCTTACTTTTTTTTAGCTACTCTCAGTGTTAATAGGATATTAAGAGGATTTCAGAAAAGCTGTTATTTTGAAGCAATAGTTTAGTTCAAATGTGGCACCATATTTATCTTCTTAGTTAATCAAAGCTATTCATCTTATTGATTGATTAACACATTTCAGGCCATTTAAATATTTATTTTTAAAATGTTCCTCATACTAGGAAATAGTGTGTGCCTCCCAGAGATGGCATAGGTAACTGGGGCACAGAGTTAAGAGGAAGGCTTTCTATAGAAATTTTGTACTTCTGATATTTGAACCATGTGTATATGACCTTCTTAAAAGAAGCATTACATGATTTTTAAAAATGGAACACATTTTTCTTGATATAAATTATGCATATGTCCTGATGGTCAAAATTACTTTCCAAGTGGAGGAGGTCATTGACAATATAAAATTGTGAAGAATTTAGATTCATTTCCTCTTACTTATAAGCCTATAAATAAAGTAGACTATAGAAGTAGTTTTTGTGACATCAAAAGTAAAGATGTTTCAATCAGATTAAAATGTGTGGTTTCATTGGGAGAGGAAAATTACTCTATAATCTTGAGCCCAGAATCTTAGGAAGTTGTGTGGATTATCGTACATAATCCACAAGGTTGAGATAAAAGGATGGAGGTACTCCTCCAGGACACATTCCAGAGAATTTCCAGGGTTCTCCTTGGCCTGTAGGTCTCCTACACGTGGTCTGCATTAGCGATCCAGGGCCTGGAAGCCATAAAGAATAGTAACATATACAGGAAATGGTTGTAAAGAGATAAGCAAGAATGGCTTAACAAAAGAAAAATCAAATGCCCTTGTTCATTATAATCATTTGGGGAAGGAAAATGGAGAAGAAAAATGGAAACTGGCTCCTATAAATGAGATGCTTACCATATGGGGACTGAATATGCATTTTCATGATTTAGTTGACATGATTAGGGATGTTTGTGTACTCCTGGACCCCTTGTTAGATAATTATCATTTACAAGTTTGTATGAGGAGTACATGTGTGTGGCCTTTTCTATCTGGATTGTAGGCTTTTGAAAAGGAGGTACAATGACTTTTGTTTGGTAGGCACCGGATTAAGAGTATGCACTTAATATCAAATCCTTGCTTCACCACATACAAGGAGTATATTTAGGGCAAGGTAAGTAACCTCTCAGACCATCAGTTTCCTCTTCTGTAAAATTAGATAATAATACTATGTACCCCAGAGAGTAATTTTGAGGATTAAATAAGTGAATATTTTTAAAGCAGTGAATATTTTAGAACAGTGATTGGCACATAGTAAAGTGCTGGATCAAGGTTCAACAAAGAAAAATACATGTAAGTAATATAGTAGAAGTTGGCTTAAGTAAACTCCACTCAATTAATTAATGTCCCATTGACTATCTAAAAGTCAATGCTTTAAGACCTTGAATACTCATGGTTATTAGGTCATTCTTTTGTTTACCACCAGTAAGAATTGTTTGCTTATCGAAACTTCGTTATGTTTATTCCATGTTCTATATATGACAGTTACTTTTGTTTTGTTATTACATAACTAAATCATATAAGTAAGCCTATTAAATATGCACTCAAAAGACAGTTGTTTGTATGAGAACTAGGTCAAAGGCTTTGGAGAAACTTGATAAAGATAAGTTGTTGCTATTGTTGTTGTTGTTTTTAAATGCGTTGGATTAGGTGTTACTGAAGCAATGAACAGATTGAGGAGAAACCAGAAATTATTTTTCAGATATCTATAAATTCTGGCCCGACTAAATAGAAACCGGAACTGGAAATTGTGGACAATGTACTGTAGAGGTGGCTTGTATAAGAAAGACAACATAGAATTCTAAGGGAATGATTCATACTCAATAGCAAGGCTTGTTTTATAGCAAAAGTTCGGCAAAATAATAGACTTCTATATTTTTAAGCTAAAGGAAAACATATTTAATTATTATGAATTATTTTAAATGGCTATTTAAATAAATAAAAATTTTAATGCCAAGTAAGAGGGTTTCTGTCATACTAAAGACTACTTGAAATAGCTTTGGAATGAATACCTGCCTTAGGTTTGAATCCAGGCTCTGCCACTTTACTTGCTATGGGACCTTGGGAAAATAGCTTATTTAACTTCTCAAGTAGTCAGGTTTTCTGTTACCAAAAATAAGGTATTGATAGTACCTGTGAGGTCATTAGGAGGATGCAATGCATCAAAAGAAGGCACTCAGCACAATGTCTGGCATGGTAAATATTGTCACTGTTACTACTATGCTTTTCTGAATGCCATTCATTACCTAATTTAGTGTCTTATGCATACTTTTTATGCATGTTCATAATGTTTAGGTAATGATAATGATTAAATTATTCAGCAAATAATTATTGGGCATACTATTTGTCAAACACTAAGATATGGTAGGAACAGAGTCATGAATTAAGACACAATTTTCTGACCCCTTTGAGAAGCTTTTGCATTATCCAGAAGTTAGATTAGAAATCTCAATGAACCTAACCATTATTGATCTTGTCTTGTGGCCAAACACTAAATATATATATTAGATGCAATATTTTATACATATAAATATATATATTAAATGCAATATTAATAATGATGGATAAGGATCTAGCTGTTAGAGTTGCAGGTTTTGGGAAATGTTCACTCATCCTGTTGCTCAATAAACATTTATTTATCAGGAAAATAGAGTCAAGGTAGGCAATAACAGCATGAGAAATAATAACTATAGAAAAATAAAATATGAGCGAACATCAAAAAGGGAGAGAAATGACAGCAAATTCATGTGAACATGCAACATATTTATAAACACTTCTAAAATACTTTACCCATATATAAATCTAAAAAGCCTGCCCATAAAACCACACATGATGTCAAGAAGGATAAGCTTCTACAAGTTGATGAAAGTATGTGCTGTGGGTATGAGCATGGATGTCAAGAACAAGACTGAAATTCTAACTACCACTTATTAGCTGCTTGACGCTGAGAAAATTATAAAAACATTTTTTTTGTGTGAAGGTTTTGTGGAGCGACAGACACAAGTTTAAAATAACCTGCAATCCAGTATTAAAATAGTAAGCTGCCTAGAACAGTGCCTGGCAGGGTAATGCCTCAGAAGATAGCTGTTATTATGACAGGTAAGAATTAACACTGAACTCAAGTTGCATGGAAAGTGCCAAAATGTGTCTTCCAGACCACAGGCAGCACAAACAATTCTCGAGAACCCTTGCCTCCACTTTCATGGGGTTTGTGGCTTGGCTCTGTGCTATGCTCCTAGGTCGACTCACTGAGACAGCTGGTTTGTTTGTTTGTTTGTTTACTCTGGTCTACATTTTAATCAAAGAATGTCTGTATGATGTATGGTTCATGAAGCTAAACTCACTTAAAGATATTAATCCTGTATTTCCAAAGAAAGTCTTTGGTTGTTTTTGTAGTTTACATATTTGTTTATTTGGTTTTGTTCAATTCTGAGGATGTGGGGTGACTCCTGATACTGGATTGCAGGTTATTTTAAACTTGTGTCTGTCACTCCACAAAAGCTTCACAAAAAAAAAAAAAAGTTACACAGACCTTCCATAACATAGCCAACTCCTCTGAACAACTCCTAGATAATAATCTAGAATATTTGATGATTATTGAGAATTTTTGAGCTAAAATTTTTTCTCTGTGGATTAGCTATGTATTCCAACACCAACTCTAGATACCTTGTTTTACCAACAAAGTCCATGTCTAATAAATATTTGTTAATTGATTTATTTTGCTGAGTGATTGCACTGTGAGGCCTCATGCAACGTCCTTATGCACAGCTGTGAAAACTCTATTGAATAAAACTAAAGCTTGCCACATTCCAAGAGTAATAAGGAACAAGTAAGCCAAGGACCTCGTCCCTAACATGTCATCCACCAAACAGTCATAACATCTTACTAACATAAAAGAAGCTTCAGGAGAATAAGAGCAATATGACAAAAAAGCAAAATCACTTAAAGGATTAAAAGAAATGGAATAGTAAAGTATGAAAAAGTATGTGTCTATTAATAAGAGGAGGAGAGAAAGAGCTAGAGAGATCATTTTCAAAATGCAAGTTAAAATTAAATGCAATTTCATAAAGTCCCCGTGGTTTCAGCTTTACCAGTGTAAAATTTCAAATCAACATGCTAGGAGGCTGATGCACTTAAATTAGATCCCTAGATATTCTTCTGGGTTTAACAAGCGACCTTACTCCTTTAGACAGATACACTGGGAGAAGAAGGAATTGCTCTGCAGCAGCTAGCGTATGACAACTTTAACTATCTCCTATGTCCTTTAGGGAGAAGGAGGAATTGCTCTGCAGCAGCTAATGTATGGCAACTTTAACTATATGTTCTCTGATCTGTACAACACAATCATAACTGGAGGAAAACTGAAAATCACATCTTATCATATTAACCTCTGGTCATACTTGCTCCACAAAACAATTTTGGAAAAATTAGCTTGCATGTTAGTGTTCTCAGAAAATCAGCTGGTTTTCCTTTCTGACATGGAGATGATTAGTTCTATAGAAAAATGGGTTGATTGGTTTTCCCACCTTCTTTCAATCCTAAGCACTTTCCAATTTAGGTCTAAACTCATTCTTTGTACTTATGTAACAGAAGCAGAAATGGCATTATATATGCTCTTTCTTGCCTAAGCCCAAATAAGCAAGATGAAGTGACAGAAAAAGGAAGACACCGAAACTCATTCCTGGGCTTGCTAAAATGCTATTTCCTGCAGAGGATTTTGCATGGGGGGTTCCCAAAAGGCTCTTTACTTCTCTGTCCCATTATCTAGCTCTTTGATTGCTTCCTTCAATTACCATCCAGCCAAAGCCTTCCAACTTTGTCTCTTACCTAGAGGGAGAGAGAAATTAACTTGCAAAGGAAAGGTAAAGAGGAAGAGGTAGAAAAGAGGGAAGCAGTTCTGAATGCCATATTTTCATAGGAGCTGTCCAGAGCAAGAAAGTAGGTCTTGCTATCATCAATGATAAAAGAAACCCCATTCCCTGTGACTGTCAAGAGGCTTTGGCCTTGCTTTACAGAAATCACATTCTGGATGATTTTACAAAGCTTGAAATGTGGCATTGAGGAGGAATACACCTTTGAGTTCAAAAGGAATTCCTCCTCCTCCCCTCTTGAGCTTAACTCAGCACAAAGGAAAAAGCTGATATTCTGGATTTTAATTCTCACTCTGTTCCACTCTCACCTTACATGTACTTAATTCACAGTGGAATGGACTCCCATGTCCCGAGGGAAGCACAGGGGGTGTTTTGTTTTGGGTTTTGCTTTTGTTTCTACTTTGTCTATTACTACTTCCCTGTTCCTCAGCCCATACAGAGGCAGATCTGAGAACCAGGATTTTAGTTGAGTCATTCAAAGACTTGAGCAGAAAAATATTTTAGCTGCAAAACTTAGATTGAAAAGTTTGCACTTTTTTTTTTTTTGGTACATGGTGACTGAAGTGAAAACACAGCTGAAGCAAAAAAGTTTCTTCCTTCAAACACACAAAAGCACACATACACATGCACATACAAGTGCAGTGGAATATCTGTCCCAGTTCCCGTATCCTTATTTCCTTATTTCCTTTCTAAATTCCTGATTTTGTGTATGGCATGCTCCCATTTTTAATCTTGCATCACTTTTGTAGACTCCTGAGTGTGCTTGATGAACTACGCTTTCTACCCACCATCCGGCTGACAGCTCTCACATGCTGGAGCTAAAGGGACTGTTTTCTGGAGAATAAAGTAG
This sequence comes from Pongo pygmaeus, assembly GCF_028885625.2. Classification (NCBI taxonomy): domain Eukaryota; kingdom Metazoa; phylum Chordata; class Mammalia; order Primates; family Hominidae; genus Pongo; species Pongo pygmaeus. The sequence continues at coordinate 49,428,135 of NC_072384.2, read as the reverse complement.
AAATATGCTAAGGAGTCCTTGTGGTTTGAATGGAAATTCCCATATGTGCCTTTAACATCCTGAGGATAATTAATTAGTTATAATGGGATAATTTAAGCAATTAAAGTTTTTAACATGCATTATATTATTTCAAAACATGGAGAAAGATGGCCCTGTCAACATAAGAAGTCTGGAACATATCATGTATTTCTGTCCCTTCCAATGAGAAATTTGTAGAGAGGTCATTAGAAAAAGAAACAAGATAGTCTCATAGTGATTCATTAATTTATTCACCACACAATGATTCTTTTAACAACTTCCTTCTTTTACTTATATGTAAGGCAGCACGCTAGTTAAGACCAGGACTAAGGTGAGTAGTGTAAGACATTCACCACAGAGCAAAGTTGAGGGGACACCAAAAAACTCAGTAACCAAGATAAATAGTATTTCAATGCAATATTTAAAAAATAATGCAAAAGAATCCATGATTAACAAAATATCCACATTATACCTAAAACCAGGATATGGCAAGGCCAGAATTAAAGTGACACAAATGAGATGAATTCAGGGAGGCACAGAGTCAGATCTTGTCTTCACCCAAAACATGGATATTTTGTTCAGCATGAATTTATTTCATTAACTTTTATTTTTGAAAATATTGTATCAAAATATTCTTTAGCTTGATTTCTGAAATTCTGGTGCCTCTTCAATTTTGCTCTCAAAGTAAATACCTCAATTACTTCATTCTAGTGGGGTGTCCCCTTTTAATCACCTCTTTCTAAATTCTACACCCCAGGATCAATAGTAAGAAGTGAGTTCCCCACTGCAAAGCACGCTGGTTACTGGGAATGTAACAGTGAAGGGGATTCACATCCTCTGATTTTCGTTCTTAACAGCATTTTTTTTTTCTGAATTCTTTAGGCAATATTCAATTGTAACAAAAGACTATTTCTATAACAGAGCAACTTCTCTGTCCTCAATTGTAGAGGGAATTTCTGATTCTCATGTATGGTCTTATTATAGCCTTAAATATATTCACATCCTTCACAACATGTATCTTCATTTTGAGTTAGAAAAATGTTTGCCGTACTCAGAGCTTCTCTCTAGTTCTTATACAAAGGACATTAGGACACCTTGTTTACAAACTTACATCTTCATACACTAAACATGTGCTTTCAGTTGGGCAACCTGCAGTGGCCAGGAGCAGAATGATGCTGATTGGTGTTCAGTGCATGCTCTGCATTTGGTATTTGTCACTCTAGAGTTCCCACACCTCTCCAACAGAGTTTCCTCTGGGCAAGTGAAGAACCACATAAACTCTAACATGGAATAATGTACTAATTTCAAAATATAGCTTTAAGGAGCTCTGCTACTACAAGTTGGGCGGTATTGAATTGCCACCTAATCCTGCTTGGCCTTGGTTATTACAGTCCCAAAATGAAGGTATTATAATAAGTAAATGCACAGGAACTGTCCAGCTTTACCATTCTGCTTGTAATATGGGATCTTGCAGGTGTTCCACTATTTATGGAACAAATTTTACATAGGTCTGACTAATCATACTTGGGAAAAAGTCTTGTAAAGTGTGGGCTATTAACGAAGCACATTATGTTTAAATAAGAGTTTTGCCTAGCAAATTAAGGCTGCTGCTATTTTAAAAACTACTACCTTGATGTCAAAGAAAACTCAACCAAAGCCAGATAAGTCTGTTGATCGAGACACATATTGAACATCAGTGCCTCTCCTTCAATTTAAAAGGATAGAAAAACAAACCTGGAAAATGCCCCATTACTCAATAGAGCCTTTGCATTTCCTCCTTTTTTTTTCAAATTGTTTTTGCTAATACTGTCAACTTAATGAAACTTACTGTTAGAATTTCTCCCATTTCTAGCACTTGTGGTCTTATGATTCTGCAAAGGGTAGTGAAACTTCAAAAGTAAAAAGCCACTGAATTTTAAGTCATTTAATTTGAGACTTAATTTCTTGCTAATTTATTTTTGTCAAAATTAAAACCATCTGGGTGTTCACTAGGATGAATTAGGTACTTGTGACTATTTGAATGCAGGCTTTTGTAAATAAGGAACTCTTCTCAAGTGGTGAGTGACTTTTGCTTGCATACATACAATGCAAACCCATTATCAGTGCTCTGTTATTTGTCTCAGAAGAGAGCATTTTCCCTTTCGTTATAGGCAAAACAATAATACATATGGCACCATATTAAAACTTAAATAAAGTGGTAGCCAGTGGAGTATGATCTCTAGATGTACTCATTTGGAAGTAGGAGATCCAGATGCTTCATAGTCAGCTCCAGGAGCAATGACTCCAGGGACCTGGTGTACTTCTCAGGGTACAGCGGTCCCTGTGTGTTTAATCTTTCCTTACTTAACTCGGGCTCTCCTAGTCCTGTGAAGGGAAGGCTGTCAATGAGCAGAGAAAGAACCGGTAGGCATGCATAAAAAAATCCTTACATTCCTGAGCAGAGCATGATTTCTCTTCCACCTGGGTTATGTGGCTGTATGCAGAGGGAAACAAATACAAGTACAGGTATAGCGATGTCTAAAATGGGTTATTCTTTTAAATGTTCGTAGGAGCTCTTAAAAACACTGTTGGTTTTGCATTACAGTTTAAAGGAAAGGTGGCAATCGATAAAATCTGTAACATTAAATGTTGGAAACTAGAAGATATGCTTGGTAATTTCCTGGAATTTACTTTTCTAAAAACGGTTCCAAGAAATAAACCTTCCCTAAGCTGATCTCCTTCCTCTGTTGTTGGTGAAAGAATATTCAGTTAGGAAAGATCATCCTAATTTGGCATAAGCAAGGTCACTGGCTTGACTTTACTGCCTGAAACCTACAAACAAGTGGAACTTTGCTAATTTCAGTTGCGTATAGTGGTGCTACTTTGTCAGGTACAAGATGATTCTCCCCTTCTCCTTTCCCTTAGTACTTTAATGGAAACAGCAACATCTTCTAAGAAAAGGTTTGATTTTTTTCAATCTACTATTCAGACAACAAAAATAGAAAAAACCATGCTATTAAAAAACATCAATGCTAAAAAGTAATAGAACAACCAGCATATCTACCACCTGAATTGTCTGTCTTTCAGAGCTCTGCCGAAGCTCATGTTCTGGGCTATTTTAATCAAAGGCCAATCACCTTTCCAAAGTCTAAGAATACAAGGTGATTAGAAGGCTTCTTATTTGACAAAAAAAATTTAAGTATGAAGGAACTTTCAAGCTATTCACATGCTGTCTCCTCTTCTTATGATTTGTATCAAACATTGTAATGTGGTTTGGATGTTTGTCATCTCCAAATCTGAGGTTGAAATTTGATGGCCCATTGTTAGAGGTGAGGCCTACTGGAAGGTGTTTAGGTGATGGCAGGGGGATCCCTCATGAATGGCTTGGTGTTCTTCCCATGATAATAAGCTCACAAAAGATACAGTTGTTAAAAAAAAAAGTCTGGAAACTACCCCCTCTCTCTTGCTTTCTCTCTCACCATGTGATACACCGAATCCCCTTCTCTTCCATGATAACTAAAAGCTTTCTGAGGCTTTGCCAGAATCAGATGCTGGCACCATACTTCTTGTACAGTCTGCAGAACCATGAGCCAAAATAAGACTCTGATTTACAAATTACCCAGCCCCAGATATTTCTTCATAGCAGTGCAAAATGGAATAAAACACATCAATGTAATTTCCTCAGATGAAAAGAGTAGAATCTGATTTGGAAGGCAGTTTGTATTGTGAGATTTTGGCCAAATAAATATATTCAAATTTGTGCTATCATCCATCAAATGGGTATAATAATATTTACCACACGGTTATTTTGAGTAGAAAGCATCAAATAAAAGTTGGTAATCATCTCTTACCTTTAATTTTTCCTTTCTACTGATACTGTAGTTTAAAGATACATCATATCATCTCAAAGAAAAGCAAGATATATAATGTTAGTGAGCCTATCAGTCATGGTCTAGTCAGGAAAACAGAAATGTTCTGAATATTTCACATAGAGGTGATTTTTATACATGGAATTGGCTGCAAAGATTTCCATTGAGTGGAGTAAAGGGGAAAAAACAGCACTGTCAAAGTCCAGAAATATGCATTTGCTATTGATGGTTGCCATCAATGCCACTGGAGCCTATGGTCACCTGCCATCCCCACTCCTTCTCCTGCTATTCCCAGATCTGCTGACTGCTGGAGATCACAGTCACCCATAGTCACCTGTAATTGTTGACTATTACTCCTACTGTTGGCCTGAAGCAGAAAGACATTCTCTTTCTCTGTCCTTGCAGTCCCACTGAAATGCTTCCTACTGGAAAAATTTAATAGGAACTAATTAGAAAGAGAGTTTTGGGGAATGCAATTTCAGGCTTCCAGCCCCCTCAATACAGAATAGGGGACAAAAAGAGAGGAAGGAATGGCTGAGCACCAGCAGGCATTACCTAGAAGAAAAAATAATCATGTTAGTTACCACTCTAGCACCAGGAAACTGGCAATAATTCTGTTTCAAAGGGATAGACTGTGTTTATTTCCCCTCTCTTGCAAAAATCCCATGGAAATGTCACAAAAGATAAGGGAACTGAAAATGAGAATAAAATCTGTGACGGTTAATTTTATGTGTCAAGTTGACTGGGCCACAGGGTGCCCAGATATTTGGCTAGATGTTATTCTGGGTGTGTCATTTAGGGTGTTTCTGGATGAGATTAACATTTGAACTAGTACAAGGGCACAGCAAGTTGCCCTCCCTCATGTGAGTGGACCTCATTCAATCTGTCAAAGGTCTAAATATAACAAAAGGCTGAGTAAGAGAGAACTGGCTCCTTCTGCCTGAACATCTTTGGGCTGTGACATGGGTCTTCCTTTGCCTGAGGCCTCAGACCTGGACTGGGACTGGAACTTACACCATCAGCTCTCCTGGGTTTCCAGCTTGTTGACGGCAGATCTTAAAATGTCTCATACCCTATAATCACCTGAGTCAATTCCATATATTTTATATATATACATCTTCTTGGTTCTGTTTATCTGGAGAACCCAAACTAATACTAATACAGGATTCATCCATAGATTAGAAATGTTGGTAAGCTCCTAGAATAAAGAATGTAGATAGATTCATATTAATGAATTGACTCTACAGAGAAGATTGTACTTCAAAGTTGCACACAAGTCAATCACACTGGGAAGGACAGTTATCTTCACTTAGAAAGGCTCAGCAGGTTCAGCTGATCCCAAAGCCAGAAAGCAGGAAGGGGCTATAATCAGGACAATAACTAGTGGCAAGTCTGTGAAATTCTTGAATAAATTATTCTTCCCCATCTTCTGTATGAAAGAAAGTAAAATATTGTTCAAGAAAGGCATGGGCTGAATATGAAGCTAAGTAAAATTTCGCATGACTTTACACCAATCATGGAGTATACAGCAGGAAACTCTATTTGACTTTAAATTTGGAACATTGTTATTCAAGTGAAAAGCTGAATAACACCAATCATATTTATTTTCCTATGAGTATAATCACACTATTTGGTTCTTGCAATACAAACATGTTGTAAATACTACTCACTGGTTTTCAACCAATTTAAAGTAGAAAATTTTATTACAGTTACAGAGAAGAATACATGAAATAAATTTTGGCCATGAAAAAGCAAAGTCACAACCAACCAAAGTTGAGAGGGAGATGTGGAAAAAGAGAAGTAGGAGAAAATGCTTGTGTATTTGTTTTCTCATCTAAGACAGTGTGAAGGCAATAGAGTCTGTCTAAAATTGATGGGTTAAGAAACATATATTTATGTGTGTTTAACAATTGTAATGTTAACCATCAGAAGAACTGAAAGTAGAAAGCATGAGAGAATGAAAGGGGAGACTGAAATAGGGCTAGATTCCTCTTCTTTCATATTTGGAAGTAAATAAAGTCTGAAGTTGACAAATTAATAAATTGAGTTACGAATATGTAATTTAGTGTTGTGAATCTAACCACAGAAAACAAAATCTGAAATTGTTATCCTTTGTAAGGCTGTGGTTGGTAGAAGGAGATTTTAAATTTTTTTAAAAAATTAAATCTTAATACTCTTACTATTTTTTTTATCCTGTGCACCTACTATAATTTTGGAATATAAATAAGTAAATAAATAAAGGGAAACTTCCCTGCCAGTGGAGGAGGTGTAAGGAGGGGTCTACATAGAAGCAGCCTCCTTTGTCCTAGCTCAGTATTAATTACAGTGATTTTAGGAATGCAGAGCAACCACAAATGTAAATTAACAATATAAGTAAATGGTACTGTCTGATGAAATGGAACCAACAGCATAGATGCTACCAGGCACACTGTTCTAACCACTCCTTTGGGAGTGAAATCTTTCCTAGGGAATTAGGTGTTACAACAGCAAAGAGACTTCACACTGGTTTGACCCGTTTCTCAGTATTCAATTATAATATTTATATTCAAAAGAATTATTGGAAAGACAAACATGAAACTTTCTCAATAGGAAATACTCCTCAGTTTCTTGCAGCAAAACATCACCATCAATCAATCAGGTAAATAATCAATCAGACAAACATATTATGCCTGACAAGGCTATATGGTCAAGAAGTCACTTTGGTTTTACACTAAGGAATAAATCAAATTGGTAGTGCTTTTTCCCACTTATAGTTGAGCATGCAACGTAAGGGGAACATTCCCTTGTATAACTCTCCATAAAAAAGGTATTTGAAATGAAGTCTTAGCTTCTGCACTATGAGAATCAGCCCTTCGTGCTCTGGCATTTGGGTCCTGTCTCTGCCAATCCCCAGGGTCTTGCAATAGCTCAATTTTCTAAGGCATTCACTTATTTAACTAATGTGAAGAAAAGTGTGAGCAGAATTGTCATGAGGTCTTCATGTCAAGGTCAAAATATCAGGGCTCCAATGGCAAGTCAATGTATTATTCTTGATCATCGTCCTGTTCCCATTGCCTTCACTTCCTTTAGTTAAACCTTAGCTTAGCAAGTTCTTTGACAGTTTATAGTTAATCTAGATTGTTCATAATCATTTACAAAATATTTTCCATCCTTTCTTTGAGATAAAAGCCCATTACCTCCAGCCTCACCAAATTACTTTTCACTAGATGCATAGTGACCTTAGTGTTTAGCTTTCCAACAAGATTCAGAGACCAGAACTCCCATTTCAAGTGGGTCTTGTCTGAAATTCTCACACAAGTATCCAAACCCATTAACAAAACTAACATGGTTAGAAAATCCTTGGAAATTCATATACTTTTTTGAAAAAAGAAACAGTACATTTTTAACCTTTAAAAATAAAACGGACCAAAACCATAGCCTGTGCTAACCTATAACCAAAATAATCGAATTGCCTGTGTGTGGAGAATTTCTAACTTCTGAGATACTTCATGTTCCCACATGGTCAAGATTAATATCAGTCCATTCAGATTGGCTCCCCCTGTCCCCACGGGTGGAAGTGGGCTTGTAAACATGTTGGAAGAAGAAATTTCCCAGTGTATCACAGTTACCAAGCCAGCTGTGCAAAGTCATTTTTACCAGGATACAGTAGAAATATTACAGATTTCCAGCAGGCTTAACCATTTTATGTATCTTATGAGCTCTGGGATCTGGGCCAGATTATAGAAAATATGATGAGTTTGCTGGGCAGTGGGTAAGGATGCTCTCACCTATCTTAGAAAACTTTTTATTTTGAAACTTACCAGTTCCAATTCCTTGTCAGCACAAACAAACCCCTTGGCCTTTGTTGTTTATCAGAACATACACGGCAGTAATAATCAACTGCAAAGCTTAGAGAATTGGGGGTTTGGTTTTCCATTTAATTTAATTAGATTTTCTGGTTGACTTGGTATTAAACAATCAAAGAAATAAAAGCACTTTCTTTATTCAAACCTTTGGAAAGTGGAAAAAAGAAACTAAATTTACCGACTATTGTCTCAAATATTGTGGTGGATTTAAAAATTATTATTTATCTTTACTGTGTCTGTATTATTTTTATTTTTATAGAGGAAAAAACAGCCACAGAAAGATAAAGTAAGTTGCTCAAAACCACAATGTTAGTGTTCAGAAAATATAAAATTAAAACTCAAGTCAATCTGCCTACAACAGACCATGTCCACCTAATATTTTTACAGGAAATTCTATTTCCTTATATGTGTAGATTTAAAATAACTAACATATTTGGATTTTTCTCAAATCAGTATTTTTGAGCATCTGTTGGGTGCTAACCTCTGGGCTCACTGTGAAAGATAGAAAGGTGAATTCTATGTTTTAATGGCTTCCAGAAACATTCAGCAGAATAGTTGTTAGTCATAAACGTTTAGAATATAGAGTGTTTATTTCTATGCAATAGTTGTTTTCATGATACTATAGGGACAAAGTAGCAAGAGTATTACTACTAACTGCAAGTGGGAAGATGGCATGAAAACAAACTTCAGCAAGGCCATTTTAGTTGAGTTTATCGGTGAGAAAGTTATCCCCCCATTGAAAAGAACACATGCTTTGGTAAAGAAGCGTGGAAGTTCATGGCGTATTTGAGACGCTGCTATTGGTTTAGCACCATTAGAACAAATAGACAATTTAGAACACCAATGGAAAGTCATTCTAGGAATGAAAAGACAGAGCCATAGCACATATGCAATATTGGGTCATCTGACTTGTACTGTGGGGGTGATAAACACTGTGAAAGAAAGTGGAAAGACATCAGATTTGCACTTAAAAATGATCTCCTTAAAACAGAGGGGGATAATTTAAAGTTACATAGGAAAATACTAAAAATAAGTCAGTGAAGGATTCCAAGTCTGAGAGAGGGGAAGGCCTCTGGTTTAAATGAGGACTTTGCACATCTTGACAGTCATCTGCAGAAGCCTCAGTTATAGATACTAGAGGCCTCAGTTATCTTTGGAAAATACTATACAGGTGTAGAAGACAGATAATACTGGATTATCTCCTAGTCGAATTATTTTGAAAGTTAAATTAAAAAAAAATCTGTCACTGATTTAGGTACTTGATATTTGCTTTTCTAATAAATGAGGAATGTAGACAAATTAACAGTGTTTTTATTAATAAAGCTTTTGCTATATATTTCAAAAGAAACAGTTGCTATTATTTTTCCTGATCCTGTCAGTCAAATCCCCTCCTCTTTATCTGCAAAGTGTCCAGTACAGGAGGAGGGTGAGTGGCTACAACAGACTTTCTGGCAAGAAGCCCATAGAAACTTACCACAACTTGATATTTACATTTCTTAGAAGACATCTGTATTTATTTAAGTCATGTGAATCTTATATTCTGATTCATAATACATTCATTTTAAAAATTACAAAGTATTATTATGAATACGTTAACTTTTCTCCCAAATCTTCACATACATTTGAAATACCGGGAAAATTCATCAGGGTTTTTAGGTGAATTCTTGTTCATTTTCTGGCCTAACTCCAAGCACAGTTTGCTTAACTCCAAGCACACTGTGCTTGGAGCCTCCAATACCATTCTATTTTGTTAGCCAAAGGGAGTAATTTGGGACATTAACAAATGGGTCCACGTTTGTTATGTTAACAATATAACATAGGTACTTTTTCTCAAACTTTCATATTCACAAAAATCACATGAGTTGTTAAAAGTAAAAATCAGATTCCCAGGATTCATCTATAGAGACTATTTTATTTTATTTTATTTTATTTTTATTATTATACTTTAAGTTTTAGGGTACATGTGCACAACGTGCAGGTTTGTTACATATGTATACATGTGCCATGTTGGTGTGCTGCACCCATTAACTTGTCATTTAACATTAGGCATATCTCCTAATGCTATCCCTCCCCCTTCAGCACATACCCCACAACAGGCCCCGGTGTGTGATGTTTCCCTTCCTGTGTCCATGTGTTCTCATTGTTCAATTCCCACCTATGAGTGAGAACATGTAGTGTTTGGTTTTTTGTCCTTGCGATAGTTTGCTGAGAATGATGGTTTCCAGCTTATCCATGTCCCTACAAAGGACATGAACTCATCATTTTTTATGGCTGCATAGTATTCCATGGTGTATATTGCCACATTTTCTTAATCCAGTCTATCATTGTTGGACATTTGGGATGGTTCCAAGTCTTTGCTATTGTGAATAGTGCTGCAATAAACATACGTGAGCATGTGTCTTTATAGCAGCATGATTTATAATCCTTTGGGTATATACCCAGTAACGGGATGGCTGGGTCAAATGGTATTTCTAGTTCTAGATCCCTGAGGAATCGCCACACTGACTTCCACAAGGGTTGAACTAGTTTACAGTCCCACCAACAGTGTAAAAGTGTTCCTATTTCTCCACATCCTCTCCAGCACCTGTTGTTTCCTGACTTTTTAATGATTGCCATTCTAACTGGTGTGAGATGGTATCTCATTGTGGTTTTGATTTGCACTTCTCTGATGGCCAGTGATGATGAGCATTTTTTCATGTGTCTTTTGGCTGCATAAATGTCTTCTTTTGAGAAGCGTCTGTTCATATCCTTCTCCCACTTTTTGATGGGGTTGTTTGTTTTTTTTCTTGTAAATTTGTTTGAGTTCATTGTAGATTCTGGATATTAGCCCTTGTCAGATGAGTAGATTGCAAAAATTGTCTCCCATTCTGTAGATTGCCTGTTCACTCTGATGGTAGTTTCTTTTGCTGTGCAGAAGCTCTTTAGTTTAATTAGATCCCATTTGTCAATTTTGGCTTTTGTTGCCATTGCTTTTGGTGTTTTAGACATGAAGTCCTTGCCCATGCCTATGTCCTGAATGGTAATGCCTAGGTTTTCTTCTAGGGTTTTTGTGGTTTTAGGTCTAACATTTAAGTCTTTAATCCATCTTGAATTAATTTTTGTATAAGGTGTAAGGAAGGGATCCAGTTTCAGCTTTCTACGTATGGCTAGCCAGTTTTCCCAGCACTATTTTTAAATAGGGAGACTATTTTAATATAACATGTTCATGGAACTGACATTAAAAAAATAAACATGAGTGATTCTGTTGGTGTTCTGTGATTCCCACACTGAGAAAGTCCCAGGAAAACTCTAGACTATGGGCAATTCCACACGATTCACAATTCCTATGTTCTTCTACTACATTGTCTAACACACTAACTCCAAAGCTGCCTAGACCCTACATCTCTGCAACATTTGATATAACACAAATGGACCCAACTCCAGGTAAGCAGCCAGAATTTTCATATTTTCTAGACTGTGAATATTAATGCACTCAGACTACAGCCACTAGCCAGTGGAACTGTGTACATTATAAAAACAAATTATACTAAATGCAAGAATATTTTAAAAACATGTAAAAGTATGTAATAAAATAGTGCTACAATGAAAAAAGGCAAAGACAATAAAAGGAGCCATCTAAAAATAATTTTTTTCTGAGATATCTCTGAAAATATGGTAAGCTGAGCCTTCCAGACTTCCAGAATTATTTCAATCATTTAAAGAGTGTTAAGAAAACTAATAGCTGTTAAACACCCACTGTCTATCAGGTAGACTCAGTAACAAGGTATGAATAATTTCTCATTTTTTTTTTCCAAAGAGGAGACAAAGGCTTCTTGAGGTAAGTTAAGTATAAAGTTGAATGAAAGCCTATTGGAACTCTTCCAAACTTATTAGACTTTCTCCAGAAACATTGAAACCTGCTTGTAATGCTGAAGTTGGCAACATTTACTTCCTTTGGGGCTGTCTATTCACATCTCCTAGCCACAGTGTGGAATTCTAGAACAAAGTCACTTCACCCTTGTATGTCAAAGGTGAGAAGGCAGATACCTGAAGGCAGCCATTTTTCATTGGATATGCTAGCAAGGCCTCAGAAGAGAAGGACATCATGCCGCTCTCCCAACTCACTTTCCATGGACTAAACTAGGATGGGCACCCCACCCTGCACCTCTCTGTGCCATCTCACCCCCAGGCCCAATGTTTTCACTCTGCTTCAAGAACCAGAGGTGCTAACACGTCACTTCAGCCCAAGTGTGTCAGAGAAATATCACTAGTTCTAGGGAAGAACACCAAGTTATTGGGATCCCAACCAGCTTTCAAAATGAAAGTAGAGAATTGGTTAAGCATGTATTTTCATGCAAGAGTCTCAATTCCAATTTAGTATTAGAATGGCCTGAAAGGGAAGTAAAAGCGAAGACCTTTAAATGTCTTCTCTTTGCATCAATAAACAGATTTGGGCATGAAGGTCTTCAAGAGAACATTTAGTTTAGTGCTGCCCCGGCTTTCTGAGCATTGTACTAAGTCCTGTGGAGAGAAAAATCTTAAGACCTAGTAGGCAGAGGCTGCATCCTCTAAAGAACTTTCAATTTAAGTGGTTTTATTATGAGCTACCTTCTCAGCCCCAAAGATATTTGTGCAAATTTACTAAAATGGCAAGCTGAGAAATGCCAAAGTAATGCCTGATTGATCATGCCCAAATGTGGTTGCTTCCTGCCTTGGAAGTAAAATCTTGCTATTACATGATTGAGAAGCCTTGCAGTTCAGGGACATACTTGAGTTTCAAGTCACGCAAGTCATGCACCCTTTTCATAAAACTGACAAGTCAGAGTTGCATTGCTCAGTAGGTTTCTTTCTTGGGCCCTCTTGCTGCTAGCTGGAAAATGTTTGATGTTGAAGTCACATCCATTTCTCTTATCCCAGAGAAGAGACGTAATAGCTATTCTTTAAATCGCTAGTCTCAGTCCTCTCATCTTATAACACCAACTGTCTGTCATTTGGGTATGAGAAGTCTTCAGGGAAATGAGGAACTGGATCTTTCACACTAGCATTTTACAGTTCTTCAGAATCAATTACAATTTGAACCTGAAAGTACAGTTTTCTCAGTTTCTGATATGCTTTGCTGGGTTTTGCTGAGCTAAGTAGGAGCATTTCAGTCCGGGAATGTCAGTGAAACCTACCAGTTGCTTACTCCAACATAAGGAGGAACTTTCAGTAAATACAACAAGGATTTCACGCAACTCTAAGGCATGCAACCCTAAACCCAGAGACCTTCAGAGACTCAGTAGGAGTATACCGCATATGGCGACAGGAGACCCAGGTTTTAGGTCTAGCAAAGGGACCACCCTTATAAAATAAAGGTGAGAACTAAACCACTTCAAATGTATTTTTCTACTAAAATTTCCAAGATTCTGGTGAAGACATGTATGTTGGAAAGAAAAGAGGCTCAAAACAAAGAAACAATAGTAATATTTTGCATGCAAACTTACTGCTTCATTGATTCCTCTCAATAGTTTTATGAAGCAGGTTTCAATGTTCCCATTTTACAGATGAGAAAATAGAGATTTGGAGATGCTGAAGATGCAGCCCGGGTCATTTTTAATAGGTAACAGAGCAGAGATTCAAACCCATATCTGTCTTATTCTGAAGCCAACTGCACTTTATGGCCTCCTGCCTGGCTCACAAAAAAGTTGTGAGGCTCTGTGCACATTCCTATCTTGGGTCTTAAACCTCTTTGATGCTCTAACCTGAAGAAACCCAAAAAGCCTTACCTCAAGCATATCAAGTGTGAAGAGGATCTGTGAGGAAGCAAAGGAGAAAGTGTTTAGTTCTTACTTTCCCTCACTCCCCTCCTCTATTTTCAGAACAGCTCAACCGTTAGATATTTAATATTGTCCTTCTTACTGAGTTTTTTTTTTTAAATAGGATCAATGCTTTAAATAGGGAGGAAAGGAGGGAGATAGGGGAGAATAAAGAAAGGAACAATTAAGGAAAGTGGAAGGAATAAAATAAATTGAAAACCACTATGTGACTTTGTTATGTCCTTTCCCAGGATTTTGAGAGCTTTAGCACTCCTTAAGGGGGCAAATCTAGAAGAGATAGCACATTTGTAAACCATTTTAAAAATTACTTCATCCACCAGGTTGCATCCATCAACTTTTATGATGTGATTTCCAAATCTCAGTAGCTTACATTAACTAATGTTGTTTATTTCTTACTGATATTACTTGTTCGGCACAGATTTGGCAATGGTTACACACAACACTGTCTTCATCCTGGGACCCAAACTGAAGAAGGAGCTCCTATCTGGGACGTACAGTATTATGCCAGGAAAATAAATAAAATCAATGACAGATCCATGAGATGTTATTTAAGTCTTCCGGGTAGCAGTGATTTGAATCCCACTTCATTTCATTGACCATAACAAGTCACATGGCCAGGCCTAATAGGCAAGGATGAGGAGAAATTATCTTCGTACATAAAGTGGCAGCAAATAATTAGGAAGGATCATGTTCTTTACACCACTTACCCGTTCTACTCTTTGGTCACAAATTTTTGTTTCTGTTTCTTCCTTAAATGAAATGTGCTCTCCCTCTTTCCAAGGAAGAAATTCCAAAATCCTATCCAACCCAATTATAGCATCAGGTCAATGTCCAAAATGTTATGATGTTATCTATATCAGGGAGAGATGGGGGTTCTTTTGATCCAGAGACTTATGAGTTTCAAACAAAAATTGAATAATAGTTATCTGTCTTCCCCATCACACATGCACAACAGTTAAATAAGGGACAAAATAACCAAAATAAATTGTCCCATTAAAAAAGAGAAAAATGTGAGGCTCACAGCAGTCACTGTCTACAGCAATTCTGAAATTTTTCAGTAATTTTGGTTAAGCTTTGCAAGGGCCTCCTTCCTGGGTATGCTCCCCGGGAGTCACTTGCTAGACCATTTACCCCACGGGTTCTTAACTCCACACTGAGAGGGCCTTCCTTTCCCATGATCATTCTTGGCTGCATATGAAGACAGCATTGGAAATGTGCCTTTTTCAAAGCTGTATAGTGTCCTCGGCCTGCCTCCTGCTATTGAAGATTGGGAGAGAAAAGTTGTTTAAATCTCAAACAATTATAGTGGTTTTTGTTTGGTTGGTTGTTTTTGAGACAGGGTCTCACTTTGTCGCCCAGGCTGGAGTGCAGTGGCATGACCTCGGCTCACTGCAACCTCTATTTTCCATGTTCAGGCGATTCTCCTGCATCAGCCCCTCAAGAAGCTGGGAATACAGGCACACGCCGCCACGGCTGGCTAATTTTTGTATTTTTGGTAGAGACAGGGTTTCACCATGTTGGTCAGGGTGGGCTCAAACTCCTGACCTCAAGTGATCCACTCGCTTTGGCCTCCCAAAGTGCTGGGATTACAGACATAAGCCATCGTGCCTGGCCCAATTACCATCTCTTCTAATGTGGGCCAGTGGCTCTTTTGGTAGTACAAATTTCTCTAAAACTTAAGTTGGCTGTTTATTTAATTCCAGCCAGTATCATGTACAGACAGCCACATCTATATCTCTTTTTGAGACGTGTCTCTCTCATAAGACTTAGAGCAAATAACTGGGGACAATGATATGCAGTGATGTGCAGAATAAGACAGAAGGCTCCAGAAGTCATATGGGGATTCAGATACTATTGCCTTTTTGTGGGTCTACATGAAGTTTAGAACAATTCTGAAGCCCTGTATATCTACATGGTCAAAGTTAGATTCTGCCAGTGTTCTGGAGTGGTTCTTAGGTTGTGTGCCAATCTGTGTCCCTTTCTCTGATAACACATTAAGCCACTTTTTTTCTGTTCTCTTTTCAGAGACTTTGATTCAAACGATCTTAATGAAAGGGCAGCTGGCTGGACAAGAGTATCTCCCTCGTTCAAAGTTTATTGAGCCAGCGGTAGACACCTGAACTGAGGAGCTAATCAAATTTTCTTCTGAGAATTTGGTGTGAACTCAGACTCTAGTTTATCTCTGCTGGAGATTTGAACAAGGAGGGCATCCTTCAGGTTATGTTATCCTGGGCTTAGAGATGCCAACAGTTCTGGAAAGAGAGAGAAAAAAGTAATGAAACACATATACTATTGGAAGCAGGGAAATCTGTCTGCCCTTAAGGTCTGTGATATATTCCTATCCAGAAAATTCTTCCTTTTCTTGAGCTCTTTTATGTGTGTTTCTATAACTTGCGATGAAATGATAATTTAGATAACCTTTTAAACTTAAATTCAGTTTCCTTCAACAAATTCTTCGCAAATTTCTATGTACAAGATACTAAGAAAGAGTCCAAAAAGCATAAAAAGATGAATAAGACACCACAGGACTCATGGTATTTAAAAATTTATTAGACAGATAAGTGTAAAAATTTCCATATGAAGATGTACATGATATACATAAAATATTGTGGCAATTCAAAGGATAGTGTGATCATATCTTAAAGGATCAGGAATTTTTTATGAAAAAAGATGTCATGGCAATTGCAATAAAGTTCTAGGACAGGCAAAATTTGAGAGGAAGAGAGGACAGAAACCTTCAATTGAAGTATTAAATAAATGGCTGGACTAAGGAAACTTGGAATCTGTTATGGAACAGCATGGAGTATTATTTGGAGTATAGAAAACATTGGAAAGAGGAAGCAAATACTTAGCAAGGTAGTTTGGGATATTATTACAAAGGATAGTGGTTGCAAATATGTATCTACTTAACTAGGTAGAAAAACTATAGACGAAAAATTAATAGTTATTGAAGGCAGTCATAATGTCTTGAGCCAGGCAGTCTTGGTGTTAATGGGGAGTGTGTAACTGGAAAGAAAGTACAGCCAAAAGAAGATGGAGAGCCATGCAATGGATTGGATATGAACACATAGGAGAAGGGGGATTCAAAGAGGGAAAAGGCTTTCAACTCTATCAAAGGAAATGAGGACAAGATTGAGGTGTTGGAGTGAAAGGGAGTTTAGCTTGGATTTTGCTGAATTAAACATGCCAGTGAGACACCCAGTAGAGATAGATATTTGGTAGGTCATTAGGTATAAGAGGATCCCAGCACTTCAATGTAGGAGAGTGCTAAGATATCATTTTGTATGCCTCCCTCATTTTACAAACAAGAAAACTGAAGTCTTAGTGCTTTGCCCCATATGGCAAAGCTGATAAAGATAATCCAGAAAATCTGCCGATAGATATTTAAGCAAAGATAATTCAGGGTTGACTGATACAAATATCCAGACTCAGCAAGATTTTGTCCATCAGTGTGGCAAGTGTGTAAATGCTGGCCACTGGCAACATGGCGTGCCTGCTGCGTGCTAAGTACCACACTAAACACTGCAATGCTTCAAAAGACATGAACAATGCAGACACCATGTGCCTGGTGAAGTGTGCGGCTCTAATTGGGAGGGCAGTCCAGTGCCACGTGAGCAGACTTCACTGAGGGATTCCTTCCTAGTGTGCAAACAGAGACCTGGAGCTCTTCGGATTAATCAAGGAAGAATCATTCTAAGTATTCTACAATCCAAAATCAGACAAAAGGAGAAATTGTATTACATCTTATTATCAAAATCAAGATTTATAATTTTGTAAATTAAATTGTAACAATGATTTTATTGTCAGAAGTGGAGAGTGACTTGTTTTCTTTATTCAGCATGGTTAGATTCTATTTTCTGAACTTACATTCAGGAAAGTTGATGGTATTAAGTATGTTCTGGGAATAACTACAAATTTTCAAATTAATAATTTGAAATTGGTGCAATAAGTATCATATATTATCTGTCTATCTTTAGGTTTTAGGGGCTGCTACACTATTTCAATAAGAAATTGGTTTCCTAAAGCAGAAGTAGAAAAAAGAGCATTTACTAGAATTAAATTTTATTAATGTCTATGCATATGTTATTTTAAAATAACAAAGTTTAAATATATT
Organism: Pongo pygmaeus; assembly: GCF_028885625.2. NCBI lineage: Eukaryota > Metazoa > Chordata > Mammalia > Primates > Hominidae > Pongo > Pongo pygmaeus. The sequence continues at coordinate 49,410,515 of NC_072384.2, read as the reverse complement.
CCTTTGAGAGATTTGGCTGTGATATATGATTGGTTAAAATATATATTTATTTTTGAAAATCTTACATTGCAAATGAAAAATATTTTGAGTGGTGCAGTAATAGAAGCATCCGCGGAAGATTTGGGGCAGTTTCTAGAATAACACTCAGTCTTTTCATCTAGTCTCCTCTGACCCTCATCACATCTGAAAGGAATCAAGAAGACAAGCTAGATAAAACCAAAAATTAAAATTCTTGTCAGTGACCATGTAGGCACTCTTCCTGCCTTTTGATGTTTATTTCAACCTATTTACATGCAAATGAAGAAGGGCTCTGTCCACTTTGGAACTTCTGCTTTGACAGCTGGGATTTTGCCTTCTTCATCAGGCAGTGTATCTTTATTCCCAGGGTTTGCACATCTAAGTGGAGCTTGCCTCTTCTCAAGTCAGCCTCTCAAAGAGCCCCAGCCAAGGGCAAGAGGAAAAACACCTCACACATCACTGTACTTAGGGGCCTGTGGGAAGCCACATTTTTCTCAGGGGACAAAGCTTTTCAGGGCACCCATATTTTAAGAGACACACAGATGGTGCCACTTAAGACCTGAATAGGGCATTCTTCATCGTTCTACAATGTGTTTCTTTCAGAAGCAGCATTTCCAATCCTGTAGATTATCAGAATGTCAAACATGTTTGGGCCAGAAGCACCTACACAAGCTCTCACACAGAAAGAAGAGCACACAAGCACAGCTCCTTAATCAAACATATTCTAAAGCACTTTTTTTTTATTTTTTATTTTTTTTATTTTTTTACTGATACCAATGACTTATTTTTCTGCATTGAAAAAAAAACACCTGTTCTTACAAAGATCAGGGTCAAAATATCGAGGTAGCCTTTCTAAATAGAAAATCTCCATCATGAAACATCTTTATCATCTTTGCAGAAAGATTTGCAGGTACAGAATAACACGCAACATGCTCCAAGGTCACCTGAAGGGAAAGCATAGAGAATGATTTTTTTTTTTTACCGGTACAAAGAAATCACAATGACATATGTCCAAAAGGCAGTCTGTTCTGTTTGCTGAGAGGTAACAAAGAATATGGCAGTTGGATTTTGGTTGGAGAACACTGACACGGCTCTCCTGTCTCTCAGTTAGTTGGTAACTTCATTATTGATGAGTGGCTCACAAATTCCACAGTATTAATAATATGAAAACATGTTTTGAAAATGATTTAGTAATACAAAATAAAAACTGGTTTTGAAGCCAATGAACTGGAAGTAAAATTCTTCTTAGATATGCACCTGCTGTGCAAATTTGAGTAGTTTATTCTACCTGGGAACCTCCGATTCCTTGTTAAAATATAAAATAGACCTGTCAAACAAACAGCACATAGCAAATTCAGCAACAGAGGTCAGAAGTCGCTTTGCTGAAGGGAAGGAAGCTCACAGAATCAGCTGAGAGTCTGGAGACCCATATTTGGAAACAGAAAGAAAGCAAGAAAGATGGGGGTCTGAGAACACACATCAAACCAAGATATTGCATGGTTGGAGGATTGTCAGGGTCACCACTGCTCCTGCACACTGGACATGAAATGCTGCCACCAAAATAACGTTGCACCCATCCTGCTTCTTTGGGGGTGGTTGGTTCTGAAGCCAAATTCCTGGCAGAAGCATCAGATTGGTCAAATTTAGACCACATGCTTCAGGCATGTAAGTTCTAGAAGAACTCTTACCAGCTCTTCACAGCTATCTCAAAGGGAGGCCTAGGCCAGCCTTCCAACAAGAACCACACAAGGAGAATTTCTGAAAGATAAGTTTAGATGGCCAAGCCCTTAGCCCCACTCCAAACAAACCACTACACCCTTTTCCTAAGACTGCTTTAAGAATGAAAATTAGAAAATGCATCCAAATTTCATAAATTGCTGATCCCAACTTGCTTAGATATGAAAGAAAGAAAACAAGTATTTATTCAATGCTGTCTAAGCTGTTAAGAATAATTATACTTAGGAAACCAGTTGAAGGAAATATATATACATATATCATATACAAATATATAATATATATTATACATATATCTTATACAAATATATAATATATATCATACGTATATATAATTCAGTAAGGCCAAAGGCCAGCAAAGGCCAAAGACCACCTCACTGAATTTTGAAAAAACATCATGTAATAAGGGTCAGTATGAGAGAAGGCAATCAGAAAGTACCCACTTTAGAATCTTATCATGGGACATTCATTGATTATAACCTCAGTAGAGGTGACAGAGCAATGTGCTGCCTGAAGTTCAGATATCAGGAACAGTAATCTTTGGGAATCAGGTAATTTCTAATATGTTGGAAAGAGTATTGCTTTTCTTAAACTTATACCTGCCCCATCTTATAAAAAAATTTCAAAAGCTATGTGCACTCTTATCTTTAACTTTTTATTTGGAATATCAACCTTAAGAAGTGTTGAAAGGGTGTTCCCAAGAATGTTGTATGCCTTCACCCGAATTCACCAGTTATTACTATTTTAGTATTTGTCTATTCATCTATCTGTCAACTATCCATCTATCATCTATCCATCTATATCAGTCTATCTATCTTCCTGAACTATTTTAGAGTAAGTTCTATGTATTATGAGAATTTTTAAGAGTATTTCAACAAATATTTCCTAAATCAAGTACATATAATAATGTAATCACAGTATAATTATCAAATACAGGAAATTTGACATTGATAAAAATGCCATTATTTAATATCCCATCCATATTCAAATTTTGCAGATTATCTCAATAGTGCCCTTTATAGCTATTTTTCTTTTCTTGAATTTCAGATCCAATCAAAGATAACGCATCATACTCGATTATTCAGTCTCTTTTGTCTCCTTTTATCTGGAAAAGTTCCTGTCTTTCTCTCTTATGATATTTTTTTCAGTTGGGGGGATGGGGTCTCGCTGTGTCACCCGGGCTGGAGTGCAGTGGTGTGATCATGGCTCAATGTAGCCTTGACCTCCTGGGCCCAGGCAGTACTCTCACCTCAGCCTCCCAAGTAGCTGAGAAAACAAGAATGGGCCATCATGCCTGGCTAAAATTTTTTTTTTTTTTTTTTTTTTTTTTTTAGAGAAGTGGCCTCTCTGTGTTGCCTAGGTTGGTCTCTAACTCCTGGGCCCAAGTGACTTTCCCATCTCAGGCTCCCAAACTGCTGGGATTACAGGCATAAGACACTGCATCCAGCCGATACTAATTTTTTGAGAACATACTCTGTCAATTGGATTCATCTGATCCTTCTCATGATTAGACTCAGTTTGTAGATTTTTGGCAGGAATGTAAGTGGTGTTTAGTCCCCAACACATCACATTGCAAGGCAAGTGGGCTGAGTTTTTCTCATGATTGATGGTGGGTTAGGTAAATTGGAATCTGCCAGTTTTTTCTGCAATAAAGTTACTTTTTTTCTCTCATGAATAGATATTCTGCAGGGAGATACTTTGAGAGTATGCAAACCCTCTGTTCCCCATCAAACTTTCACCTACTAGTTTTGGCACCATTGATGAGTCTTGGCTGAATCAGTTGCTATAATGTATATGAAACATTGGTTTTTCTTTTTTGTTCTTAATTTTATTTTTTATTTTAAGTTCATGGTACATATGCAGGTTTGTTATATAGTAAACAACTGTCATGGGTGTTTGTTGTACAGATTATTTTGTCACCTAGGTATTCAGGCTAGTACCCATTAGTTTTTTTTTCTGATCCTTTCCCTCCACCCTCAGGTAGGCCCCAGTGTCTGTTGTTCCCCTCTATGTATCTATGGATTCTTATCATTTAGCTCTCACTTATAAGTGAGAACATGCAATATTTGGTTTTCTGTTCATGTGTTAGTGTCCTAAGGATAATGGCCTCCAGCTCCATCCATGTTCCTATAAAGGACAGGATCTCATTCTTTTTTATGGCTGTGTGGTATTCCATGGTTTATATTTACCACACTTTTTCTTATCCAGTCTACCACTGAAGGACATTTAGACTGATTCCATGTCTTCACTAATATGAATAGTGCTGCAATGAACATTTGCTTGCATTTGTCTTTATGGTAGAATAATTTATATTCCTCTGGGTATATACCCAGTAATGGGATTGCAGGGTTGAATGGTAATTTTGTTTTTAGTTCTTTGGGGAATCACCACACTGCTTTCCACAATGGTTGAACTAATTTACTCTCCCACCAACAGTGTATAAGCATTCCCTTTTCTCTGTAACCTCACCAGCATCTGTTATCTTTTGACTTTTTAATAACAGCCATTCTGACTGGTGTGAGATGGTATCTCACTGTAGTTTTAATTTACATTTATCTAATAATCAGTGATGTTGAGATTTTTTTTCATGTGCTTGTTGACTGCATGTATGTCTTCTTTTGAAAAGTGTCTGTTCATGTCCTTTGCCCACTTTTTATGAGGTGATTTGCTTTTTTCTTGTAAATTTGTTTAAGTTCTTTATAGATATTGGATATTACACCTTTGTCAGATGCATAGTTTGCAAACATTTTTCTTTGTTCTGAAGGTTGTCTGTTTATTCTGTTGATAGTTTCTTTTGTTGTGCAGAAGCTCTTTAGTTTAACTAGATCCCATGTGTCAATTTTTGCTTTTGTTGCAATTGCTTTTGGTGTCTTCAACATGAAATCTTTGCCAGTTCCTATGTCCAGAATGGTATTGCATAGGTTGTCTTCTAGGATTTTTATAGTTCTGGGTTTTACATTTAAGTCTTTAATCCATCTTGTGTTGATTTTTGTATATGGTGTAAGGAAGGGGCATCCAGTTTCAGTCTTCTGCATATGGCTAGCTAGTTTTACTAACCAGGATCATTTGTTGAATAGGGAGTCCTTTCTCCATTGCTTGTATTTGTCAGCTTTGTTGAAGATCAGATAGTTGGAGGTATGCAGTCTTATTTCTGGGCTCTCTATCCTGTTCCAGTAGTCTATGTGTCTGTTTTTGTACCAGCACCATACTGTTCTGGTTACTGTAGGCCTGTAGCATAGTTTGAAGTCAGGTAGTTCAAGGCCTCCAGGTTTGTTCTTTTTGCTTAGGATTGCCTTAGCTATTTAGGCTGTATTTGGTTCCATATGAATTTTAAAATACTTTTCCTAGTTCTGTGAAGAATGTCATTGGTAGTTTTGATAAGAATAGCATTAAATCTACAAACTGCTTTGGGAAGTATGGCCATTTTAATCATATTGATTCCTCTCTATGAGCATGAAATGTTTTTCTATTTCTTTAGAAACATTGATTTTTTTTCTACCTCCATTATTCTTTTTATATTTATTATGTGGTGTTCTCCCATAGGGAAGAACTTTCTCTCCCTCCTTTCATGTACTTATGTATAGGTATATGTGTTAACTCTGTGGGTCCATACATTCTTATGTTATTCAGTGGGTTATAATCCCTTACTGTCATTATGAGGAAAGATTTTTACATACTACATTTTGGTGAATATAGTTGTTTCTTGAAATATAATAATAAAATTAGTTGAGACATTGCCATGTTTTAAATTAATTGTATAAGACAGACAGATTAGGATGTGCTCAAGGGATAATAATGATGAACAAGACTAAGCAGGATGATAGAAGTATCTACCTGCCTGGATGCCTTTCCTAGGAAAAGGAGGCTCTCCACATTGGGCTGCCATATGCTGGCTACAAATACACTTTTAAGCAGCATTTTAATGTGCTTAAGAAGGCAAAGATAAAAAATCCAGCAACTTAATGTCAGTTACACCCTACTTAATAGCTCCAGATGTGATAAAGAGGAATCCAAGCACAGAAATGCAGAAATAGTAGTTCATGTACCCTGCTAGATGAGGAGATGACACACTCCTTAAGCCAAGAGTCTTCAGCTGCTAGTTGGACCACCTCTCACACCTCATGGTGCCATTCACACGGCAGATATATAGAACACTCTTGGTCACCAGAGAAATGATGGCAAATGGAAAGGTAACAATCCAAAGAAAAGAAACATGCAAGTAAAGCAAAAGACAAGAGGCATCTAACAACAGTCAAGGATATGAAAGAAAGAGGAGCAACTGAAGAAGATAAATGACTGTAAAAAATTAGCAAATGGAGAAAAGAATGAAGCACAAACTAAACAATCCTGGAATTGATGCTAATAGAAGTCAAGAAGTGAATTCAAAATAATCTACTGGGACAATCAGAGAAAGACAACCAGCCATTTCCTCGTGTTTGGAGTCTTAAGAAAAGGCAGGCATGGCAAGAGTCAGATCAGTGGCTGAGATGCCAGCATGATGGAAGAGCAGCAAAGGAAGTACCAGTGGCCTGCCAGTGAGTGCTGAGTGATTCCAGAACATACAGTGTCCAGACAGACTGGAAGATTTAAAAAAAACTGTATTCAAATATAATATACATACAGGAAAGTGCTCAGTGAATTTGCACAGTTGAAACCAGCACCCAAATCAAGAAACGGAATATTACCAGCAACCCAGAAGCCTTCTTGTGCCTCCTTTCTATCACTACGCCCTTACTCACTAAGAGAAACTTCCTAGGGCCTGGGAAATGTTGCCTTTATCTCAAATTATTTTATGTAAGTAATCCTACAGTACACCGTCTTTTGTGTCTGCCTTCTTCTGTCCAACATTATCTTTGTGAACTTCATCCATGCTGCTGATGGATATGTAGTTTCTTTATTCTCAGTGATGTGGAGGTTTCTCTTGTATGAAACTGCCACAATTTATGTATCCATTCTACTGTTGATAGGCATTTGGGTAATTTTCAGTTTAAAGTATTATGAATAAAGCTGTCACAAACATGTTTTTTGGTGAATATATGTGTGCATTTCTGCTTAGCATATACCTAAAAGTGGAATTATTAAGCCATAGGTTTGCTTTACTAGATACTGACAGACAGTTTTTCCAAACAATTGTGCAAAGTTATCCTCCTATCAGACCTATGCATTTTTAGAACACAAGGGTTAACAACAATAGCTATCAATGAATTAAGTTGCTTTCCTGGAAGTGAAAAAATGGCATTGGAGGCAGCATTAATGTGCATGGGTTATAATGAAAACACTTACAAGCAAACACAAGAATATGCTGTAAGAAGTCAAAGATAAAAAATTCTTCCTGAGGGGAGGAGCCAAGATGGCCGAATAGGAACAGCTCCGGTCTACAGCTCCCAGCGCGAGCGACGCAGAAGACAGGTGATTTCTGCATTTCCATCTGAGGTACCGTGTTCATCTCACTAGGGAGTGCCAGACAGTGGGCGCAGGTCAGTGGGTGAGTGCACCGTGCGCCAGCCGAAGCAGGGGCGAGGCATTGCCTCACTCGGGAAGCGCAAGGGGTCAGGGAGTTCCCCTTCCAGGGGTGACAGACGGCACCTGGAAAATCGGGCCATTCCCACCCGAATACTGTGCTTTTCCGAAGGGCTTAGGAAACGGTGCCCCAGGAGAGTATAGCCCGCACCTGGCTCAGAGGGTCCTACGCCCACGGAGTCTCGCTGATTGCTAGCACAGCAGTCTGAGATCAAACAGCAAGTCGGCAGCGAGGCTGGGGGAGGGGCGCCCGCCATTGCCCGGGCTCGCTTAGGTAAACAAAGCAGCCTGGAAGCTTGAACTGGGTGGAGCCCACCACAGCTCAAGGAGGCCTGCCTGCCTCTGTAGGCTCCACCTCTGGGGGCAGGACACAGACAAACAAAAAGACAGCAGTAACCTCTGCAGACTTAAATGTCCCTGTCTGACAGCTGTGAGGAGAGCAGTGGTTCTCCCAGCACGCAGCTGGAGATCTGAGAACGGGCTGACTGCCTCCTCAAGTGGGTCCCTGACCCCTGACCCCCGAGCAGCCTAACTGGGAGGCACCCCCCAGCAGGGGCAGACTGACACCTCACACGGCCGGCCAGGTACTCCAACAGACCTGCAGCTGAGGGTTCTGTCTGTTAGAAGGAAAACTAACAGAAAGGACATCCACACCAAAAACCCATCTGTACATCACCATCATCAAAGACCAAAAGTAGATAAAACCACAAAGATGGGGAAAAAACAGAGCAGAAAAACTGGAAACTCTAAAAACCAGAGTACCTCTCCTCCTCCAAAGGAACGCAGTTCCTCACCAGCAACGGAACAAAGCTGGACAGAGAATGACTTTGACGAGCTGAGAGAAGAAGGCTTCAGACGATCAAATTACTCCGAGCTACGGGAGGATATTCAAACCAAAGGCAAAGAAGTTGAAAACTTTGAAAAAAATTTAGAAGAATGTATAACTAGAATAACCAATACAGAGAAGTGCTTAAAGGAGCTGATGGAGCTGAAAACCAAGGCTCGAGAACTACGTGAAGAATGCAGAAGCCTCAGGAGCCGATGCGATCAAATGGAAGAAAGGGTATCAGCCCTGGAAGATGAAATGAATGAAATGAAGCGAGAAGGGAAGTTTAGAGAAAAAAGAATAAAAAGAAACGAGCAAAGCCTCCAAGAAATGTGGGACTATGTGAAAAGACCAAATCTACGTCTGATTGGTGTACCTGAAAGTGACGGGGAGAATGGAAACAAGTTGGAAAACACTCTGCAGGATATTATCCAGGAGAACTTCCCCAATCTAGCAAGGCAGGCCAACATTCAGATTCAGGAAATACAGAGAACGCCACAAAGATACTCCTCGAGAAGAGCAACTCCAAGACACATAATTGTCAGATTCACCAAAGTTGAAATGAAGGAAAAAATGTTAAGGGCAGCCAGAGAGAAAGGTCGGGTTACCATCAAAGGGAAGCCCATCAGACTAACAGCGGATCTCTCGGCAGAAACCCTACAAGCCAGAAGAGAGTGGGGGCCAATATTCAACATTCTTAAAGAAAAGAATTTTCAACCCAGAATTTCATATCCTGCCAAACTAAGCTTCATAAGTGAAGGAGAAATAAAATACTTTACAGACAAGCAAATGCTGAGAGATTTTGTCACCACCAGGCCTGCCCTAAAAGAGCTCCTGAAGGAAGCGCTAAACATGGAAAGGCACAACCGGTACCAGCCACTGCAAAATCATACCGAAATGTAAAGAACATCGAGACTAGGAAGAGACTGCATCAACTAACGAGCAAAATATCCAGCTAACATCATAATGACAGGATCAAATTCACACATAACAATATTAACTTTAAATGTAAATGGACTAAATGCTCCAATTAAAAGACACAAATTGGCAAACTGGATAAAGACTCAAGACTCATCAGTGTGCTGTATTCAGGAAACCCATCTCACGTGCAGAGACACACATAGGCTCAAAATAAAAGGATGGAGGAAGATCTACCAAGCAAATGGAAAACAAAAAAAGGCAGGGGTTGCAATCCTAGTCTCTGATAAAACAGACTTTAAACCAACAAAGATCAAAAGAGACAAAGAAGGCCATTACATAATGGTAAAGGGATCATTTCAACAAGAAGAGCTAACTATCCTAAATATATATGCACCCAATACAGGAGCACCCAGATTCATAAAGCAAGTCCTGAGTGACCTACAAAGAGACTTAGACTCCCACACATTAATAATGGGAGACTTTAACACCCCACTATCAACATTAGACAGATCAACGAGACAGAAAGTCAACAAGGATACCCAGGAATTGAACTCAGCTCTGCACCAAGCGGACCTAATAGACATCTACAGAACTCTCCACCCCAAATCAACAGACTATACATTTTTTTCAGCACCACACCACACCTATTCCAAAATTGACCATATACATGGAAGTAAAGCTCTCCTCAATAAATGTAAAAGAACAGAAATTGTAACAAACTGTCTCTCAGATCACAGTGCAATCAAGCTAGAACTCAGGATTAAGAATCTCACTCAAAACCGCTCAACTACGTGGAAACTGAACAACCTGCTCCTGAATGACTACTGGGTACATAACGAAATGAAGGCAGAAATAAAGATGTTCTTTGAAACCAATGAGAACAAAGACACAACATACCAGAATCTCTGGGATGCATTCAAAGCAGTGTGTAGAGGGAAATTTATAGCACTAAATGCCCACAAGAGAAAGCAGGAAAGATCCAAAATTGACACCCTAACATCACAATTAAAAGAACTAGAAAAGCAAGAGCAAACACATTCAAAAGCTAGCAGAAGGCAAGAAATAACTAAAATCAGAGCAGAACTGAAGGAAATAGAGACACAAAAAACCCTTCAAAAAATAAATGAATCCAGGAGCTGGTTTTTTGAAAGGATCAACAAAATTGATAGACCGCTAGCAAGATTAATAAAGAAAAAAAGAGGGAAGAATCAAATAGATGCAATAAAAAATGATAAAGGGGATATCACCACCGATCCCACAGAAATACAAACTACCGTCAGAGAATATTACAAACACCTCTATGCAAATAAACTAGAAAATCTAGAAGAAATGGATAAATTCCTCGACACATACACCCTCCCAAGACTAAACCAGGAAGAAGTTGAATCTCTGAATAGACCAATAACAGGAGCTGAAATTGTGGCAATAATCAATAGCTTACCAACCAAAAAAAGTCCAGGTCCAGATGGATTCACAGCCGAATTCTACCAGAGGTACAAGGAGGAGCTGGTACCATTCCTTCTGAAACTATTCCAATCAATAGAAAAAGAGGGAATCCTCCCTAACTCATTTTATGAGGCCAGCATCATCCTGATACCAAAGCCTGGCAGAGACACAACAAAAAAAGAGAATTTTAGACCAATATCCTTGATGAACATTGATGCAAAAATCCTCAATAAAATACTGGCAAACAGAATCCAGCAGCACATCAAAAAGCTTATCCACCATGATCAAGTGGGCTTCATCCCTGGGATGCAAGGCTGGTTCAATATACGCAAATCAATAAATGTAATCCAGCATATAAACAGAACGAAAGACAAAAACCACATGATTATCTCAATAGACGCAGAAAAGGCCTTTGACAAAATTCAACAACCCTTCATGCTAAAAACTCTCAATAAATTAGGAATTGATGGGACGTATCTCAAAATAATAAGAGCTATTTATGACAAACCCACAGCCAATATCATACTGAATGGGCAAAAACTGGAAGCATTCCCTTTGAAAACTGGCACAAGACAGGGATGCCCTCTCTCACCACTTCTATTCAACATAGTGTTGGAAGTTCTGGCCAGGGCAATTAGGCAGGAGAAGGAAATCAAAGGTATTCAATTAGGAAAAGAGGAAATCAAATTGTCCCTGTTTGCAGATGACATGATAGTATATCTAGAAAACCCCATTGTCTCAGCCCAAAATCTCCTTAAGCTGATAAGCAACTTCAGCAAAGTCTCAGGATACAAAATCAACGTGCAAAAATCACAAGCATTCTTATACATCAATAACAGACAAACAGAGAGCCAAATCATGAGTGAACTCCCATTCACAATTGCTTCAAAGAGAATAAAATACCTAGGAATCCAACTTACAAGGGATGTGAAAGACCTCTTCAAGGAGAACTACAAACCACTGCTCAAGGAAATAAAAGAGGATACAAACAAATGGAAGAACATTCCATGCTCATGGGTAGGAAGAATCAATATCATGAAAATGGCCATCCTTCCCAAGGTAATTTACAGATTCAATGCCATCCCCATCAAGCTACCAATGACTTTCTTCTCAGAATTGGAAAAAACTACTTTAAAGTTCATATGGAACCAAAAAAGAGCCCGCATCGCCAAGTCAATCCTAAGCCAAAAGAACAAAGCTGGAGGCATCACACTACCTGACTTCAAACTATACTACAAGGCTACAGTAACCAAAACAGCATGGTACTGGTACCAAAACAGAGATATAGATCAATGGAACAGAACAGAGCCGTCAGAAATAATGCCACATATCTACAAGTATCTGATCTTTGACAAACCTGACAAAAACAAGAAATGGGGAAAGGATTCCCTATTTAATAAATGGTGCTGGGAAAACTGGCTAGCCATATGTAGAAAGCTGAAACTGGATCCCTTCCTTACACCTTATACAAAAATCAATTCAAGATGGATTAAAGACTTAAATGTTAGACCTAAAACCATAAAAACCCTAGAAGAAAACCTAGGCATTACCATTCAGGACATAGGCATGGGCAAGGACTTCATGTCTAAAACACCAAAAGCAATGGCAACAAAAGCCAAAATTGACAAATGGGATCTAATTAAACTCAAGAGCTTCTGCACAGCAAAAGAAACCACCATCAGAGTGAACAGGCAACCTACAAAATGGGAGAAAATTTTCGCAACCTACTCATCTGACAAAGGGCTAATATCCAGAATCTACAATGAACTCCAACAAATTTACAAGAAAAAAACAAACAACCCCATCAAAAAGTGGGCGAAGGACATGAACAGACACTTCTCAAAAGAAGACATTTATGCAGCCAAAAAACACATGAAAAAATGCTCACCATCACTGGCCATCAGAGAAATGCAAATCAAAACCACAATGAGATACCATCTCACACCAGTTAGAATGGCAATCATTAAAAAGTCAGGAAACAACAGGTGCTGGAGAGGATGTGGAGAAATAGGAACACTTTTACACTGTTGGTGGGACTGTAAACTAGTTCAACCCTTGTGGAAGTCAGTGTGGCGATTCCTCAGGGATCTAGAACTAGAAATTCCATTTGACCCAGCCATCCCATTACTGGGTATATACCCAAAGGACTATAAATCATGCTGCTATAAAGACACATGCACACGTATGTTTATTGCGGCATTATTCACAATAGCAAAGACTTGGAACCAACCCAAATGTCCAACAATGATAGACTGGATTAAGAAAATGTGGCACATATACACCATGGAATACTATGCAGCCATAAAAAATGATGAGTTCACGTCCTTTGTAGGGACATGGATGAAATTGGAAATCATCATTCTCAGTAAACTGTCGCAAGAACAAAAAACCAAACACCGCATATTCTCACTCATAGGTGGGAATTGAACAATGAGAACACATGGACACAGGAAGGGGAACATCACACTCTGGGGACTGTTGTGGGGTGGGGGGAGGGGGGAGGGATAGCACTGGGAGATATACCTAATGCTAGATGACGAGTTGGTGGGTGCAGCGCACCAGCATGGCACATGTATACATATGTAACTTACCTGCACATTGCGCACATGTACCATAAAACCTAAAGTATAATAATAATAATAATAATAATAATAAAAGAAAAAAATAAAATAAAATAAAATAAAATAAAATAAAAAAATTCTTCCTGTGTCCACGCTGTGCACATGTACCCTGAAACTTAAAGTATAATAAAAAAAATTCTTAATTCACAAGAAGAATTTCCTCGAATTCACTAATTTTTTAAATTCTCATGTTTGTACCTCCATAAAGCCTAGTGTAGAAAATTGATTCAAAAAATGTTTCTTTGTTGTTTGTAAAATGCTGTTTTTAAAATGCTATGATTTATATCAGATAATTTAAATTTCTAGTAAATACACAAACAGAAAGAGAGAGATGGAGAGGGAGAAAAACTGTGGCTTAAAACAGTTAAGCAACTGTTTATGATTAAGAGAAGTAAAAACTGGGATGTGAACTCTATCATCAAAACTCTGCAATTCAGTAATGTCATACCTGGCACATTATTTGCTGGAGGAATTAATTACTAGATTAGGATTAAATGAATTTGATCCATTTGTATCATGTGATATTAAAGTAGTAATTAATTCTGAGCAATCAACAAATTTTACAAAAGGAACATCTAGATTTTGTTTTTTCTTTCTAGCCTCCTAGTGGAAATACAGAGACTGTCTTTCAAACTATGTTCACTGACCACCTACTCTGTGCCCAAATCCATACTGAGTGTTCTGATTAACAGAATGAGATAAGGTAATTAGCAAACCCTGAAGAGTAAAACATAAACCAACTGTTTTACAACAGTGAACATAAACCATAATCACAAGAAAGGCCGCATAAAATTGCAAGAGTGAAAAATAAACAAGTAATCAGCAAAATGGGAATGTAGAGAACTCTGCATTGAGACAGTAAGTGCAAGGAAGTTCTAGGAAGGTGGGACCCTGGTGGGTGGCATATTTAGGAGAGAACTCACAGAGGAAGTATATCTGGAATTAGGGCTTGAAGGGACCATGGAATCTGGGTACATAGAAGCTGGGGAGAACATTTTAGTTCAAGTGATAATGTGACTGAAAGCCAAAAGGGAGGTAGAGATGCATGTGGCTACTCAAAGAATGGGGGGTAGTAGTCCTTTGATGGACAGGATGGTTGAGGCCAGTCATAGGCTGCAATTGCATAGTCAAAGCTAGGGAATGATGACAGGCTTGGAATGTGTGGCATTTTCATTACTGTTAGGGTTTATGGCTTAGGCAAGCCCGGGTTTCTATGAGCATGAGAAATGTGGTAGTGTTGTGGGCACACCCATGGTTTCCACCTTTGAAAACTGATCTTCAAAATGTGAAAGTTAATCCCAGCTGCTGGAAGGCTGACATCGGGGTTGAAACACTTAGATGTATCACATGACAGATACCCAGTCAGCCACCTCCAGATCACACACAGCTCCAGAAATTGATGTAATACTGAGGGCAGGATGTGCACTCTAATAAGCATGAGTTGTAGATGGAAATATGGAAAGGGTGATTCAGCCGGGAACATTCTTCATTTGGGAGGTGAGGCCAAGGATGGCCATAATAACCTCTCAGTGCCCCAAGGGGTGTCATGAATATTTGGAGGAAGAGCCACTCCAAGTAGGTGGGTGGCAGAGTGAGTGGGCAAAAACAATGGAGTATATAAAAGTCTAGTGGGTGTAGAGATTCACCACCTGGGCAAAGCATGATTATTCACTTTGGAAAGAAATCTCTTGAGCATTTAACAGAAGAACCATTTCAGAATGTCACCTTACCAAAAGACTCTATCTCTTGCAATTAAAAATAAAAATACACAATATCCTTAATTTGCATATACTATTTAAAGTGATGTTGTTCTGAATTGCTGGAATTTAATGTTCTTGCATTGGTTGGGTGAAGCAACGTTTCTCTATATTTTAATTAACGTCCTGTGCTATAAACACCATAGACAGGCCATGTGGCCTTTAGTACAAAGCTTTTGGTGTTTATTGGTGGGGAGGGTGTCTTAGCATCTAAATGAAAAGAGGAACATTAACCGCAGGATATTTGCTCTACAGAACGAACACATGAAAGCAGACAAAACACACCTTCCGTAGACTGTTTTCATTAAGATATTTAGTTTTAAATTTAGCGGGTTTTTCCCTTTATTTCTTTTTTTCTTTTTTAGTGGTTGCTTAACAACAGTACATGAATCATGACTTGCAGAAAGTTAAACTTTCTCTTTTGTTTGGGGAAAGTATTTTAAAACTCCTTTGTGGAGTTTAAATCTTAATATTGCAAAGTATAACCAAAACTTTCCCAGAATTCTGTAGTCTGTGGCTAAAAATAGGAACCCATTGATATGACTGTTCCAGTGCTGCTGGCACCTCATCCCCAAGTGTATAATGTAGGCTGGCCTTAGAGCCCTCTCCTTCCCAAATCCCCTGGTGCTCTGCCCCAAGGACAGATCTCCCACAAGGCCATAGGGACTCTAGATGCTAGCTTCCTGATGGGTTCAGGACACACTATTCCAAAATATGGCAACTCAGCTTTTGAGGAAATAGCAGAAGCAGGAAGGCCACTCTCACCTTCCTTTCATCCTTTTTCTTCCCTAAAGCAGGTCATAAGACCCTCAATAGAGGGTGCCCTCCCTTTACCCAGAGGAAATGTGCATCCTTATCCTGAAGACAGAGGAGAATCTGAACAAACAGGCCTTGCTATGATGCCCTTAGTATTTTTCCATACCCTTCTGTCTAATCATATTTCTCCATGACTGTCCACTCTTCATCAAACCTTATGTTTCCCTGTTTGTGTTTTCATCTCTGAAGGCTCTCATGTCACAGAAAGCTTCTATTAAGTAAATCTATATGCTTCTCCCTTGTCAATCTGTCTTTTATTTTGGGAGTTTCAGCTATGACCTTAAGATTGAAAGAAAAGACATTTTTTTCTCCCCTACGTGCTTCCAGCTTGGTTGAGTGGACACTTCACGGCTGCCAACAACTCTATGAAAAACAGCTTTTCTGCCTGCCATCTCCTTGGGCTACCAAGGCTTGTAAAACCCTCAAGGTTCCAAATGCACTGAATTCTCTTGAACTTTCACAATGCTGAAGATAAGATGAAAGAAAGCCATTTTCCCTAGTTCTGGACCTCAAGTTAGCACAGTTAGCCCAAGTTTTATAAAGGCTTTTGTGAAAAAATCCTCTTGGCCTCTACCTGCAGAAAGCTCATACATTAGTCTAGTTGATCTAAGCAGAAGGAGACAAATACAAATCTCTGTACTTCCTGTTTCTCCTCCAGGGAACTGCCCTCAAAACTTACTCTTCCCAAGTTGTCAATAGCACTGTCTCTTCACAATGCACATCAACTCATGCAGAAGATGTACAGATCATTAGTTTTGCAGGCACAGCCAGATTTTCTTTCCCGGTTGAGTATTAGCCAAAATGCTCCTGCTAGTTGAGAATGCATATATCCTAGGCACTAAGCCTTAACTATTTTCAAAGTGTGCATATAATTTATAACAAAGTAGAAACAAATGTGCTTGCATTCTGTAACGTTTCCTACCTTGGGATGTTGCACATGTCATTTATTCTGAGAAAAGAAACTCCGTCAAGAACATGACAATGAACCTTCACAAGGTCTAGAATGTCAGCTCTGAGAATCTGTACTCTGAATAGCCTTTAGCATGACCCAGGAAACCTGGCTCTTATGGCTAGTCATGGATGATCATCTGGTATCTCGGACAAGATCCCTCGTTGATCTTTTCAATGTGGTTAGATTAGGTATTTTTAGATTCCTTCCAGTGCTAAAATCCTATTATTCTATCAATCTAGAAGCTTTTTATAAAGCTTTTCAACAAAAATAAAAATAAAAATAAAGCTTTTCAAAAATACGTATATTTTTGTTGATACTGCAGGGGAACAAAAATGCTTGCATTGGAAACAGTTAACAAAGAATCACACAAAGATAAAGCATCAATAAATAGAAACCTTGCCAGCATAAAGCTAGAGAAATGGCCTTGGTATCTAAGGGACAATCACTTCTTTAAACATAAGCTCCGAGGTCCTGCCAGAAATTCAGTATCCGCATTTTTGTGGTCTCCTTTCTCATAGATTATTATCTTTGGATGCTCTTCTGGTGGGTGGTCCCTTGTGCATAATGGAGACTGTTGGTTCTGCAATAGGGCTTGACTTAAAATAACTATGAGTTTGGAATTTTCTAGTACTTAAGGCAGATTTCCTTTTCTAAGAACCTCCCTGTTTTACTTAACCTCCAAAAGAAAGTTTGGAGTTCTGCTGGTGAATCAACTTGCTTTTTACTGGGAAATTCCTAGTTTGCCGTTTAAAGTTGGCCATTTGCTTTAAAGCAAATTATCAAAGCAGTGGGGCATTTACCTGTATCTTGTTCTCTTAGTTTCAAATGACAGACAAGTTATGGATCTTCTCTGAGGATGCCGGTTCATCTTGGTTGTGATTAACATGAGATGGATTTTATATACTGACCTAAGTGAACTATGCTCCAGTCTTTTAAAAGTTAAGGTTGGCCAGGTTTGGCTGCCGAACAAAGTCACAGTGACCTTCTTTTTAATCTTACATGTACCCTTAAGGTATTAGATAACTGATTAGATATTAGATATGATATTAGATAAGGTATTAGATAACTGATTAGATATTAGATATGAATTAGATAACTGATTAGGTATTAGATATAAATGAGAGGTATTAGATATGAATGAGAGATACTAGATATGATATTAGATATGAATTAGATATTAGATATGAATTAGATAACTGATTAGGTATTAGATATGAATGAGAGGTGGTTTCCCCACTCTAAAACAGAGGTTTGCAAACTACAACCTATGGCTCAAATTGAGTCTGTGGCCTGTTTTTGATAATAAAGTTTTGTTTGAACACAGCCACTCATTTGTTTACATATTATCTGTGGCTAATTTCATACTACAATGGCACAGTTGTGTAGCTAGTTGCAAAGGACAGAGACTATGTGTCTTGTAAAGCGTCTAACGTATTTACTATGTGTCCCTTTACAGAACAAGTTTGAAGACCCCTATTCTAAAATAATCCCATATGGAGACTGCCAAAAAACCAAAGGCTGAAGTTTTAAGAACTCTGACTTCTGAACAACATTTGATTGTGTTTGCTGTATTTAGAATAGTGTTGTCGGAGCTGAGTTTCCTAGAATGCTTGCTAGTTCTGCAGAATGTCACTAGATCTAACAGAAGAGAAGGGGAATTACAGTCAAATTTGGCAAATTCTGGAATAAGCCAAGTGAAACAGATTTAGTATTTGTAGCCCTTTTCAGGTCACTAATATATATGACAACTCTACAAAAGAGGATTAGGTACAGAATTTCATAAGTCACTTAGTCTTAGAAAACTTTCCTTTTCATGAGACCTTATAGAGTTAATGTTTAAGAAACATACTGTGGGAAAAATGATTTGTTTAGAGCACCAAAATCGATCATACATTAGATTACCAAATGTGTGTGTCTTCAAGAATGCTTAACTTCAACAATAAGCTGATTAACAGGAGAAAGGTGATTATCACAGATTTATTTTTACATAAAATTTGAAACTTTCAGTAGCAGTTAGCTCCTCACTGAGAGTGCATTAGGGACAATGTTATAGTGACATCGCTATGAAGACAGAGCAGACTCGAACTCCATACACGAGACTTCACCTCAGTGCAGAGAAATTCTCAGGCCCTTTCTTCACCCCTTACATTTTAAAAAAGCAGAAAGTTACTGTTCAAATCACAGCCCCCAGTGAATGTTGCTTACTTCTGACCTGAGCGCTTAGTATATGAAGGTTATGTGGACGTCAAAAGGTCTAGGAAAGACTTATGTATCCTCTGGGGAAAGTTGCAAGGAACAATAGAAAAGTTCCTGAATATCGGGAAATGTTTTCCCAAGATCAAGAGATTTATTGGTATGTGGGAAAGATTCCAAAGCAGCTCTGTTGGCTGAAACATTTCAATTTTGACTGCTAGCTGCCAGTGCCAGTTTTGTTGAAGGGCAATTTCAGTGCAGTGGCACACAATGACCTAGGCTGCCTGAGTAACTTAGAACCAGTGAAATTGTGATGATGTTTCCAAAGGCAGTTTATTTTGCCCAGCACACATATTTTTGAAATTCCTATTGACATTGTCACCTATTTGCCTAATTAAGAAGGTTATTGATAATAAGCCAGGTATGCATTTGCTCAACCCAAGCAAGACTTAGAAACCAAAACAATTATTCCCCAGTTCAAAGAATCAAAGAAGATTTGTCAGCTCTAGTAAATGACTTCCACCTTAAAGAATACTAGGAACGTGCCTGCTTGCCTATAGAATGACTGCTTTTTCACTGGCTGATGTTTTTGCAGCCATATAGAACAGTAACCTTTGCTTAGTATGGGGGAAGGAGCTGAAAGGGATCAGGGTATGCCACCCCAAAATATGTCACTTTGGCATAAGAATTATTTTTGTGGTATTTGTTGATTAGTAAATTTATTTAGTAAATATTTACTGAGGGCAGATGTCAGACCAACCATATGTCAGACAATGTGCTTTGTGCTAAGGATAAAACATTCAAAATAACAAACAAACATCCCTGTCCTCAAAGAGGCTTTAATTATGTTGGGAGAAATAGATGTTTTAAAATAAACATATTGTGTATAATGAGCCAGGAATGAGGGACTGGGAATGCCAGAGGGATACAATGTCAAATAATGCCCTGGGAGAAGCTACCATTTGAGCAAAGATCTGCAGGAGGCAAGAAAAAGAGCACTGAGACTGTCCAGGGGAAGAGTGATTCAGGGAATGGGACCAGCAAGGACAAAGGGCCTGAAGTGAGAGCATGATCAACATATTTGATCCCAAATGAGGAGGCTGGCATTAGTGGAGATGAGCAGGTAGACAAGTGTGGGTAAAGAGATGAGTAAGGTAATCAGTTTCCATTCATTGCTGCTGTCCGTCTGTCCTCATGGCTCCATTTTCTTTGGCCACCTCTCTTGTCAGTACAGGTGAGCAACATTCCACTCTTCTAAGCTACCTTGCCTATATGCTGGCAGTAGAGTTCATGTTTCACCTTCTCACATGTATCTACGCTTTTTTTTTCTAACCATGTTGAATTTTTAAAATAAATTGAATAATCATAGTAAAAAGACAAAAATATAGTAAAATACTCAAGAGAGGACATATTGGAGCAAATAGACTTGGGTGCAGTTTCTGGATTCACAACTTCCTAGATAGGTCATCCGGGATGAATTATCCAAGTTTTCTGAGCTCATTTCCTCATTGAATGTCTAAATCAGGCAATATATATAGTGCTTATCACAGGCCTTGGCACATGGAAAGTGCTCAATAAATTTAGATTTCCTTAAAGAGTCAGGCAGACTAAAGTTCCAGAATCATTTCCCAACCCACACCACAACCACAACTTTAGCAACATCACTCCAATTGCTGATAATGCATACTGGTTCTACTTTGTGGTACTCTGCATAGGATGTGTGTTTATAAAGAGACAATTTGCATTGCTCATGGTAGCACAGAAGTGCCTTGACTAATGGAAACCCTTCATTATTCCAAAAGCAACTTATAGCCATATTTCTCTGATTTTATCATTCCTTCCCTACTCAGAACTCAATCAAAATCTTTGAAATCTTTGAAATTTATGATGGTAATTATTTACAAGTATTTATTATTTAAAGAATTTTGAGATTGATTTTTCTACAAATGTTCAAATCGTGTGAGTACTGCTGCACATAGACAGCCTGCTGTACTGGAAGCTGCATGCAAGTTCTACGCAGAATCATTTGTAGGCATTTGCACCAGGGCTGGTGGACATAGCTGCCATATAAAATGGACCGAGATAAACTGGACAAGTAGTGTTCAATGCAGACATTCTCCAGCAGTTGACTAAATCCTGTTATGTGGTCCTGCTTCATGGGTTAACCCATGCATGGCTTCTCCTTTAGTCTTCTACCTCCAGTGTCATTTCTAAATAATTTGTTCACCTCCTAGTTTAGTTTTATAGATGATTAAAGTTCTAGTGTTGGTCAGGGGAAGCTACTCAGAAGGGATTGACATATTTAAAATCTGCCAGGATTATGATGATTGAGGTCATTTAATACAATGAAAATTTTGATCTGGTTTTAGCTTTGAACTTGAGAATGTCAGATACCAAAACTATAAGCTGCTTAGGAACAGGCTAGATGAGAAAACATACTACTTATTTCTCTGATGCTTTCTGTGAATATTAAATCTCAGACCTTGACATTGTGTGCAGCCTTCATGTTGGAAATTATAATTAGAAAATATCACAATAAGGGGCCTTTGCTGAGTTATTTATACATTTGTGTCCTTTGGAATTATTGGCTCTGGCCTTCTCTGTGGAGGTAGCTGGGCTTAGCCTTTTCTCTGTGCAGGGGCTCTGGGCACGGGGGGTGCATTCCCAGGACTTTCGGGTCTGTAAGCTGAAGTGTCCTCGCCCTCATGCCCTGGTATTCTACTCCTCACAATAGATTGCTTCCCACTTCCTTCAAGAGAGCACTGGGTATCAAGTCAGGCTTGTTCTCTTAACACTTGTACTGTCTTAAAAATCTTCTAAAATGCATTTCATGCTTAGGCATTTACACAGAAGAACACTGCACCCTCTGACTCGTAATTAGAATTCTTCCTAAAGACCCTGAGATTTCTGTGACTGTATTCGTTTGCTCCACTGCTGCGGCAAAATACCATGGATGGGGTGGCTTAAACAACAGAAGTTTATGTTCTCACACTTTTGGAGCCTAGAAGTCCAAGCCCATTCTGAGGCCTCCCTCCTCGGCTTGCAGATGGCCGCCTTCTTGCTGTGTCCTCACACTGTCTTTTTTGGTGCATGTGTTCCTGGTGTCTCTTTTTCTTTTCCTAATCTCCTTTTCTTATAAGGACACAAGTCAGATTGCTTGGGGGCCCACTTTAAGAGCCTCTTTTTAACTTAATTATCTCTTTAAATGTCCTGTTTCTAAATATAGTCTGTTAAATATATTCTAAGGTACTTCACACTAAGGACTTTGAGGGGATACAATTCATTCCATGACAGTGACATTTTCATGTCATCGGCTTTATTAGTTGCTACCTGCAACTTGAAAAGGTACATTTTTTAAAAAAATGAGTGGCACAAAAAGGAGAAAAGAAAAATTGATAGCTTGTTGCACATTTATGATTGTAATTATTTACAAATATTTATTATTTTAAAAATTCTGAGATTGATTTTCCCAACAAATGTTCACATTTTATGAGTACTGTCGCACATATAAAGCTTGCTGTATTGGAAGCCGCATGCAGGTTCCACACAGAATCATCTGAATTCCCCTACGAGTCTCAACCACTTCCAGAACTCGGGAAGAAATTCTGGTTGCAACTTGCAGGATTTTGAGATGTCTGCTCCAATTTATTGTTTACTATTAACTGAAATGATGTTTTTTGTTTGGTTGGTTTGTTCTTAAAAGCACATTAACTTCCAACCTAATCTTTCATCTTTGGCTGGTTTCTCTTTATAATTGGCCTGGACAAAAGAGTAAGCACAGGAAATCAGGAATTAAATCTGTTAAACTCAGAAAAATCAGTGAATCCTTGTACACTTAAGCATGATCGAAAATATACAGAGAAACCGGTTTGCCAAATAGATGACTGATTGAGAAGGTCTCGTTTGCTTAATTGATTACTTTTCTTGTTTGTTTCCAGAAAGAGGTTTCCCAAGTCTATTTTTCTATAAAGTACTTTACACTGAATTCTTTTGCACAGGTATTTCATCAGGCTTGCCTAACCTCATCTACATATTCAGTCATCCATCTACAAATATTTAAATTATTATTTCTGAATTCTAAAAATGATGGATTTGATTTGGAGTATTGCCACAGATATTGGAGGGAGTTTCTGAAAAAAGATGGAAGGGGCTGGGCGCAGTGGCTCATGCCTGTAATCCCAGCACTTTGAAAGGCTGAGGCAGGCAGATCACCAGGTCAGGAGATCAAGACCATCCTGGCTAACACGGTGAAACCCCGTCTCTACTGAAAATACAAAAAATCAGCCAGGTGTGGTGGCGGGCACCTGTAGTCCCAGCTACTGAGGAGGCTGAGGCAGGAGAATGGCGTGAACCTGGGAGGGGGAGCTTGCAGTCAGCCAAGATCGCACCACGGCACTCCAAGCCTGGGTGACAAGGCCAGACTCCATCTCAAAAAAAAAAAAAAAAAAAATGGAAGAGTGTCAGAAGTTAGGAATAAACTATAAGTTGTAAGAATATTGTCCACATATCATTTTAACGTTTATTCTTAGTTTTAATATAAATTTTATTAGAATTAGAATTTGAATTTGGAGTGAAATTCAGCTTAATTTTTTAAATGTAAGAATTGAATTACTTTGAAATAATCTCAGTCCATATTTTTCAGATTCTAGGGAGATATTGTTTTTTAGAAGTTATAGCCAATGTAAGGCATTTGGATTTTTATTAAAAAGATACTATATTTTTGTTAAATTGAAGCACTACAGGATGGTGCAAAGTAAAAAGTAATTATTCTACTGTTCTTGCCTTTTTTCTCACAACTCCAACTTAAATGCTCTCAATTTCTCCAGAGGAAAACACTGGTAATGGTTTGCTGTCTATCCCTGTAGATATGTCCTATGCATTTACATAGTTATCTTTTTATGCAAATGTAAACATACTCTGCATATAATTCTATGAATTGATCTTTTACCATCTCATCATGTATTTTCAATATATATTCATGTCATAATTTGCAGATATACCTTATTATTTTAAACACTATGTAATATTTATTAAATACGTATGTTATTATCAATTTAACTAGCCTCTTAGTGATGGGCATTATTAGTTTATATTTTTTTGCTCACAAATAATACTCCAGTTAGGACACTTTTATATATGTATAGACATATATATATAGTCATATATGTATATATATATATAGAGAGAGAGAGAGAGAGAGTCGTGCATCACTTAACATCAAAGATGTGTTCTGAGAAATGTGTCATTAGAAGATTTTGTCATTGTGTGAACATCACAGAGTGTTCTTACACAAACGTACATTATATAGTCTACTACACACCAAGGCTATATGGCATAGCCTAGTGCTACTGGACTACAAACCTGTATAGCATGTTACTCTACTGAAAACTATAGGCAATTATAATGGTAACTATTTGTGTACCTAAACATATAGTATAAATAGTATGAATATAGTATTAAAAGATAAAAAGATGGTATGTCTGTACAGAATACTCACCATGAAGGGAACTTGCAGGGCTGGAAGTTGCTCTGGGTGAGTCAGTGGACAAATGGTGAGTAAATATGAAGCCCTAGGACATTCCTGTACACTACCATAGACTTTACGAACACTGTACTATTAGGCTACAGTAAATTTATAAAAAATTCTTTCTTCAAAAATAAATTAACCTTAGCTTACTGTAACATTTTTATTGTATAAAATTTTAAAGTTTTTTTTCAAGGTTTTTGATGTTTTTATAAGAACTCTTCAGTTAAAACTCAATCACATTTTACATCTGTACAAAAGTATTTTCTTTCTTTATATTCTTATTCTGTAAGCATTTTTCTATTTTTAAATTTTTAATTTTTTAAAACTTCAAAACTGTTTTGATAAAAACTAAGACACAAATACACATTAGTTTAGAACTACACAGGGTCAGGATCAGCAATCTCCTTGTCTTTTACCTCCGCATCTTGTCCCATTGGAAAATCTGCAAGGGATATAACATGCATGAAGCTGTCATCTCCTTTTTTTCTTTTCATTTTGTTGCTGTATTTTTTTGCTAACATTATTTGTTTCTTTTTTTTTTTAAATTATACTTTAAGTTCTAGGATACATGTGCAGAAAGTGCAGGTTGCAGGTTTGTTACACAGGTATACATGTGCCATGGTGGTTTGCTGTACCCATTAACCCGTCATCTACATTAGGTATGTCTCCTAATGCTATCCTTTCAGTAGCCCCCAACTCCCCAGAAGGTCCAGGTGTGTGATGTTCCCTTCCCTGTGTCCATGTGCTCTCATTATTCAACTCCCACTTTTGAGTGAGAACATGCGGTGTTCGGTTTTCTGTTCCTGTGTTAGTTTGCTGAGAATGATGGTTTCCAGCTTCATTCACGTCCCTGCAAAGGACATGAACTCATCCTTTTTATGGATGTATAGTATTCCTTGGTGTGTATGTGCCATATTTTCTTTATCCAGGCTATCATTGATGGGCATTTGTGTTGGTTCCAAGTCTTTGCTATTGTGAGCAGTGCCGCAATAAACATACGTGTGCATGTGTCGTTGTAGTAGAATGATTTATAATCCTTTGGGTATATACCCAGTAATGAGATTGCTGGGTTTAATGGTTTTTCTGGACCTAGATCCTTGAGGAATTGCCACACTGTCTTCCACAATGGTGGAACTAATTTACATTCCCACCATCAGTGTAAAAGCGTTTCTATTTCTCCACATCCTCTCCAGTACCTGTCGTTTCCTGACTTTTTTTTTTTTTTTTTTTTGAGATGGAGTCTTGCTCTGTCACCCAGGCTGGAGTGCAGTGGCACAATCTTGGCTCACTGCAAGCTCCACCTCCCCGATTCACGCCATTCTCCTGCCTCAGCCTCCTGAGTAGCTGGGACTACAGGGGCCTGCCACCATGCCTGGCTAATTTTTTTAGTAGAAACAGGGCTTCACCATGTTAGCCAGGATGGTCTCCATCTCCTGGCCTCGTGATCCACCCACCTCAGCCTCCCAAAGTGTTGGGATTACAGGGGTGAGCCACTGTGGCTGGCCTGTTTCCTGACTTTTTAATGATCGCCATTCTAACTGGCATGAGATGGTATCTTATTGTGGTTTTGACTTGCATTTCCCTAATGACCAGAGATGATGAGCTTTTCTTCATAAGTTTCTTGGCAGCATGTCTTCTTTTGAGAAGTGTCTGTTCACATCCTTTGCCTATTTTTTGATGGGGTTGTTTACTTTTTTCTTGTAAATTTGTTTAAGTTGTTTGTAGACCTTGGATATTAGCCCTTTGTCAGATGGACAGATTGTAAAACTTTTCCCCCATTCTGTAGGTTGCCTGTTCACTCTGATGATAGTTTCTTTTGCTGTGCAGAAGCTCTGTGGTTTAATTAGATCCCATTTGTCAATTTTGGCTTTTGTTGCCATTGCTTTTGGTGTTTAGTCATGAAATCTTTCCCCATGCCTATGTCCTGAATGGTATTGCTTAGGTTTTCTTCTAGGGTTTTTATGGTTTTAGGTTTAAGTCTTTAATCCATCTTGAGTTAGTTTTTGTATAAGGTGTAAGGAAAGTTTCGTTTCAGTTTTCTGCATATAGCTAGCCAGTTTTCCCAAGACCATTTATTAAATAGGGAATCGTTTCCCCATTGCTTGTTTTTGTCAGGTTTGTCAACAAGCAGATGGTTGTAGATGTGTGATGTTATTTCTGAGGGCTCCATTCTATTCCATTGGTCTATATATCTGTTTTGGTGCCAGTACCATGCTGTTTTGGTTACTGTAACCTTGTAGTATAGTTTGAAGTCAGGTAGTGTGATGCCTCACGCTTTGTTCTTTTTGCTTAGGATTGTCTTGGCTATACAGGCTCTTTTTTGGTTCCATGTGAAATTTTAAGTAGTTTTTTTTCTAATTCTATGAAGAAAGTCAATGGTAGCTTGATGGGAATAGCATTGAATCTATAAATTACTTTGGGAGGTATGGCCACTTTCACGATATTGATTCTTCCTATCCATGAGCATGGAATGTTTTTCCATTTGTTTGTGTCCTCTCTTATTTCCTTGAGCAGTGGTTTGTAGTTCTCCTTGAAGAGGTCCTTCACATCCATTGTAAGTTGTATTTCTAGGTATTTTATTCTCTTTGTAGCAATTGTGAATGAGAGTTAACTCATGATTTAGCTCCCTGTTTGTCTATTATTGGTGTATAGGAATGCTTGTGATTTTTGCCCATTGATTTTGTATCCTGAGA
Source organism: Pongo pygmaeus (assembly GCF_028885625.2). NCBI lineage: Eukaryota > Metazoa > Chordata > Mammalia > Primates > Hominidae > Pongo > Pongo pygmaeus. The sequence goes on along the minus strand of NC_072384.2, from coordinate 49,383,491 downwards.
CTTTGCTGAAGTTGCTTATCAGCTTAAGGAGATTTTGGGCTAAGATGATGGGATTTTCTAAATATACAATCATGTCTTCTGCAAACAGAGACAATTTGACTTCCTCTCTTCCTATTTGAATACGCTTTATTTCTTTCTCTTGCCTGATTGCCCTGGCCAGAACTTCCAATACTATGTTGAATAGGAGTGGTGAGAGAGGGCATCCTTATCTTGTGCCAGTTTTCAAAGGGAATGCTTCCAGCTTTTGCCCATTCAGTATGATACTGGCTGTGGGTTTGTCATAAATAGCTCTTATTATTTTGAGGTACATTCCATCAATATCTAGTTTATTCAGAGTTTTTAGCATGAAGGTGTGTTGAATTTTATCAAAGGCCTTTTCTGTATGTATTGAGATAACCATGTGGTTTTTGTCATTGGTTCTGTTTATGTGATAAATTACATTTATTTATTTGCATATGTTGAACCAGCCTTGCATCCCAGGGATGAAGTGGGCTTGATCGTGGTGGATAAGCTTTTTGATGTGCTGCTGGATTCTATTTGCCAGTATTTTATTAAGGATTTTTGCCTCAACATTCATTAGGGATTTTGACCTGAAGTTTTCTTTTTTATGTTGTATCTCTGCCAGGTTTTGGTATCAGAATGATGCTGGCTTCAGAAAATGAGTTAGAAAGGAATTCCTCTTTTTTTGTAGTTTGAAATAGTTTCAGAAGGAGTGGTACCAGCTTCTCTTTCTACCTCTGGTAGCATTTGGCTGTGAATTCATGTGGAGCTTTTTTTTGATTGGCAGGATATTAATTACTGCCTCAATTTTAGAACTTGTTATTGGCCTATTCAGGGATTCAACTTCTTTGTGTTTTAGTCTTGAGAGGGTGTAGGTGTTCAGAAATTTATCCATTTCTTCTAGATTTTCTAGTTTATTTGTGTAGAGGTGTTTATAGTATTCTCTGATGGTAGTATTTCTGTGGGATCAGTGGTGATATACCCTTTATCATTTTTCATTCTGTCTATTTGATTCTTCTCTCTTTTCTTCTTTATTAGTCTGGCTAGCAGTTTATCTATTTTGTTAATCTTTTCAAAAACCCAGCTCCTGGATTCACTGATTTTTTGAAGGGATTTTCGTGTCTCTATCTCCTTCAGTTCTGCTCTTATCTTAGTTATTTCTTATCTTCAGCTAGCTTTTGAATTTGTTTGTTCTTGCTTTCTAGTTCTTTTAATTGTGATGTTAGGGTGTCCATTTTAGATCTTTCCTGCTTTCTTCTGTGGGGAATTTAGTGCTATAAATTTCCCTCTGAACACTGCTGTAGCTGTGTCCCAGAGATTCTGGTACATCATTGGTTTTCCTTTGGTTGTCTTTGTTCTCATTGGTTTCAAAAAACTTATTGCTGCCTTAATTTCGTTATTTACCCAGTAGTCTATCAGGAACAGGTTGTTCAGTTTCCATGTAGTTGTGCAGTTTTGGAGTGAGTTTCTTAATCCTGAGTTCTAATTTGATTGCACAATGGTCTGAGAGACCGTTTGTTATAATTTCCATTCTTTTTCATTTGCTGAGGAGTGTTTTACTTCCAATTACGTGGTCAATTTTAGAATAAGTGTGATGTGGCTGTGAGAAGAATGTATACATTGTTAATTTGGGGTGGAGAGTTCTGTAGATGTCTATTAGGTCTGCTTGTTCCAGAGCTGAGTTCAAGTCCTGAATATCCTTGTTAATTTTCTGACTCATTGATCTGTCTAATATTGACAGTAGGGTGTTAAAGTATCCCATCATTATTGTGTGGGAGCCTAAGTCTCCTTGCAGGTCTCTAAGAATTTGCTTTATGAATCTGGGTTCTCCTGTATTTGGTGCATATATATTTAGAATAGTTAGCTCTTCTTGTTGCATTGATCCCTTTACCCTTATGTAATGCCCTTTTTTGTCTTTTTTGATCTTTGTTGTTTAAAGTCTGTTTTATCAGAGACTACGATTGCAACCTCTGCTCTTTTTTGCTTTCCTTTGCTTGGCAAATATTCCTCTATCCTTTTATTTTGAGCCTATGTGTGTCTTTGCACATGAGATGGGTCTCCTGAATACAGCACACTGATGGGTCTTGACTCTTTATCCAATTTGCCTGTCTGTCTGTTAATTGGGGCATTTAGCCCATTTATATTTAAGGTTAATATTGTTATGTGTGAATTTGACCCTGTCATTATGATGCTAGCTGCTTATTTTGCCCGACAGTTGATGCAGTTTCTTCATAGTGTCGATGGTCTGTACAATTTGGTATGTTTTTGCAGTGGCCAGTACCGGTTTTTCCTTTCCATGTTTAATGCTTCCCTTCAGCAGCTCTTGTAAGGCAAGCCTGGTGGTGACAAAATCTCTCAGCATTTGCTTGTCTGTAAAGGATTTTATTTCTCCTTTGCTTAGGAAGCTTAGTTTGGCTGGAAATGAAATTCTGGGTTGAAAATTCTTTTCTTTAAGATGTTGAATATTGGCCCTCACTCTTCTGGCTTATACGGTTTCTGCAGAAAGATCTGCTGTTAGTCTGATGGGCTTCCATTTCTGTGTAACCCGACCTTTCTCTCTGGCTGCCCTTAACATTTTTTCCTTCGTTTTAACCTTGGTGAATCTGACGATCATGTGTCTTGGGGTTGCTCTTCTCGAGGAGTATCTTTGTGGCATTCTCTGTATTTTCTGAATTTGAATATTGGCCTGTCTTGCTAGGCTGGGGAAGTTCTCCTGGATAATATCCTGAAGAGCATTTTCCAACTTGGTTTCATTCTCCCCGACACTTTCAAGTATGCCAATCAAATGTAGGTTTGGTCTTTTCACATAGTCCATATTGGAGGCTGTGTTCATTCCTTTTCATGCTTTTTTCTCTAATCTTGTCTTCATGCTTTATTTCATTAAGTTGATCTTCAATCTCTGATACCCTTTCTTCCACCTGATCAATCCAGCTATTGATACCTGTGTATGCTTCACCAAGTTCTGGTGCTGTGTTGTTCAGCTTCATCGGGTCATGTATGTTCTTCTCTAAACTGGCTATTCTAGTTAGAAGTTCCTGTAACCTTTTACCAAGGTTCTTAGCTTCCTTGCTTTGGGTTAGAACATGCTCCTTTAGCTTGGAGGAGTTTGTTATTACCCACCTTCTGAAGCCTACTTCTGTCAATTAATCAACCTCATTCTCTGTCCAGTTTTGTTCCCTTGCTGATGAGTATTTTTGATCCTTTGGAGGAGAAGAGGTGTCTGGTTTTTGGAATTTTCAGACTTTTTATGCTGGTTTTTCCTCACCTTCATGGATTTATCTACCTTTGGTTTTTGATGTTGGTGACCTTCAGATGGGGTTTCTGTGTGGACATCCTTTTTGTCAATGTTGATGCTATTCCTTTCTCTTTGTTAGCTTTCCTTCTAACAGTCAGGCCCCTCTGCTGCAGGTCTGCTGCAATTTGCTGGAGGTCCACTCCAGACCCTGTTTCCCTGGGTATTACCAGTGAAGGCTGCAAAATAGCAAAGATTGCTGCCTGTTCTTTTCTCTGGAACAGAGGGAGGCACCTGCCAGAGGGTGCACCAGAGGGGCACCCACCAGATGCCAGCCGGAGCTCTCCTTTAGGAAGTGTCTGTTGACCACTGCTGGGAGGTGTCTCCCAGTCAGGAGGCATGGAGGTCAGGCACCCATTTGAGGAGGTAGTCTGTTCCTTAGCAGAACTCGAGCACTGTGCTGGGAGATCTGCGGCTCTCTTCAGAACCAGCAGGCAGGAATGTTTAAGTCTCCTGAAGTTGCACCCACAGCCGCCCCTTCCCCTAGGTGTACTGTCCAAGGGAGATGGGAGTTTTATCTATAAGCTTCTGCCTGGGGCGGGTGCCTTTCTTTCAGAGTAGCCCTACCCAAAGAGGAAGAATCTAGAGAGGCAGTCTGAAGCTGTCATCTGTTATGATAGTAATGCCTCCTTCTGGAATACCTTCAGAAGGACCTGCTTGAGGCTATTTTATAGTTAACATTATTTTATAAGTCGAATGTGTACACTTTAAAATAATGATGAAATGTATAGTATATTAAACACATAACCATTAACATAGTTGTTTATTACCATTATCAAGTGTTATGTACCGTTCATAATTTTATGTGCTATCGTTTTATACTCCTGGCAGCAAAGTAGGTTTGTTTACACCAACATCACCACAAAGAGATGAGTAATGTGCTGTACTTGGGTATTACAATGGCCCAATGTCACTAGGCAATATGAATTTTTCAGCTTCATCATAATGTCATGAGACCATCATCTTATATGTGATCAATCATTGACCAAAACATTGTTATGCAGCTCATGACTATTTATAGATACAGATATCAATAATAAACTTATCAATTCATCTATCTATCTATCAATCTATCATCTATCTATCTGTCTATCATCTGTCTATTTGCAAGCGTATGTACTACATACATTGGTGGCTGTGTAATTGCTTGTCAGATGGTATTCACATTTTGAATTTTTGAAACAAGTTCCAAATTGTCCTTTACATACCCCCATATGCCTACTATAATGGCTAAATTTTTTTTAAAAAATCAACCGGCAATACTAATTGCTGATGAAGATGTATAGCAACAGAAACTAATTTATTGCTGGTGAGAATGCAAAATGGTATAGTCACTTTGGAAGACAAACTGGCATTTTCTTACAAAGCTAAACATGATCTCACCATTTGATACAATTGTTCTATTAGACATTTATCCAGCTAATTTGAAACCTTACAAACTTATATCAACAAAAATTCCATATGTGAATGTTTATAGAATCTTTATTTATAAAGGAGTATTTTAGTAGGTGAATAGATACCTATATTCTGTCACAAAACATAAAAAGAAATGAGCTATCAATAAACTGTGTCACAAAAGATAAAAATGAATGAGCTGTCAGGCCACAAAAAGACATGGTTGAATCTTAAATGTATATTGCTAAGTAGAAAAGGTTACATACTATATAATTCTGGTTACATGGAATCCTGAAAAAGGCAAACTTCAAAAGAATACAAAATACAAAAAAGAAAGAATGCAAAATAATTTTAAATAATTTATGATATGTAGAGAGTTTTCTATCAAGGAAGTGGAGCATATCTCCCAACTCATTAAGAGTGGGCTGCACATAGTAACTTCTTTCCAAAGGGTACAGTATGAGACCAGGGAGGAAAAAGAGTGATTTTACAATCTGACAGGTCAGAAACCTGACAGGTCAATGTCAACAGTAATGTTATGTTGCTAGTGTGTATCCTCGAAGTGATGTGTTGGAAATGGCCCTTTACCTCTGTGGTCCTCCTCCTAACCCAGTCTAATCAGGGGACAAACATCCAACAAATCCCCTTTGAGAAACATTCTATAATATATTCCTGACTGGAACTGTTCAAAACTCTTACGCCCATCAAAAACAAGGCAAGTCTGAGAAACTGTCACATCCAAGAGGAGCGTAAGGAGACATAATAGCTAAATGTCATGTATCCTAGGTGGGATTCTGGAACAGAAAAAGTACATCAGGTAAAGCTACATTGTTGGCAAGTTGAAATATTTTGTCAATTCATGAATTCACTATTTTGAATATTGAACCCTCAGTAAAGACATTTTCAGGAAATTGATTTTCAGCAAAACAGCCATTGGGTATATTGATCAGCCATAATTCTGGAACTTCTGCTTTTCCCTGAGTTTTATAATTGATATTAAATTGGAAAGCTATTTTTTATTCATCAATAGTCAAAGACTTCATGGCATTTGACACCTGAGAATGTTAGAAATAAATGTAACAACTGAAAAACTCATGGCATATTGTGATTTAGATTTGAAGATGTATCCAAGTTTTCAAAAAACATTGTTTTCAATATTATAGAATTTGACTGTATAATCCGTATTCTCTTGACATTTATGAATTTAAATTTTTTTAAACTCTAAATTTGAACTGCATATGAACCTATTTTTTCAAGATCTCATTTGAACTTAACAACAATTCTATCATAAAGCAATGGCTGTGAATTATCTTTAGGTTAAATATAATAACACTGTCTTTAGTGAATTTAAATAATTTGCCCAAAGCTCTTATTGTCAGTGGCAGCAGTGGAATTTCAACCTGGGTCCGAAGTCTAGCTCTCTGGAGAATTTCTCATGATTTGTATGCCCTTATATTATTTATTATTCTAAATAATATTATTATAGTAAAGCATTTTTTGTAACTTATTTTAAATAAGACTTTGAAATGTTTGCTTATTGTGAAAGTATCATACATACAGAAGTTCTATAAAATTTATGTAGAATAAGTAGTAATAAAAAAAGCTCATATGATCTCCTAACAGAACTTTTTAAAAAAATAAGATTGCATTTAACCTAACCAAAAACCTGTTTGAGTTAATTATTTCGTATTTCTGTTTATATTTTTACCGCTTGTTAAGTATTACCATTTTCTAAGTTTATACGAATCCATTATTTTTTAGGAAATAAAAGCTTTTGAGATTTACCCATGTTAATGTGTATAATGTAGGTCACTGCTTTTCACCGATGTGTAGTTTTCTCGGAAATGAATATAACATTATTTTAATTTTTCTGTTTTCATTGTAAATGTATTTTGCAGTTGTTGTCAGTTTGGGATTAAAAATTTTTCTGTGGTTACTTGCCTGTTTATCTATCATGAACTGTTAAGATTTTTGTACATGCGATGGAGTATAGACGTGCAAGAGATTTTTAGAAGCTCTCAAGTGACATTTGAAGAAAATGCTCAGAGCTTTCACTACAGACCATAGAAATCAATGATAGCATTTATAAATGTGACTAAACGAGTTCTTATATAGGGTCCATATGAATAAGTACTAGATGAGAGAATTGTAACAACCCTGTAACAGGAGATGCACTATTGTTCAAGCAAGTCCCTCGCTTGATTTTTCTGCACGCGTCAATGACACTGGGTGTAGAGCCAAGAAAGAATTTCATTTTTCCAGAGAGATGGTATGTGTGCATATCTTTCTTTACTAGCATTTTGGCTCTTCATCTCTTCTTGAAGAAGACTCTACTGTGTTTTCTTGTAATTTTTTATGTCAATATTTTGAATCATTTAGAATAAAACCTACGTTTTAAATTTTGCTTGCAATAGCAAGAATATGAGTGATAATCTTCTTTCGCACTAGCAAAAACGTATTTTCGGTAAATTTTTAAAATTGAACCATAGGGAGCTATTCTGTCAAGGTCATTAAAAATGGAAGCTTGTGGCTATTTCTGTCATGGAAGAGTAATAGCTACTATAAACTTATCCCACTTGAGAAATGAGTAATTCTTTATTTCATTACATTCCCAACCAGAATCTCTGATCCATCAGTAATTACTCACATATTTTTTGGTTCATACAATTTCTATAACTGAAAGAAAAGATCCAAATATATATTTTATTTGCAGAATTATTTTCTACCAAGATAGGTTTTGGTGTAGTAATATTCTAGCACCAATAGTACTTTTCAACAGGTTGGTCTCTGAAATATCAATACACATAAAATGGCCTCAAATAAAATAATGTGGCAAAGCCATGACAGCTGGCCCTCTGAGTATTATCAAAACACCAGACTTTTGCTATGAGATATTCAAGGACAGTGTAAATCCCATATAGTAGAAAAGAAATGATGCATTACTACAAATATACATAATCTGTAATACTTCTTCATAAAAAGATATGTGAATATTTATGCATCCTGATGAATTTTCAGGAGCACAAACATGGCCAGAACAATATCTGAATAATTTAGTGGAGCAACATTTCATCTGCCTTTTTGTCCAGAGAAAAGTAGTTTATAACATGTAAATAATGCATGCCACTCTATGGGAATTTTGTAGTGATTCCTATATTTAGGAAACTGAGATCTGATTCTGTACTTCAAAGATCTTAAAATGAGGTGGGAAGATGAGTCATGTACATGCAAAACACATATTAAAATATGACAAATAACGAAACTAATAAGTCAAATGCATCTTTCTGATTTGGTTTTTTGAAAAACTTAAAATACAGAAAATGTACTCTGACTTGATACATTCAGAATCCTCATCATTATAAATTTCTTGCTCTCATAATACATTTGTGTTTCCAAATCACCAAGTGGGAAGATAGACTAATTTGCCAGAGTATAGTTATGATTCCATTCTCCAGAGAGCTCCTCAGCCAGGGTGCAAACTACTTGTTGCCACTGATAATTCTTTCTTCCCTTCATCAGGAGTAACCCCTGGACATAGGATAGGACTTAGAAGACTTAAAGAAGGATCTTTAGGGAGATAGAAGACTAGGGCTTCACACAGAGAAGTAGGAGTGTCATCAGAACCCACTGGAGTAAATGTTTGCCTGTGATTAAACTATACTACTCATTTTTGAAGGAAGATAAATAATAAGCATTCTTTCCTTTGAACATATCCAATCTAAAGGAGTCAGGGTTGTGTGGTGGAATGAGAACTGTATTACAAGTCAAAAGGCAAACTTTGTAGACCTTGAATTTTACTCACTACTGGCTCTCTTAGTTGCCTTGTCAATTAAATTGAAATTAAAATGTGTACCCGGGTTGGTAGTTTTGAATGTTAAGGAAAGACTTGTGGATATAAATGCCTTATATATTACTACCTGAAACAAAATGTACACTTAATAACTATGGTACATTAAATTAATCTACTCTTTATACAGTTTTTAAAATAATGTTAACAAAGTATTTATTATAACATGGAGATACGCTTGCAATATACCATATTAAGAAAGAGTATTATACAAATCTGGATATATACCATAAATAGACCGTAAATACATGAAGCGTACCAAAAGAGCATGCATTGAAACAAAAACAAAAACACATACCCTGGAGATTAATACCCCCAAAGTATTAGTAGAAATTGCTTTTGTGTGATGAGGCGATGAATGATCTTTTTTCTTCCACATTTCTGTATTTTCCAAATGTTCTATATCAAAGAAAAGTTTCAATATTTTTCCAATGAAAGAAGAAATATTGTCATTTTAGTTATATACTTTATTTCTCCAGCAAACTTGTTTCTTGAGGGAAAGAGTTGTGTAATTCAGTCCTTTGAATCATAATGTATCAATATGCCTAAATTAAGTGTCCAATACAAATTTTTCCACTGGCAGATGATTGATAGGTTTTTTCCTTTCAGTACTTTCTAGAACATCCAAAAGGGAAAAATATGACTCAATCTGTTTTGTTTCTAATTCACATCCAAAAGCTTCCATACATCTACCAAGTTATACGGGTAAAATCTAGGCTGTCGTAAACTGTTTCAAAAGGAATATTTTTTTTTAAAAAGGAAGAGTCAGTTTGTTAAAGCTATGTGAATAATGTAGCATGTGCAAAATTTGGCATCAGCTCATATTCTGATAGTGCCAGACACCAAGAGAAAGGTCTTTCTTGTCTTTTCCTCACTCTAAGGAAGAAATATCATCTTCTTTTACTGCAGAATTAAAAGATGAGGTGAAAAAGAATGGGTTGGGTATTTCTACTGAAATGTCTGTTCCAACACCACAGTTGATAGTAGGACATAGTCTGAGAGCCTTCAATACTCAGTCCCATCTGTTAAAATGGCACAGTGCCTAAATGCCAGATGGTGTACTGGCTTTGCAGGGACAGAGGAGCCAGAAAGAGGGCTTTAGAAGACATTTTTAATACCACCCCCTTGGGCCTCCTGCCTTGGGAACAACTCACCCATGTTGGCGACCCTGCACATTTCACATTGCTTCCATAACATCTAGAAATAAGAGGTTCCAGACGCTTACTAAATCACTTCCTTGAGCTGCCTACTAGTTTCTGATCTTTAAAAGTTGAAAAAGAATACCCAAGTGGAAAAAAGAAAGGCTAAGAGTGACCAACATTTAAAGTTTCCATCACCTACAGCCTGTATCTGAGGGTGATTAGGATTATATGATGTGCTGAATCCTATTATGTGAGTGTCAAAGGTATAGACACTGGTTGAGCAATTTACATATTTGTTTTTATTATACTTTAAGTTTTAGGGTACATGTGCACAATGTGCAGGTTTGTTACATATGTATACATGTGCCATGTTGGTGTGCTGCACCCATTAACTCGTCATTTAACATTAGGTATATCTCCTAATGCTATCCCTCCCCGCTCCCCCCACCCCAAAACAGGCCCCAGTGTGTGATGTTCCCCTTCCTGTGTCCATGTGTTCTCCTTATTCAATTTCCACCTGTGAGTGAGAACATGTGGTGTTTGGTTTTTTTTCCTTGCGATAGTTTGCTGAGAATGATGGTTTCCAGCTTCATCCATGTCCCTGCAAAGGACATGAACTCATCATTTTTTATGGCTGCATAGTATTCCACGGTGTATATGTGCCACATTTTCTTAATCCAGTCTATCATTGTTGGGCATTTGGGTTGGTTCCAAGTCTTTGCTATTGTGAATAATGCCACAATAAACATACGTGTGCATGTGTCTTTATAGCAGCATGATTTATAATCCTTTGGGTATATACCCAGTAATGGGATGGCTGGGTCAAATGGTATTTCTAGTTCTAGATCCCTGAGGAATTGCCACACTGACTTCTGCAGTGGTTGAACTACTTTACTGTCCCACCAACAGTGTAAAAGTGTTCCTATTTCTCCACATCTTTTCCAGCACCTGTTGTTTCCTGACTTTTTAATGATCGCCATTCTAACTGGTGTGAGATGGTATCTCATTGTGGTTTTGATTTGCATTTCTCTGATGGCCAGTGATGATGAGCATTTTTTCATGTGTCTTTTGGCTGCATAAAAGTCTTCTTTTGAGAAGTGTCTGTTCATATCCTTTGCCCACTTTTTGATGGGGTTGTTTGTTTTTTTCTTGTAAATTTGTTTGAGTTCATTGTAGATTCTGGATATTAGCCCTTTGTCAGATGAGTAGGTTGCAAAAATTTTCTCCCATTCTGTAGGTTGCCTATTCACTCTGATGGTAGTTTCTTTTACTGTGCAGAAACTCTTTAGTTTAATTAGATCCCATTTGTCAATTTTGGCTTTTGTTGCCATTGCTTTTGGTGTTTCAGACATGAAGTCTTTGCCCATGCCTATGTCCTGAATGGTATTGCCTAGGTTTTCTTCTAAGGTTTTTGTGGTTTTAGGTGTAACATTTAAGTCTTTAATCCAGCTTGAATTAATTTTTGTATAAGGTGTAAGGAATGGATCCAGTTTCAGCTTTCTACATATGGCTAGCCAGTTTTCCCAGCACCATTTATTAAATAGGGAAGCCTTTCCCCATTTCTTGTTTTTGTCAGGTTTGTCAAAGATCAGATAGTTGTAGATATGAGGCATTATTTCTGAGGGTTCCGTTCTGTTCCATTGGACTATATCTCTGTTTTGGTACCAGTACCATGCTGTTTTGGTTACTGTAGCCTTGTAGTATAGTTTGAAGTCAGGTAGTGTGATGCCTCCAGCTTTGTTCTTTTGGCTTAGGATTGACTTGGCAATGTGGGCTCTTTTTTGGTTCCATACGATCTTTCAAGTAGTTTTTTCCAATTCTGTGAAGAAAGTCATTGGTAGCTTGATGGGGATGGCATTGAATCTGTAAATTACCTTGGGCAGTATGGCCATTTTCACGATATTGATTCTTCCTACCCATGAGCATGGAATGTTCTTCCATTTGTTTGTATCCTCTTTTATTTCACTGAGCAGTGGTTTGTAGTTCTCCTTGAAGAGGTCCTTCACATCCCTTGTAAGATGGATTCCTAGGTATTTTATTCTCTTTGAAGCAATTGTGAATGGGAGTTTACTCATGATTTGGCTCTCTGTTTGTCTGTTATTGGTGTATAAGAATGCTTGTGATTTTTGCACATTGATTTTATATCCTGAGACTTTGCTGAAGTTGCCTATCAGCTTAAGGAGATTTTGGGCTGAGATGATGGGGTTTTCTAGATATACAATCATGTCATCTGCAAACAGGGACAATTTGACCTCCTCTCTTCCTATTTGAATGTCCTTTATTTCCTTCTCCTGCCTGATTGCCCTGGCCAGAACTTCCAACACTATGTTGAATAGGAGTGGTGAGAGAGGGCATCCCTGTCTTGTGCCAGTTTTCAAAGGGAATGCTTCCAGTTTTTGCCCAGTCAGTATGATATTGGCTGTGTGTTTGTCATAGATAGCTCTTATTATTTTGAGATACGTCCCAGCAATACCTAATTTATTGAGAGTTTCTAGCATGAAGGAGTGTTGAATTTTGTCAAAGGCTTTTTCTGCATCTATTGAGATAATCATGTGGCTTTTGTCACTGGTTCTGTTTATATGCTGGATTACATTTATTGATTTTCATATGTTGAACCAGCCTTGCATCCCAGGGATGAAGCCCACTTGATCATGGTGGATAAGCTGTTTGATGTGCTGCTGGATTCGGTTTGCCAGTATTATATTGAGGATTTTTGCATTGAAGTTCATCAGAGATATTGGTCTAAAATTCTTTTTTTGTTGTGACTCTACCAGGCTTTGGTATCAGGATGATGCTGGCCTCATAAAATGAGTTAGGGAAGATTCCCTCTTTTTCTATTGATTGGAATAGTTTCAGAAGGAATGGTACCAGCTCCTCCTTGTATCTCTGGTAGAATTCAGCTGTGAATCCATCTGGTCCTGTACTTTTTTTGGTTGGTAAGCTATTAATTATTGCCTCAATTTCAGAGCCTGTTATTGGTCTATTCAGATATTCAACTTCTTCCTGGTTTAGTCTTGGGAGGGTGTATGTGTCGAGGAATTTATCCATTTCTTCTAGATTTTCCAGTTTATTTGTGTAGAGGTGTTTATAGTATTCTCTGATGGTAGTTTGTATTTCTGTGGGATCAGTGGTGATATCCCCTTCATCATTTTTTATTGCATCTATTTGATTCTTCTCTCTTTTCGTCTTTATTAATCTTGCTAGCGGTCTATCAATTTTGTTGATCTTTGCAGAAAACCAGCTCCTGGATTCATTGATTTTTTGAACGGTTTTTTATGTCTCTATTTCTTTCAGTTCTGCTCTGATCTTAGTTATTTCTTGCCTTCTGCTGGCTTTTGAATGTGTTTGCTCTTGCTTCTCTAGTTCTTTTAATTGTGATGTTAGGGTGTCAATTTTAGATCTTTCCTGCTTTCTCTTGTGGGTATTTAGTGCTATAAATTTCCCTCTACACACTGCTTTGAATGTGTCCCAGAGATTCTGGTATGTTGTGTCTTTGTTCTCGTTGGTTTCAAAGAACATCTTTATTTCTGCCTTCATTTCGTTATGTACCCAGTAGTCATTCAGGAGCAGGTTGTTTAGTTTCCATGCAGCTGAGCGGTTTTGGGTGAGTTTCTTAATCCTGAGTTCTAGTTTGATTGCACTGTGGTCTGGGAGACAGTTTGTTATAATTTCTGTTCTTTTACATTTGCTGAGGCGTGCTTTGCTTCCAACTATGTGGTCAATTTTGGAATAGGTGTGGTGTGCTGCTGAAAGGAATGTATATTCTGTTGATTTGGGGTGGAGAGTTCTGTAGACGTCTATTAGGTCCACTTGGTGCAGAGCTGAGTTCAGTTCCTGGATATCTTTGTTTACTTTCTGTCTCATTGATCTGTCTAATGTTGACAGTGGGGTGTTAAAGTCTCCCATTATTATTGTGTGTGAGTCTAAGTCTCTTTGTAGGTCTCTAAGGACTTGCTTTATGAATCTGGGTGCTCCTGTATTGGGTGCATATATATTTAGGATAGTTAGCTCTTCTTGTTGAATTGATCCCTTTACCATTATGTAATGGCCTTCTTTGTTTCTATTGATCATTGTTGGTTTAAATTCTGTTTTATCAGAGACTAGGATTGCAACCCCTGCCTTTCTTTGTTTTCCATTTTCTTGGTAGATCTTCCTCCATCCTTTTATTTTGAGCCTATGTGTGTCTCTGCACGTGAAATGGGTTTCCTGAATACAGCACACTGATGGGTCTTGACTCTTTATCCAATTTGCCAGTCTGTGTCTTTTAATTGGAGCATTTAGCCCATTTACATTTAAAGTTAATATTGTTATGTGTGTATTTGATCCTGTCGTTATGATGTAAGCTGGTTCTTTTGCTCGTTAGTTGATACAGTTTCTTCCTAGCCTCAATGGTCTTTACAATTTGGCATGTTTTTGCAGTGGTTGGTACTGGTTGTTCCTTTCCATGTTTAGTGCTTCCTTCAGGAGCTCTTTTAGGGCAGGCCTGGTGGTGACAAAATCTCTCAGCATTTGCTTGTCTGTAAAGTATTTTATTTCTCCTTCACTTATGAAGCTTAGTTTGGCTGGATATGAAATTCTGGGTTGAAAATTCTTTTCTTTAAGAATGTTGAATATTGGCCCCCACGCTCTTCTGGCTTGTAGAGTTTCTGCCGAGAGCTGAGCTGTTAGTCTGATGGGCTTCCCTTTGTGGGTAAGCCAAGCTTTCTCTCTGGTTGTCCTTAACATTGTTTCCTTCATTTCAACTTTGGTGAATCTGACAATTACGTGTCTTGCAGTTGCTCTTCTCAAGGAGTATCTTTGTGGTATTCTCTGTATTTCCTGAATCTGAATGTTGGCCTGCCTTGCTAGATTGGGGAAGTTTTCCTGGATGATATCCCACAGAGTGTTTTCCAGCTGGGTTCCATTCTCCCCATCACTTTCAGGTACAGCAGTCAGATGTAGATTTGGTCTTTTCACATAGTCCCATATTTCTTGGAGGCTTTGTTCGTTTCTTTTTATTCTTTTTTCTCTAAACTTCTCTTCTTGCTTCATTTCATTCATTTGATCTTCCATCAGTGATACCCTTTCTTCCAGTTGATGCAATCAGCTACTGAGGCTTGTGCATTCTTCACGTAGTTCTCATGCCGTGGTTTTCAGCTCCATCAGGTCCTTTAAGGACTTCTCTGCATTGGTTATTCTAGTTAGCCATTGGTCTAATTTTTTTTCAAGGTTTTTAACTTCTTTGCCATGGGTTCAAACTTTCTCCTTTAGCTTGGATTAGTTTGATCATCTGAAGCCTTCTCTCAACTCGTCAAAGTCATTCTGTATCCAGCTTTGTTCCATTGCTGGTGAGGAGCTGTGTTCCTTTGGAGGAGGGGAGGTGCTCTGATTTTTAGTTTCCAGTTGTTCTGCTTTGTTTTTTCCACATCTTGGTGGTTTTATCTACTTTTGGTCTTTGATGATGGTGATGTACAGATGGGGTTTTGGTGTGGATGTCCTTTCTGTTTGTTAGTTTTCCTTCTAACAGTCAGGACCCTCAGCTGCAGGTCTGTTGGAGTTTTCTGGAGGTCCACTCCAGACCCTGTTTGCCTGGGTATCAGCAGCAGAGGCTGCAGAGCAGCGGATATTGGTGAACAGCAAATGTTGCTGCCTGATCGTTCCTCTGGATATTTTGTCTCAGAGGAGTACCCGGTCGTGTGAGGTGTCAGTCTGCCCCTACTGGGGGGTGCCTCCCAGTTAGGCTACTCGGGGGTCAGGGACCCACTTGAGGAGGCAGTCTGTCTGTTCTCAGATCTCAAGCTGCATGCTGGGAGAACCACTACACTCTCCAAAGCTGTCAGAGAAGGACATTTAATCTGCAGAGGTTTCTGCTGCCTTTTGTTTGGCTATGCCCTGCCCCCAGAGGTGGAGTCTACAGAGGCAGGCAGGCCTCCTTGAGCTGCAGTGGGCTCCACCCAGTTCAAGCTTCCTGGCCGCTTTGTTTACCTAATCAAGCCTCAGCAATGGTGGACGCCCCTCCCCCAGCCTCACTGCCACCTTGCAGTTTGATCTCAGACTGCCATGCTAGCAATGAGTGAGGCTCCGTGGGCATAGGACCCTCCGAGCCAGGCGCGGGATATAATCTTCTGGTGTGCCGTTTGCTAAGACCATTGGAAAAGCATGGTATTAGGGTGGGAGTGACCCTATTTTCCAGGTGCTGTCTCTCACCCCTTTCTCTGACTAGGAAAGGGAATTCCCTGACCCCTTGCACTTCCTGGGTGAGGCAATGCCTCACCCTGCTTCGGCTCACACTCGGTGCACTGCACCCAATGTCCTGCACCCACTGTCCGACACTCCCCAGTGAGATGAACCTGGTACCTCAGTTGGAAATGCAGAAATCACCCATCTTCTGTGTTGCTCACGCTGGGAGCCATAGACTGGAGCTGTTCCTATTCGGCCATCTTGGTTCCACCCCCAATTTACCTATTTTCAATGAGAAGAGAGACCCCCTGTTACATGGAAGAACCAGTTTATATGGTCCACACAACCTAAAGACAAAAAGTGCTCTAGCTATCAAAAAATAAAACACTTTTTGTCATTTAGTTAATGAAAAATAATAATTCCAAAACACATTTACTAATAGCTTAACTATTTCTCGAAACTGTCATGCTAGATAAACAACAATGAGCATAGACTCTCTAGAAATATAATTTTCAAAAAAGTCAAACACAAAGTTATACAAATATAGAATGAAGATGTACCACCTATTTGTTAACTCACTTATTTATGTAACCAGTAGAATGGCAAACCTAGTTCAAAAAATATTTCAGGAACTAGTTGTTTGGACATTTAAAACATGAACATGTTGTTGAGGCAAAATCCAAAGCTTGTTCAGGTCTATCAGGCCAATAACACCACAAACTTTGGGCTGGACTTTTTATGGGAAAAAATTCTCCAGGTTAATACATAGCTTCAGAAATTCTGGGTTCTAATCAAGCAGCAAATAGCATAGTCAAACACAGGTACATTCTTCAAGGGAATTAATAATCTCAGATGAGCCTGTTAACAAAATGCTCCAGAGCATCATTGAACAACAATGCTGTACTCTCTTTTGTCTTATCTGCAAGTCTTGACTACTTTTTCTTGACTACATCAGAATAGAATCTTGTGTGTGTGTGTGTGTCTGTGTGTGTGTGTGTGTGTGTGTGTGTGTGTAAGGGGGTTGATTTGGCAAATCCCAAGAATTTTATTTAACTATAATAGTGATAAGATGGGTTCCCACTCCCACTCCCCTGGGTTTAAATTGTCATTCTAGCAAATAATTTCTCTTTCTGTGGAACTCTTTTCCCATGTCATCCACATTCATCAAGAAGGTCAGTGTTATTTCCTGATTTTAAAAAAAGTAATCCTTTTCCCATGCTATCCACACTCACCAAGAAGCTCAGTGTTATTTCTTGATTTAAAAAAAATTAATCCTTTTAGCCTAGGATCTCAATGACATTCTTGTCTCAAATGTTTAGCTATTCTTATCACACATTATTCCAAGCTAATTTAAACATTTTCTTATGTAATTAGTAAAGAAATACAACACTGAAACATAAAATAAAATATAAATTTGCTAATTGCATTCATTGCATGCATTGGTCTTTCTCTGTCAAGTACTCTACTCACTATCTCACTCTAAGATCAAGTGGGGTTTGGAAGAGATCTTAACCCTGTGGCTGTTACATGAGTCTCAGGCCTAAATAAATCTGCCCTCTGCATTCTTGAATATCTATATATGTGCATGTGTGTGTGTGCACACACATATATACACAAATATGTATATATACTCATGTACATACACATATATACACATATATATAAACATATATACACACACATACACATGTAAATATGTATACATGGATATGTATATGGGCCAGGCATGGTGGCTCATGCCTGTAATCCCAGAACTTTCTAAGACCAAGGTGGGCAGATCACTTGAGGCCAGAAGTTTGAGACCAGCCTGGCCAACATGGCAAAACCTCAACTCTACTAAAAATACAAAAGTATTAGCCAGGTGTGGTGGCACACACCTATAATCCCAGCTACGTGGGAGGCTGAGGCAGAAGAATTACTTGAAACCAGGAAGTGGAGGCTGCAGTGGGCTGAGATCACATCACTGCACTCCAGCCTGGGCAGCAGAGCAAGACTCTGTCTAAAAATAAGGAAAGAAAAAAAGACATGCATATGTATGTAGGCATGTACTTAGCATAGTAGTACTACATGATTTTGAGTTTTCATGTTTATTTGAATTTAATCATTCATTTATTCCATCAGGCAGTATTTCCTTAGTCAAGTAATATTCTTTCTATGCTAGACATTGGGCTAGGTGCTAGGGATATAACTCTGAAAATAAAGGTGTACACAAAGCCTCCCCTCATGGATCTTAATGTCTTGTGAGAAAGACATTAAAAAAAACATATCTATCTATTATATATCTCATCAATTTATCCATATCTATTATATATGTCATTTATCTATGTGTAACATGAAAAAGAAATACAAGGTTATGAGAATGCAAACCATGGAAAACAAGGTACTCAGAACATAAAAAGTTTTTTTCTGAGGCAGTGACAAGAAATCTAAACAATGAAGAAAATGTAAGGTTTCCTTAGGATCTCATGGGCCATGTATGAAACAACATTGGAAATAATTGGATACGGTTGTTATATCAGAAAGCACAAAGCTCTGTCTTCCATTGTGTTCAAGATGACAGTGATGCATGTGTATCTTCACTTTCTGTTTTGAGTGATGAAAAACTTTTCAAACTTGTTTAAGAAAAATGAAATATATTGCTTTATGTAACGGAAAAGTGCTTTCAGATATGGCTCATTCCAGGGTTCAAATAATTTGTCTTTCTCTTAATTATCAGGCATTGCCTCCTTGGTATTGAATCCATTATCCAACCCCACGTGCTTGAAAGACAGTAGCTTATAGCTCCAGGGACGATATTCTTCCAGGTTTAAATCCCACAAAAATGTCCCGTCACCATTATGAATTCTTAGATTCAAATGTGACCAGCTGTGGTCACTTATGAATGCCTGAGAAAATGTTACAAAACACTAGAAAATAAAAAACATGGGGGCCAAGATGGCCGACTAGAAGCATTGATGATCAGAGGCTCCCATCGAAAAGATCCAAAACAGCATGTGAATCCTATACCAGAAACTGAGGTATCCAGGTTCTGTCATTAGGACTGACTGGGCAGCTGGCATGACCCATGGAGAGGAAGGAAGAACAGTGTGGTGCAGTGGCTCTCCTAAAAGCCACAGGGGGTAGGGGAGCCCCCATTCCCAGTCAAGGGAGGTGGTGAGTGAGCGCGCTACCCAGCTTGGGAAACAGTGCTTTTTCCATGAAACTGTGCAACCCACAGATTGGAAGATCCTACTCATGATCCCACACCACCAGGGTCTTCAGCTCCAATCATAGAGCCACGCAGATTCTCAACACTCACTTGGCTAGAATTGGCCTAAGCCTGCCGAGTTCCCAGGGAGAGAGGTGGCCATCAACACTACTGTGGCTGCCTGTGGTCTAAGGCATCTGAGCTCCTTGGGAGAGGGACATCAGCCAACATTGTGGCTGCAGGGTCTCCCTGCAGGAACTCTAACTCCAGCCAGGGGCTCAGGGACAGAAACGCTGATCTCCCTGGGCCTGAGCCCCTAGAGGGAGGGGTGGCCATAGTCTCCATGGACCAGCAGACTTATTCTTTCCCGCCACTAGCTCAGAGGAATTGGATAAAGAGTCAAGACCTGTCAGTGTGCCGTATTCAAGAGACCCATCTCATGTGCAAAGACACACATAGACTCAAAATAAAAGAATGGAGGAAAATTTACCAAGCAAATGGAAAGGAGAAAAAAGCAACGGTTGCAATCCTAGTCTCTGACAAAACAAACTTTAAACCAACAATGATCAGAAAAGACAAAGTAGGAATTACATAATGGTAAAGGGGTCAATTCAACAAGAAGAGCTAACTATATATAGCTAACTATATAACTCTATATATAACCTAAATATATATGCACCCCATACAGGGACACCCAGATTCACAAAACAAGTTCTTAGAGACCCAAAAAGAGACTTAAAGACTCCCACACAATAACGGTGGGAGACTTTAACACCCCACTATCAATATTAGATAGTTCAACAAGACAGAAAATTTAACAAGGATATTCAGGATGTGAACGCAGCTCTGGATCAAATGAACCTAATAGATATCTACAGAACTCTTCATCCCAAAATAACAGAATATACATTCTTCTCAGTGCCACATGGCACTTACTCTAAAATTGACCACATAATTGGAAGTAAAATGCTTCTCAGCAAATGAAACAGAATGGAAATAATAACAAACAGCCTCTCAGACCACAGTACAATCAAATTAGAACTCAACATTAAGAACCTCACTCAAAATGGCACAATTACATGGAAATTGAACAACCTGCTCTTGAATGACTCCTGGGTAAACAATGAAATTAAGGCAGAAATCAAAAAGTTCTTTCAAACCAATGAGAACAAAGAGACAACATACCAGAATCTCTGGAATGCAGATAAAACTGGTTAGAGGGAAATTATAGCACTAAATGCCCACAGGAGAAAGCAGGAAAGATCTCAAATCAACACACTAGCCTCACAATTAAAAGAACTAGAGAAGCAAGAACAAACAAATCCAAAAGCTAGCAGAAGACAAGAATTAACTAAGATCAGACTGGAACTGAAGGAGATAGAGACATGAAAAACCCTTAAAAAAATCAGTGAATCCAGGAACTGGTTTTTTGAAAAAATTAATGATATAGACAGACAGCCAGCTAGACTAATAAAGAAGAAAAGAGAGAAGAATCAAATAGATACAATAAAACATGATAAAGGGGATATCACCACTGACCCCAGAGAAATGCAAACTACCATCAGAGAATACCATAAACACCTCTATGCAAAAAAACTAGAAAATCTAGAAGAAATGGATAAATTCCTGAGCAGATAAACTCTCCAAAGACTAACCTAAGAAAAAACCAAATCCCTTAATAGACTAGTAACAAGTTCTGAACTTGAGGCAGTAATTAATAGCCTGTCAACCAAAAACCACCCAGGACCAGAGAGATGCACAGCTGAATTCTACCAGACATAAAAAGAGGAGCTGATACCATGCCTTCTGAAATTATTCCAAACAATTGAAAAGGAGGGACTCCTTCCTAACACATTTTATAAGGCCAGCATCATCCTGATACCAAAATTTGGCAAAGTTACAACAACAAAAGAAAACTTCAGGCCAATATCCCTGGTGAATATCGATGTGAAAATCCTCAATAAAATACTGGCAAACCAAATACAGCAGCACGTCAAAAAAGCATATCTACCATGATCAAGTTGGCTTCATCTGTGGGATGCAAGGCTGGTTCAACATATGCAAATCAATAAACATAATCCATTGCATAAACAGAACCAATGACAAAGACCACATGATTATCTCAATAGATGCAGAAAAGGCCTTAAATAAAACTCAACATCCCTTCATGCTACAAACTCTCAATAAACTAGGTATTGATGGAACATATCTCAAAATAATAAGAGCTATTTATGAGAAATCCACAGCCAATATCACACTGAATGTGCAAAGCTGGAAGCATTCCCTTTGAAAACCAGCACAGGACAAGGATGCCCTCTCTCACTACTCCTACTCAACATAGTACTGGAAGTTCTGGCCAGGGCAATCAGGCAAGAGGAAGAAATAAAGCATATTCAAATAGGAAGAGGGGAAGTCAAATTGTCTCTGTTTGCAGATGACGTGATTCTATATTTAGAAAACACCATTGTCTTAGCCCAAAAACTCCTTAAGCTGATAAGCAACTTCAGCAAAAGTCTCAGGATACAAAATCAACTTGCAAAACTCACAAGCATTCCTATACACCAATAATAGACAAGTAGAGAGGCAAATCATGATTGAGTCTTCATTCACAATTACTACAAAGAGAATAAAATACCTAGGAATACAACTTACAAGGGAAATGAAGGACCTCTTCAAGAAGAACTACAAACCACTGTTCAAGGAAATAAGAGAGGACACTAACAAATGGTAAAATATTCCATCCTCATGGATCGGAAGAATCAATATCATGAAAATGGCCATATTGCCAAAGTAATTTATAGATTCAATGCTATTCCCATCAAACTACCATTGATATTCTTCACAGAATTAGAAAAAAACTACTTTAAAATTTATATGGAATCAAAAAAGAGCCCACATAGCCAAGACAATCCTAAGCAAAAAGAACAAAGCTGGAGGCATCATGCTACCTGACTTCAAACTATACTACAAGGCTACAGTAACCAAAACAGCATGGTACTGATGCCAAAACAGACATATAGACCAATGGAACAGAATAGAGATCTCAGAAATAAGACCACACATCTACAACCATCTGATCTTCAACAAACCTGACAAAAACAAGCAATGGAGAAATTATTCCCTATTTAATAAATGGTGCTGGGAAAACTGGCTAGCCATATGCAGAAAACTGAAACTGGAACCCTTCCTTACATCTTATACAAAAATTAACTCAAGATGGATTAAAGATTTAAATGTAAAACTCAAAACCATAAAAACCCGAGAAGAAAGCCTAGGCAATTACATTTAGGACATAGGCATGGGCAAAGATTTTATGATGAAATCACCAAAATCAATGGCAACAAAAGCCAAAATTGATGAATGGGACCTAATTAAACTAAAAAGCTTCTGCACAGCAAAAGAAATTATCATCAGGGTGAACAGGAAACCTACAGAATGAGAGAAAACTTTTCTAATTGTATTAGTCATGGTTCGCCAGAGGATCAGAACTAATGGAATAGTTATATATACAAAGGGGAGTTTGTTAAGTATTATCTCACAGGATCACAAGGTCCCACAATATGCCATCTGCAGGCTGAGGAGCAAGGAGAGCCAGTCCGAATTCCAAAACTGAAGAACTTGGAGCCCAGTGTTCGAGGTCAGGAAGCATCCAGCATGGGAGAAAGATGTAGGCTGGAAGGCTAGGCCAGTCTCTCTTTTCACATTTTTCTGCCTGTTTATATTCTAGCCACGCTGGCAGCTGATTAGATTGTGCCCACCCAGATTAAGGGTGGGTCTGCCTTTCCCAGCCCACTGACTCAAATGTTAATCTCCTTTGGCAACACCCTCATAGACACACCCAGAATGAATACTTTTTATCTTTCAATTCAATCAATTGACACTCAGTATTAACCATCACAGCAATCTACCTATCTGACAAAATTCTAATATCCAGAATTTACAAGGAACTTAAGACAAATTTACAAGAAAAAAACAAACAACCACACCAAAAAGTGGGAAAGGATATGAACAAACACTTCCCAAAAGAAGAAATTTATGTGGCCAACAAACATATGAAAAAAAAAAAACCTCAACATCACTAATGATCAGAACAATGCAAATCAAAGCCACAGTGAGATACCATCTCATGCCAGTGAGAATGTCAATTATTAAAAAGTCAAGAAACAACAGATGCTGGCAAAGCTGTGGAGAAATAGGAATGCTTTTACGTTGTTGATGGGAATGTAAATTAGTTCAACCATTGTGTAAGACAATGTGGCGATTCCTGGAGGATCTAGAACCAGAAATACCATTTGACCCAGTAATCCCATTACTGGGTATATGCCCAAAGGAATACAAATTATCCTGCTATAAAGATACATGCACATGTATGTTTATTGCAGTACTATTCACAATAGCAAAGACATGGAACCAACCCAAATGCCCATCAATGATAGATTAGATAAAGAAAATGTGGTACGTATACACCATTGAATACTATACAGCCATAAAAAGGAATGAGAGCATGTCCTTTGCAGGAACCTGGATGAAGCTGGAAGCCATCATCCTCAGCAAACTAACACAGGAAAAGAAAACCAAACACTGCATGTTCTTACTCATAAGTGGGAGCTGAAAAAAAAGAACACATGGAGAAAGGAAGGGGAACAATACACACTGGGACCTATCGGCAGGTGGGTTGGGGTGGGCGGTGGGGACGTGGGGAAAGAAAGCATCAGGACAGATAGCTAATGCCTGCAGGGCTTAAAACCTAGGTGACAGGTGGATAGGAGCAGGAAACCATCATGGCACACATATACCTAGGTAACAAACCTGCACATTCTGCACATGTATCCCAGAACTTAACAAAAGAAGAAATGGAATATACCAGTTAATCAATTCAATAAAAGTGTCTGTTGTACCTGAAAATAAAAGAAAATAAAAAACAAATCTGTGCTCGACCACACATCTATCATACTGTTACTCTTTTTTGACTACATATTCTTCAATCACTTCTTCATATGACAATTTTGTAATATTTTCTATAAAGAAAATAGAAAAATAAATGTTTTCTCAGTGTAATGGATACTTTTATTATTAGTAGATCAGAAATGTATCTTTTAGTTAGTTATATAATTTATTCATAATGTTATGTTATTTTTAGGATTGTTATCAAATACATGAAAACCTCTATCAAATTTCTTTCATATGTAAGTTTAAAAATTTGAAAGAATTTTCATCAGATCCATTTGTGTTTTGATATCTTTCAAATTTGCATCTTCTCTGCCACCCACATAGCGCCAGTACCACAAGACATTTTCACATGCTAGTTCAACCTCTAATAGTCTGCCATTTTTGTGTCATGACTTTTAGTGATTGAACAGATCACATGGCAAGAGTGTTCATGGAAACACTTTTTATGCCAGGATGTTTTGCAGTAACATAACTATTCATGGATGGAACAGTTAATCACATAACTGTATCCCACTAAAAGCAAAGCAAATTATCTTAGCTTGCCTCAGCCATTTGGAGTAGCAGGAGTAGATATTAGGAAGGACAAAAGTTCTCTTGTGTGAGTATGTCTCAGGTGAGGTCTTTGCAGTACTGGTAAACATGATTCTGACAGCAAGAATGAGGGTGCTTCTCATTTGGGCTCATAGGATTCTGGGCAATCTGAGATTTCAAGACTCTCCAGCTTGTCCATCTAAATGTCTCCGTGTCAGGACCAAGAGTCTTGTTCTTTTCCTTGCAAGAGATGTCTTTTATATAGGTGACTTTTGAGATCATGTGCTGATTCTTCTTTGCAGCTTCTCCAACCTTTTAATGAAATCACAGGCATGCAGACTTTTTGGCACAATCTGCCCCATAGTGGTAGGAGACAAGGGTTTTCCTTACCATAGAAGGCCTCTGGTTTTAAGGTATATCTTGAGTTAAAAATTGACTAAATTGAGTTTGTTATTTTCATTTTTCAAGCCTTCCAAACTAGAAAATAAAAATAAGTAGCTCCATAATCTTAGAATTACTGTCAGCTCCATTTCATCCAAGTGCCACAGCTCCAATGCAATTCCATGCTTCTCCTTCCACCAGGATCTCAGTTCAGCCCAACTCCGGTGACATTCTTTGTCATTGTGATGCTACTGTGGGCTAGGAATGATGTCTATCTACCTCAGTCATCATCAGCAATTTGTCCTTATTACCATTTCCAAAATCTATCCTGATAGCTTTCTGAAGTTGCTCTTGGTATCCCTATTTTAATCTGGGTTTCCCTGAAAGCAGAGCTTGATACAAAGGATTGTTTGCAGATATTTTAACTGAAAAGTAATCACAGAAAGCAAGAGTGAGAGAGATGGAGAGTAAAAAAGAAAATAACAGTGAGCCAATTGCATTGAATACCACTGCAAGTGACTAGTGTTAATGCCAATTAGACCCCTTGAGGAGTATAATGAAATGAGTCCCTGAACTGTCCTCTCTAGAGAAGAAAGGGCAACACACTCTTTGGATTCCATCTTCCATTGGTCAAGGATGACTTTTGGGTATTAACACTTCATTGCACATGCCTTAGTGTTAGATGAATTCCCACAGGTATCCCTCATCACTCTGTTGAAGAAGCCCTGGGGCAGAAAGCAATAAGTAGGTATGTCGTGTAGGCCCAAGAGAAGTTTTGTCAGGTTACACTTGTGCAAGGTTCATCCAAGCAGGTGCAGAACTGGTTAGGGAAGCAATGGCTGGAGCAAAAAGGAAGATTGAGAGGGTTTGAAGAATATGCAAACCCTATTTTATTTTGTAAGATAAAATACTTATCCTAGAGTTAAAAGAATTAACAATTTTCAAATATTAAAAGGCATGTAGTATGCAAGTACGTTTATATTTAAATATATGTTATATTTAAAAATACCTTTTATCTGTAAAGAGCAGTATTACAGAAATAAGATATTCTTGCCCATCTCTCTGATATACTTCTGAATTATTGCTTCTAGTCACAGGTGAGGAAAGTTAAGGCCTTCACTGAGCGAGTCTACCTGACTCAGTATCATCTAAAATAAATAAGAAACAAGCAACATGTTTCAAGGAAAAAAATGGAATCTAGCTGGCTGTTCCCATGTCTATATTTCTAAGGGTCTTCTTATGGCAGTATTCTCTTGTAAATTTCCAGTTCTCTAAACCACACTAGGTTGAAATATTCATACAATAACTCTAAGCACTTCTCTTTGTGTGTCTTTTCTAAATCTTCTAAATTTAAAATAAAGGAAAATATAATCATCCCCACTGAGTTAGATTTTTCTTAGACCTAAGTGGACAATAAATTCCTAGTTGGAGAATGTGATTTCCTGCCCTGGACTTCCTTCTCAGCTGTTATAATCATTTGTAAAACAGATTAAGAAACGCCTTTGATATTCTCCTGTGGCTTTGAAATTGTTATGTAGCTATTCACCCTCTGCACAGAAATTGAATGAATGAATTGCTAGCATTTGAGAAAAGAAGAAATCCCCATACGGGGGAAAAAAAAACTGGAAAATAGTTGAAAAGAACTGCAGACTGTAATCTAGTTAGTAAATAATAATGCAAACCACGGTGCAATGTAACTGAAAAAGAGAACAAATAGGTTGGCCTGATGAGATTTCATAAAATTTTTGGCATTGAACAGCTGGGAAAATTTCCTTGCCTATTCACATGAGCTAAAACATTTCTTATTAAGAAAAGGGTAGAGAAAATGGAAACTTTCTGCAAAGAGTTCTAATGGGTTTATTTGTTATGCAATTTTTTGCTTTGCCCATTGTAAAAGCACAATTTTAGGACACCAGGGTATCGGGTACATTACTTAATTTACCTTAGTACGTTTTTATGTGCAAAGTAGGAAACTGAGCAGTTCTTAAAAACCATACATATTTCTCTCAACCTATTTAACAATTAATATAAGTTGATACATTTTTTCTTTTAAAAAAATCTTAATTGCACAAGTAATACATGTTAATTAGAAAAATTGAGGAAAACAGATGAGAAAAATTACAGTTTGCCTATAACCTTAACACCTAAAGAAAACAATTCAACATTTTTATAATCTCCAAATGAAGAAATGCACACACACACACACACACAAAATCCCAAAATAGATCATATTGTAGCTACCGTTCTATATATTACTTATTTGCTTCCAAAATCCTTTAGTATCAGTAAATGCTATAAATTTTATATGTATTTTTATATGTGTATACAGTATATATTGTCATGTATTCATATGAATGCATATGTACATGTGCCTATATACTCTGTGTTTGAATTTATAAGTAAAAAACCAGGGACCTACACTAACGTTTCTGAGAAAATAATGACCTTGCTGGGTTTTTTTTCTTTTTTGGCTCTTTTGTTTTGTTCCTTTGAGACAGTCTTGCTCTGTTGCCCAGGCTTAAGTACAGTGGCACAATCAAAGCTCACATTAGCCTCAACCTCTTTAGCTCAAGTGATCTTC
Source organism: Pongo pygmaeus (assembly GCF_028885625.2). Classification (NCBI taxonomy): domain Eukaryota; kingdom Metazoa; phylum Chordata; class Mammalia; order Primates; family Hominidae; genus Pongo; species Pongo pygmaeus. The sequence goes on along the minus strand of NC_072384.2, from coordinate 49,356,026 downwards.
CCACCTCAGCCTTCTGAGTAGCTGGAAGTACAGCTGCATGACACCACACTTGGCTAATTTTTTTTTTCTTTTCTGTAGAGACTGGGTCTTGCTATGTTGCCCAGGGTGGTCTCAAACTCCTGGACTCAAGTGATCTTCTCACCTTGGCCTCCCAAATTGCTGGGATTACAGGCATGAGCCACCACACCCGGCCTTGTGACCTTGCTTTTGAAGTAAAAATGTTTCAGTCTCATTTCCAAGCTTCACTATAGGGCACTATTGACTCTTTCTGAACAAGGACTCTGAGCAAAGTAGCATGTGTCAATCCTGAGTAAAGGCAATGAAAAGACTATATATGATTCTTCAGTCTCTTCTCAAGCCACAATAACTGAGGAGGCTGCATGTTCACAGATCAGCTATGAGCAGATGCAGCTTCTGTCACCCCAGGTCCCTTATCTATGGACAACACCCATGTTTACCTGAAGACATGTATTCTGTGGGGGAAAAATAGACTTTGTTTTGCTAAGCTCCTGACATTCAAATATTGCTTAATACTGCAGCACAAACTAATATATCTTCATAAATACAACAACCATCCTTAAACAATATCTTTTCTACATTTTAATTTTAATATACTCTTGATAGACTGGATATTATCATCTTTTTTTTTTTTCAAGAGAGCCTCATGGTTATTTTATTCCCTGACCTTGGCCATCCTTGGGAATGTCTTTCTGTGGCCTTTATAAATTTAACTGAGTACAAAGTTACTGGGTCATGGTTTCCTTCATAATTTTTAGACATTGATATCTGTCTTCTGTTAGAAAGTGTAGCTGTGGAGAAGTCTGAGGGCAACCTACATTTCTTCCATGTGTGCTATGGTTTGAATGTATGTCCCCTACAAAACTCATGTGGAAATGTAATTGCCATTGCAACAGTATTTAGAGGTAGTACATTTAGGAGGTGATTAGGCCATGAGGGCTCTGCTTGGATTATTCCATTATTGTGAGAGTGGGTCCATTATTATGAAACTGGGTTCACCCCCTCTTGCTCTCTCCTTGCTCTTCTGTCATGTGATGCCTTCTGCCATATGATGATGCAGCAAGAAGGTCCAAGCAAGATGCCAGCCCCTGATCTTGGACTTCCCAGCCTCCCGAACTGTAAGAAAATAAATGTGTTTTCATTATAAATTACCTCATTTTAGGTATTCTGTAATAGCAGTACTAAACAGATTAAGACAGAAATGAATGCTAGAGAAGTGGGATATGACTATAACATATACATAAAAATATGGAAGCAGCTTTGGAAATGGGTAAAGCATAGAGGCTGGAAGAATTTGGAGGAGTAGGACATTGATATCTGTCTTCTGGTAGAAAGAGTGGCTGTGGAGAAGTCTGAGGGCAGCCTCAAAAGCCTAGATTGACATTAATGGAGTTTTAAGAGTGATTCTGGTCAGGGCTCAGGAGAAGGGGAAAGGTATAGGGAAAGTCTGAAACTTCCCTGAAACACTCCCTATAGCCAAGTGACAGCTTGATAAACAGATTAGTATAGACGAAGATAGCCAGGTGCCATTCATAAAGACAAGAGGAGAAAGATCCCAAAGACATTTCAGATACGTTTGATGCTGCCTTCCCATCACATGGCCAGAATGCTAGGACACTGAGGGCAGAAAGGTTTCCAGAGTGGGGCTAAGGGTGTCTGTCGGACTTCAGCATTCTCTTCCCTGTGATGCCCCAAGTCTCTGTTCCTTGTGTTCTGAAACAGCAACCCTTGGCCTTCCCAGCTGTGGCTCAAGCAAGTCCAAATGCAGCTCTGGCCTCTGTTGCAGGAGGTGCAAACCGCAAACCTTGGCAGTGTCCATGTGGCACTAAATCTGCAGGCACAGGGTGTGTGAAAGCTATGGTGGCATAGTTGCCTCCACTTAGATTTTAAAAGATGCTACAGAGACCTGTCAGTGGGGTGCAGCTGCTGCAGAGAGTATCCACTAGGGCCTAGTAGGGCTGTAGGAGTGGGGCCACTACTGAGATCCTAGAACTGTAGCAACATCAGCATACAATGCCAGTCTGGGAGAGTTGCAGGCAAGAGAGACTCCAACCTGTGAGAGTTGCTGCATGGGCTGAGCCCAGAAAAGCCACACGGGTGGAGCTACCTGAGGACATAGGGGCCCAACACTTGCCCCAGTGTGCCCAGGCAGGAGTCATAGGAGATTATTCTCAATCATTAGAATTTAGTGTTGTTCAACCTATTGGGGTAAGGACTTATGTGGGACCAGTTATCCCTTTCTTCTTTCCTGTTTCTCCTTTATGAAATGGATATATCTATCCCATGCTTATCTCACCATTATATTTTGGAAGGAGATAACTTGTTTTAATTTCACAGGCTCACACCTGGAGGGGAATTTGCCTTTGGATGAATCATGCCTTAAGTTTCATTCACATCTAATTTAGATGAGACTCTGGATTTGGGACATTTGAGTTGATGCTATCATGAGTTAAGACTTTCAGAGCTATTGGGATGGAATGAATGTATTTTGTATGTGAAAAGGAGATGAGTTTGGGGAGGCTAAAGGAGAATGTTATGATCTTTATGTCTGTCCTCTCCAAAACTCATGTTGAAATTTAATTGCTAATGTAACAGTATAGGCAAGCAGGACTGTGAAGAGGTGATTAGTCCATAAAGTCTCTGGTCTCTGGGTGGGATTAATGCCACTATAAAGGGGTGAGTTTTGTCCCCTTTGCTCTCTTTGGGTTTTTTTTTTTTTTCCTCCCGCATGTAATGATGTGGGAAGAAACTCTTCTCAGATGCTGATTCCTTGATCTTGGACTTCCCAGCATCCAGAACTATGAGAAAATAAATTTCTGTTCATTATAAATTATCCAGTCTCAGGCATTCTGTTATGGTAGCCCACTAGTCTGTTTTGTGCTGTTTTCTTTATGTGCTTGGGTTCTTATACAACGTCAAAAAATTTTTTTAAAAACCCTTCAAGCTCAGTAATTTCAATGCTCTGAGTTGTTTTTAAATGGAAGTCTTGACCCTTAAAATTTCAAAACTCTTCCCTGTCTTTATTTCACGAAGGTATTTTTTTTATACCACAACTTGGATTATTTGTTTCTCTCTGTTTGTTTTTATTGTCATTTTAATATTTACTTTGTCCCTTGTAAATATCTACCATCTTCACAATATCACTTTTGTTTGATTTATCTTTAACCTGTTCACCATGTCCATGGCATTTTCAATCAGGTTTATTGTATTTTTATTATTTCAAATATGTCTTTAAAATCTGTACTATTTTAATTTTTTCATTTTGTATGCTTCCATTGTATTCTTCCATTTCTTTTCTAAGTTCTCCCAGTTCAGTTTTCTGTTTTTCTCTTTTGTACAGTCTCTTCCTAGACATTATCATGTGATCTTTAAGCTCTTTTTTGAAAAGGAATCATGTGTGTATAGTTTGTTTGAGAATAGTGGAAACTGTTTCGTCGCACACTTCCTTTTCTTTGGGAAATTCTTATATTCTTCTTGTAATGTGTGTTTGCATTGCCTTTTATTTAAGTTCTTTCCTTTCTTCTTTTTTTAAAAAATTGATTCATTTTCTGTGCTTTCTTTAAACAAAGGAGGTACGATTTAGCAATAAAGATGGTTTATAAATAAGACTTCTTCCTCAGCTACTACTCATCTCTTGCTATCATACAGAATGAACTGGGTTTTGACTGAGATATCATCTTGTTCTTCAATGGTTCATTCTTGGTTGAAAATTTTGTCACCCTATTCTATGCTTTTGTTTACTGCAACTTCTTTCACAAAAGCATGTAGACTTTCAAAACATATATTACTTCTTTGTGTTCTTACCAATTTTTGTTTCTATATGATCACTGATGCACAGATATTATATGATTTAAGATTTAAGGCTGGGACATTTTCTTGTTTCACTGACGATCAAATTCTTGTTTTTATTATTTTTTTATTTCTTTTCTATTTGTTTTTAGGTTGGGAAGAAGAGTTGTGGAAGAGACTGCTACTTATTCACCTATCCATTTCTTCTTTTTTCTGGGATAGTAGTTAGATAATATTTTTCATATTCATTTGAATTTAGGTGTAACTGAGTTGTCTTCATCTATTTGGGTTGCTGTAACAAAAATACCTTGAACTAGGTAGCTTATGAACAACAGAAACTTATTTCTTACCGTTCTGGAGGCTAGAAAGTCCAAGATCAAGGAACTAGCAGATCTTGTATCTGATGAGGGTCCACATCCTCACATATGGCACCTTCTTGCTGTGTCCTCACACGGTGAAAGGGGTGACAGTTCTGTCTAGTCTCTTTTGTAAGAATATTATTCCCACCCTCAAGACCAGTTTACCTCCCCAAAGCTCTACCTCCTAACACCATTATCTTGGGAGTTGGGATTTCAACATGTAAATTTGGGGGGGGATACAAGTATTTAGTTCATAGCATGAGTTACAGACAGCAAGATATAAAAGAAAGTGAGGGTTACCACTGCCAGGCCTGGCCTAGAAAACTCTCCCACATTATCAGCTTCCATGTTGTTTTCTATTCTGTAGCAGTGCAGGAAGCTGTGTTTTGAAGATAATGAAGTCAAGAGACAGAAGGACACTTGGTCCCTGTATCAATATTTGTAGAGAAGCTGTCGACCAATCAGGAATATCCATTTTGTTTCTCTGACTTTTCAGTACCATTTTGCCCTCCAGTTCAACAATTTTTATTTGTATTTTTCCATGCATACCATTAGTGTTGATTGGGAAAGAGATCTAATCAATTTTATTTCATTTTAATAAACTCTATGACTATAAAACCTTGTTTTGAATTTAATTTTATCCCCACAGTATTGGAAATGTAATTTACAAAATTATTTTTATGTCTTGAAACTAATTTCAGCATAGGAAAAGAGGCCAGATTTTGCTGTGCCAAATGAGTTTCCCAAAGGCATGTGTAGTAAACTAAACAGTGGCTCCAAAGATATCCAGTCCTAATTTCTGGAACCTGTCATTGTTACCTTGGAAATAGTATCTTTGCAGATGTAATTAGAGTTAAGGACCTTGAGATTGGGAGACTGTTTTGAACTATTTGGCTGGGCCCTAAATGCTATCACATGTGTCCTTATAAGAGAGAGAGACAGGGGAAGATTAGACATACAGAAGAGGAGGAGGCAATGTGACCATGAAGACAGAGATTAGAATGATGTAGCCACTAACGGAAGATTACCAGAAACCACCAGAAGCTGGAAGAGGCAAGGAACAAGCGTTACCTTAGGGCCTCCAGAGGAAGGGAGCCCTGAGCTGCTGACATCTTGATTTTGGCCTAGTGAAACAAATTTAAGAATTCTGACCTCCAGAACTGTAAGAGAATAAATGACTGTTGTTTTAAGCCACCAAGTTTTATGGTAATATATTACAGAAGCCATAAAACTAATACAACATGCTTTCATTTAAAATGAGAAAATCACAAACTTTAATAATTAATAATAAATTTGCTTGCATAGAAATATTCAACGAAATTTTGTTGAGGTATTAAACTAAAAAAGAAAGTTATGATCTATTTTTCCATTGGGAAGCTGAGGCATGAATCTTCTTTGGAAGACATGAGCAAATTAATTTGTTTCAAGGGTTTAAAAAGCATCATCACCGTCTGTGATCTGACTTCAATGCAGCACAACTATCTACTGTGTACCTAATTCATGGATGAGTCAAGACATGGGAATTAATTCTGTTTACAATGTTAATTATTATGTCCATTATCTATTCCATTTTCAACTTTTTAGCACAAACCTATGTCAATAAATTTACCTATATCATTTTTAAATTGAAGTTCCCTATTCCTGCCAAATATACCAACTTGAATATAAGTTTTCTTACAGTTCTGAGATCAACTTCAACAATTTCAGAAATATTCTTTATACATAAACATTAATTTTGCTAGGACAACATTACACCTTTTCAAAATTTTTAACACAAAGAATGCATTTTCTAGAATTTTGCGTATCATAGCCTAATGTCCAAATGTATTGTTCATACTAAATTTTTTTTATCAAGGTTATAGATGTGGCTAACTCAGTGATATTTTTTATCTGTGTTTTCAACAGTTGCAATAGAAAACACCCTAAATTATTCATGTTTTTTTCTTTTTTTTTTTTTGCTTTTTTCTGTATTTTCTACCTAGTCTCTTTATGATTTGTTTTATAAAGCGGATGTCTGAACCCATGATCTTTAGGCACAGATAGTTTTTGCTTGCATAGGAACCATGAAGGACCATTCTTCACATCCATAGAAGAAAACATCCATTATAATATATTTCTTAAGTAAGCAGCTCCTCACTCTGTCTTTCATCCCTCTCCCCTATCTTTTGATGGAAATTTGGGTCCAAAATAAGACAAAAATATTTTATTTTCTATTTAGCACTAGCTGAAGAAAAAACTCACAAGTATAATAATAAAATACAACTGAAACATAGTGTCAAGGAGTGGGGAGTCAGTGATAAATTGGAGAGAAAATGTTCTAGCTAAAGAGGAGAGCCTCAGTCAATAGTTACAGGTGGGATCTGAGATATACTGTTGTCAGAGCTCTTACTTCCTAAAAAGCTAGCATACGAGATTTCTAAGAAATCTGTTTTCACATGTTGGCAACTGAATGAAAACACCCATGATCGGGGTGGGGGAGGAAATTGATGAGAGAAGCAGGGAAAAATATATAAAATAGGAGTAGATAAAAATAAACAGCCCAAAAAATCATTAAAAAAAACATGACTTCAAAGTTTAAGTAATTATTTGGATATGGTAAAGGATACTACTGTGATAACAGAAAATCTGAACACTGACCAGAAATTGTTCTGAAAATTTTTCCAGGAATGTAGAATACAAAGACAGGTGCAGGATGTGATTATAGAAAAGATGATGGATTTGGAGGATAGAGATGATAGGAGTCTGACTTTGGTTTCTGGGTCTTGATCACAGTTTCTAATATTGAAACAAGTGCAACAAAAAAAAGTAACTGAAAAGAAATGATAATCAAAGGCCCACTGATACAGGTATTGCTGGAATGGATCAACCATATCCCAGGCACAGTTGATAGAAATATATTTACATCTAGATGAAAGCATAAACTACATCAAAGAAAAAGTTCTAGAGGCAACCAGATGAGAGAGGAAGGAAGAGAAGAAAGAGGAAGGGGAATGAGGAGAGAAAATATGCTATAATGGTGATAAAATAAGGTAATCCATATTTCTCTTCTAAAAAACTAAGCACAGAAACAAATTCAAGATAAAAATGTGCAAATTTTAAAAATATGCTACAAATCTATTATCCTTAAACAAATGTGTGCATTCAGATCACAGAAAAAAAAAATGTTTATCTGTGCAAGGGTACAGAAATTCTACTCTGAATTTTACTTGGAAAAAAAACTTATGGAAGATTCATTTTTGATGTGATGAACTGCAAATAATGTCATTAATAGTTTTTAAATAGTAACTATTTTACTTATTTAAAATGTCTTCTAGGCTGGGCATGGTGGCTCATGCCTATAATCTCAGCACTTTGGTGGGAGGCCAAGGCGGGAGGATCATGAGGTCAGGAGTTTGAGACCAGCCTGACCAACATAGTGAAACCCCGTCTCTACTAAAAATACAAAAATTAGCAGGGCATGGTGGTGCGTGCCTGTAGCCCCAGCTACTGAGGAGGCTGAGGCAGGAGAATCACTTGAACCTAGGAGGCAGAGCTTGTGCTGAGCCGAGATTGTGCCACTGCACTACAGCCTGGAAAACAGAGCGAGATTCTGCCTCAAAAAAAAGTCTTCTCATGCACTCCAAAAAGTAAGACTATAAATAAAATTATTAGTTTTATTAAATGATTGCCTTGTGCCAAATCTATATTTGCACTTCAACTAGAGAATCTTTAATGCTTACAATCCTGATAATCAAGGTTAGCATCTCAATTTAATACAAACATCAAGAACGAAAAAGTCATAGCATAAAACAGTTGGCAATCGGCATTTATACCAGCTAAAAACTGAGATGATAAAATCATTGTAATTTAAATCCGAAAAGTTCACTAATGCTAAAAATTGCTGCTCAGGGAGAGGATGTGGAATGTAACAAGGAATAGCAGTTTAAAACAAAGTCCATATTATATTAAAACTACTGGGAGCTTATACTGTAAGAGGAATAATGATATGTTAAATTTATCACCTTATAGTTTTCCTTCATTTAATAGGAAAATCCTTATTTAAAAATTAATTAAAAGTATAATATATAGTGTTCAAATTGCTGAATCACTAGCAAATAAAACAATCCATATGGTAAAAGACAAAACAAAATGACAATAAAATATAAACAAATAAATATAAACAAAATTAGGAAAACATGGCAAAAGTAAAACTAAGTATATCACATGTTAATAAATATAGAAAGCTTGCACTCCTCCATAAAAGTGAAAGATTATGTAATATCTTTAAAAATATTTAATCTATACCTGAGATATACCTAAAAAATAAAATAATATAAAGCAAATAGGAAAAGATTTATTTGACAAATATTGTAAGTATAGTCACAGTATTAAGTTAAAGGTTTAATGTTACATATAAATAATATTTTTAAATATCCCATAAAGTCATAAACTTTTATGCAAAACATGTCAGAGCATCTAAATACTTGAGGTAAAAACTGGAACTGTAAGAAAAATTGATAGCAGTGTAATTTTATAAAAAATGTAATGCTTTTTATGCCTGGGAAAACTATCATAGTGGTTTACATTCTTCTAAAAGTAAAGCAATCAGGGAGAAGGTATTTAGAAACAATCCAGAAAAAGAAGGAGAGTTTTCTGAAGATTGAAAACTAATTGTGGAAAAAGTTAATGGGCAAATTAATCATATGCATATATTGACAAAAGGTCTTGGTAAAAGATAAGAAGAGATTCTAAATTACTGGGGATCATTCAATAAGGAAATGGTAAGCTCTGATGGCTATTATCTCAACTCATGTAACTAACAGTGGAGGTTGCAGAGCAGAAGGAGGGAGGCTGATAGATCTCAGAACTCTAATAGGTAAGTAGCTAAGAAACCAAGATGAAAGCTTGAGAAGACCAAGTATATCACTGAGAGTAAGCTCCTAGTGGAGTAGGAGCATTGGCATAGCTGGGGAACTGTGGCCTGGATTCCAGCAGGGGATGGCAAGAGAATAGTATTCTAACTGCATTCATTTCTTTACCCAGGCTAGGCCCACGCTACTGCCTTGAAATCCAAAGTCGTAGATTATTCTCCATCTATTTGGTACTGGACAAGAAAGCAATAGCAGAAGATGAGGATAAGAGAGAACACAAGGAAGTGCCATATCTGAGCTTAAATTGGGAGCCTTATGCAAGGAGTTCTGATTGCCTAGCTGACCTCTGAACAGCCCAACCCATTGGCTGTTACAAGCAGCCGCCCCATAAGAGCAGGACTGAAGTCCTGGGAAGACTTCTGGTGACTAGATTGGTTGAGGGGTGCGGGGGTACTGAGAGTGGAGGTAGATGGATGAACAGGGAATGGCAGAACTCTGATTGCAAAATTATAGGTCTTGAGGTGCATACCTGTTATGCGCATCTGAACATTTTTAGGAGCACAAAGCAAAACCTAAACTTTTGCTCTTTTTCTTTTCCTTCTCCAAAGCAATATTACCACTCAACACACTTATGAAGCCAGAACACAACAGGGGAAAAAGCCACACTACAAATAAACAACTTATACTGGAAAACTAACTGTCGGAATGCACAGAACAGATATTCAAAATAGCATATTATTCTCAGAGAAATAGGAGGAGATATTGGAAACATGATGAAATAGCAAGGAATTATAGAGAGGATCCAGTTGGAGATATTAGGATGAAATCTATTGTTATTGAAATAGAGAACGCAATGGATGGGTACAATAGAAGAATGTAAACCACTGAAAAATGATTTAAACTATAGGCTTAAGTTGAAGAACTCTCAGAATGAATCAACAAGGGGTAAAAATAATGAAAAGCAGGAAACAAATGTTAAAGACGCACATATATATTATGTATATATGTTTACACATATGTATATATGTTTATGTGTGTGTATTTTATATACCTATATAAAACACATAGGCATATGTTTATTTAAAGTATGTATGTTTAAAAACATACTGATTACAGAGTGAGAGAGAGAAAGAGTGAGAAATTAGAAGCAGTAGAATCAGCATCATTTAATATAAGTCTTACAAAAAGAAGGAGGGAAGAGTTGAAAAAATAACCAGAATTTCCCAGAATTAAAGAAAGATATATCAGACTTCTGGCTGAAGAAATGCATACAGTGCCAAACATGATAAATAAGGAAAACTTTATATAAAATTAAAAACGTTAAAACTTCAGCTAAGCACATTGTACTGTGACTTGAAAACATAAAAGAGAATATTCTAAAATTTTCTGAAGAGAAAAAGGCAATCACCTAAAAATGAACAAGAGTATAACTGTTAGACTTTTTAACAGCAACACTGGATACATAAAGACAGTGGAGTAATGTCTCCAATAAATCCATTACAATTATTTAAAGGTTTTTTAATCTCACTTGAAACAAAGTAAAAAAACTGTTATTATTTTAAGACAGGGCCTGGCTCTGTCACCCAGGCTAGAGTGCAATGGTTGGATCTCAGCTCACTGCAACCTTTGCCTCAGGGCTCAAGTGATCCTCCCATCTCAGCCTCCCAAGTAGCTGGTATTACAGGTGTACGCCACCACACCCAGCTAAGTTTTGTATTTTTTGTAGAGACAGGGTTTTGCCATGTTGCCCAGGCTGGTCTCAAACTCCTGATCTCAAGAAGTCCTCCTGCCTTGGCCTCCCAAAGTGCTGGGATTACAGGCATGATCCACTGTGCCCAGTCAAAATATAGTATTTAAATTACCTTTTTATTTCATTTTATTTCTTCAGTACTCTAGCCATCTCATTATTTTCTCCTCTTGGGGACTATTCCAATAGCCTCCTGATTCTCTTTGCATCCACTATATCATGAGCCATTAATATATTTCCCACATAGTAGCTTAAATGTTATTCTCAACCCCCAAATCTGAACTTGTTACGTTTTAATAAAAACACATTGATCTTAGGAAAATAACTAGAATCCTAACATGGCTGAGGGCCCTGCCTGGCCTAGTCAAGCATCTCTGAACACTGGATGGACTTTGGAATCTCTGGGGCACTTTATACTAGTGCCTGAGTCCTGCCCTAGAGATCCTCCTTGAATGGGTCTGGGTGGCCCACACTACCCAGGTGACTTCCAAGGCAACCCTGTTGCAGAAGTCCTGGTCTTGGCCCTGTGACCCCTTCAGCTCACGTCTTCCCCATTTTCCTTCACTCTCAGTGCTCCTGCCCAGATCTCCTGTGCCTCCAACCTGTCAGGCTCCTTCTCATTCCAGGACTTTGCACAGGATTTTCCTCCATCCTGGAACACTCCCCAAACACGTTCACTAGGGTCATCCTGCTCTGCCTTCAGAGTTAGCTCACTCTTCACTTTCTCAAGGAAACCCTGACCTACCTTCCTAAGTGTCTCCCACATGTCAACTTAGGGCAACAGATGTATCTTCTTAATAGCACTTATGATATTTGTGACAGTTTAATTATTGGTATGATTCTCCCATAAGACTCTTTCTTCTGTATATTGTGTATATTGTGTGCTCCATGGGATTAAGGAATATTTTGGTTTTCTTACTCAGTATTGCATAGTTTACAACTAATGCAGTGTTGCCTAATTTGCTGAATAAATGAATAATTGACACCTACAGACCTAAAACCAGCAAACCTCTTAAAGTCACATATGCCTTAGTTGCAACTCACATATACATTTATTATACATATACATGATTGTAAAGGTGTGGTAAAGCTAGTGGTTAGATGAACTAATGAATGATATGAGGCTATATTTTGAGTAGCACAAATATTACAGTGCTATTGAAAAATTGTAAAATTATTTTTACATGTTTGTTTAAAAAACACATATAAACCCTCCTTTCTTTTTTCCAGAGAGCAGTCATGATTACAAACCTAGTGATCTGTGAACTCAAAATCTAGAAACATATCTATTATGAAAAATGCTTTCCTCTTATTGAGACCCTTCTTTTGTTTTATCCTACTGTGATTTTCCTAGAATTGCTTTGAAATAAAATGTCATTTCAAGATTATTTATAAAAGAGAGTAAAAATGCTAATACCTTTGTAAAAGACGAATTAAATGAACAGCTTATTCATGAAGTGCTTTCAGGGATGATAAATAAGAAATAATGCAAGTTATCAAAATGAATCATTAACTTCTCCAAATCCAGGGGATTCAAATTGAACAAAAATTCACAATTCAATCATCATCTCACTTTGAAAATTAAAGGTAATTGACAGCCTATTGAAATTGCATCTGTCTTATATTGCAAGTATTGTTAATGACAGGGAAAGCAGAAGGGTAATGAGTAGAGGATCAACTTGAGTAACCAATAGAAAAATATTTAATGAAGCATATTTTATCAAAGAAAACTGGGGAGCATGGAGCCATAGTGTTGTGTGAAATCTAAACCCTGAAATACCACTGAATCTTCTAGGTATGAAAAAAGTGCTTCAGAAATTTTCATCATGTACGAAACTAGAGATTTGTTTGCAAAGGTAGAATACTTGTGCTATAAAGAGCTAAAAGTCATGGAGCCAAAAAATGCATAGTAATCTATAAATGCATTTACCCATATGGAAAATTGTGATATGCTGATTTTGTTTGATTACTTTTAATGAAAAAGAATTACTGAATATATTCATTACTACACCATCTGCTTTTCACTTACATATTTTCCAATTATTAGTGAACATACATAATTTTAACACAAATGGGACTGTACAAAATATTTTTATAAAATCTTTTCTTTTTTCGCCTGTGTCTCTTTCCATCTTGTCCTCCTCCTCCTGTCCACCGAAGATTACCATGCATGATTGTGCAAATTGCGAATTGCAAACATCAGATCACATTGAGATCTATGCATTAGTTATCTATTGCTGCATAAGAATATTTCCACAAACTTGGAGGCCCAAATACAAATTAATTATCTCACAGTTCCTGTGGATCAGGAGCCTGGGCATGGCTTAGCTGAGTCCTCTGCTTTAGGGTCTCACAAGCCTGCAATCAAGGTGGAACACCCAGGGCTGCATTATCATCTGGAGCTTGAATGAGGAATTAGCCACTTCCCTGCTTTCTTGGTTGCTGGCAGCATTACGTTCCTTGTGACTGTAGAACTGAGAGCTTTTAGTTTCTGTTGGTCACAGGCCATTCCCAGCTCTCGGAGGTCACCTGCATTTCCTTGCCATGTGGGGTTCCCCAACATGGCTGCTTTCCTCCTCACAATCAGTAAGGGTGAGAGAAATGGCAGAGAAATGGACACTTCAACCTTAGGTAACATAGTCACATACATTCCTTCACCTTTGCTGTTTTCTACTGATTAGAAGCAAATCACAGGTTCTACCCACACGTAAGAGGCAGGAATAGCAATCATTAAAAAGCAGGGACCATGATGGCCACCTAAAAATCTGTCCAGCACAGTATATGAAGTGAAGGCCTTGGAATTACACTTATCCAAATTTCATTAAATTCTCATTTTTAAAATTCAAGTTATGTGCTGGTTTCAGCGGCTTATTCTGAGAGTTCTGGTTTTTTGTTGTTGTTTTACTGTGGTTTGTGTGGTGCTTTGGCTACTTGGGTGAGTTATTATTCTTTTTTTTTTTTTTTTCTTTTGAGAAGGAGTCGTGCTCTATCGCCTGGGCTGGAGTACAGCGGCGCCATCTCAGCCCACTGCAAGGTCCACTCCCGGGTTCACGCCATTCTCCTGCGTCAGCATCCTGAGTAGCTGGGACTACAGGTGCCCACCACCACGCCCAGCTAATTTTTTGTATTTTTAGTAGAGACAGGGATTCACCATGTTAGCCAGGATGGTCTCGATCTCCTGACCTCGTGATCCACCTGCCTCGGCCTCCCAAAGTGCTGGGATTACAGGTGTGAGCCACGGCGACCGGCCGAGTTATTATTATTCTTTTTCTAATAACTGGGGCTCAGGTTGTCAGGTTGGGTCTCTGAGTTATCTTAAATGTTGATATTACACTGGTTTTTGCTTCTAGGGACGGCTGTATAGCATTAGCCAGTATAATAATCCCTTGTTTAGACAACAAGTGGCAATCTTTGTCATCCCTGTCTTTCGTTTGTTTATTTGTTTGCAGGTTTGAAAATTGAGAGGGCTTGGCCTCTTGTTCAGTGTTTGCTCTACAGTTTCCAGTTCTATCTGTTACAGTCCTATAGATTGATGGCCTTCTCTCTGAGGAGCCATTAGAAGCCTGCCATGTGCTGTGTTTAGTATGGACTTTCTGACACTGGATGTCAGCTCCCCATTGAATTCAGAGCTGAGACAGTCCTTCATGAGCTCTCCCCAAGGAGCTGCTAACGAAGTCCAGGTCTTTGCTCCTGGACTTCAATCTCTATCAGCCTGCTGGCTCCAACAACTCCTTGGCTGAGAAGAGTAAATTATTTACAGTTGGGAAATGATAGGTTTTTCATTTTCATTTTCACCTTCACAGAATGCCCTCTACTCAGCTTTCAGCCTTTTAACTCATCTCTTTCCTTCATCAGCAATACTGCCTCTGAGTCCTAAGACTATCCTGCCTAACATCCTAAATGACCTACAGCTTTCTGCCTGACATTCTGGGTTATGGGGCTGAGGGATGTTTGAGAAGTGTTTCAAATACAGACATCCGAATCATCCAATTTTCCACAGCATTTCTCACCCCACATCCCCATACCTTTTGCTTCCATCACCTCTCCTGATTCCATATGGACAGCTGACTCTCGTATCATTTCTTTCCCCTCTGCACACCCTTTAAGCTTTGGCTTCCTGTGTCTTGTTTAATCAATTATAATTTCTCCATCACCTTTCAGTTTTTTCAAATATTTATTGAAAATTCCACACCACTGATGTCTTCTCCCACCTTCTCTTTGCATTTGTAGAGTTAAATCATTTGTGTTCCTCAATATTTTATCATGTCCTTGCATTTAATTCTCTTTAACTGGAAATCTCACTTATTTAAAAGAAATTATGTTTCAGACCTCAGATTTTCATGCAGAGATGTGAATGCTATTCTTGAGTTTGTTGCAATGTTGAACCAATCCTTAGCTCTAAATTTATTCTGGTAAGTAAATAAAATCAAGGAGGAAAGCTGCATCCAATGGTTTGCTAAAAATTGGGAGAACATATATAATATGAAGAATGAACATAAAGAACATGAAAAAAATTCCCATGAGGAAAAACTAATACTGTAATCTTAAAAGAGTGAACATGGAATTTTGTTCAAATAAAGTTTGCATACCTTCATAATGATAATAAATTGTTAATGGAAGTTATTTTACGATACTAAACTTTCAGAACCTTATAGAGGTTCACATGGGGAAGACAACCATTATCACATTTGTGATGAAAATAAACTCCCCTATCCCAAACACTTGAAAGAGTTCTAGGTAAATTTGAAAGTTGTCAGCCTATTTGAATCTAGAAGAGTTTAAAAATCTAGGAAACATAAGTTCTATTTAAGTGATGGGATGGGGAAAGGGGGCAATATTTCCTTATAGAGGTTGTGTTGCAAGTCATGAAAGTGAGTTGGATTAGGTGTCAGAGTTGTAAAAAAAAAGGAAAAACTTGTGTGTGTGTGTGTGTGTGTGTGTGTGTGTGTGTGTGTGTGTGTGTGTATGAGAGAGAGAGAGAGAGAAAGAGAAAGACAGAGAGATGGGGATGGGACAAAGAATGAAGAAATGCTTCTTAAGGATCTTGAGGTCCTCTTATGGCTCTTTCAAATATAAATTTTAAGAGTACACAGAATTAGGTTAACGAGAGTGAGAAGGATTGGGTAATTAGCATATTAGAAAAAGGCATCAATATAAAAATCAGAAGAGAATGAGATGGATCTGGTCTAAGATGGTGACAAGCTCTTATTCTAAATATAAGATAATAAGAAGATGAGGATGTCAACCAAGGACCAAGCTGTCAAGATGTGTGTGGTAGGCAGTGCACTGCTATCAGCCGTGTTAGGAAGGATAGTGGAAGAGTTTCAAAGTGGATAAGGCAAGAAGCAGAGAGGGGTTTAGGGATCCTGGGGCAGACAAGAAGAAAAACAGTTTCCCTTTTCAAGGAAGCTGGAAGCTGAGGGTGAGATATACTAGATTAGGGGGAAATAGCCTGGGGGAGGGGAACAAAGGATAGTACAGACTGGGAGCTATTAGAATAAACCAATTACTGCTTGAAATCTATGCCATCTTAATTGCATCAAGTGAGATTGTTACTCTTCTCAGCTGATAGGTGTCCCCATGAGCCCTGGTTTCTGTACCTTTGCAGGTGCTATCTGTGCTGTACTGCCCAGGGCACAGTGGGAGGCCAGTTGTTACAGGAGCACAGTATGCGAACAAAACAACCTCTGCCCAGTGTTCCTGATGACATGAGTCTCTGTGTGCTGGTGCAGAGAAATCATCATCTAAGCAATAAAGAGTTGGGATCCTTTCTATGCATTTATTTTTCTTTTAGTTTCTAATTTTATTTTAGATTCAGGGGTACATATGCAGGTTTCTTAGCTGGTATATTGTGTGATGCTGAGGTTTGGGGCATGATTCATCCTGTCACCCAGGTACTGAGCATAGTACCCAATAGTTAGTTTTTTCAATCCTTGCCTCCCTCCCTCCATCCCCCTTCTTGCAGTCCCCAGTGTCTGTGGTTGCCACTTTTATGTCCATGAGTACCCATTGTTTAGCTCGCATTTAAAAGTTAGAACATGCAGTATTTGGTTTTCTGTTCCTGTGTTAATTCACTTAGGATAATGCCTTCCAACTGTATCCATATTAGAGCATTTCTTAAAAGTGATTTTATTTTGTTCAAAAGCTTCTTTTACCAAAGTTATGATGTGATAGCCCCAAGAAAATATTAATACATAGAAAAAGATCTCTTAGAGCACTTATGTAATGTGCCATTGAAATTAAGACTTATTTTTTAATTTTATTTTTAATGGACAAGTAATGATTGTACATATTTATGGGGTATGTAGTGGTTTTTGATACATATAGTGTATAGCGATCAGATCAGGGTAAATGGTACATCCAACATCTCAAAGTTTTGTCATTTCTTTGTGCTGGGCAAATTCAATATTCTCCTTCCAGCTATTTGGAACTATATATTATTGTTAATATTTTCATCCTACAGTGGTATGGAACAGTAGAACTTATTCCTCCTACCTAGCTGTAATTTGGCATCCTTTAACAAATCTCTCCCTATCTTTCCTTTCCCTCTACCCTTCCCAGCCTCCAGTATCCTTTGTTCTACTTTTTGATTCTATGAAATCAACATTTTTTGGCTTCCATATATAAGTGAGAACTTGCAGTGCTTAATTTTCTGTTCCTGGCTTAATTCACTTAACGTAATGTCCTATCTGCACTCCCATGTTTACTGTAGCACTATTCACAATAGCCAAGATGTGGAAGAAAGCAAAATGTCCAACAACAAATAAATCGATAGAGAAAATGTGATATATATATATATATCACATATATATGCATATATATATATATGCACAGTGGAATACTATTCAGCCATAAAGAAGAATGATATCCTGTCATTCCTGTTATTCATGGCAACATGATGGAACTGAAGGAAATTAAGACTTTAAAACAAATTTTATTCTGTTTATAAGACTCATAGATTTTAAAATTTTAAAAACATGTAAATAATATAGTTCAACTCTACTTGTAAACAAAGGAATATAATTCTTAAAATAGAACAAAGAGATGGTCAGTCTTCATGCCATAATGTACTTTTACTTATAACAGCTAGATACTATGGATGTGGGAAATATTACAATATGTTGTGATTGAATATATCTGCTCAGCTGTCCATATTTGATTAGATGATGCCTTTGCTTTGGTATATTCTCAATCACTGAATCGTATACTATTAGGGAGCATTTTCTCCCAGTCTTAGTCATAATTCCTGATTAAATTGGGAGAGATCTAACAGTCACATATTGGTGGAGTAGCTTGGTTTTCTTTAATACACGTTTCATGTTGTATCCTTTGTATATGTTTTAGCAATTTTTAAAATATATATAAAAAAGCTCATTTAAAAATAAAATGTCCTGGCAGATGTAAAATAAGCAAACAGAATCAATGGAAGTAAATCTTCCTCTTTTCTATCTACATTAAGGAGACATTGACCTACCCAAAAGGCCCAATAGACACAAGGGCCAATCTGAACGAGCCTTCAAAGGCCAAAACTGGAACAATTTTTGTAAAAAAATTAAAAATAATATTATAAACCAAAGAATAAAATAAATATCTATAAATCTACACTGATTTAAATTATTAAATACATTGACAAATAAATAATTGAGGGATAAGAGATAGCCCTTCCTTACCAAACATTTCTAATTAATATATAAAAAGGAACAAGTGACATAGAAAAGCATCCTTAGCAAGCCATAGTAATAATTTCTGAAAAAAAAAAAAATCCACCAATAAATGGTAAAATTGGTGGGTAAATGTTTCGGAAGAGCAAGACATTTGCATAGTCTCAAAACATTCTTTCCAAAATACTTACTAATTTCAAAGGGAAATACAGTCACTTTGCAATGGAAAAAATTGTCAGACAAGCCCTTATTCAAGTAATCAAGGTTAACATCACCAATAAGAAGATATACTGGCAACATGCACCCCTCTAATATGATGAAGTGGGAAGGCCACATGACCTTTGAGTGTTTTTCTTTAAAGTGCATAACTCAGACTAATCTTGAGAAAATATCATGAAAACAACATTAAGAGGCAGTCTACTAAAATATGTGGCCAGTACTCTTCGAAAGGTCAAGGTCATGAAAGACAAAGAAAGATTAGAATCGTCATAGATTGGAGGAGGCCAAGGAGACATGACAAAGGAATGCTATGTGGGATCCCGGAACAGAAATAAAACAGCCATTAGTGGAAAAGCTTGTAAAATACAAATAAAGTCTATAGTTTATTTCATAGTATTGTGCTAGAGTTAATTTCTTAGCTTTGATAATTCTACTACGGTTATGCAAGATGTTAACATTCAAGGAAACTGGATAAAAGGTATACAGGACGTCTCCATAATCTTTGCAGCTCTCTTATAGATCTAATACTATTACAAAATTAAAAGCTAGCAAAGTATTCCCAAACTTTATAGCAAAAGGTTTTTGTATAGTCTGTAAGGGATCTTGCTATTAGTATCTTTTAAAAGTTCTCATTCAAATGTGATCCAATACATGCCCTGATTATCAAGAGAAACTACTGGAACGTCAATTCACTAGAATATAAGCTCTGTGAAAGCAGTACCTTTTTTCTTCTATTTTATTGATTGTTAATGCCCCAAATGCCTAGAAGAGTACTTTGGACTTAATGAATACACATCTAATAGATGAATTTAAAAAATGAGTGAAATCCAAGACACTGGCATGGAATGGAAGGTTCTGGGTCCACTCAGCCTTTCAGTGCCTAAGCAGCTGAGCCAGGTTGATTGATGGGCAAGCCTCCAAATCACCATAGGAATGACCAAAGGAGTGAGGAGCTGAGAGGGCAGAGTTACATGATACCAGCACCAAGCAAAGGATCTCCAGCTGCTGTGACACTCCTCTCACTCTGAAAAGAGTGATGTGACACACCCTAATCTGGCAGCTGGCAGTAATGATGGCTACACACAGCTTGTTGGCTGGGTAGCAGATGGGGAATTTGCTTGGCAAAGTACTTTTTAGATGAGTTATTCTGTAATTGATGCATTTTGCTGGGCTTTTACAGTGTAGCAGAAGTGATCTCAGGTTCTGTAAATGTAAATTTTAAAGTCTACCAGCGTTTAGGAATTTATTCCAGTGAGTTTACCAAAATTTCCAACTATAGCACCTGCCATCAATGTCAACTGCCAATAATGAGAAATGGTCACTCTATATTTTTTAATAACACATCTCAACTGAAGAATTGTGCCAGTCATGGCAAATCATATCACACTCAGACACATACATGCATATTACATAGGAAATATTGTGCTCAATAACTCAAAGTCTAGGTTATCTAATAAATAAGAGTAACAATAATATTTTCTTTTGTGGGCAAAAATGTAGGATCCTCCCCCAAAGAGAAAGGACTTAGAGGGGAGCAACCCTTATGCCTTGACATTCCCTACATCTTGACTTTTGCAACATTACTATTTCTCTCCTTATCAAAAAGTATACTGAGATCAAGTTAATTAGTTATATCACAAATAGTGATATAATCCCCTTTCTTTGAAGCAAAAACAACTATTTTTTAAACCTGAATAGCTTTCTGCCTGTATCAGACAAGAGTAATGTAAACAAGCCATTCTCAAAACGACTGAAAAGCTGCTGATGCCATGACTTGCTTTTGTACATTATAAAGGAAACAGATTTTTCTTTTCTGTGCTGGAGTTGTCAAACAAAATGATACAATGACTATGAAATAAATATTCCAATAAATTAAACAAAACTGGTGTCTCACATGCAGGCTTTGAAGGTGAATGTTATTCTGAATGGGAAAAAAAATCCAAACTACACTGAGGACATAAAATCTAAAGTATATTTAGAAAGTAAACATTCATGAATAAAAACTACGTAATCTTTTCTTACACTTAGATCAAAAACCTGCATTAAACAAAATAGTATTAAAAAAAATATGCTATTTATTGGCTCTTATTCCTCCTGAAAAAGATTGGTGCATCCTCAAACCTGATTTCAAGTTTAGGTGTGTGTGTGTGTTTGTTTGTTTGTTTGTTTGTTTGTTGCCCAAAAGCTACTGGATGGAGGAAATAGTGACAATAATTTTTAAAAATAGCGTGTGTGTGTTTTTTTTTTTTAAGATGGAGTTTCGCTCTTGTTGTCCAGGCTGGAGTGCAATGGTGCAATCTCGGCTCACTGCAACCTCTGCCTCCCAAGTTCAAGCAATTCTCCTGCCTCAGCCTCCTAAGTAGCTAGAATTACAGGCGTGTGCCACCATGCCCAGCTAATTTTTGTATTTTTAGTAGAGACGGGATTTCACCATGTTGGCCAGGCTTGTCTCAAACTCCTGACCTCAGGTGATCCACCTGTCTTGGCCTCCCAAAGTGCTGGGATTACAGGCATGAGCCGCCGCACCTGGCCTGCAGATGTTTTATTATTGGAATTTTCAAATCATTGTTAAAAACTGAGTATAAAAATAAAAAACCCACTGCCAAGTTGAAAATAATTATAGCAATTAACATATTGAGTTTCTCATATGTGCCCAGTACTGTACTAAACATCTTATATAGACGATTTTATTTAATCTTCATATGAATGCTAAGAGGCAGACACTAAGAGTATCTACATTTTAGAGGTAAGGAAATTGAGGTTAAGTAAATGTTCCAGGTCAAACAACTAGGATGTAGTAGGGCTTGGATTTGAACCGTCAGTCTAATTTCAGAATGCTCTCTTAAACCACTGCAGTTTGTTTCCTCCCATAGGATTACAAAGTTCCTAGTGAAACCTAAGACTTAAAACTCCCTTAACAGAAAAACTCATCTGAGGAGCAGAGCTGAGCAAAGCAAAACCGAGCAGAGCTCAGTACTTGCCTGCTTCCTCACACCACAGGACTGTGGGCTTTTCTTCTTTTCTGGGGATGGTGTCTAATATAATGAACTCTTTTTTATGTAAATAGAGACTGGAATTATTATTCTCATTTTTAGAAATCCATGAAGTAGGTGAAATTGAACCACCTGTTTTCCACTGAGGACAGTAATTTGGAGACACTGTGACATTCAGGCAATGTGGGCTAGGGGTAGAGAAAGCTAGGGTCTTTCTAAGACTGCATTCATTGATCATAAGCATGAGACCAGAGAAAAGATTAAGCTTCTCATAGAAGTGCAAGTTCTATTTTCCACTCATTCTCGTAAGTGAAGAATAAAACTTGCACTTCTATTTTTCCTGGTCTTGATTCCTTGGAGCATCTCTGTGTTTACCTGGTTACATTTCAGCCAAGATTTACTTCAGCCCTTCTCCTCTTTTGGAGCTTCTGAGGCAGTTTCATATATATGCCTAGCAGAAACTTCCTAGCTATCTGAAGAGGAAGTTCATAGAGATGGCCATATTCTGGTCATTTGGGAAGCCTGGCATGCAGAGGGCAGAAGCCCCGTCAAAGTGGGGTGCTAAGCCCACCTAGAGTGAGTGAGTTTCCCACTGGTTACATAAAAAAGGATGGCCTGTGAAGATTACAGTAACTTGAAATACACTATCATGTTAAGCACAATATAATTATTGTGTTATTTTTAATTATTTAGGGCATTGTTCTGTAACATGTAATCCTGTATGCAAGCTCATGTTCTTTTACAATGTATAGTGCTACACATGTACACACATACACATACAGGCTCATAGCAATATGTTTACTAAAGCCTTTGTAGAAACAAATAATTTATTGCTGACATCTTTTATCAACTAGATAATGGAAACAGGTTGTATAGATTGGCCATCAGATATACTAGATATTTCCCTCCTCTAGATAAGAGATTATCAAAATATTTATCCTTTTTAAAAGAACATGATTAATAGAATCAGTGCTGGTATGTTTAGTGTTATGAAACGCAAATGGAAGCTATAACTTACCCAGAAGGAAACAGTCTGTAAGTAGTGTTTTTTACCTGAGTTGACTTTTTTGGGGTACTAGAATCCTGACTCTGCTAATCAGGGAGACTTCACCCTGATCACACTGGAAGGGATCTAAGCAAGAACTCTAAGAAATTTTTAACATAAACATCTTCATGATGATGATCAAGTGTTTTTTGAGAGTGACTCATCCAAGTTTTGCATTGAGAGCAGTTTGTATTTTCCAGGCACTACACAGAGACACATATGTACCTCAGACAGACTAACACCCTGGTACAACTTCCAGTAGATATTTTAAAAATATTTGTTCAATATTTTATTTAGTATGAAGGAAGATTGGAGAAAGAAAACCACTGGTGATACCTTCTCTGTCATCCCTGCAATTTGTCTCTAGCCCTAAATACACATGCCTCATTTGCAAAACTAGAAAAGAGCATTTTTATAACATTTATTGTTACTCAGGTATGCTCATGGGGTGACTCATCTATAGACAAAAACTCCATTGGGCTTATTTAAGAATTTCTGCCATTAGGTGGAACACGATGGCTCACATCTGTAATCCCAGCACTTTGGGAGACCCAGGAGGGTGGATCGCTTGAGTCCAGGGGTTCGAGACCAGCCTGGGGAACATGGCTAGACCTCATCTCTACAAAAAAATTTTAAAAATTAGCCAGGAGTGGTGGCATGTAGTTGTAGTCCCAGCTACTTGGGAAGCTGAAGTAGGAGGATTGCCTGAGCCTGAAAGTTCTAGGTTGCAGTGAGCCACGGCTGTATCACTGCACTCCAGTCTGGGGGACAGAACAAGACTCTGTCTCAGAAAAAAAAAAAACAAAACAAAACCAAAACCAAAAAAATAAAAAATAAAAACCCACAAAAAACAAACAACAACAAAAGAAAACCTGCGACTAGATAATCTTTCTGGATTTGCATTACAGTTTCAGAAATCTCCCTCATATACAAATGCCTGATCTCCTTCCCCAGTGAGACCCAACTAGCTCTTTATTATTCATTAACTTAGTCACAATCACCATGACTAAAAATCTTATTCAATACATTGGAATGAATCTTTGCTTGCTCCTCGGTGGGTGAGGGATGGACTTTGTATGAAAACCTCCATACCCCATGTTACCTTGTTTTCCTTGCTGCTGATCCTCTCCTGTGAGTCCTGTACTGTCTGTAGTTTTTCATTTTGTGATAGATCTTTGTTTTCACGTTTTAGGTCCCTGGTGATAATATTTATACAATCCTTAATCTTTGCCCCTGCCTGTGCTCAAAACTCACTGTGAGTGCTCTCTTTTTGAAGGCTTCATTTCTTTCCATCATTCTTATATAAAATTTGGACTTCCTGATTTTTTCCTGTTGATTTTTGAGAAAGTTTTTGTTATTTTATTTGACCCTGCAGATCTACCAGCTTTTAAACAGGTTATTTGTTTTCTTGCTATTCAGTTGTATAAATTCCTTGTATATTTTGGATATTAACCCCATCAAATATGTAAATTTTGGTTCTTCCTACAAATGACATTCTCTCTTTCCTCTGTGTAGTTGATGAAATAGGTATTTTGAATCCCTTTCTTTTCTTTCTTGAGGTCAAACTGAAAAAGATTTCTCCCATTGTTCTGTGCCACGATGTTTCCTATGTGTCATTAATAAGCATCATTATGCCCTGCTAGCTAGTTAAGAGCACCATGATGTTACCATGTAATTACATTATACCCGGTATTGTTTTTGCTATACATAACCACATATCTCTAAGAGACTTTCCTCAGCTAAATTTCTATGAACACAGTGACAAAAGCCTTCAACTGAGAAGGAGATCCAGATTTTTTACCTTATTTTGAATCTGTAATAACAACAGATATTCCTGAAACAGAGAAATCATGATTTTTTTAATTTACTAGTATCAGATTTTCTTTGCTATATTCGATGCTCTTGTAAATTTTCTTGGCTATCAGAGAAGTACATTGGTAACTAATCTTTATGCAAAGCATTTAAAGACAAGTGATTGATTCCCTAAGCAGTAAAAGTATAACTCTGAGTTAGAGTTCTGCAGACCATCTCTTCGAAAGTTTAGGAAAGTTGGATTTGACCAAGCTTTAGCTCACAGCCCCTACTGGAGAGTTCTGATGGTTTGCAGATCCCAGCTGAATCCTGGGAAGGGACTTTTGGTCACTTAAGCTCATTCCTGAAACTTATCTTCCTTTTGCAGAAGAGCTCAGCAAAGCAGTAGGTCATGTAAACTAACATGTTCTGAAGACTTCAATGCTACTAGGCCGGGAACTGTTACAGAATGAGAAGGAAAAGAAGAAAGCAAAAGGACTCATTTACTGAATTCTGTGTGTTAGATCCGAATAAAGTCTTTAATAAATACAAAAAAATTCTCCTCAATTAGTTCTATTTTCATTAAAATAAATTGGTTTAAGCCAAACTGATATAATCTTTCCTCCCCCTACTTTATTAAGGTAAAACTGACAAAGGTTGAACATACCTATGGCATACAACATGATGTTTTGATATACATATACATTGTGAAATGATTCCCACAATCAAGTTAATTAACATATCCATCACTTCACAGTTACCTTTTGTGTGTGTGGTGAAAATGCTTAAAATATGTGCTCTTATGAAAGTTCAAGTATACAATATATTATCAGCTATAGTCACTATGCCATATGATAGGTCTCCAGATTCTATTCCTATTATAACTCAAAGTTTGTAGCATTCAACCAGCAACTATTTCCCCTAGCCTGTTTACCTTAGCAACCACTATTCTACTGTCTGTTTCCCTAAGTTTGACTGTTTTCGATTCTACGTAAGTGAGATAAAGCAGTGTTTATCTTTCTGTGCCTGGCTTATTTCATTTAACATAATATCCTCCAGGTTCATGCATGTGACACATGAGTGTGCAGATCTCTGAGACAGTAATTTTATATCCTTTGGATATTCACCCAGAAGTGAGATTTCTGGGTCATATGGTATCTCTTTTTAAATTTTTTTGAGGGAATTCCAAACCATTTTTCATTATGGCTGTACCAATTTAAGTTCCCACCAACAATGTATAAGAGTTCCCTTTTCTCCACATCCTTGCAATAATTGTTTATATTTTGATTTTTTGATAACAGTCATCCTAACAGGTGTGAGATGATACCTCATTGAGGTTTTGAGTTACATTTCCCTGATGACTAGTGATGTCAGCCACCTTTTCATATATGAGGCCATGTGTATGACTTCTTTGGAAAAATGTTCATACAGGTCCTTTGAACATTTTAAGATCAGGTTATTTGTTGTTCTTGTTGTTGTTTATTGCTATTGAATTATATACAGTCTTTATATATTTTGGATATTAACCTCTCAGCCACTGTATAATTTGCAAATATTTTCTCCTTCTGTAGGTTCGTTTTTTACTTTGTTGATTGTTTCCTTTGCTACACAGAAACATTTTAGTTTGATGCAGTTCTACTCGCTTATTTTTGTTTTTGTTGCCTACGCTTTTAATGTCATATCCCCCAAAATCTTTGCCAAACCAATCTGTTATGATTCTCTGTTTTTTTCATAATTTAGTCTCGCTAGGTTATATGTTTCTTGGAATTATCCATTTATTTCAGTGTATCCTATTTGTTGGCATAAAATGTTCATAGTAGTCTCTCATCCTTTGTATTTCTGTGGTGGCAGTTGTAATGTCTCCTGTTTCATTCCTAGTTTTATTTATGTGAGTCTTCCCTTTTTTTTTCAGTCTAGCTGAAGATTTGTTGATTTTGTTTACCTTTTCAAAAAACCTGGTCTTGGTTTTTAAAATTTTTCTATTTTTCTACTAGTCTCTATTTCATTTATTTCTGCTCTGATTTTTGTTATTATCTTTTCCCTACTAACGCGGGGCTTAGTTTGTTCTTTTTCAACTTTCTTGAGGTATAAAATTAGGATGAATGTTTATTTGAGATTCTTTTTTTTTCTTCATGTAAGCACTAATTACTATAAACTTCCCATTTAGAACTGCTTTTCCTGCATCTCATCAGTTTAAATATGTTATATTTCCACCCTAGTTTTTCTCAACATTTTTAAGAATTTCCCATTTGATTTCTTCTTAGGCCCTTTGGTTGTTCAGAAGCGTATTATCTAATATCCACATATTTGTGAATTTTCCAGTTTTCCTTAAGCTATTGATTTCTAGTTTTATATAATTGTGGTCAAAAACAATATTTCATATGATTTCAATATTCTTAAATTTAATACTTGTGTGATGGCTTAACATGTGATCTATTCTGAAAAAAATGTTTCATGTGCTCTTGAGAATAATGTGTATTCTGTTGCTGTTGGATGGAATCTTCTAAATAAGTTTATTAGATCTATTTCATCTAAAGTGTAGTTCCAGTCCAATATTTCCTTATTAGTTTTCTGTCTGGATAGTCTATCTATTGCTGAAAGTGGAGAATTGAAGCCCCCTACTATTTTGTATTGCTGTTTATCCCTTCAGACCTTTTAATATTTGTCTTATATATTTAGTTACTCCAATGTTAGATACATATATACTTATAATTGTTCTATCCTCACGATAAATTTACCTCTTTATAATTATATGATAGCCTTATTTGTCTTTTGTGACAGTTTTGGACTTAAAATATTTTTGTCTGATACTTATATTCCTACCCCGATTTCTTTTGGTTTTCCATTTTAATAGAATATTTTTTCTATCCTTTCACTGTCGTTTTATATGTGGTCTTAAAGCTCAAGTGAGCTTCTTATTGGCAACGTATAGTTGAGTGTTGTCTTATTTTTTTCCATACAGCCACTCCATGTCTTTAGATGAGAGAAGTTAATCAATATACATGTAATGTAATGATTGAAAGATAAGGACTTAGTATTGTCATTTTGTTTAGTGTTTTCTGGCTGTATTGTAAATCCTCTGTTCTTTTTTTCTTCTTTTGCTGTCTTACTTTGTATTTTGATAATTTTCTGTAGTGGTATGCATTGATTCCTTTCTCTTTATCTTTTGTGCCTCTATATGTTTTTGCTTTGTGGTTACAGTGAGGCTTACAGAAGCTATCATATAGTTACAGAAGCTATCATATAATCTAATAACTTTTTTATCTCATCCCAAAACTACACTTTTAATCCTCCTCTTCCCCATATTTTATGTTTTTGATGTCACAATTTACATCTTTTTATATTGTGTATTCAACAAATTATTGCAGCTAATGGTTATTTTGGATACTTTTTGCTCTTAATCTTTATACTAGAGTTACAAGTATTTTTTTTAGTTTTTTATTGTGGTATAATATACATAAAATTCTAATTTTAATAAGTATTGACTATTCAATTCAGTGGCATCAAATGCATTAACAAGGTTGCAAAACCATCACCACTATTCATTTTCAAAACATTTTCATCATCCAGACAAAATTTACATACCACCATTACAGTATTAGAGTGTTCTGAATTTGACTATATACTTATCTTTACTAGTGAGTTTTAAACTTTCATATATTTTCATGGTACTAATTAACATTCTTTTATTTCAGCCTGAACAATACCCTGTAATATTTCTTATAAGGCAGGTCCAGTAGTGATGAACCCCTTGGCATTTATTATTTGTCTGGGAATGTCTTTATCTCTCCTTTATTTCTGAAGGACAGCTTTGTCAGATAAAATATTTTTGATTGACAATTTGTTAACTTGTAGCACTTTGAATATATTGTCTCATTCTCCTATACTGCAAAATTTCTGCATAAAAAAAAGTATGTTGCTAGCCTAGTGAAGCTTTCATTTTATGTTATAAGCCACCTTCCTTTGCTGTTTTCAAAATTCTCTTTGCCTTTGATTTTGGACATTTTGATTATAATATATCCCATCAAGTCTTCTTAAAAGTTGAATCTATTTAGAGACTTTTAAGCTTCATATACCTGGATGTCAATATCTTTCCCCAGATTTGGGAAGTTTTAATCCATTATTTCTTTAAATAAGTTTTCTGCCCCTTTATCTATTCCTTATCTTTCTGGAATACTCATAATGCAAAAGTTAGCTTTGTTGATGGTGTATCATAAGTCTAATAATCTTTCTTCATTCTTTTTCATTCTCTTTTCTATTTTCTCCTCTGATAGAATACAAGTGACCTATCTCCAAGTTCACAGATTCTTTCTTCTATTTGATCATGTCAGCTGTTGATGTTCTATGGCATTTTTCATATTAATCCATTGTATTCTTCAGCTCAAAAATTTCTGATCTTTTTTATATCTTTTTATTAAACCTTTTACTTTTGATGTGTGTTTTTTTTTTTTAATTTTGTTGAGATGTCTATTGGTGTTCTCATCTAGCTCACTGAGTTTCCCTAAAACAATTATATTTAACTTTTGGTCAGGCAGTTTCTTGATCTCCACCTCTGTGGGATTAATTACTTAAGTATTATTTTGCCTCTTAGATGGTATCATGTTCCATTGATTTTTCTTGTTCCTTAAAGTCTTACATTGCTATCTTCATGTTTGAAGAAGCAGTCATCTCCTTCCATTTTTACTGACTGGATTCAGGAGAGAAACATCTTCACCAATTAGCCCAGCTAGGGATTCTGAGACTAGCTCACATATTTTCTATGAGTGTACCTGCTCCATACCGCTTGTTCCCTCTTGGGGATTAATTCTTTAGATTCTCTGTCTTCTTTAGGTCACACAAAGCCAAGCCAGGTGTTGACAGCCTCCTGTTTGCTTTCCCCGGTGGCGTCTTGAAATCCTTAAGTTTGTGTGGCTTTTTCCAATCCCACAGAGCTGAGTTGGGTGTCTATATAAGATACTTGCACTCGCCATTCATGAGAACACACTCAGGGAACAATTGTTCCTTGCTCATTGTTCTAGCTTTACAAGATATAAATGTAATTTCAGGGAAGTTACACTTGAGGAACCAGGCTGGGGGCAGGGCAAGTGAGACATATAAAATATTTGGAGTGCCTATGGGCCAGTTGGAGGGTCCACAGGTGAGGTGCCCCAAGTGGCTTGTGAGTGAGCTTCCTGATGGAGTTGGTGGAGAAGTTAGGGTTTGTGTCCTGTCTGTCCTGTTCCCAGCATCTCCTTATTCATGCTCAGTTTCCTGGATAAGATGAGAAAAAAAATTGGGCCTTTTGGGCACTGTTCCACACATCTGGGGAAGTTGAGTACTCACTCACTATGCTCTCACTTTCCCCTGTCAGAGAAATTGTAGGTCAAAGAGTTCTCTCTTGGCACTCAACAGAGCCACCTTGGGGGACATGTAATGCAGGTAAAGTGAAAATGTTCTTTTTACCCTCTTCAGTGTATCTATTCTTCGATGTTTTGCTCCAACAGTGTTCTGGAATTTCTCTACTAGACTCCTGGACTCCCACAATGGCACTCTATGTGTGAGTAGTTGTCAAGATTGATACTTCTGCAGAGGGATGACAGTAATAAGTTCTCATCTCATCATCCTGTTGAAGTCATTTCCTAGACATCCTCCTTACTGAAAATACCCTCTTTAGAAGTGATTCAGTGTGCTTTTAACCACTGCATAAATATTCTCCAGCAAAACTATTATCCCAAACTTTGTTATACCAAATTAATACATTTCTATATAATTTATGTGCTAATTTCAATTTCAATTTCACTGTCAATCTTATGTTATTGCTTCAATCCTAAATTAATGAAGCAAGTTAGAACTGGAAAATGTCAGATCATCTGAGGGCATCATTCTTTGCTAAGGTCATATAAAATGAAAGAGTACTCTTGTCATAATTCAACAATCCATCTCTTTTTATAGAGTCATAACATATTAGAGCTGGAAGGTTTGTAAAATATCATCAAATCCAGATTTATAGGTAAAAAACTAAACAAACAAGAAACTGAGGTACAGAGAGGTAAAGTGATTCATCCAAGCTTTTGTAGCCCATTGTTTCTTGTTCATTGTTTCTAGTTTTACATGATCTAAACATGACTTTAATTCATTTGACTGCTACATTATCCCATTATCCACAGGTGAGTTTAGGAACTTCCCACCTTTCAAATGACCTTTCTAGAGTAAAGACGTACTCAAGTTGCTTCAGTTACTCTTCTTAACACTTGTGGACATCATTTACTCAGAACTTGCCATTTGCCAACCATTGTGTTAATAGTTTCATATGTATTATTGCATTTAATCACTACACAGATTAAAAATTGAGGCTTTGAAAGGTTAATTACTTGCCCAACATAGCATAGTCATTAGAGTGGAAAGGTAGAGTTCAGAGTCTTGGAAATTGTGCTCTTAGTCACTGGGCTACACTGCCTCACTCTCTGGGTTTGAATGGCTTTGCTGTGCTGACCTGGAATAGGAACTTTTGAATTGACCTTTTGGCTCATAGCTCCACCCTCCTCCAGTACGCTTGTTTTATTAATGAGGTTCCTGCTAAAAGCCTCTGAGCCAGAATTCTCTCTAGAGGCCCATACTGTGGGACTCATTGTCTCTTTTGATGCCATTCTGAATTCCTTGCTAGATAATCTGTCTCACTTCCTACCAAGAATTCTGACTTGGCAGCTTTGTTTTTTCTGCCTTCCCAGGCTCCATAGCCTGAAGGCTGGCACACTGATACTCTGAGCAGGGCCCAGGCAGGGCTGCTGACTGGGCAGGTTGACATCGATAATTCAGGAAGTGAAGGTAGTGCTGTTGGAAATGGACCTCAAGATGGACAGGAGCCAGGTCATCAGTACAGTGCATGCCATGCTGAGGAGTTTGGATGGGATCCTCAAGCTGATGAAGAACTGTGGATTTGTAGCAGGAGAGTGACATGCCTGAGTTTGTGGAATTATCAAAAGAGATCTCTTTAGAAGTGTGGAAAATATTTGGAGGAAGATGAGGCAGAATGATCTCTCTCTTCCACTTTGCCTCTCTGAGTCTTTCACATTCCTTAGAATACAACTCAGGTTCATTTTCTGGACTGAAATCCTCTCTAGTACAGGGGATGTGGTGATCTCCTTGCTCTGAAGCATTAAGGGCGCATGTAACTAATTTCTGAATTAACAATATGCTGCAATGTGACAACCCTTGCATTTTTTTTTTTACAATCTGGCACATAAGGTGATATTTATATGTAATAGATGTTTGTATAACATAAATGCGTGTAGTACAAGGCATATTTTTGACAATGTTTGTGTAATATAAAGCATTTTTGACAAATACTTGTAAAATTCAACACTTTTATAAATACATAATTTTATATTTATATTTGTGTAACCATAATAAAGATAGAGAATATTTCCAACATCTCAAAAAGTTCTCTCATGCTTCCTTGCAACAATTCTCTCCCCACCTCTGACTCCAGGCAACAATTTTACTCTAAAATGTTGTCTTTCCCACAATTTCATATAAATGGAATTATATATCATGAAGCCTTTTGGGTCTGGCATCTTTTATTCATCTTAATGCTTGTGAGATTCATTTGTGTTATTTTGTCAAGTAAAATTTCTTTGCATTACTGAGTAATATTTTATTGTATAAATAAACCATATTTTTTATGCATTTAACAAGTGAACATTTGGGTTCCTTCTGTTTGTTTGTTTGTTTTTTTTTTTTTCTGTTACAAATAGAGTAACTATGAACACTTGCATACAGGTCTTTGTGTGGATATATGTTTCCATTTCTGTTGGGTAAATACATAGAAGTGACATTTCTGGATTGGATGGTATAAATATTTTTAACTTTATTTGAAACTGCCAAGACTGTTTTCCATGTGGTTATACTATTTTACAACCTCACCAGCAAAGTATAAAAGTTCCAGTTTCTCTGGATCCTTGTCAGCACTTGGTAATATGAATCTTTAATTTTGGCCAATCTAGTGGATGTAAACTAGTAATTCAATTTAGCTTTAATTTGCATTTTATTCATGACTAATAACATTAACAACTTTTCAAGTGATTATTCACATTCTTATATCTTCTTCTGTGAAGCTAAATCTTTTGCATGTTTTTTGTTTTGTTGTTATTTTACTTTAAGTTTTGGGATACATGTGCAGAACATGCAGGTTTGTTACATAGGTATAAATGTGCCAGGGTGGTTTGCTGCATCTATCAATGCATCATCTAGGTTTTAAGCCCTGCATGGATTAGGTATTTGTCCTAATGCTCTCCCTCCCCTTGCCTCCCACCCGCCAACAGGGTCTGGTATGTGATTTTCCCCTCCCTGTGTCCATGTGTTCTCATTGTCCAACTCCCACTTATGAGTAAGAACATGCAGTGTTTGGTTTTCTGTTCCTGTGTTAGTTGGCTGAGAATGATAGCTTCCAGCTTCATCCATGTCCCAGCAAGGACATGAACTCATTCTTTTTTATGGCTGCATAGTATTCCATGGTGTATATGTGCCACATTTTCTTTATCCAGTCTATCATTGGTGGGCATTTGGGTTGGTTCCACGTCTTTGCTATTGTAAATAGTGCTGCAATAAACACACGTGTGCGAGTGTCTTTATAGTAAAATAATTTATAATCCTTTGGGTATATGACCACTAATGAGATTGCTGGGTCAAATGGTATTTCTGCTTGTAGAATCTTGAGGAATTGCCACACTGTCTTCTTCAATGGTTGAACTAATTTATACTACCACCAACAGTGTAAAAGCATTCCTATTTCTCCAATGCCTTGCCAGCATCTGTTGTTTCCTGACTTTTTAATAATCAGAATTCTCATGGGAATGAGATGGTATCTCATCATCAAAATCATTGGTTTTGATTTGTGTTTCTCTAATGACCAGTGATAATGAGCTTTTTTCATATATTTGTTGGCCACATAAATGTCTTCTTTTGAGAAGTATCTTTTCGTGTCCTTCACCCACTTTTTGATGGGATTGTTTTTTTTTTCTTGTAAATTTGTTGAAGTTCCTTGTAGATTCTGGATAGATTGCAAAAATTTTCTCCCATTCTGTAGGTTACCTGTTCACTCTGATGATAGTTTCTTTTGCTATGCAGAAGATCTTTAGTTTGATTAGATCCCATTTGTCAATTTTGGCTTCTGTTGCCATTGATTTTGGTGTTTTAGTCATGAAGTCTTTGCCCATGCCTATGTCCTGAATGGTATTGCCTAGGTTTTCTTCTAGGGTTTTTATGGTTTTAGTTCTTACATTTAAGTCTTTGATCCATCCTGAGTAATTTTTGTATACAGTGTAAAGAAGGGGTCCAGTTTCAGTTTTCTGCATATGGCTAGCCAGTTTTCCCAACACCATTTATTAAACAGGGAATCCTTTCCCCATCACTTGTTTTTGTCAGGTTTGTCAAAGATCAGATGGTTGTAGATGTGTGGTGTTATTTCTGAGGAATCTGTTCTGTTACATTGCTCTGTATATCTGTTTTGGTACCAGTACCATGCTGTTTTGGTTACTATATTGTTGTAGTATAGTTTGAAGTCAGGTAGTGGGATGCCTCCAGCTTTGTTCTTTTTGCTTAGGATTGTCTTGGCTATACAGGTTCTTTTTTGGTTCCATATGAAATTTAAAATAGTTTTTTCTAATTCTGTGAAGAACGTCACTGGTAGCTTGATTGGAATAGCATTGAATCTATAAATTACTTTGGGCAGTATGGCAATTTTTACAATATTGATTCTTCCTATCCATGAGCATGGAATGTTTTTCCATTTGTTGTGTCCTCTTTTTTTTTTATTGTACTTTAGGTTTTAGGATACATGTGCACAATGTGCAGTTTAGTTACATACGTATACATGTGCCATGCTGGTGTGCTGCACCCAGTAACTCATCATTTAGCAATAGGTATATCTCCTAATGCTATCCCTCCCCCCTCCCCCCACCCCACAACAGTCCCCAGAGTGTGATGTTCCCCTTCCTGTGTCCATGTGTTCTCATTGCTCAATTCCCATCTATGAGTGAGAACATGCAGTGTTTGGTTTTTTGTCCTTGTGATAGTTTACTGAGAATGATGATTTCCAATTTCATCCATGTCCCTACAAAGGACATGAACTCATCATTTTTTATG
This sequence comes from Pongo pygmaeus, assembly GCF_028885625.2. Taxonomy (NCBI): domain Eukaryota; kingdom Metazoa; phylum Chordata; class Mammalia; order Primates; family Hominidae; genus Pongo; species Pongo pygmaeus. The sequence goes on along the minus strand of NC_072384.2, from coordinate 49,321,432 downwards.
GCTGCATAGTATTCCATGGTGTATATGCGCCACATTTTCTAAATCCAGTCTATCATTGTTGGACATTTGGGTTGGTTCCAAGTCTTTGCTATTGTGAATAGTGCCGCAATAAACATACATGTGCATGTGTCTTTATAGCAGCATGATTTATAGTCCTTTGGGTATATACCCAGTAATGGGATGGCTGGGTCAAATGGTATTTCTAGTTCTAGATCCCTGAGGAATGGCCACACTGACTTCCACAATGGTTGAACTAGTTTACAGTCCCACCAACAGTGTAAAAGTGTTCCTATTTCTCCACATCCTCTCCAGCACCTGTTGTTTCCTGACTTTTTAATGATTGCCATTCTAACTGGTGTGAGATGGTATCTCATTGTGGTTTTGATTTGCATTTCTCTGATGGCCAGTGATAGTGAGCATTTTTTCATGTGTCTTTTGGCAGCATAAATGTCTTCTTTTGAGAAGTGTCTGTTCATATCCTTTGCCCACTTTTTGATGGGGCTGTTTGTTTTTTTCTTGCAAATTTGTTTGAGTTCATTGTAGATTCTGGATATTAGCCCTTTGTCAGATGAGTAGGTTGCGAAAATTTTCTCCCATTCTGTAGGTTGACTGTTCACTCTGATGGTAGTTTCTTTTGCTGTGCAGAAGCCCTTTAGTTTAATTAGATCCCATTTGTCAATTTTGGCTTTTGTTGCCATTGCTTTTGGTGTTTTAGTCATGAAGTCCTTGCCCATGCCTATGTCCTGAATGGTATTGCCTAGGTTTTCTTCTAGGGTTTTTATGGTTTTAGGTCTAATGTTTAAGTCTTTAATCCATTTTGAATTAATTTTTGTATAAGGTGTAAGGAAGGGATCCAGTTTCAGCTTTCTGCATATGGCTAGCCAGTTTTCCCAGCACCGTTAATTAAATAGGGAATCCTTCCCCCATTGCTTGTTTTTTTCAGGTTTGTCAAAGATCAGATAGTTGTAGATATGCGGCGTTATTTCTGAGGGCTCTGTTCTGTTCCATTGATCTATGTCTCTGTTTTGGTACCAGTACCATGCTGTTTTGGTTACTGTAGCCTTGTAGTATAGTTTGAAGTCAGGTAGTGTGATGCCTCCATCTTTGTTCTTTTGGTTTAGGATTGACTTGGCGATGCGGGCTCTTTTTTGGTTCCATATGAACTTTCAAGTAGTTTTTTCCAATTCTGTGAAGAAAGTCATTGGTAGCTTGATGGGGATGGCATTGAATATATAAATTACCGTGGGTAGTATGGCCATTTTCACAATATTGATTCTTCCTATCATGAGCATGGAATGTTCTTCCATTTGTTTGTATCCTCTTTTATTTAATTGAGCAGTGGTTTGTAGTTCTCCTTGAAGAGGTCCTTCACGTCCCTTGTAAGTTGGATTCCTAAGTATTCTATTCTCTTTGAAGTGATTGTGAATGGGAGTTCACTGATGATTTGGCTCTGTGTTTGTCTGTTATTGGTGTATAAGAATGCTTGTGATTTTTGCACATTGATTTTGTATCCTGAGACTTTGCTGAAGTTGCTTATCAGCTTAAGGAGATTTTGGGCTGAGACAATGGGGTTTTCTAGATATACAATCATGTCATATGCAAACAGGGACAATTCAGCTTCCTCTTTTCCCAATTGAATACCCTTTATTTCCTTCTCCTGCCTGATTGCCCTGGCCAGAACTTCCAACACTATGTTGAATAGGAGTGGGGAAAGAGGGCATCCCTGTCTTGTGCCAGTTTTCAAGGGAATGCTTCCAGTTTTTGCCCATTCAGTATGATATTGGCTGTGGGTTTGTCATAGATAGCTCTTATTATTTTGAGATACATCCCATCAATACCTAATTTATTGAGTTTTTAGCATGAAGGGTTGTTGAATTTTGTCAAAGGCCTTTTCTGCGTCTATTGAGATAATCATGTGGCTTTTGTCTGTGGTTCTGTTTATATGCTGGATTACATTTATTGATTTGCATATATTGAACCAGCCTTGCATCCCAGGGATGAAGCCCACTTGATCATGGTGGATAAGCTGTTTGAGGTGCTGCTGGATTCAGTTTGCCAGTATTTTATTGAGGATTTTTGCATCAATGTTCATCAAGGATATTGGTCTAAAATTCTCTTTTTTGGTTGTGTCTCTACCAGGCTTTGGTATCAGGATGATGCTGGCCTCATAAAATGAGTTAGGGAGGATTCCCTCTTTTTCTATTGATTGGAATAGTTTCAGAAGGAATGGTACCAGTTCCTCCTTGTACCTCTGGTAGAATTCGGCTGTGAATCCATCTGGTCCTGGACTCTTTTTGGTTGGTAAGCTATTGACTGTTGCCACAATTTCAGAGCCTGTTATTGGTCTATTCAGTGATTCAACTTCTTCCTGGTTTAGTCTTGGGAGAGTGTATGTGTCGAGGAATTTATCTATTTCTTCCAGATTTTCTAGTTTATTTGCATAGAGGTGTTTGTAGTATTCTCTGATGGTAGTTTGTATTTCTGTGGGATCAGTGGTGATATCCCCTTTATCATTTTTTATTGCATCTATTTGATTCTTCTCTCTTTTTTTCTTTCTTAGTCTTGCTAGCGGTCTATCAATTTTGTTGATCCTTTCAAAAAACCACCTCCTGGATTCATTAATTTTTTTGAAGGGCTTTTTGTGTCTCTATTTCCTTCAATTCTGCTCTGATTTTAGTTACTTCTTGCCTTCTGCTAGCTTTTGAATGTGTTTGCTCTTGCTTCTCTAGTTCTTTTAATTGTGATGTTAGGGTGTCAATTTTGGATCTTTCCTGCTTTCTCTTGTGGGCATTTAGTGCTATAAATTTCCCTCTACACACTGCTTTGAATGTGTCCCAGAGATTCTGGTATGTTGTGTCTTTGTTCTCATTGGTTTCAAAGAACATCTTTATTTCTGCCTTCATTTCGTTATGTACCCAGTAGTCATTCAGGAGCAGGTTGTTCAGTTTCCATGTAGTTGAGCGGTTTTGAGTGAGTTTCTTAATCCTGAGTTCTAGTTTGATTGCACTGTGGTCTGAGAGACAGTTTGTTATAATTTCTGTTCTTTTACATTTGCTGAGGAGAGCTTTACTTCCCACTATGTGGTCAATTTTGGAATAGGTGTGGTGTGGTGCTGAAAAAAATGTATATTCTGTTGATTTGGGGTGGAGAGTTCTGTAGATGTCTATTAGGTCCACTTGGTGCAGAGCTGAGTTCAATTCCTGGGTATCCTTGTTAACTTTCTGTCTCGTTGATCTGTCTAATGTTGACAGTGGGGTGTTAAAGTCTCCCATTATTATTGTGTGGGAGTCTAAGTCTCTTTGTAGGTCACTCAGGACTTGCTTTATGAATCTGGGTGCTCCTGTATTGGGTGCATATATATTTAGGATAGTTAGCTCTTCTTGTTGAATTGATCCCTTTACCATTATGTAATGGCCTTCTTTGTCTCTTTTGATCTTTGTTGGTTTAAAGTCTGTTTTATCAGAGACTAGGACTGCAACCCCTGCCTTTTTTTGTTTTCCATTTTCTTGGTAGATCTTCCTCCATCCTTTTATTTTGAGCCTATGTGTGTCTCTGCACGTGAGATGGGTTTCCTGAATACAGCACACTGATGGGTCTTGACTCTTTATCTAGTTTGCCAATTTGTGTCTTTTAATTGGAGCATTTAGCCCATTTACATTTAAAGTTAATATTGTTATGTGTTAATTTGATCCTGTCATTATGACGTTAGCTGGTTACTTTGCTCATTAGTTGATGCAGTTTCTTCCTAGTCTCGATGTTCTTTATATTTTGGCATGATTTTGCAGCGGCTGGTACCAGTTGTGCCTTTCCATGTTTAGTGCTTCCTTCAGGAGCTCTTTTAGGGCAGGCCTGGTGTTTCTGTCCTCTTACTTCCTTGAGCAGTGGTTTGTAGCTCTCCTTGAAGAGGTCCTTCATGTCCCTTGTAAGTTTTATTCCTAGGTATTTTATTCTCTTTGTAGCACATGTGAATGGGAGTTCACTTATGATTTGGCTCTCTGCTTGTCTATTATTGGTGTATAGGAATGCTTGTGATTTTTGCACATTAATTTTGTATCCTGAGACTTTGCTGAAGTTGCTCGTCAGCCTAAGGAGTTTTTGGGCAGAAACAATGCTGTTTTCTAAATATAGAATCACATCGTCTTCAAGCAGAGACAACTTGACTTTCTTCTTCCTATGTGAATACCCTTTATTTCTTTGTCTTGCCTGATTGCCCTGGCCAGAAATTCCAATATTGCATTGAATAGAAGTGGTGAGACAGGGCATACTTGTCTTGTGCTGGTTTTCAAAGGGAATGCTTCCAGCTTTTGCCCATTCAGTATGATACTGGCTATGGGTTTGTCATAAATAACTCTTATTATTATGAGCTATGTTCCATCAATACCTAGTTTATTGAGAGTTTGTAGCATGAAGGGATGTTGAATTTTATCGAAGGTCTTTTCTGCACCTATTGAGATAATTATGTGGTTTTTGTCATTGGTTCTGTTCATGTGATTGATTATGTTTATTGATTTGAATATGTTGAACCAGCCTTGCATCCCAGGGATGAAGCGGACTTGATTGTGGTGGATAAGCTTTTGGATGTGCTACTAGATTCAGTTTGCCAGTGTTTTATTAAGGATTTTTGCATCAATGTTCATCAGGGATATTGTACTGAAATTTTCTTTTTTTATTATGTCTCTGCCATGTTTTGGTATCAGGATGATGCTGGTCTCATAAAATGAGTTAGGGAGGAGTCCCTCTTTTTCTATTGTTTGGAATAGTTTCAGAAGGAATGGTACCAGCTCCTCTTTTACCTCTGGAAGAATTCAGCTGTGAATCCGTCTGGTCCTGGGCTTTTTTTTATTTGTTTTTGGTTGATAGGCTATTCTATTAATTACTGCCTCAATTTCAGAACATGTTATTGGTCTATTCAGGGATTCAACTTCCTCCTGGTTTAGTCTTTGCAGGGTGTATGTGTCCAGGAATTTATCCATTTCTCCTAGATTTTCTAGTTTATTTACATAGAGGTGTTTATAGTATTCTCTGATGGTAGTTCCTATTTCTGTGGGATCAGTGGTGATATCCCCTTTAACATTTTTATTGTGTCTTTTTGATTGTTCTCTCTTTTCCTCTTTTGCAGGTTTTTAATCGCATCATCTTCTTAAGTTGTAAATTTCTAAGGAAAGTTTTCCTACACAATATACATATTATTGTGTGTTTGTTAATATTTTCTGCAATTCTAGTTGTTTGCCTTTTCAAATTTCCTTGCAGTGTCTTTCAAGAGCTGAAGTTTTAATTTTGATGAAGTCCACATTATCTTGTTTCTTTAGTAGTTCATTCATTTCTTAGCATTTCTTGCTAAGGAATGTTTGCCTAACCAAGGTCACAAAATTTTTTGTGTGTATTTTTTTATGGAATTTTATTGTTTTAATTCTTATATGGTGGTCTCATTCGTTTTGAGTTTATTTTTATATATGATACCAGGTAAGAAGGGAGGTCTTAATTTTCCATACAGATGTCCAATTATTCCAGCACCATTTATTGAAAGACTATTCTTTTCCCTATTGAATCACCCTGAAACTTCTAGGTCTATTTTTAGAGTCATTATTCTGTTACACTGATCTACATACCTCTCCTACTGCCAATATTTCCTCATATATTTATCTTTTACTTAATTCCTATACTATTTTTAATTTTCTTAAAGTATGGGTTTTTTTTTTTTTTCTTTTGAGACAGGTGTCACTTCATTGCCCAGGCTGGTGTGCAACTGCGTGATCACAGCTCACTGCAATCTCAACCTCCCAGGCCCCTGTTATCCTCCCACTTCAGGTTCCCAAGTACCTGGAACTATAGGCATGTGTTACCATGCCTGGCTAATTTTTTGTATATTTTATGGAGACAGTGTTTTGTCATGTTGCCCAGGCTGGTCTCAAACTCCTGTGTTCAAGTGATCTGCCCACCTTGGCCTCCCAAAATTAAGACAATATGGTTTCGTGCAGAAAAGAGATAATATAGCAGGCCTGAAATGGCTATCCTTAGAAAAACCTGCTTGCAAGCTTTGCCCTTGACTGGCATCTGGAAACTTGGATTTCAGAAACACTGCCACCATTCCTAGCTGAGAAGAGTGGCTCACTGCACCCAAACTGTGTGAGCAGTGTAGTTAACACTGAACACCTGATTTCCTTCTGGGAATCAGGGATTTTGGAATGTGGTAGGCAGGGGGTGCCTACCAGACTTACCTCAGATGAAAACCCTGGGCACTGTGTCCTGAATGATTTTCCCTGGTAGGCATATCAGGCACATTGTCCCAATTTATCACTGGAGAAATTAAGCACATCCTGGGTGACTGCACTGGAGAGGACTCATGGAAGCTTGTGTCTGATTGCCTCTTGACTTTGTCCCACCCACCTTTTGCTTTAGTAAATTTTAGTTTGTGTCCTTTCACTGTAATAAATCGTAGCAGTGAATATGACTGTATACGGCATCCTGTGAGTTCTCTTAGCAAATCACCAAAACTGGGAGTGGTTTGGGGAACCTCCATCACAGTGTTTACCTTATCTCTCTGTCTAAATTGTGAACATTTTCTAGGATAGCAACCATGGTGTAATTGTCTTTAAATCTACTCGTACTGCCTTGTACATGGCAGATATCTAATTGAGGTTTGTAGTTTGAGACAAAAGACCTAGAGAGATACAAACAAGACAGTTTCATCAGGCCCTTAGACAGAAAACTTAATTCTAGTGAAGCATGTCTGTGACCCACAGGGGAAACTATTAAACCACTACTGCTTTACAATGATCCAGAAAAAATGTTTGTATTTTCTTTATATACAGAGTACATTTTCCCAGCAGTTGAAGGCTAAAAGCAGCAGTAAGTCAAGCTTCTGCCTCACCCCATCATGGTCTCTCAAAAGTAGTTACCAGTCATGGGGGCATCAATTCGTAAAAGTCCCTGTCTAAGGATTCCTACCTGAAGGTTTGGAAATGTGCCCATCATGCAGGTAGCTAATACATTTTGAAAATAAATGGGACTGCTCTCTCCCTAAGCTCATTTCAAGTTTCTTCCATTTCAACTGATTAATGTGTGGGCTCACCCACAGTAACTCCACCCTAAGAGATAGGGTTTCTAACAGTTGGTGCAAAGACCAGGATAGGCATTTTGCCCAGTTTGCAAAACCGTAACAGTCCTGACTAACACAGTTTTAAAATGGTGATGTCCTGGTAAGACAAAGCCAGTTCACTTAGAGAAGACACTTCATTTTTATCTTATCTTTAGCTAGTTTAACAAAATTTCTGACAATGATGCACAAATGAGGGAAAGACAAAAGAAAAACATCCTGTTTATTGCAAAGCTAATGGAAACATGTACCAATTAGGAGATAAACAATTCACTCTATTGGAACTTGTCAGATATTATTAATCATTTTTTAAGAATTATATACATGTCAGGAAAATATAAAACATTATCTCCTCCCTTTCCTCTTTCCTTTTTCTATCTCTATTGGCTTTTACAGAAGATTCAGTTCATCTATACCCATTAAAATAGCCCTGTGTTGTGATCTAGAAACCTGTGTGTTTCTCATAAATCATTATAAACTCTGTCTTCCGAACAAAGAAGCTGTATTTGCTACAAATAAACAAATCCCAGAAGATTAGAATCAGTGTATAATTCAGAAAAGCTGAACAAGGTTACATTACATTTTAAGCAAAGGAGGAGAAATTTTTCAAACTTATACATTTCACAGACCTAGCAAATTTAAAAAATTTTTGTTTTGACTTAAAGCTTTGCAGTTATCATTGTACCTATAATGTAGAAAAGTATTTTAAAACTTACAGAATTTACAAAATAAATTTTTTTCTAATGACATCTCAATTCAACGAGTATGAAAAAGCTTATTTGAGTAGATATTTATTTTAAAATGGCAATTTTAAAATTGACTCAAAAACACATTTTTAAGTTAAATGCAAGCAAACTTTGCATTCCAAATCTGCTGCACCAACTGGCATACGGCTTAGTTAAAAAAAAATAGTTTTATGTTTGAATAGTAGTTGTACTCTGGGTTTTCCTGGAAGCGCTGTTTATTATCTCCCTTATATTCCAAATAACTACAGATGTTATTCACATTTAAATTAGCAAATATTTGCTATCCTGTAGGGTTTCATAAATTGCTTGATTTTTTTTTTAAAGAAATCTGCTCATTAGGAAAGCATGGCTGCATTACAAATAATTGAAATTAAGCTAATTCTTTAATTATTTGTATCTAAAAATTAATGTAAGTTCTTATAAAGAATTGACTCTAAGCTACAGAACATTTCTAAATAAATGTTGGCCAAGATTGGTTGCACACAAAATTTATTTTCTCATGAGGCATGAGGAATTTCCTTTCAGTACATACATAGCAATCAATGTCCTAGAAACGAATACAATTGAAACTACATTTTTAAAAGCCATGTTACTTTCAGCCTTCCCTTTATTAAATTCTTTCATCACACAGTTAAGGCAAAACTTTGAAAAATTCAATCATTTATAATACTGTGTGCACCAAGTAGTTTTCCTGAGAACTACTGAATTTATTGCATTAGTGTCAGCTTTCTCATCTCTGCAAACTATTAGGCTGTAATTCCAGTGTACAGAGGACTTCTGAGTTGTAAAATGCTAAGAATCTTTCTTATTTTGTTAAAATAAATAAGATGATAATCACCTTGTCTAAGCACTTAAAATTTTCAATATGCAGTTTCTGAACCCATGTTTAAAGTGCTCCAATTTCACATTTGTGGGCTGTATAAATGAGAAACAGAAGGTCTCCGCAGAACTTCTCAGCATCCAGGGTCTCTGAGCTCAGGACTCCAGCCAAATTAGGTCAAACGCCACTAGACTCTAGCAAGGCTATGTACTAATGGCCCTGCAGAGAGGATTAAAATTCCAGCAGGAAATAAGTTGTATTTATTTTGGTTTTAAAGATTTTCCCTCCTCTGTTTCACATGAATTCACATTTCATGTGAATAAGCCGCATTACACAGGAGCCCATTGCAGACAAAGAAATTATTATCTTGTGGTGAATTGTTCTCTACCTTAGCAAGTGCAGAGAAGAAAAATTGACTGAAGAGAAGGATAATGGTGCTGTTAATAAAGATGAACCAAAACAGTGTTTCTGCATAATTGAGTGGCAGCTTCTTCATTGGGAAATTCAGAATTGATCTCAAAGTATTTTTTTTTTTCCTAGACTGGAGCATGCATGCTAGGGTATAAGATATTCAAGAGATTCTGTTGACTAGTGGCAATCATTGGTGCCACTGTGGTTTTTAACCAAGTTAGTAATACAAACTTTTATTAACTAGCATTGGGTTATAAGTTAATACATCTTTTGCTTTATCAAAATAGAAGTAGTTTATTTTTTCTGATTATTAAAGCAACCTATGCATCCTGTAAAAAATGTAATTTAAACAAAAAAACAAAAAACATTGTCTATAAGCCCATTACCAAAAAATAAGCATTATAACAGAAGCACTATATTTTTTCATTTTTCTGTGCATGGGCACACATTTTAGAAAAAAATAGGACAATATTATACATATGACTTTGTAATATACTTTTTCATTTATTGTGGGAAGGCCTTGTATATATCTATATATCTATACCTATCATGGTTGTTAAATTTGTACAAACATACCATAATTTGTCCAGTATCCCAATAATGTGCATTTAGGTTATTTCCAATTTTTATTTAATAATTAAACAATGCTACAATGAACATCCTTGTATAATTAGCTTTATATGTTAGTCCTATTGTTTCTTCTCTTTCTTTCTTTCTTTGTTTCTTTATTTATTTTCAGATGGAGTCTCCCTCTGTTGCCCAGGATGGAGTGCAGTGGTGCAATTTCAACTCACTGCAACCTCTGCCTCCTGATTTCAAGCAATTCTCCTGCCTCAGCCTCCCTAATAGCTGGGATTACAGGCGCATGCCACCATGCCCAGCTAATTTATTTATTTATTTATTTATTTTTAATTGGAGACCAGTTTTCACCACGTTGGCCAGGCTGGTCTCGAGCTCCTGACCTCAGGTGATCTACCTGCCTCGGCTTCCGAAAGTGCTGGGATTACAGGCATGATCCACAGTGCCCAGCCCCTCTTGTTTCTTTAGAAGAATTCTTAGAGGTGAAATTTTCAGGTCAAATTATATGCAGATTTTCAAGACTTTTGATAAATGTTATTAAATCATCTTTCAGGAAAGTTGCAACAATTTTTATTCCTGCTGGCAGTTTGTGAGTGCTTATTTTTCCATTTCCTCTCCCTAGATGGGTATGTCATTAGTTTTTGCTCATTTATTAAATCAATGCCAATTTATGGGAAAAATTAAAATGTCATTTTTGCTTTAATTTGCATTTCTTTTATTATTATTGAGAGTGGCTATCAGTTTATATGTTATATCTTCTCTTGTGGATTATTCATGTCTTTTGCTTATTTTTCCCTTTGAGTTTTTTATTCTTTTATTAATTTGCAAGAGCATTATTTATTGAAGACACTTCTTTGTATGTCATCTATGTCACAACAATTGTTCCTAGTATATCCTTCATTTTTGACCTTGACTTCTTTTAAATGCTACTTTGTAAGCTGCTTCTAAGTCATTTCTGAATGAGGGGATAGGTTGGTAGACAGGCACAAGGATGCAGAATTTTTAAATTGCAGAAGAGTAACTTGAATCCAGGTATCTTTGCAACATCCACATTTTTATACTCTATTCTCCCCAAATTTTGATTGTCTCGAATTTGGCCTACAGAATATGGAAACAGTATTTGAAAATGTGGTCCTCTTACTCTCTAAGGACTATATATTATTCTCCATCATACTTTTCTAGAGTTCTGGATTATAATAAATAATGTAATATCTCTGCACATTCCATAAGATCAAAATGAGATAAGCTGAAACTGAGCTACTTGCATCATCATGCCACGGCAGTCTCCTTTCCGTGCGTAGCAGCCCTGAGTCCTGTGATGACAGCTGTGGGAAGATGCAGTTTTCAACTTCAGGGATCTCTTCATTCATTTAACATATTTGTGGATCTACCTACTTGCCCAGTCTTAGTTTTCACAGAGACAGAATGTAATCCTTGGAACTCAGCAATTGCTCCTGTTCTCATCCATTCCACGAATATTTCCATAAAACTTCTGTGTGGTGACAGTAACTAACAATTACTTTATGTCTGATGTTCTTATGTGTACTTTGCATTTATCATTCATCTAATCCTCACTCTAAGCAGTAGGTGCTCTTATGATCCTCTTTTACGGATGAGGCACAGAGGTCAAGTAACTTGCTCAAGCTTGCAGTTTATAAGTAGAGAAGATGAAAGGGACACAGGCTGTCTGGTTCCAGAGCCTGTGCTGTTTACCACTTGCCTGGGCTGCCTCCCAGCATGCTGGACCTTCCCGACAGGGAGTGCTGGATGTCAGGTTGAATGCATAGATATACAGGGCCTCACCACATGGTGGGGGATGGGACACACAAATGCTAAGCAAATGCCAAGCAAATGCCCATACTGACCGCAGAGAAATAATCCATGCGGCTTGGATTTTGGAAGCCACAGCTTTCAGAAAATATTTCCTAGAGAAGAGATGCCAACGGAAATGAATGGAGAAATGTGGGCTTTATAATCAAAGAGTTTGTTAATGCTGAAAATGCAATACCTGAAAATAACACTTAAAAGTGTGACTTGGCCAGGCGCAGTGGCTCACGCCTGTAATCCCAACACTTTGGGAGGCCGAGGCGGGTGGATCACGAGGTCAAGAGATCAAGACCATCCTGGCCAACATGGTGAAACCCTGTCTCTACTAAAAATATAAAAATTAACTGCGTGTGGTGGCACACGCCTGTAGTCCTGGCTACTCGGGAGGCTGAGGCAGGAGAATCGCTTGAACCCAGGAGGCGGAGGTTGCAGTGAGCCGAGATCGTGCCACTGCACTCCAGCCTGGAGACAGAGGGAGACTCTGTCTCAAAAAAAAAAAAATTTTTTTTAAAAAGTGTGACTTGTCTTTGCAAGTCTTCAGCCTCCTGGGTTTATGATTTACTTGAATGTCCAAAAGAAACTGGTTCAAGACCACATCCCACTTGCTACGGGAAAGCTAGTGTGTCAACACATTTTCAGAATTTCTGAGGAGCTTGTATACTCCTGACTCATTCCAAATTTCTCTTCCTGGCTTATCTTCTATAACTGCTGTCCTTATTTCACTGTTTCCTCTGACTTTCCATTGATTTCTCTTAAAGAACCCCTACACAAATCTAGTGTACGTAATAATCTTTTACAGAGGATTTAGTATAACTGAGGAGTAAGAAAGGACACTTAAATTTTAGACATCACAGTGCTAATATTCCACAGCCACCACAGCCTGAAATTTCTCACTGGCCATTTGTCTCCTTAGGTTCCAACTTCTGTCGTAGTGAGGGCTGTCTAGTCTTTTCCTAGACCCTTTTTTCATGTCTATTAGCCATAAAATGTGCTCATAAGCAGCCCCTTCTTGCAATCAAAGTCCCACTCTCTCAGTATAGACAGCCTCAGCCACGTGTCAAGAACAACTATCTCAATTGTTTCACGGTAAAGAACAACTGCTAATGTTGTTATTAGTCCAATAAGTATTTTCCTTTAAAAAATTAAATACTTTCAAACAATGATCAAATTTTAAATTGGAGCACAAATTTTAAAATTTTCAAAAGTGCTGAAGGAGATATTTTCACAAAGGGGAGAAGAAGAGAGAAGAATAGAGAAAAGGAGGTTTGAATGGGTGAGATTTGTCTTTGGAATAAAGTTGGAAAATGTGTCCTAAAGCATCCCGTTTCATATTTATTTTTGCTTGTTTGTTTTATATTGGTTCTCTTAGAGAAATTCTTTAGATAGTAGAGATGGATGTTTCAGAATGTGTTTCTTGCTCAGATGTTTTAGAAGCATGTCTATTGCCTAAATTAAAGTATACCTAGCAACTGCAAAAGCTAGAATATTTTTACATAATTATTTCAGTTTTCCCTGTACTTTCTTATATTTATGGTACACAATATACCAGAATATAGTGTAAGCATGATGAGATAAAATTTTTTTAAAAAGCGTCCTGGATTATTAATCAGGAATCTTACTTTTGCTCTGTATACGCCCCTAATTCAGAGGCTACAAAGTAAGGAAGATAGCACTACATGGTGGCTTAAAATTCCTTTTGGCCTGGAAAGTCACCTAAGACTTGATCAGTCTCTTAACAGCCCAAACCGCGGCCAAAGTGAGCTGACTGATCCCCCACTTTAAAATGGACTTACTCATTCCCGTCCTGGGAATGGTGCTGGCTGAGCTCCACCCCTGGCATAGGCCTTGGCCAAAGGGAAATGCATCATAATTCTAACAACTGGCCAGTGCAGGGGTGGAAAGCTTGGCCCCATGCCTCGCTTCAGGACTACCCTAAAGCCCAAAACCAGATCCTGGGGATCAGCTGAGATCTTTGCTGCAACCGTATTTTAATTTCACTTCTGTCAAATTCTGCCTCCTTCTCTTCCTCATGAGCATCATGGCTGACAGTGTGCCAATAAACCTCCTGAAAGAATGCGTGTGATTCTCCTCTTGGAGTCTGTTTGCCAGGGAACCACTAGGAAGGCTGGTGCCGGGAGTGGTTCAAGGAAGCAAACCCTAAAATTAGATTTTTAAGGGGAGTCCAGTGCTTACTTGGCAAGGAGGACCCCATCACTGTGACATTTGAAGTACTGATAGTCCACGGCATACTCTAGCAGTACAATTGCTACAATTTTCACTGGTGTTGGGATGGGACACCTTTGAAAGAGAATGCGCTGGTGGGTGCAGTATCACAGATGTGAAGAGATCTAAGGAAAGTAATAATTATGAAGACACGTTTGTCCTTTAATTACTAAACAATCCGAACACTTTTGTGGAATGCCATCTATACATCAGAAAGACGCAAATAAAAGTTGTTTATGATTAATCAGCAATTTAAAGCAAAGTGTGAAAATCAAAGGGCCTTTTGGCAACATAGAAAGACTCTGATCTCCAGAAGGGCATAACAAGCTGAGCCTTTGGTTCATGGCTCAATTAAGTATCATGGAGCACAAAGAAGGTTGAATTCTCATTTCCAGCCAGTCTTCTGGCCAAAGTAGGGGCAATGGTTAGGAAGAGCTAGGGCCCTGAGACTGCAATAGGAATGTCTCATTCATGCACTTAGGAGCCTTGAAATCCCAGAGTCTCCTCACCCTTTTGGACATATAGAAGTACTTTGACTTTTCCCTTTCAAAGGTGAGCACTTCCCCTGTGGCTGAAAACAATACAGAGGCCTCTGCCTTGCAAGACAACACAGCCCTCCTCCTCCCCCACTGGGATCCACCCACCTCTTTTCTCCCTGCTGCCAGACCAGTAACTTGGATCATGTCACAATATAACCAAGCTAGAGAAATGTTGGACACACTAAGGGAGAAAAGGGATGATATGTTGAAGGAGCTGCAGGACCTAGCCAATGTGTACTAGTAGGAACTAAAAGAATCTATGGAACTGGATCCTGAAGGTGTTGAGTCAATGTAGGGGAAAGGTGCAGAACGTTACGTTGAATGAAGGAGATTTTATCATTAGGAGAACAGTTTTCTCTACTACAGGTTTTAACACCCTAGCAAGGACCTCAGAAAATTAGAATAACATGGTGCTGGAATATAGCTCCTAGAAGTTTGGAGGAAGGGATGGCTCACACTAAGTAAAGTAGAAATTTCAGAATAGCTGTTGTAGATGGTAGAACAAGGGATCAAATTACTCAGAGAAATGGGCATGATAAGCGGATAGTCTATGAAAGGCATGAAAAACCAATCAGCTGGATACATTCCATCAGAGGACTTGGAGGATGTACTATTTACCAAAGGGATGAGCAATGTTTTTGTAAGCAGAATGCTAGCATCATGGAGAGGTTTACTGGTGTCCGGTAGTGGGATATTCTGTTACAAAACTGGGCTTCAAATAGCAGTATGGATTATAGCGGGAGTTTACAAACTTTGCTGCACCTGGGCATCATTAAAAATGATTGATGCCTGGTTTCCATCCAAATATTGTGGTTTAATTGGGATAGGTTGCAAACTGGGCATCAGGATTTTTGTTTAATTACCAAGTGATTCTAATATTGGCAGAGTTTGGGAACTATTGGATTATAGTATATTAACTAACAGAGGCTAAGTGCCAGTGCTTAGCCATCAGACAAAATGAGTGCAATTATAATAAAGATATTAGAGTAGCATTCAAGAGGGGCTGAACTAAAGAGAGCTATGGATATATTTAGTACAAGGCATTCCTGGGGCAAGACGCATGGACAATCAACAAAGGTACTAATGGAAAACTCAAAAGAAATCAAGTGTATTGAAGAAATTGAGAGCAGCCAGCCCAATAAAAAGTCATAATTCCTACTTCAGTCTCTGAACCCGAACCAGTGTTCAGACCCAGAACACACTGACTGAAAGAGCAGCAGAGTCCTTAAGTAGAAGGACCCTGAATCACCATGACATCCCTAGTCTTTCCTCAAGAGAATGGCTCTTTATTTGGATAAGCAATCACTGGGACCTATGGCTATTTATTTGGATAACCATTCACTGGGGGATAGCAATACTCAGACATTTCAAGGACTGTTGGACTGAGGTTCGAGATCATGTTAATTGTACTGGATGAGCAAGAAGCAACAAGTATAGTAAAGACTTTCATATGACATGTACGATGCAGAGAATAGAAAATAGACTCTCCAAAGACTCAGAGTCTCAATAATCAGTTAAGATTTTGAAGGTCAAGCAGTCTGGGACATGCCAGGAAATCCACTCCAAATTAAGGACAAAGTATTTCATCCCATGCCTCCCACTACGAAGAAGAAAACACAATATCTGGTAGGCCACTTTGAGTTTTGAAGGCAACATATTCTATGCTTGAGAATCCTCCACCCACCCACTAAGCTGCATGAAAAACTGCAAGCTTTATGTGGAATACAGAGCAGGAAGGGGAGCTGGAGCAGATCTCTGCATGACAATAGGCTTTAATCCCCAGATTAAAAGAAACAATGTGGGGATAATGGCAAATGGCAAGTATGTTCAATCTAATGATATACTTAGTGATTTATCTGGGATTGGCATACGCATGGCCAGAGGAGGCAAGTAAGCCAGTAAGCTGTAGCAGGTACCCAGACTCCCATGACGTCTGCCTCCAAGTCATCTACTTCAGCTCATACCTGTGACTGAATGGAGGATCCCTTATGACAAACCAATAGAAGAAGAAAAGCTGCTAAGCTTGGTTAATAAATGTGTTGGTTCAGCACATTGGGTGCAAAGTAAGAAAGAACTGTTCAGGAGTGGCCCTCACTAGCAACAGTGAGAGAAAGTCTTCCCTTTGACCTAGCTCTGGGTGAGGCATCTGATCACTTAGTTTGGAAAGACAAGTAACCTGTGAATGGATTGGGGCATATATGGGCAGTATTCTGAATGGCCTGGGTGGTTGGCAGAGCTTCTCTCTTAGTCTTCTTGTGTTGCCATAACAAAATACCACAAACTAGGTGGTTTAAACAAAAGAATTTTCTCACAGCTCTGGAAGGGTCTAAGATCAAGGTGCCAGCAGAGATGATTTCTCCTGAGACCTCTTTCCTGGGCTGGTGGATAACCTCCCTCTTGCTGCTCATCACATGGTTGTGCTTTTGTGCATGCACATCCCTGGTATTTCTGTGTGTCCTAATTTCTTCTTATAAGGACTCTAGTCAGATTGAAGTAGGGCCCACCCTAATAGCCTTGTTTTACCTCAATCAACTCTTAAAGACCCTATCTTCAAATACAGTCCCATTCGCAGGTACTAAGGGCTGGGACTTCAACATATAAATTTGGGGGAATGCAATTCAGCCTGTAACTCTTCTAAGGCCCTATAAAGAAAGAGATTGAAAGATCAGGGACAAGGAGGTCTGGGGTCTGGGAAAGAGTCATGTGGATGGACCTTTGCAAATGAGCACCAATTGTAAAGAGTTTTATTTTGCATTCATACACCCAGGAAAGAGCTTTAGAAGGCTTATCAAACAATCATCTAGAAACATTGTTTTAGCCAGCTGATTTTTGCCAACCTCTGTCATTGCTGCTCTAGGGTTGGCACATGGATGAATGATTGCAGTAACCATGGTAAGGGATGGAAGCCATATATAGCAAAATAGCATAGACTCTTTTGGCTTAGCTACTGCTGCCACAGAATGCTCAACCTGCTAACAACAGAGATCTATGCAGAGTTCCTGATATGGCTACATTTTTCAAGGAGAGCAACCAGCCACTTGGTGACAAGTTGATTACATTGAGAACCTTTTACTCTGGAAAGATTAGCCACTTATCTGGATTCAACACATATTCTAGGTATCAATTTGCATTTCCCATCATTCAGTACCACGCTCTGAGGATTTACAGAGTGTTAACTTCACTAACATGAAATCTTCCCTAACAACACATGTAGCCAAGGAATCTACTACACAGCAAAGAGGTATGCATGTGCCCACAGGATCTAAAATTTTCATCACATACAGCACCATCTAGAAGCGATAGGCCTGGCAGAGCAAAAGAATGGCTTTTTGAAGGCACAACTGAGCTATCACCTTGGAGAAGAAACTGTGACAACTGGCTGCCTTTCTACAGGACCCTGGCCATTGTAGGGTGCATGTCCCCAATAGGTAGAAAACATGAGCCTTGAAACAAGTGGTGAAAGTGAGTGTGGCCTCACTTATCATTACTTCCAGTGACCACTTGGGAAATGTGTCCTCTCCGTACTCACTGCTCGGGGCTCTATGGGTTTTCAGGGGAAAGCTGCTGCAGGGCACACAGAAAGAGTCTCATTAAACTTACAGCCATAGCTGTCTCCTAATCACAGAGGGCTCCTGGTGCCAAAAGACCAGCAGGCAAGAAAGGGAGTTACCTGCAGTGATAACAAACCTTGATCATCAGAAGGAGATAGCGCTGTTGTTCATGAGGAAACAGATCTATTTTTGTTATCACAGTTTCCTTTAGTAGATACTATGGTCATTTATTGCTACTTCTCTGCCCTACTTTGTGATTAAATGGAATATATATATATATATATATATCAATAGCTATAGCCTGAGAGGGGCCTGGGGATCAAGGGCACAGGCCCTTCATAGATGACACTCTGGGACACTCCACCAGATAAGCCACCTGGGCAGAG
The DNA here is from genome assembly GCF_028885625.2 of Pongo pygmaeus. Lineage (NCBI taxonomy): Eukaryota > Metazoa > Chordata > Mammalia > Primates > Hominidae > Pongo > Pongo pygmaeus. The sequence continues at coordinate 49,303,254 of NC_072384.2, read as the reverse complement.
GAGGTGCTGCCTAAGAAGTGGCAAATAAATCTAAAATGAGCAGTAATGTTGAGTACCAGTTGTGGCCGTAAGAACATTGACTGTTAGACGCACTCTGTTTTGCCCCCTGAACTTCTTTTTCTACTATGGGATCAGATGGAGTGAGACTATCAAAGCAAGTGGATCCCAGCAGCACAGGAGGGACTGTGGTGGATGTCAAGGGGCCCTATCCAGATTTCCTCTCTAAAGTCTGGGGAGCTCATTTTCCTGACAGTTGGGGGTGCTGCCCTCTGAGGGCTCACAACTTGAATCTCTCCCCGAAACTGAAAGAAAGCTTCCTTGCTCAAGTTTATGCCCCTCATTGGGGGCAGCTTGCATCATTTCAGCACCACTTTGAAGGGCTAGCTCATTCCAAGGCTCCCTGAGGGTTCAGCTTGAAGCCTTTATGCAACTGCATCACAGTTCAACTGCCCAATGCTACTGCCCCTGCCTCCTCCCAGGTGCTGCTGCTGAGCACACCCTTCTGTCAACCTTCTGCATGCCTGTTGCCATCAGAGAGCCTGCTTTCTGAGGAACCTAAGAAAGGCATACACTCACTTGGAGGGGAGCGGTTAAGATAACAACCTGAAAAACCAAAAAAAAATCCATGGATCAAATTGAGTTTAAGAAGAAGGAGAAGAGGCCTCCAAACCTTATTTCTGTCATGGCTTCTATATAAAATATCATCCAAATTAGGAAGTTTCTGTCCTACCATCACATTTTTTCAAGGTTTTCTTGGGTCTTGGGGCTTGAGTTACCCCAGGAGTTAAATTTAGACCCAGCCTTCTATGGGTTTGAGTATGCTAACGTCCTTTCTTACTCTGAGAAACAGGGGAAATATGTGTGTGTGTGTGTGTGTGTGTGTGTGTGTGTATACATGTACATATGAATGTGTGTGTATATATATATGCATTATATTCCTTTGAGTTTTAAGTTCAGGGGTACATGTGCAGTTTTGTTACGTAGGTAAACTTGTGTCGTGGGGGTTTGTCGTACAGATTATTTTGTCACCCAGGTGTTAAGTCTAGTACTCATTAGTCATTTTTCCTGATCCGCCTCCTCCCACCCTCCAGCCTCCCATAGGCCCCAGTGTGTGTTTTTCTCCTCTATGTGTCCATGTGTTCTCACCATTTAGGCCCCACTTCTAAGTGAGAACATGTGGCATTTGGTTTTCTGTTCCTGTGTTAGTTGGCTAAGGACAATGGCCTTCAGCTCCATCCATGTTCCTGCAACAGACATGATCTCGTTTATTACATATTTTTTAAATGTAATCTCACCTATGATAATAAGCCCACCCAGTTGTACTTGGTAACAAATCACCATTATATTTATTGGAGTTGAGTATCAGTTGAATTCTGTATATAAAGGATTATTTCATGAAAAAAGTTCAAAGACAGAATTAAATCACACAGGTTAAAACGTCTCCATTGTGTATTCCAGTGGATTTCTCTACCACATCTCATTAATATCCCTGTATTCGCTGTGCCTATGGAGAGTCTCTAAACTTCTATTTGCCCAAGAGTAATTCTGAAAGATTGAGTGTGAAGTAAATATTCCTTTTTGAGGTAGTGAGAGGCACAGTTCAAAGAGGAGGGAGACTGAAAAGAGGATTGTTAGGTTGAGGATAGGAAGGTAAGGGGATAAAAGGGGATGGCTTGAAAGACTCTTCCAGGGAGCATGACTTCATGCAACCAAGAGAAAAAGGAGGTTAAATGGTCAAGGTGCAGTGCACAGGTTCCATCTCACCCCACAGTGAGGCCAGGTATTTCTAACATATAATTACTCTTGATTTCTCTTTTCTGAGAGCCACAGCTTGAGGAGGCATGGAAGTGGAAAAGCCATCAATGGTCTGTAACCAGATCACTTGGGACTTAAATAACTACAAGCTGTTTAGATAACTGCTCCTCAGCCCTGCCAATCCAAGTGTCCTTAGGTGCCCTGAATTCAGCTGCATGTACTGTCCTATGAAATGACCTTTTCCAAGCCTAAAAATCCAGGGTCAAACAGTTCTCAGGGTGTTACCATCCACTCCACCTGCTCCATGTTTCTTTCCCCACTGCCCTCACTGGAAATGCATAAGGAGGAAGGAGACTGGATCCCTATTCCCTCTAGAGCCTCCATACCACCCCTTGGTGCGGAATGGGAAATGGGGAAGTGTTTGGTTGCTGCTGGTGAGCCATTACACAAAACCTGCACCACTGGGATGTTTCACAAAGTGTTTCCTAGTTAGGGTAGCCGCAGTAACCACAGAACAAGATTGATGAACCACAACCAAGCAGTTTTTCACAGACAGACAGCTGCAGGCTCTCTGCAAGTTTCCATATCGTCACTTTCTGAGCATGAGCTGCTTCAGCCACTGAGTCAGTCAGGTGCTAGATATGTAAAGAAAAAGGAAGCACAGCACCTGCATTCAAGGGGTTGGGTCTGGTGGAGACAAAGAAGTGCTGGGAAAGGAACAGGAGGGACAGAAGTAAATAGTGTTTAGGGACTGAGGCTTTGGTGAGGCAGAGCTAGCTTTAAATCCCTGCTCCACCACTGACTGGCTGTAGAACCTTTTTAAAAGTCTTTAACTGTTTGGGTCCTCCATTTCTTAATCTGTAAAATGGGGGTGATAATCCCAGAGTTTTTTTTTTTTTTAAGGAAATAAAAAGGGCAAGGAAAAAGCTTAGCACCATGCTTGGCATATAGAAAACACCCAATCAATGTCAGCTACGCTTATAATAATTATTCAGGATGAGAATAAACAAGTACTGACTGAGGCACTGGCAAAACATTCTAGTCCGATGTGCTGAATTGCACAATGCCAGTCATCTGAGTTAAAACCATGGAATCTTGTCATTACTCAAACTCATTCTCTGTATTCTGATGTCTCATATTTATATGTTATAACTCCCATCACTTGTCGAGATCCCAGCAAGTGCAAAGAAGCAGAAGATAAGTAAAGCTCTCCCCTCCCCTTGCCCGACACCACTGTGGTCAGCAGTATATTGCAGTGCTTGCAGGTGGGTTCCCAAGAACCCATGGGAGAGTGACAAGGTGAAGATCCAACACAGGAGGGGACAACAGGGGCCTCACCTTGGCCTATTTTATTTATTCTAATCTATAAACTGGACTTGTATTATAAGGAAACTAAACAAATATGTTACCTTCTAAAATTAAAACATATTTTAATAGTGACCTTCCTTGTATATGCTGTTTTAAAGTAAAAACAACTTGTTAATAGTTTGGGTTAATATTTTTGGCCGGGCACGGTGGCTCACGCCTGTAATCCCAGCGCTTTGGGAGGCTGAGGTGGGCGGATCATGAGGTCAGGAGATCGAGACCATCCTGGCTAACATGGTGAAACCCTGTCTCTACTAAAAATACAAAAAATTAGCTGGGCGTGGTGGTGGGCGCCTGTAGTCCCAGCAACTCGGAAGGCTGAGGCAGAAGAATGGCATGAACCCGGGAGGCGGAGCTTGCAGTGAGCTGAGATTGCACCACTGCACTCCAGCCTGGGCAAACAGAGTGAGACTCCATCTCAGGAAAAAAAAAAAAAAAAAATTGTAGGAGACCTTCTTCCAACACTCTTAAAATCACACTGAATAGCTGTTGCCTCTTTTACCCATGCCTTGTACTTGTTCACAACCCCAAATACTTCCAAATTACCACATATGAAGACAATATCAAGTACATTACTTTTTTGAAAAATTTGAAGACTTGCAGAGATAATATTATAAGGTACTGCAGGAAATGGAGTTCTGATATCTCAGAGGTTAACCAGTGAGTATGTTTTAGTAGTTCATAGGCTGTGTGATACTTATCTTGGATAATATCATTTGAAAACAAAATGCATTGTAACAGAAGAAACAGTTCAATCTAGATGATATACTCCATCTGGAATCAAATACTCTACAGGATAATTTTCCCCTGAAAAATTCAGGTGTTTAGGAGTGTTTTATTTAAATTCAACTCTGGCTTTATAATTAAAATTATCATTGTCTGGTCGGGTTCAGACAGGAGAATTGTCTGAACCTGGGAGGTGGAGGTTGCAGTGAGCCGAGATTGTGTCACTGCACTCCAGCTTGGGTGACAGAGCAACACTTCGTCTCAAAAAATAAAAAATAAAAATAAAAAATTTTAATTGTCTTAACAAAACCAGGTTTGTTGTTGTTGTTGTTGTTGTTGTTGTTGTTTTTTTTTGGCTTTAGAGCATTTGTTGGCAAATGATTATTTGGTTTAGCAATTGTTTCAGACAGTTCAAGATGTATGCCTTGAAAAAGAGCCCTGTGTTCAGACCATAACCTTTAAGAGACGGGAGGAATAATCTGAACCTGTAACAGCACCGACTGCTGTGTTCCTGAGTATAAATATTCCTGTCTTCAGCTGGCATTTAGCATTATAAAAGAAGAATGATGTCCTCTATTACAGCTAGGAAAGAACCATCAATTCAGTTTACAGGAAGATTTTCTAGGTCTTTGTGTCAATCATTTCATAAAATTATTGAATAAAAGAAATAGAAAAGGAGTGAAATGGCATAAATAATAGAAAAACATTGAAAACCTGCATACACTCAGTGTTTTCGAGCTTATGATGCAGATCTCAATTCAAATTTAACCTTCAAGCACAAATGTGAGAGAATGTGCCATCACTTGACTGAACATCCAAGGACAATCAATTTCATTCCATCTACTTAGTACACAATTAGACACCCATTATACAAAATACCAAAATCTAGGATTCAGATACTGATAGATTTATCTTTTTACTTGAATATTAAATTATCTGAATATTAAAAAGAGTATGCCTTGTAAATATGCAGCTTGAAGACTTATCACCTAGTGAACATACAAAGTAGATTCCATCAGAAACAGTACATTATCAGACCCCAGAAGCCTCTTCTGTGTCTCCTCTAAGTAATTCCTTCTCTCTTCAGAGGTAATAGTGTCTTATTTCTAACGCCATAGATTATTTTTGTCTCTCTGGGAACTTTATATAAATCAAGTCATACAGTGTATGTGATTGTGTGCTTGGCTATTGTTCACCAGTATAGCTATGAAAATTATCCGTTTTTGTACCAGTATAGCTATGAAAATCATCGTTTTTGTACATACATAGTTCATTTATTTTCGTTGCTGAAAAAGATTCTACTTTATAAACACACAAAAATCTTTAGTCACTCCTTCATTGGTGGACATTTGAATTGTTTTCAGCTTGGGGATACTACACAAATAATCTTGCTCTGATATTCTTGTACAGGTCTTCAGAGGACACGTGCAAGCATTTCTGTAGAAGATATACCTAAATGGAAAAGTGCGGGTTCGTGGATGAGCACATTCAACATTGTGAGTAGACAATGACAAATGATCTTCTCAAGTAGGTGTACAAATTACACTCTCTCCAGCAGTTCACGGGCCTTCCCATGCTCCATCTCTTCACCAATGCCTGGCAAAGTGAGTTTGTTTCATTTTTTTCATCATTCTGGTGGTCATGTAGTTATAATTCCCGGAGATTTAAATTCATGTTACCTTGATGATTAAAGAAGTTGGGGGATTGTTTCATATATTTGTTGACCTTTTAAATAAGCTTCTAACAATAGTCAAGTTTCTCGCCCATTTTTCTATTGAGTTATCTACCTTCTTACTGATTTGAAGGAATTCTGAAGAACAGTCCTTTTTTAGATTACATATGCTACAAATATTCTGTCCCTCTCTTTGACTTACTTTTTCACTCTCTTAGTGGTATCTTTTGATAAAGAGAAGTTCTTAATTTTAATATATTGACAAAATGTCAGTCCTTCCCTTGATGATTATTATATTTCTATTCTTTTTTTATCCCAACAACACAAACACATTATCCTAAGTAACTTTTTAAAGTCTGCATGGTTTTTACCTTTCTCAGTTAGAGTTTAAATAGAACCAATGTTTGAAACATTAGTTTCAAACTAGTGTTACGAAACAATGGTTAAATTTTATTTTTTCATTTGAATATCCAAATATTATTGAAAATACTTTCCTTTCTTCATTGCTCTGCTGAACTATTTTGTCATAAACCAAGTATTCATGCACGCTTGGGTTAGTTTTCATCCTCTCTATTCTGTTCCTTTGGGTCTTTGTCTATTCTCACACTACTAGTATATTTGTTTAATTATTGTATATTTATCTGCTTTTCTATTTTTAAGTCCTGATTTTTTATTCTCTTCTTCAATATTATCTTTGCTGTTCTTGGTTCTCTGTTTTCCATATACATTTTAGAATCCATTTACTCATTTCATTAAATAATTGTGCTTAGATTTGTAGGGGGTTCATTAATTTCATAGATAGATTTGGGAGAGAATTCTCAAAATTTGACATAGCTCTTCATTGATTGAGGTCATCTTTAATTACCTGTAATAATGTCTAAAATACTTATATAAAGACCATGAAACTGTTAGAGTTAATGCAATTATATCTAAGCTATTTTATATGGATTTAACCCTGGCTGTTTAGATCATTTAATTTAGATTTAATCCTAACAAATTATGCAATTATTATAGTATTTTGAAAGTTTTATTTTTGTTTTTGGTGTGTATAAATACAAGTGTTTTTTATAGATTGACTTGCATCTGGCACTAAATTAACATGTATTAATTATACTAATTTACCTATATATTTATTTGGACTTTCTGCATGGACAATCATGCAGAAAATAATATGTAAACTATTATCTGTAAAATAATATCTACTACCTAATTTAATGGAAACTAAAGTTGCTTATGCCCAAAACCTTGGAGACATTCTTGACTCCTTTCTTTTACTTATATCCCACATTCACGTTATTTTAAAAACCCTACCGGTTCTACCTTGAAAATAGGTCCAGAATTATCCCACTTTTCATCACTTTCACTGAGGCACCATCATCTCTTACTGGAATTGTTACAATAGCCCTCTAACTGGTCTTTCTCCTTCCATGTGTGACTTCTCTTCAACCAACAAATGACAGAGCCTCCACAGTGATCTGCTAGAAAAAGAAAAAAGAAAAAAAAATGTCACTTGCAAAAAGTGAGATTGTGTTACTCTTCTGCCCAAAATTTGCCATTCTTTCCATCTCACTCAGTAAAAGCCAAAGTTGTTAGAGCAGTCCAGGAGACCTGACTTGATCTGTGTCTTTATTACTTCTCCTACCTCAGCTTTTCTCTCCTCTGCTCATTGCCCAGCCTTCCTGACTTGGCTGCTATTTTTTAGACCAGCAAGAAACCCTCCTGCCACAGGACATTTGCACTTGTTATTTTCCCTGCCGGGAATATTTTCTCATTTTCTCCAAATATTTTCTCAGAGAGGCTTTCCCTGACCTGTTTAAGGTATAAGCTGTCCTTGGACCATCAGCTCTTTCTATCCTCCTATTTTTGCTTAATATTTTTCACAGCAATATAACTCACTAGTATATTTTATAGTTTATTGGTTGTCTCTCTCCACTAGAATGAAATATCCCTAGACTGTGATTTTTGTCTCTTTTTTTCTCTGCTGTATCTTCAGTGTCTTATGCAGTGCTGTGAACATATCTGGTACTCTAAATATTTATGTAATGAATTAATAAGACATGTACTTTTAAAAATGCAAAAGAATTCAAGTATTAGTTCCAGCTGTATTTATCAGGGAAGGCTTCTGAAAGTAGATGAGATTTGAAGTTGGTAATTAATTGAAAAATATGTATTAAGCATTAAATATATACCAGAGACTATGACAGTCAATGACAATAATGGAAAAAAAAATAAAGTCTAGTTTCTAATTTCTAGCAAACAAGCTTGCCTTCCTCTCCAACACATGTAGTCACTAAGCCTCTTCCTTTACATTAAAGAGATTTAGAAGAACAATTTTGGAAAGTCATATGGCTTTCTTCATTTACCACTGGAAGCTTAATGCCATTAACATTGAACTTATTTTGTATTTTTCCTGTATCTTTCTTCACTGTTCAAATTAGACTGTTAAAGAATACATTTTTTAAAAATTTACTGTTGAGTTTATTATTATTATTATTATTATTATACTTTAAGTTTTAGGGTACATGTGCACAACGTGCAGGTTTGTTACATATGTATACATGTGCCATGTTGGTGTGCTGCACTCATTAACTCCGGAAGAACTCTAAATACTATGTATTAAGTCAACTGCAAAACATGGCTTCTTAGCCTTTTGGCTAAGATCAAGTGAATTCAACTGCAAACAAATAAATTACAGAACATCAATAAACATCAGATTTCAATGGACTTGTGTTGGACTAGTCTTCTAATTATAGAAAGAAAGGTAAATAATCCTACCTAACGTTTGCTATTCTGTACACAAACTTACTCATGGGGCAAAGAGGTTAGGAGTTATAACAATATAATTTTTTCCTTATTCTTTCTATTTCAATAGAAAAGATGTATAGCATAACAGAATTTGCAATTTAAAAGTCACAATAATATTTAATGGTTGTTCAAACAACGTGGATATTAAGAGTTGATCAGATTAGAGATTCATCTCATGATGTTGGAGAAAGATTTTATAGACCTTAGCAAAACTTGAGTTATCTACTTTTTGTATTATCAACTAACCATTCTTAGATCAATATTTTGACTTTTTCAGTCTTGATAATATCTAAAAAAAGAAGTTAGCATTTTTGCTTCTTTTGAGATTGTAACTTGTTGAATTCGTTGTACTTTATAATTTACAAAGAAACTTTTCATGCATTAGCTCTGCTAATCTATAAATCACTCTGAGTTTGGCATGAGTGTCCTCATTCTATACAAGGGAAAAGTGAGTCTTACAGGAGTTAACTGAGTTTTTGGAGGGCAACAGCAAGAAACGTAAAAGCTGTGAGTTGAAATTAGGCCTGCTAGCAGTAAGACTCCATGGCTCTTTTTATTCTGCCCCATGGTACAGTCAAAATCCATGGAAGGTTTTAAGTTAAATACTATGATGCAAGAAATTATCTCAGGTTCTTGAGACTAGAGTTTTTGCATTGATAAAAATGACATTTTGGTGATTAAAAAAAAAACCAGTTGTTAAATGTATGAACAAAGGAAGCATTACTATTCTTCACCATACCTTCATGTCTCACTTTTCCTCTTGTAATTTTGTTACCTTTGAGGATTGGTATAATTAAATATTTTTTAAAGTAATGTCAGGTTTTGAATTTTACAAATCTATTATTTTATTATCACATAAAATTAGGTGGTCACGAAACCTTATAAAGTAGCCTAAGCATGTTTAAGATATTTTCTTTATTATTATCTTGTTTTTCCAATTGAATAGACTGCTAGTTATCATAACAATAAATAAATGATATCAATTGCTATACAGGGAGTTCTTGGTGAAAATTAATCTTTTTTTTTTTTTTTTTTTTGAGACAGAGTTTCGCTCTTGTCGCCTAGGGGCTGGAGTACAAAGGTGTGATCTCAGCTCACTGCAACTTCTGCCTCCTGGGTTCAAGAGAGTCTCTTGCCTCAGCCTCCTGAGTAGCTGGGATTACAGCCATGGACCACCACACCCAGCTAATTTTGTATTTTTAGTATAGATGTGGTTTAACCATGTTAGACAGGTTGGTCTTGAACTCCTGACCTCAGGTGATCCATCTGCCTGGGCCTCCCAAAGTGCTGGGATTACAGGCGTGAGCCACTGCATCTGACCCATTTATCTTTTGCATAAGTGGAAGCCCAGGAAATTATGCTGGCTGAAATCACTATGCTTTCATAGAAGCCTACAGAGAACTTAAGGAACTGCTGAAAGGTAACTTGAACCCCATATTTAGGGACGGAGAAGTCTTCTTGGGTAACATACTTGTTTCTAGGATAAGGGAATTAGGCCACATACGGGGCAAATCATAACCAACATCTACATATATACTTTTGACTTAATTTTCTCTATATATTATATTAAAGTAGTTTTTTTTCCAATTCAATTTATCAGGGAAATTTCCAAATTTGCCAAATTTTGGAAATTATTGCCACTGGCAACACTATTGTTTTAAGGACTCTTTAATTGGTATTTCAAAAGACTAGGTGTGTGTATCCTGTGATTAAAATCACTGAATTTCTTCTTTGTGTTTGTAGACCACTGCCAAAAACAATAATGACTAAATTTAATAAGCAACATGTCAGACTTGCAGTAATTGTTAGAACAAGTTGAGACCCCAAAATATATGACTTGTCATAGAACAGATTATAGCATATTGTACTGCCTTTTATCCATTTAAGAAATCAAAATTATAAAGAGAAGATCAATAGTTCTTTTTATATCATGTGTCTATATATTCCTTTACCCAATATAGATGTGATGAGAATTACTATATCAGTATTACTGTATCTATATACTTTAGAGACAAGGTTAAATTGACGAGTCATGGAAAAAAAATCACAGCTTTCTTAAGGGGCCTTAAAATTCACTTATCTCACTTATCAATCTGATAATAGATACATCTCTCCCACAACCTTTTTTCTTTGTTCTTTTTTTTTTTTTTTTTTTTTTTTTTTGAGACAGGGTCTCACTCTGTCACCCAGGCTGGAGCGCTGCCGTGCAAACACAGCTCACTGTAGACTTGACCTCCCAAGACTCAAGTGATCCTCTCACCTCAGCTTCCCGAGTAGCTGGGACTACAGATGTGTGCGAACATGCTCAGCTAATTTTTGTATTTTTTGTAGAGATAGAGTCTCATCATGTTGCCCAGGCTGGTCTTGAGCTCAAGCCATCCGCCCTCCTTGGCCTCCCAAAGTGCTGGGATTACAGGCATGAACCACCACGCCTGGCTCCCACATCCTTCTAATGATTCGGTCAATGTTTTAATACCTCCAATGATGGAGAATCCACAAGCTTGTGAGTAGAGGCACCTAACTGTCAGGGGTCCACTGAGGATGGAAGGGAAGAGAGTTCCAGAACAAATGACAAGCATGTGGAAAGGAGGCAAGACTTCCAAGTGAGAGGCAGCATGGAGAGCAGTTCAAGAATATAAACAATGCAAGTGTGAGTGGAACACAGCATGGGGGAGAGTGGGTTCAGCTGAGCTTGCAGAGATGAACGAGGCCTGGCTATGCATAGACTTGACAGAAAGTCATGACAACAATATTGGCTTTCTCTTAAGAGCAATGTGAAGCCTTAAAGGAAGTGAAATCATGCTGTGGCATGACCATCTTTAAGATGGTCATCAAGAGACGATTTAAGGAATCCCATCAGGAACAAATTGTGGAAGTCCAAGAGATAGGATGGTAACTTGCACTCCAGTAATGGTGTGGAGATGGGGAGAAAATGATAGGCTTGAGAGGAAAAAAGGGAATATCGCCCTCCTCCCCAACCACATTCCAGGCATGTGCATCATGGTCCTCCTGAATACAGCCACTGGCTGGTGTGTAATGCCCATGCAAGTCCAGCATCATTTTTCATGGTTATTAGCTATATGCAGGATTTTTTGGTTCAGGTTCACACCCTATGTTCCATGCTGTGCTCAGCTGATTTTATAAGAGGTCAGGGAAGAACAGCTTGTGGTGTGTCACAACATGTGCACGTTGCCTCCTCCTGGAGCTGGCACATCATAGGCAGTGGGAGGAATGCTGAGTGCCAGCAGGCCACAGGTGCAGAATGAAAGGCTCACCCACTCCCTGTGGGCCCTGGGTTTAAAAGCTTTAAACACCTGCCAAATCTGTAGACTTAACCAGCCCAGCCTAGCTCAGCAGCCCTTTCTCCCACCTGCCGGAAGAACTATTACAATCAATAAATAAACAGACTCAATCAATCAAAACTTCCCATAAACAGTCCCATGAAATGCACCATGTCCTTAGAAAGAATGCATTAACCTTTTTAAATTCACTACCAATAGCTCAACAAAAAGCCCAGTGTGATTGTCCTCTGAATAAATGATAATAAGGAGGGATGGCAGGCATTGTCGCATATGAGAGGCACACCAGAGTCTTTAGGCAAGAGAAGCAAGAGTATGATAACAAATGTTTTGGACATTATGTTTACTACTTGGTGTAATTTACTTATTGGTCTAAATTTGACTAGCAAACTGCAACCTGCAAGCTAAATGCAGTCTATCACTTGTTTTTGTTAAGTTTTATTGGAACACAGCCATGCTCATTTGTTCATATGTTGCCTATGGCTGCTTTCCTTTCATGCTACAACAGCAGGGTTAAGTGGATGCAACAGAGACTGTATGACCCACAAAGCTTCAAATATTTAATGCCTGTCCCTTAAAAGAAAAAGTGGCTGGGTGCTATGGCTCATGCACTTTGGAAGGCTGAGGTGGGAGGGTCACTAGAGCCCAGGAGACTGAGGCTGCAGTCAGCCATGATCATGTCACTGCTCTCCAGCCTGGGCAACAAAGCAAGACCCTGCCTCAAAAAAAGAAAAGAGGAAAAAATGTACCAACTCTGGTCTATCACTGAACAGAACTTGGTTTAAGAGAGTAGTAGACTTCTTTTAGCAACTTTTACACCGAGTTCTTGATGTTCACGCATATAGTTACTACTCATACAGAAACCTTTGAATCCAAATTCTATTTGACTCTAATAAGGGATGAAAATAAAATTGTTGAGAATAGATGGAAATGAAATTGTTGTTTCTTTTTGAAGTAAAAAATCAGGCTAAATGTTGCTTTTAGAGCAGCTATTTTTGTGTGTTTGAAGAGCATAAGCTTTCATTTTTTAAAAAAAGAGTTATTAAATTAAGCCTCTGAAATAATAATGATCTGAGGAGAAAATTGCTTTTGAAGAACTCAAAAAAAGCTTTTTTAAAATCGACATTTGATAAAGAAAAGCTCTCAAATGTTCAAGCTCCATCCAACTGCCCTGAGTTCCCCCAAATTCACAACCCTCTAATAGAAAATATGTTAAATAGTAAGAGGCTCATAGTGGAATGTACTATGTCAAGTGACTTTATATTATAAGATCTGTCTACTTTAACATGAAAACTCAGCTGCAATCACCCTACTGCCTTAGGCACACTATAAATCCATTCCTACACAACTGTCCTTCTGCAAAAACAGTCATACTGCTTAGGTTCCTTACTCAGAAACTGACATCTCAACTGCTTGGTTCTTTGACCAGTGAACACCTTGAACCAAGTTAAATCAAATAAATGTCCTCAGCGTTGGAGCACAGTAAATGGTGAATTTGATTTGTTTTCTAACATGATCTATCTGAATAGTTTGAAAGAAGAGCTTGAGACAGTAGAATCTAGGGCTGGCAGGCGCCTTAGAGTGGTTTGATTTAACAACGGCCACACAGCTAGTATTTAACAGAGTTCACGAGAGAATCCAGAATTCCTATTTTTGACTAAAACATTGGCAGACATTGAAAGGTCTAACAAGACAAAAATGGGGCATAGCAGGGCACAACTCTCACCCACTGTTGGTAGAAGTGTGAACTGGCACATCACTTTTAACAATCTGGAATTATCTTGTAGGTTAAATATGTGCATAGACCATGACTCAAAGTTTACTCCTAGATATATTCTAAAGAAACTTGCACAGGAATGCTTGGAGTCATAATCTACATTGTAACAGTGGAAAAAATGACACAAATATTTATCAACAGGAACAGGTGGATAAATAGTGATACATTCATGCAATAGAATACTCTTTAGCAGAGACACTGAAAGAACTGTAGTCTGTAAGAATCCCAAAAACAAAATGTCAAAAAAAGCAAATCCCACAGGAATACACATATGCGATATTAACATTATGTGATATTATGTACGTTGGCTAATTTTATGTGCCAACTTAGCTAAGCTATGGTAGCCAGTTTTGGATCATACATCAGACTAGATATTGCTATGAAGGTATGTTTTAGATGTGATTAGTATTTAAATCCATACATTCCAAACAATGTAGATTACCCTCCAGAATACGGGTGGACCTCATCCAATCAATTGAGGGTCTTACGGGAAAAGGCAGATCACCTGAGAAAGGAGGAATCCTGCCTCCAGACTGACTTGGGACTCAACATTAACTCTTCCTTGGGTTTTCAGGTGGTGGCCTGCTCTGCAGTTTTCACATTTCCCAGGCCTCACACTGTGTGCCAATTCCTTAAAATAAATCTTATCTATACCTGCCTATGTACCTACCTACCTACATGGCTTTATCCGATGCTTAAATGCAATATTGACCACAGTAAGGATTCCTATCTGATAGGCCTTGTAATTAAAAAAGAAAAAAAAAAAACCATGGTTTTTGGATTAAGACAACTTCCATCCTAGCTACCCCCAAAATCTGTATGTTTTGAAATTAATGACTCTGTGGATCTTTTATTTTTCCTTTACAAAATAGAGATTATAACAGAGTTTTGTTTGAGGACTAGATCATATAATGAATGAATGTGGCCAAAATACTAAAAAATATGAATTTACTTTTTCTGTTGGGTGCTCTGAGATCTTATTCAGCAGATAGATGATAAACAAAATAATAGGCTAAAAGTCCCAAAGGCCTGCTTTAACTTAAAGCCAGTATTTCTATGGAACACACTTCTCACTATATCCTTCAAGAATGAGGAATTATTTTTCATGCATCAAATTAACAAAATTGAGAAAGACTTAAAACCTCCAGTGCAGGCAATGCTAAAAGGGAGAGGGTACCCTCATCCTTTGCTGGTGGAAGCGTGGATTCCTACAAACTTCTGGGAAAATAATAGGACTCTATCCACACGCAAAACCAAAAGCAGCATTATGTAAGGATATACGTGAAAGGATGTGTGTTGTAGTAATATTTGTAGTAGCAAACAACTGAAAATAACCTCAATTTATTTGCAATTGTCAATTCATAGTAGAATGTTTTAAGTAAATGAGAGGGCATATAGGTAGTATGGAATACTCTGATCTACTGATAAGTATGAGTATAATTATACTATATCTATTTGTTGGACTGGATGGTCATGCCATATTTTTTAGTGCTAAAAGCAAATTGCAGAGTAACCTGTTTAGCTGGATATTATTTTTGTTTTTGCACACACACACACACACACACACACACACAGAAAAAAACACACATTTGCATATAATTGAATAAACCTGAGATATATAAAAATAAAGATACAAATTGTAACATTAGTTAGCTGAAGGTAGAACAATGGGACTTAAGAATATTAACTTTTCATTTATATATTTATTGTTTAAATTTAAAAATCAATCATTCATTATTGTGGTGAAGTAAAACAAATCCAGTTAACAAGTTTCATTGGGTATCTAAGACCTTTAACTGTATAGTTAATCACTAATTATGTACACAGGCTTTGAATATAATACTTCAATAATTGGCCTTAAATATGCAGTTGGTATCAAGACTCTTAAGTGGGTCTACCAACCTTTGTTCTTCTTCACCTGAGCCCAAAGGTAAATTTTTTGTTTTAAATTTCTCCAAAACTTCTTTTTCTTTTATCTCTCTATCAATAGCACAATAAAGAGCTGACAAGAAAAAGAAAAATCTGTTTATATTTTTGCCTACTGTTCTTTTGAGTACCTATTTTTAGCTTTGTTCCTCTTGATATTTACCAAGAAAATATATACATGCTTTTAAAATAATTAAGCAAAATACAGAATAATGTTTCAATTCCAAGATGTTTACAATTTTTGCTTGTTTCTATTCATTTTTAAGGGAGTATGTCAAACTTCCATCTCTCTTATTTATGCCTAACTTGAGTTGTGTGTCACTTAATTTTGACAACCTACTGTAATTATCCTTTAAGAAACTATTCCTACAATGTACAAGATTAGCCTAAATGCTATTAAATAACAATATTTAATGGTTACACACAAGTAACTACTACTACTGAGCAATCCTCTCTATGACAAATACTTGGAGTTAATTTCAAAAAGTAGAAATGAATTCATGTCGATTCATTCACACTGTCTCACTAATTTGCATTTTAGATTTGAAATCAGCATTTAGCAAAATAAGAGGTACACCCAACCATTTTCGATACTCACATACTTTTATGGCTTTTTGTTTTTGAATCCTATGACTTAGACAAAAAGCTGAGATATGTGGATGTTTCCTCTAATTTTATATAGCCTTGTGTCTTAAGAAGAATACGCCATTGTCATGATTTCTGTGATTATTGGCAAATGTCCCTCTTTTTAGTCTCCTTCCCCATACCAGGTGGAGATCTCATTTGTGACTCCACCTCTGTGACCTACTCTCAGAGCCAGTTGTGGCTACTTATTTAAAGCAACAGCAATTTCGTGTGTCATTCATGTTTGTCTTCAGACCTGGAATTTGGCCATTGTGAGTTGTCAAAGAGGCCAAACTACAAACTGCTATGGTCTGAGTTCAGAACAGAAGTTCTTCTTATAAGGATGAGTTCAATTCACCATGCTCTTCTGGGCCCCAAAACATAGAGAAGCAATGCTTCAGACAATTACAGCTCAGTCTGACCTTCCACTTTCTTAAATTAATAGTTCAAATTTCTCTATGTTTATTAAATCGCAAATCTGCTAATTTCCCTTCTTCTTCCCAAGAAGGAACTTTTTTCCAATCAATCTAGAGACAATAGAAGCCATCTGTATTAGTTTGCTGGGCTATCATTACAAAGTATCACAGACTGGCTGGCTTAGACAATAGGAATTTATTTTCTCACAGTTGTGGAGGCTAGAAGTTTGAGATCAAGGTGTTCACATGTTTAGTTTCTTCTGAGACCTTTCTCCTTTTCTTGCAGATGGCTGCCTTCTCCCTGTGTCTTCTTCTGGTGTTCCTCTGTGTTTGTCCATGTCCTAATCTTCTCTTCTTACAAGGATATCAGTTAGCATTAGGGCCCAACCATATGACTTCATTTTACCTTAATTACTTTTTAAAATACGCTATCTCCAAATACTGTGACATTTTGTGATACTGAGAGTAAAGACTTCAGCATACACATTTCGGGGTGGGGGAGGTTCTGTATTAGTCTGTTTTCACATTGCTATAAAGATATACCTGGGACTGGGTCATTTATAAAGAAAACAGTTTTAATTGACTCACAGTTCCGCATGGCTGGAGAGGCCTCAGGAAACTTAATCATGGCAGAAGGGGAAGCAGGTTCATCTTACATTGGGGCAGGCAAGAGAGGGTGTGAGCATGTGAAGGAGGAACTGTCAAACACTTTTAAAACCATCAGATCTCCTGAGAACTCACTATCAGGAGAACAGCATGGGGAAACTGCTCCCATGACCTATCACTTCCCACTGGGTTCCTCCCTCGACATGCGGGGATTATGGGGATTACAATTCAAGATGAGACTTGGGTGGGGACATAGCCAAACTATATCAGGGTCATAATTCAGTCCATAACTCACTTTCCACCTGCAAACCTACATGTGCACCACATTCTCTCCTCCTCCCTTCAGTTAGTTTATGACCAATTCTTCTAACAGGATCCTAAGTCCTCCCTCCTTATCAGGAGTTTTGAGCTAGTAATTATTGCTTCTCTTCCTATGAAATCAGTCCTACAGAAAAGTAATATTTCTCAAATATCTTTCATCTAAAAAATAAATAAAATAAAGCAACACATTTATCACACCCCTGTTTCCCACACCTCCCCAAGCTGGACTCAGGTCATATATCATCAGAAAAGTGACCCCAAACATAAATACAAAGTTTGATAACTCACATAGGTACCCACCAGCTAGGTGAGGAACCAGAGCACTGCTAGCTGGCCACAAACCCCTCACCCAGTTGTGGCCTCTTGCAATCATTATTTCCTCTCTTCTGCTTAAGGGAGATCACTCTCCTGACTCAGAACACTACAGTTTAGATTTGCCTGTTTGTATAACTTGATCATATGCATTCTTTTATTATTATTTCTCAACATCATACTTTAAAAGTTCATCCGTGCTAGTGCAGCAATTCATTCATTTCCATTTCTTATCATTTCTCATGGTATAAACTCGATGAGTTTTAACAAAAATAAGTGGTCATGTAACCACCACCTCACAAAAGACATAGAACATTTCCAACACCCCAGAATGTTTTCTCATGTTCCTTTGTAGTCAATCCTCTCCCCAACCTACAGACCCAGAAAACCATTGATCTGCTGTCACTACAATTTTGCCCTTTCTAGAATTTTACGGAGATGGAATCATACTGTATATAGTCATTTGTTTCTGTCTTATTTCACCCAGCATGATGCTTTTGGAATTCGTCCATGTTGTTGTATGTATTGGTAGTTTGTTCCTTTTTATTACTAAATTACATTTCATTGCAGGAATGTACTACCATCTGTGTATCCATTGGCAAGTTGGACATTATTCACTGTAGTTTTAATTTGCATTTCCTTGTTACTGATGGCATTATCAATCATATATCTATGTTCTATGTGTCTGCCCAATATTCTTCCTCCTTGTCCTGTTATAGACTTTCTTATTCATTTGCTTTCTTGATTCTCTCAATTGTATGCCTGTTTTCTATTTTGGTAATTTCTGTCTTTTCCCATTCTTTTCTACATTTTACTTTATTTGCATTGAATTTGCTGTTCTATTTCTATAGTTCTACTCCAAACATTTGAGGGTGCTACAGATTAAAAATTTATGCATCATAAATAGCTGTTTACCTATTGACTAACACATAGCAACTGACTTGAAAATTATATCTTCTAAAGGATATTTTAAAATATTTATAAAACCATAAACCATGGTTTTTATATGACTGAAATTTAGCAAGATACAAAGATGCCTAAGTTTATTATTGCACATGACCTGGATATTCTGTTTGTACCAACAATTTTTGGAATAGAAATAAAATTAATTCATCCCTCATTTATAAGTATGATACATTTTCTCAGAAAAGTAAATGTTTGCCTTCTTTTCAGCAAAATAATTATTATAATAATACAATTAAAAATTTTACAAAATTAGTTGTCTATTGACAAATTTAAAAGTTTTTCATGAAATATTATGGGTCTTAGATGATTTTAATTTCAATTTGGAGAAATTTTGCTCTGCTAAGATTTTGGCAAATACAACAATCATCAAATTTATCTAAGGATTTTATATATAACATTCAAGAATTATAATGGAGTTATATTTAATAGATATTAAAATTGGAAAACATTACAAAATATTTTAATTTCTTAATGTAAATTGTTATCACACACATTGCAATTTTCCCTATCTCTTAAAACATTCTAGATCCAAATAGTAGTGTAAATAATCAGCTTCCCCTTTCCTAGGTTATACACAAAAATTAACTTAAAATAAATCATAAACCCCAATGTAAAAGTTAAAAAAACACATAGAAAATATGAGTAAATTTTTGTGACCTTGGGTTAGGCAAAGCCTACTTACTTGTGGCACCCGAAGCACAAGCAATAATGAATTATGGATAAATTGGCCTTCAGCAAAGTGAAGACTTTTGTGCTTCAAAGGATACCATCAAGAAAGTGAAACAATAATCACAAAATGGAAGAATATATTTGCAAATCATATGTGTGCTAAGGGACTAGTATCTAGACTACATAAACAACTTTTACAATTCAATAATAGAAAGACAAACAGCCCAATTTTTAAAGTGGACAAAGGCTCTGAAAAAACATTTCTCCAAAAAAGATAGACAATAATCACACGAAAAGATGCTCAGCATCATTAGCCATTAGGAAAACACAAATCAAAACTACCATGAGATGCCAAATTATACCTACTAGTTTGTCTATAATCACAAAGGCAGAAAAATAACAATTGTTGGCAAAAATAAGGAGAAATTGGAACTCTCATATACTGCCAGTGAAAACGTAAAATAGTGCAGCCACTTTGGAAAACCGTCTTGCAGTTCCTAAAAGTTTAACATAGAGTTGCCAATGACCCATCAATTCTATTCCTAGGATATACCCAAGAGAAATAAAAGAATATGTCCACACAAAAATTTGTACATGATTGTTCATAGAAGCACTATTCATAACAGCCAAAAAGTGAAAAATGTCTATCGATTTATGAATGGATAAATTAAATGTCATTTATCTGTGCAAGGAAATATTATCCAGCAATAAAAATGAAGCACTAATACATTTCAAGGATAGAACTTGAAAACAATATGCTAAGTGAAAGAATCAGTCTCAAGCTTTATGTATGTTTCATCTGCAGTATGGGGGAAGGGTGCTCCCTCAGGCTCTAGGCTTCAAGGATTCTCGTGGTCATTTTTGCCTTGTAAATCTATTGAAATCTTTGCTCAGTATCTCAACTCCACAGCGGTTTTGTTTTTCCAGAATCATCAGATGTTTCTATGTAGTTTTCCTTCTTCTCCAAGATGTTGGCCTTGTCATAATTCCAATTATTTTAGTCAGATGTTTTTTTCTACTTTTATACAGCTTTTATGAGCAGTGGGAGGATTTGTCTAAACTGCCCTGAAGGCTGGGTGGGCTGGCCCATGCCTGTAATCCCAGCACTTTGGGAAGCCAAGGCAGGAGTATTGCTAGAGCTCAGCAATTCAAGACCAGCCTGACCAACACAGTGAGACCCCCATCTCTACAAAGAATAAAAAAAATAAAAAATTAGCTGGGTGTGGTGCTGCATGCCTGTAGCCCCAGATACTTGGGAGGCTGAGGCAGGAGGACCATTTGTGCACAGGAGTCCAAGGTTGCAATGAGCCATGATCATGTCACTGCACTCCAGCCTAGGTAACTGAGGAAAACCCTGTCTCTGTAACAGAAAAATTCATTAATTAATTAATAGTTTGCCCTGACCACCGTTACTGAAAGCCTCTCCTGCGGCATGATCTTTTTTTAAAAAGATGAATTTGATTATTTTTATTATGTCATTAACCTGCTTTCACTGTCCTTAGGATTACTTTAAAAACCTTCCATCTGGTTTATAGTGCCCAGACTGTTTTGTTTCCTGCTCCCAACAGTAGCTATCACAGATGCCCTTCCTTACATGCTACCCTCTAGTGATCCTGGCCTTTCTCCTGGTTCCTCTGGGTAACATGTCTCCTCTCAACTCAGAACCTGACCTTGAACCTCTTCAACTTTTTCCCCAACAATTTTGTCAAAATTCTGCTCATTGGTCAAATGCTAGCCAGAGCCCTAAGGCTCATTTTTAATAAATGTCTCATTGGAGATTAAGACATAAACCAGAAAGTATGTTTTTAATTTATAAATTTCAGGCTAGTCTCACCCTGTATCAGATATTCCTGTGGCTCCTGGGAGCTAAAACATGTGTTCACAGTTTCTTAGGACAGTAATCTTCTCTGCACAGTGGCCCCCAGAGTTTGAAGTTGGGGTGGTGGCAAACCACTGATGGTGTCCAACTAGGGCGTCGAGCACATGCAGCAAGGATTTATCATTTTTTTGATTATGCAACATTCATTTCCCTTTCTGGTGGTACCAGAGTTAGAATTTCCTTTGGAGAAATGCTCTCTCTCCCATTGCACACATTCTTCTGGAACTGCAACTCAAGCACCCTTCTATCACCACTCAAGGAATGGACACATGCTCTAAGCCCATTAGGCTTCCTGCTCTGAATCTTTCAGTCTCCACCAGAGAGTTGCAAACTGTGTGGGGAGGGCTGGAGAGTGAAGCTCATTCACCATGTAATTACCCTTGGAAATGACTTACAGTGATGAATTCATGTCACCTACTTCATTTCTTCCTAATATTGGTTTTTATTGCTTGCAGCTAAATAAATCAAACAGCAACCATAGTATTTATTAGCATTCATTCACAAAATAAGAATATTCGTAAATTTACGATTTTCCTTTCAAGTATCGGATAGAACCAGTTTTGTTATGACATAACTTTAAAACTCTCCCTATATTTGTTAATCTCCCTTTCCAACAACAATAAAAAATAAGGCTTCGGGCTTAGAACTTTGGGAAACAAAACCATTTACTGCTGGAATTCAATGAAATTGATTGTATTATATTTCCTTTTACATTAATTTCTATTTATGATAAGTGCTGTTGGTTTTCCATTTATGGTGTGTTACATAAAAAATGTTTAAAAAGAAACATAAAAAAAATTTTTTAAATTGAACAGTTGTAGGCTAACATGGGAACAATCAAGAACATGTGAGAATGACTGAAGCTTGGAAAACACAGCTTAAGCAAAGGGATCTGGGCAGTGTCCAGTTTAGTGGTTAGTCTAACCCACTCCTCATCATACTCCCACAATCAAATCTTCCTTCTTTTCCAATATCCCTTAAAAAAAAAATCCCAGCCTCTTTTATTAAACCTTGTTCCCTACTATCTTAAATTTTTTTTCTGATTATCTTCTTTGGAGTTCTCAGGTTGACTTTGTCTACGTCCTAACTATATCAAAGTCCAATTTCGTATAACACAGCAGATTCTGCTGTGGTGTGGTTAAAACAGCAGGCACTCCAAAAGCCGTCAAAAAAGCAAAGACTTCTAAGGCAGTTTATTTTTAATGCATAAATTAGTCAGAGTAAAAGTGATTTTAAATGTTTTTGTGTGCATAAGACCACGTTGCCATGCTAGATGAATCCAATCAGCCAGAAATTGCTCAGCTTACAACCAGGTCACTGTGCAGCCCTCAAGCTTACTTCAAGACAGGCACTGGGCTTTGAATCCAAGGGAGCTTTTGAAATGCAAGTGGCTGTAGGCTCCATCTTTTCTAGTTCCAGAAAGCTCTTCCTAAGGTGGCTGTTCTTTAAGCCCCTTGTATACAATTTCCCTACATTCCTTCTACTCTCTCCCTACTTTTTGGTATATTTTTCTTGGCTCTTGTCTTCCTTCAGTCTTTCTGTTTTTCATTTGCGGTGATGAAATCAATAATTAGACTCTAATGTGAATCCAAATGCAAAATGCCTTTATAAAATTAAAAGAATAAAACCAACACTTTGTTTTCATTTATACTCTTCAGCAGTCTTTAGTTGTCATTTAGCAGTAAAATTTTATCAGAATATTCAATACTGATAATGCTGCCAATCTTATTTTCAAAGTTGAGGCTTTTCATGTGGGCTGTGGTTGGCACTGCACTTAGCCTGATTTGGATTCTATTTAATCTCTTTGGCTTCAACTGACATTGGGAGGCAACGAAAACCAGCAATCAGCCTGCCATGAATTTGCCATGGGACTACATACTGTAGCAGAAATAACCATATAAATTTGCTGAGGAAAGACAAATTCACAGCAGGCCAACTACAGCAGCCTGGCCCCCATATGTTAATGGGACTCCAGAGAAAGGGACGCCTGAGGCATGAGCACAGAATAAGGAAGGCGCCAAGGAGAGGGTATGTATACTTTCCCTGAGATATCCCTTTCACCAGGGCAAAGGCCACTGCATTGCCATCAGTAAAGAAAGGAAGGCAGCATGAAAGGGTAAAGCAGCACTTTCAAGAAATGATGAAGACTAGGTTTGAGACCAATCTTTGCTGTAGAATAGTTGTGTACTTTTGGGTAAGCCATGCAGCCTTCCTGAACCTCAGTTTCCTTTTGTGCAAATGGGAGTAAAAATTATTGCTATGAAAAATTCAGAGAACAACTGTGAAGGTCAAATACAAAAATGTGTATGAGTATTGTCTTATGAAATATAAATGAATATAAAATGGTCTGATTAATCATTATCTTAAATTTCTTAATAATAGGAGTAAACACTTTGCCTTTGAGTTGGGCAGGCAGCTATTAGCATTCAAACAGTATATGCATAAAAATAAATTTAATGGTATCTAAATCTCAGAGGAACTTTTTGTGCTTTCATTTTCAAATAAGCTTTCCTCATGATGGATCATTATTGAAGAGTTTCTCAGCAACGGAAAAAAGTTATCCATGGGAGAGATTGAAATGGAATAAGCTGATTTTAACATGCAAAGTGGCTATTTCTATTTCTACATGTGGTTATAAAGACTCTCTGTATTCCCTTCTCTAACCACCCACTGTATATTCTTCTTCCTAAAGAGATCCATTTACTTTCTGTGTCTTAATAATACTGCCGGTTTTCTGAGGAGTTTTATGATGCTGGGAGAGTGATGTACAAAATCAGTTGAGATATTTATGAAATCTAGACCTGGCTACTAATAAAATGAGAGAATAAATAGGCAATCTTAGAACAATAAGATATATACTATTCCCGAAAGGTAAAGACTGCACACTCAGTCCATAGGGCAGATGGGAACAGAATCAGGTAAGATAAGAAAACAAAACAAAACACCACCAAGTGTATATAATAACTTGGTGAGAGTACCTGCAATAGTCATGAGATGAACTACAAAAATGTACTACCATTTTTTAAAAGTTACTTAAATTAAGTTGATGTTAAAGTAAATTTTTGCAACATACTGTGTGTGTGTGTGAGAATGCAATGGTTCTATTCCATCATTAACGAAGTATAAATTTTTATTTTGTCTTTATCTCAGTTGTAGTGATATTCTGATTTGGGTGATTCTACTACACTAAGCAAATACTCAAAAAACAGACCTCCCAAACCATGTGATAGTTCATAACAGTATTCGCTTCAATCTACTTTGTTTGATATTAATATTTTTATAACACCTTTCATTGGTTACCAATTCTATCATTTTTTTATTCAAACTTCCTATATCCTAATGCTTTAAAAACATCTCTTATAAACAGAATTTGGCTTTTAAAAACAAAAATCTAATCTGGTAATCTTTGTCTTATAATGGAGCATTTAATCCATTTACATTTAATGTAATTACTAATACATTTGTGGAAAATGTTTATATTTTAAAATAACAATAATTCACAGAAAAATACAAAGATAGTACAGAAAAAGCTCCTGTACTCTTCACTCAGTTCATGTCTTATATAATTTTAGTCTAATACCAAAACCAAAGATATGACATTGGCACAATGTGTGTGCATAGTATGTAACTTCCGCACATGTGTATATTTGTGTAACCACTGCTACAATCAAAACACAAAACTATTCCATCATCACAAAGATTTCCCTCATGCTACTCCTTCATAATCCCACCCATTCCCTCACCCCACCATCCCTAACCCGTGACAACCACTAATCTCTGTTTTCCATCTTTATAATTTTGTCATTCTGAGATTGAAGTGAAATTATACAGTATACAATCTTCTAAGATTGGTTTTCTTCTATCAGCATTTTTGTTGTTTTCAGTTTGGGGTATTACAAACAAAATTGCTATGAACAATCATGTGTAGTAGTTTGTGGACATATATTTTCATTTATCTGGGATAAATGCCCAACAATGCAATTGCTGGTTTGAATAGTAAATGTATACTTAATTTTTTTTATAAACTGCCAGACTGTTTTTCAGAGTGGCTTTACCAGATTACATTTCTATGTATAACAAATTTTATTTCTCTGTATCCTAGCCAACATTTGATATTGTTACTATTTTTAAAGTTTTTGTTTCACTGTGGCAAGAACATTTAATGTAAGCTCTACCCTCTTAACACATTTTTTAAGTGGACAATATAGTGTTGTTTTCTATAATGTTGTACAATCAATCTTCAGAAATTATTTAGGTTGCATAATTAAAGCTTTATGCCCATTGATTAGAAATTTCACACTTTTCTCTTCCCCCAGGCCTTGGTAATCATCTTTCTACACGCTATTATTTTAGGTATCTCATATAAGTAGAATTATCCAGTATTTGTCCTTCTGTGACTGGCTTATTATGTTTAGCAAAATGTCATCAAGTTTCATTTATATTGTCACATTGGAGGATTTCTTTCTATTTTAAGGCTGAATATTATTCCATTGTGTATATATATATCACATTTTTCTTTAGCCATTCATCCATCAATGAATATTTAGGTGGTTTCTAATCTTGGCTATTTTGAATAGTGCTTCAATGAACATTGGAGTGCTAACATCTCTTTGAAATTCTGATTTCATTCTTTCAGATAAATACCCAGAGCTAGGATTCCTGGATCATATGGTAGCACTATATTTAACGCTTCGAGGAACTTCCATACTGTTTTCCATAGTGCCTCACTATTTTGCATTTCCAGCAAAAGTGTACAAGTGTTCCAATTTCTCCACATTCTCACCATATTTTTTTAATAATGGTCGTCCTAACAGGTATGAAATGCTATCTACTTTTAGTTTTGATTTGCATTTCCCTGATGATTAGTGATGTTGAGCATCTTTTTATGTATTTGATGGCCATTAGTATGTCTTTTTTTTTTTTTTTTTTTTGAGAAGAAGTCTCACTCTGTTGCCCAGGCTGGAGTGCAGTGGCGCAATCTCGGCTCACTGCAATCTCTGCCTCTGGATTCAAGAGATTCTCCTGCCTCAGTCTCAACAGTAGCTGGAAATACAGGCACGTGCCACCACACCCAGCTAATTTTTGTATTTTTAGTAGAGATAGGGTTTTGCCATATTGGCCAGGTTATTCTCGAACTCCTGACCTTGTGATCTGCCCACCTTGGCCTCCCAAAGTGGTGGGATTACAGGCATGAGCCACCATGCCCAGCCAGTATGTCTTTTTTGGAGAAATTTGTATTTTAGCTTTTAGCCCATTTTAAAAATGGCGTTATTAGCGTTTTACTACTAATTTTTATTTTGGCAATACTAATAGGTGTACAGTAATGTACCATTTGCTCTTAATGTTCATTTCCCTAATGGCTAGTCATGTTGAACATCTATTCATGTGCTTATTTGACACTTTTGTATCCTCTATGGTGAAATATCCCTTTATATATTTTGCTCATTTTCTAATTGGATTGTTTATTGCCATATTGTTGAGTCTGGACAATTCCACACATATGTGATTTGCATATATTTTCTCCTGGTCTGTTCTTGTCCTTTCATCTTCTTCACCATAGTCTTTTGCACAGCAGAAGTTTTTAAAATTTTGATGAAGAACAATTTATGAATACTTTTCTTTTATAGATCTTGCATTTGATGTCATGTCTAAGAACTTGTCACCAAGACGTAAGTCCTGAAGAGCTTATCCTATGGTATCTTCTATAAGCTTTATAGCTTTACACTTAAAATTATGATCCATTTTGAGTTAATTTTTCCTGAGGTTTTGATTCGTTTTGTGGAGGCAGGGTTGTGGAGGTTAGCAGGGATGGGAGACAGCTATGGATATCCAATTTTTCCATTAACATTTATTGACAAAATTATCCTTCATCCTTTAAATTGCTTTTGCACTTTTACCAAAATCAGTTGGCTGTACTTGTGTGGAGCTGTTTGTGGGTTCTCTATTCTGTGCCATTGACCTATGTCTATCCTTTTGCAAATGCTACACAGTCTTGTTACCTACAGCTATCTAATAATTCTTCAAACTGTGTAGGATGATACCTCCCACTTTTCTCTTTCTGAGAAGTGTTTTAGCTATTCAACTTTACCTTTCCAGGTAAAATTTAAATCTACTATATTATTCATGTCTTACTATTTATACCACATGTTCTATTATTGTTCTGTTTGGATTTGCGGGGTTTTTTTTCTTGTTTTTATATTATTTTGTACTACTTTCTTACCTCTTTCATTAGGTTGAAAGTTAGGTGCTACTTTACTCTTCTTTTAGTGCTTACCCTAGAGCTTAAGAAAGGCTAAATTCACTGGTACTTTGATGTATGTCCTAGTCAATGTAAAAATCTTTTATTAATGATACTTTAAGTTCTGGGGTACATGTGCAGAACATGCAGTTTTGTTACATAGGTATACACATGACATGGTGGTTTGCTGCACTTATCAACCCATCATCTACATTAGGTATTTCTCCTAAAGCTATTCCTCCCCCAACCCCCAACAGGCCCCGATGTGTATGTTCCCATTCCTGTGTCCATGTGTTCTCATTGTTCCACTCCCACTTATGAGTGAGAACATGCGGTGTTTGGTTTTCTTTTCCTGTGTTAGTTTGCTGAGAATGATGGTTTCCAGCTTCATCCATGTCCCTGCAAAGGACATGAACTCATCCTTTTTTATGGCTGGATAGTATTCCATGCTTTATATGTGCCACATTTTCTTAATCCAGTGTATCATTGATGGGCATTTGGGTTGGTTCCAAGTCTTTACTATTGTGAACACTGCCACAATAAACATGTGTACATGTGTCTTTATAGTAGGATGATTTATAATCCTTTGGCATATACCCAGTAATGAGATTGCTGGGTCAAATTATATTTCCAGTTCTAGATCCTTGAGGAATCACCACACTTCCATAATGGTTGAACTAATTTACACTCCCACCAACAGTGTAAAAGCATTCCTATTTCTCCACATGCTCTCCAGCATCTGTTGTTTCCTGACTGTCTAATAATCACCATTCTAACTGGCATGAGATGGTATCTCATTGTGGTTTTGATTTGCATTTCTCTAATGACCAGTGTTGATGAGGTTTTTTTCATATGTTTGTTGGCTACATAAATGTCTTCTTTTGAGAAGTGTCTGTTCATATCCTTTGCCCACTTTTTGATGGGGTTGGTTTTTTCTTGTAAATTTGTTTAAGTTGTTTGTAGATTCTGGATGTTAGCCCTTTTTCAGACCAATAGATTGCAAAGATTTTCTCCCATTCTGTAGGTTGCCTGTTCACTCTGATGATAGTTTCTTTTGCTGGGCAGAAGCTCTTTAGTTTAATCAGATCCCATTTGTCATTTTTGGCTTTTGTTGCCATTGCTTGTGGTGTCTCAGTCATGAAGTCTTTGCCCATGCCTATGTCCTGAATGGTATTGCCGAGCTTTGCTTCTAGGATTTTTATGGTTTTAGGTTTTATGTTTAAATATTTAATCCACCTTCAGTTAATTTTTGTATAAGGTGTAAGGAAGGGGGTCCAGTTTCAGTTTTCTGCATATGACTAGCCAGTTTTCCCAGCACCATTTATTAAATAGGGAATTCTTTCTCCATTGCTTGTTGTTGTCAGGTTTGTTGAAGATCAGATGGTTGTAGATGTGTGGCATTATTTCTAAGGCCTGTGTTCTGTTCCATTGGCCCATATACCTGTTTTGGTAGCAGTACCCTGCTGTTTTGTTTACTGTGGCCTTGTAGTATAGTTTGAAGTCAGGTAGCATGATGCCTCCAGCTTTGTTCCTTTTGCTTAGGATTGTCTTGGCTATGTGGGCTCTTTTTTGGTTCCAAATGAAATTTAAAGTAGTTTTTTCCAATTCTGTGAAGAAAGTCAGTGGTAGCTTGATAGGGATAGCATTGAATTTATAAATTACTTTGAGCAGTATGGCCATTTTTACGGTATTCATGAGTATGGAATGTTTTTCCATTTGTTTGTGTCCTCTCTTTTTTCCTTGAGCAGTGGTTTGTAGTTCTCCTTGAAGAGGTCCTTCACATCCTTTGTAAGTTGGATTCCTAGGTATTTTATTTCCTTTGTAGCAATTGTTAATGGGAGTTCACTCATGATTTGGCTCTCTGTTTGTTTATTATTGGTGTATAGGAATGCTTGTGATGTTTGCATATTGATTTTGTATCCTAAGACTTTGCTGAAGTTGCTTATCAGCTTAAGGAGATTTTGGGCTGAGATGATGGGGTTTTCTAACTATACAATCATGTCATCTGCAAACAGAGGCAATTTGACTTCCTCTCTTCCTAATTGAATACGCTTTATTTCTTTCTCCTGCCTGATTGCCCTGGCCAGAACTTCCAACACTATGTTGAATAGGAGTGGTGAGAGAGGGCATCCTTGTCTTGTGCCAGTTTTCAAAGGGAATGCTTCCAGTTTTTGCCCATTCAGTATGATATTGGCTGTGGGTTTGTCATAAATAGTTCTTATTATTTTGAGATGTGTTCCATCAATATCTTGTTTATTGAGAGTTTTTAGCATGCAGGACTGTTAAACTTTGTCGAAGGCCTTTTCTGCATCTGTAAAAATCTTAATGTATATTATTTCTATTTGATTCTCCCAACTTAGATGTTGTATTATTCCATTCTTACACTGCTATAAAGACACTACCCGAGTCTGGGTAATTTCTAAACAAAAGAGGTTTAATTGACTCACAGTTCTGCAGGCTGGGGAGGCCTCAGGAAACTTACAATCATGATGAAAGGCAAAAGGGGAAGCAGGCACCTCTTCACAAGTCAACCGGAGAAACAAAGAGAAAAACCCAGGGGAACTGCCGTTTATAAAACCATCAGATCTCATGAAAACTCCCTCACTACCACAATAACAGCATGGGGGAAACTGCCCTCCTGATTCAGTCGCCTCCCAACAGGTCTCTCCCTCAACAACTGGGGATTACAATTCAAAAAAAGCTTTGGGTGGGAGCACAAAACCTAACCATATCATACGACATGGTTTCATTTATTTTTAAATCTGTCATGTATAAATATTAAATAACAGACTTCATTATTATTTTGTATAGAGTATTAATTTATTGAATGATATATTTGCCATTTTTGTCGCTCTTGGAAGCACCTCTGAACTTCCAGATATAGTCATTTTTCTTCTGCTTAAAGTGTACTCTTTAATATTTATTTCATTGTGGGCCTGCTGATGAAGAAGCACCTTAATGTTTTCACTTTACCTTCTTTTTTTAAGCATTATTCCCACTAAGTATCAGTTTATGGGTTGGCAGTTATTTTCTTTCAACACTTTAAAGGTATAATTCCTCTTGGCTGCATTGTTTATGTTAAGTAGATCAGCTCTCAGCCTTATTATTGTTCCTTTACATTTACTTTGTCTTTTTAGCACTAACAATAACAACAATCCTGCCCTAGAGAATTTACATTTTTTTCTTTGCCTTTTTATTCAATAATTTTGTAATTACTTATCTAGATATGTCTTTCTTCTATTTATTTATGGTGCATTGGGTTTTCAGGGTTTGTGGATGAGGCTTGGTGTCTTTAATCAGGTTTTTGAAAATTCTTAGCCACTCTCTTTTAAATATTTATTTTCCCCTGGTTTCTCACTCCTTTTCTTCTAAGATATCAATTACAAATATTTTACATTCTCATTGTGTACTCTGTTATTCTCTTTTCTCTATATTCCATTCGTTTAGTCTCTCTATTCATTCTGAATATTTTCTCCTGACCTGTACTTCATTTTACTAATTCTTTCTGTAGGTGCATCTAATCTGCTATTAAACTCATCTATTGAGTTCCTAATTTGGATTACTGTATTTTTAAAATTTAAACCTTCACTATTGTTTCCTTGTAAAGTTTTATTTTTTACTTTTGCCATAATTCCGCATATTGTCTCTTTTTCCCTTGAGCAATAGAAAGCATAGTTATACTAAGGTCTGTATCTGATAACACCAATATCTGGAAACCTGAAGATCTATTTACATTGTTCAGTGTTTCAATTTGTTCCCATTCATGTTATCTTGTCTCTTTGTATGTATGAATGTTTTATTATCAGCCAGAAATTGTGTTTGTAATATTGTTTATCAGCCAGAAATTGTATTTGTAATATTGTTTGTGAAAGTAAACTCAGAACTAATATGGTGTTATCATCCATTAGGGAGTATTTTTGTTTATTTCTGCCACATGCCTGTGAGCATGTGCAAATTAAAATCATCTCAATTTAAGTATAGGAATTAAGAGAATTCTAAGATAAGCTGCAGTTTCTGTGAGAATCTGTTTACTTTTAGTTAATCCTTTCTCCTAGGGTGCAGCCCTTCAGGGGTTTCAAACCTGAAAAAAGCCAGGGCCACCTGGATTTGCCCCTCAACAGAACTTGGACTCCAACTTCTGTACTCTTAGCCCCTTAAATCCATCAATCAGTTCAGCCTTCTACTTGCCCATCTGAATCAGCAAAGGTGGCTCTAAAAACTGGCCTTTATTCACCACCTTCTGTTGTCCTCCTCCTCTTTTTCTTTTTTTTTTCCTGAGACAGATTTTCACTCTTGTTGCCCAAGCTGGAGTGCAATGGTGCGATCCTGGCTCACTGCAACCTCCACCTCCTGGGTTCAAGTGATTCTCCTGCTTAAGCCTCCCAAGTAGCTGGGATTACAGTCATGCGCCACCACAACAGGCTAATTTTGTATTTTTAGTAGAGATGGGGTTTCTCCATGTTGGTCAGGCTGGTCTCAAACTCTCGACCTCAGGTGATCCACCCACCTTGGCCTCCCAAAGTGCTGGGATTACAAGTGGGAGCCACTATGCCTGGCCATCCTCCTCCATTTTTAACCTGCTTGCCTAGTAGGATCATGGTCTACCTCACTCCTAGAACTTCTAAGATGCTGACATTTTTCTCCCCTTACCAACTATAATTCACTTCTATCTTTATGCTGCTAATAAATGTTTAAAGGGTCTCAACTTCCCTTGCCTCATATTTCCATAACAGACTTTCTATGCTTTCCTCTGGCCTCTGTTCCCAATCTTTTCCATACTTCCTTGTGGAAGAATGAGTTGATGTGATATGAGTTTTAAGGAAGGCCTTGTGGGCTTTGATCTTTTATAGGGATGGCTATGTGTACAGAGAGGGCACTGTGTCCTGCGCTCAACCATGTGGATTGCCCCCATTCCTGCAAGAGGAATGCCTATAGTTCTGAGTGCTAGACTGAATCCATTACGGAAAGTACAGAAAATATTAGATGTCTACTTTGCTACATATTAAATTGTATTCTCTGATTCAATCTTTATTAATAACGAAAGTAATTTTTTATTCTTCACTTGTTTGGCTTCTGTCTTATTTTTCCAAACTCAGGAGAAAAAAAAAAGGACATTATTTATCGATTTCCTAAAAGCCCCAAGTACCCATTCACCAAAAACTTTACTCTTATTATTGCACATTTTATGGAGGAAGCTTTTCATCCTCTTCTTCTTGAAGCTTTTCATCCTCTTCTTCTTGGGTGTCATCATCCCAAGGTCATGCCTACAGCTTGGAGAAATAATAGTGATGCATCCAGTTAAATACTTTTTTCTTCCCCATTCCATATTCCATTTACAGGCTGGGATTAATGACATGTTCAGAGTCAAAGTAAACTGAAAACATAACCTTGATGTCACAAGTGGAAAGAAAGACTTCTTACATGTCAAGATCCGAAGAAATTTTTCCAGCAACACAGAGATATAACATCATGGATTAGAGCAAAACAACTGAACAACCTGTATATTCTAACCACAGCTATGATATCAAAGTTTACTTTCTCTATAAAAAGTAACTGATATGGTTTTTAATTCTGTCCCCTCCCAAATCTCGTGAGGAATAATAATCCGCAATGTCGGAGTGGGGACCTGGTGGGAGGTGATTGGATCACAGGGATGGACTTGCCCCTTGTTGTTCCCCTGACAGTGAGTGAGTTCTCCTGAGAACTGTTTGTTGCAAAATGTGTAGCACTTCCCCTTTCTCTCTATTCCTCCTGCTCCAGGCATATAGGACATGCTGGCTTCCACTTTGCCTTCTGCCATGATTGTTAGTTTCCTGAGGCCTCCCCAGCCACGCTTCCTGTACAGCCTGTGGAACTGTTCACCAATTAAACCTGTCTTTGTAAATTACCTAATATCAGGTAGTTCTTTATAGCAATGTGAGAATGGACTAATACGGTAACCAAATTATTAAGTGCAGCTTACCTTTTTATAGTTTGCACATTTTTAAAATAAAATACTACAGAGCCACCAATTAAGACCTGATGTCATCTAAGCCAAGAGAAAAAGTTTTCCTAATCCAGCTAGAACAAAGGAGCCTGAACAGTATGAACAAAAGTATGGCCTTGGTCTCCAAACCCACAAACTGTGTTTGTATATACAGAACCACAGATAAGACTCCTTTTATCTTAAAATATTTCCACGAGCTTTCGTTTTTCTTTTTTCTTTCTGAGAACTTCTCATTATTTGCAGCTATTTCTAGGCCACAGCAGCACTCCAGTAGAGTGTTTTGGCAACAGCCCCTGTTGCGGTCAGCAACTCCTCTGCAGCTGGGATTTCTTGAAAGAAGTGAGGAGCATTTGCCTTGTAGTGCTCCAGCAACAAAACAAGGAAAACTTCCATGGGAATCAGATAATCACAGAGCCTTCCCTCTCTCTCCCCTTCCCTTTCCTCATGTGATCAAAGAGGTCAGAGCCACTGGTGCACATTTCAGTCAGCATGCTACACACAGAGGCCAATATAGGAACATAGTCCTAACTACTCACTTTAGATGATGGAGTTCTCCACAACTAAAGTGATTGTGGGACTCATAACCTTGATGTCACGAGTGGAAAGAAAGACTTGTTACAGGTCAATATTGTATCACCCTAAAGAAGAGACATGCTTCAGGGTGGATATATACAGGTTTGTGCATTTGGTGTGGAGTGATTCAGCCAAAGAATTTACCCCAAAACAAGGTTATACATTGAATAAATATGAACATGTAGGTTTGCCTTAACTATAGCCAATAACACAAAGTAAAACCAAACAACAACAAAATACCAAACACACAATGTTTTCTGGCTAAGCAGAAATTCACGGGCAGAAGCCAAAGACAAAGAGACTTACAAGGTAAAAATCAAAACTGACATCTTAAAATGTGCGAGTCCTGTTTGGCTCATCCAACTTGAACAAAGCCACTGTCTGATATCAATCTAAATATCTAGAACATGTTTTGATACTTATAAAAATGGGATTATGAAAATATACCACTGACTAAAATTGAACCTAATACACCAAGATGTTGCCATTTTCTAACAACCTTCAAACAACAAAACAACCAAAGAAATGTCATTGAGTCACCATAACTTTAAATAAGTATCATTTTAGAATCATTGGGATGGAAACAACTGTGAAAAATACCCTTTGAAAGAAACAGCCCTCACTGAAGCCTGAAAGATCAGCTGTGGGCTTTTTGTTTCTTAAAACAGGTAATATTTTATTAATAATATTTTTATGTGATTCTAAAAAACTTTCTCAATGTTGACTCCTCTCTGCAAACATCTGCCTTCACTTTGCAGAACTAGTCACATTCCCATTACTAGTGTTCACCCATGAGGGGCAAACACTTTACTTTTGATGAGTGACAGTTTCAACACCCACATTAGGCAAAAGGGCATTTCTCACGAGAAAAACAGGCTGCTTGTTTGACAAAGGGCTATTTGTGAGGTCGCCTTCTGTTTAATGATCCCATAGCAAGGCAGATGTTGGAGAGGGAAGTTCGAGAATCCTTCTAAACCAGATGCACTTTGGGTTACTTCCTCTGCTTGATTCCAAAACAGCTGAACAGAATAAAACAAAAGAGGAAATGGGGACACCCAAACTAAACATTATGACTGCCTTCAGCAATAGCCTTTAGAAACCCTCTCAGGATCCTGTGACATCACAGAGATGTGTCATCTTCTTATAGAATTTTGCTCCAAAAGCAGGATTTATACCATCTCTAAATGCAATTAATGCTGAAACACAGCTAGCACACATAGCAATAACTTAGGCAAAAAGGCAACACTCAAGCAAAATCCTTCCTGGAATTAAAATCCTGTTATTAAGTCAACCAACTTTTCTTTTAACTAACTAAATAAACAACAGCAAGACATGGTAAGCTTTGACTCAGAGAAAGAGATTCTGGGTTGACTCTCAGAAGCTTCCTGTTTCGATTCCAGCTGTGTAAGACTTTTGGGTGATCTTTCTAAATTTACTTCATTCCTCTTAATCTTAGTATTATCATGCATTTGAAGAAGAGCATTGGACTTGATGACACTTATGAATAAGTTTCTGGACATCTGTGTCCAGTGTCATATGAACAAATGAAATTACTACATTCAGATTTAACTTACTATTTTTACTCATTTCTTTAAAATGCCACCAATTGCCCTGTTTCCATAGCCAGAAATCTGCTAGTCATCTTCTTCTTTTCTATTTTTGGTAATACAGTGCTTCCTTAAGTGGTTCTATATAGTTTCACTACATTTTTTTTTTTTTTTTTTTTTTTTTGCAGAAACCTAGACCTATGAGTTTAGTACCTGAATCTCTTGCTGATTCATGCATTTCTATCAATCTTCTCAGTCAGATGTTTAGCTCAGATCTGTCCTCTTATCCAAGCTTTTCCAAGAGTCTCCTAGCTACTCTTCTGGCATCATGCTACACCCTACAATCCAGCTCTTCAAAGTCATCTGACTTCTTTTTAAAAGTTGCATACTATATATACATCTCTCTCTTGCTCAACATTCTTCAGTTATTCCCCAGTGGGCACAGAAAAAAGTCTAGCTTCTTAGCATGTTACTTGGGCTCCTTCAGTGCCAGTCCCCACAAATTCCTCACCCATCCTGCAGAAGCTCCCAGTTTTCAATATTCTAAATGCTGTGGAACTTCTATCTACGCAGGATTCTAAAGATGAGGAAAACTAGTCCCTTAAGACTCAGCTTAGGCATTGCCCCTTGTGCCTTTACTGTTAGTTTGCCCCTCTGTTCTTAAGAGTTTATTCCTGGCATTGCTCTTAAGGGAAGGAAGTTTGGCAGGGCCAAGAGTCCTAAATGTTAGACCTTTCTCTCTAAACACTAACAACATTAAAACTCCATTCAAGAAGGAGAAAAAGAAGCCATCATCTAGAAACAATGTTGATAACCACAGTTCCTTAACTTGGGCTTGTTAAAAGACTTTATCTCCGTGAGTATACTGAAACATATATTTAGTTTATCTCCTATTATCAAGAAAGAAATATTAAAACTTCATTGTTGAGGATCACTCTGAATATGAAAGTGCTTAAGACAATCAGGTCTTGAGATCTAGAAATTAGTATAAGTACTGAGTGCTCGGGGAAAAAATTATACTCTTCAAACTACATCCCTGGGAGTATTAGTGATGTCATAATTCATCTCAGAGAAGCCATGGGAAACATTCCTGAGGATCTAGAAACTATAGGACGGATACTTATAAAAGATAAGCGAAGTATAGTGCATAGGTTGCTGAGAGGTGGAGAGAAAGTTGCTTACTTTTCCTGAGCCTCAACTTTCTGAAAATATAGAAACACAATTAGATGATGAGTTATGAGGTGAAGGAGAGGATGACTCAGCAGCAGTGTGCCAGCTCCACAGTGACTTCTCCACCAAGCTGGAGAAGGATTTGCAGCAATGGTTCCAGAACCAACTGTGCATATCTATAGAATGAAGGTAAGTAGGGCGGCTATACTTCTAGTTATCCAGTTTGCTTAGGACAGTTCTAGGTTATGCCTGTTGTTTTAATAGATGTTTAAAAAATTCCCACTTATTTTTTTTAAATGTCCAAATTTAGATAATAAATTATATAACTATAGTATGATTTTTTTCTCTGGAAATTAGTAGAAATTATGTATGTTTCTGGCTTTTGGTAAATGTGTTGATTATGGAGAAGGGCAGGAGTTTAGAGTTGGACTAGACAACTTTTCCTCCCTTAAATCTCCCTTAAAAACATGTTTCTTCATTATGATTCTCAATCTTTTAGCATAAGTTAAAAATTCATGTAGCCCTTTAAAAATAACTTTTAGGTGATATTTACTTGGACTTAAATGTTCAGATTCCAGTGAGATCTTATTGAATTAATTTTCCAGGTTCCAGTGGGGAAAGGCTACCAGCAATCCTTTTTGCCTATCCCTCAGGGGACTTAGGAAGGACAGAAAAGAGACAAAAATCAATGTAACATTTAAACAACACTGCAATCATGCCATGATAGCCATCTCAATGTGATATCATAAGTACCCGGTGTTTTTTTTTTTTCCCCTCAAAGAATATCATTCTTATTAAACTCCCCCAATGAAAGCGTCCTTGCTAAGGGAATTCAGCAAAATACATACATAATTTTACCATCTGCAGAGGTGATAGCACTTAATTAGGAAAGCCAAGAGTATTAGAGGATGTTTTCAAAGCAGCACCTCAGGTAAGAGACTCCCTCCCCACCTTTGTTGCTGCTAATGGTACTGCAACTCATTTCATGCTCATTGCATCACAGTATTTCCCCTAGAGAATATGGAATTCAAATCGGGTGAACAGATGCTCACAAATTAAAGTACTCTATGTGTATACCTGCAGCAATCATGGAAGGGTAGGTGGAGAGGAGACAGGATAAAAGAAGAAACAGACAAGACATTTGGAAACTATTGAATTCTTATTTTTCTTTTCTTTGATCACTTCTTATCTCTATGAACGCCTCTCCTCCTCTTTGCCATCTTGTTGCCCATCATCACATTATTTTTTCCACAACCTCTCAGTTTCCATTGACAGAGAGTTGTTCTCTCTGAGCAGTCACAATTGAGTAGTGGGAGACATGTGTTTTTAGATGCCAAAAGTCAATCTCTGTCTTTCTCCCTTTCTTTGTAATCATAGAATTGGGTTTTAGTAGTTTGACTGGGAAATATAGCTTGCAAATAGCTGAATTTGCTTTTTTAGGCTGTAATTCAGCAGGCAGAGAAATTAGCTTTATCCTGGACAGGAGGGTTTACACAACGCTGGTCTCTAGTTCCTTCCCCTTTGCAGTTTTTTCTCTCTACAGATCACAGTCTTTGACCCAGGCTTGTTAGCTGAGGATCATTCAGGCTCACCTTCACCCAATCCTAAATCCTAATCATTTTTTCCCAATCTTGACTCCAATCAAAATGTACTCCCTCTACTCCTACATCCCACCAAGCATCTAACTTTCCTCTAGGAAATAGTCCAAGCCATTTGTGCTAATGTGCCCGACAAGGACATACATTTAGAGCTCATTATTTCACGTTTTTAAAAAGCTTTCCTTCATAGAAATTAATCCTTCCTAAGTGAAAAAATATTGCCAAGATCTCATTGAGCATTGCCTTTGAGGACTTTGTCTGTGGATTAGAATAGACGTCAGTGGCTCATGAAAAACAGCCACAGCTCACCAATAAACATTTTAATGAATATACTTATTTCTTCCCATCCTCCTGCCCCAGTTGAATTTTTTTTAAATGCATATGATTTTTACTAAACAATAATGATTTGTAATTTTTACTCTGGGGCTTAGGAATTATAAAACCCCAAATATTTCCCTGTCCTCCATCATTCTTCACATCGCATTATTTTACTCGTTAAACAATGTTTTAAAATCTCCTAGATTTATTTTTTCTACTCAGGTTACAACAAATCAGCGTTCATCTCAAGAGAGCCATTCCTCATCTGCCTTATCTGTTTTTGAGAACCTCGATGGTAGATTTGCCTGTGTGACCACATGAGGTAAGGTCAATCAAGCTCATCTTGTCAAACTTGTCATAACTCTAGGATTTCACACAACAGAATTTCCCCTCGTGCATTCTTAGCAATGCCACACAACAGGGGGATTTTTAGAATTCAATATGCAAGCTTATATTCTTTGCAGTGAGTGGTGTTTCAACAAAATTTCCAGCATTTTGAAATTGGGTAACATAAAAAATAAACAGAAGAAGAAAATAATGTCTCACTTCACCTATCTCCATGAAGAAAATTCATAGCAAAAAGAAAAAAGAAAAAAAAAATTTTTAACCCATGGTAAGGGCTTAAGGGCAGAGGGATGGTCTGAACATGAAAATCACATTTGCTTCAGCCATCCAGAAAACATCTTTGTTTACCATTGTCGTGCTGCGAAGGAAACACTGGCTACTTAAGATGTAGGAACACCGGCTACTCAACTGGCTACATCACGTTGAGATGGCTCTCACAGCACGGCTGCACTGTTGTTTAAATGTTACACTGATTCTTGTCTCTTCTTTGTCCTTCCCAAGACCCCCAAGTGATAGGCAAAAAGGATCACTGGTAGCCAAAGACTGTAAAAGAGAGAAACTAGATAGTAGCCTATATTTAGCTACATTTAGCTACATTTGGATTATTATCTTATTTTTAGACCAATCATGGCAAATGTGCTTTGGGGTTCATAGTGGCAGTATTCACACATCTATGCCCTAACCTCCTCACCTGCCATCTCTTTCCCAAAACTCTCAAACAGAAATGGTAGATTTTGGTTTCATTGGAAGACAAAAAGGAAGCATCCTGAACCTTTTCCTGGAGCATCTCAGGTCTTTACGGCATAGCCTTGCACTCAGCTGTGTTAACATGAACTTTTTCATTTCCATTTCCAACTGGCCCTGACTCCCTGTGACCACGGAAACCCATGAATAGTAGAATGTGACCCTCCCCATATATATAAGTGTCCCATGCCAGCTTCCCTACAATGTTTCCTGAGAAAAACTTTCTGCCCATCACCCTGAAAATGTAGGAAAGATTTCAGTCAGCTGTTAGAAAGAAGTACACGAGTACGTGAGTGCAGTAATATCCAATGGTCTGTGCATGAGGATGAGGGTCAGGAGGAGAAGCAGCAAGGAAATGCTGGTGGGCTGAGGTGCAAGTTTCTGCAAAGGAGGGACTCTACAACTACATGTGCTTTCTGCACATAGCCTTTAATGCTTTGAGATTGTTTTGGAATTTCTGGCACATTTTGAGAAGAAAACTGCCTGTGTCTCTACTTGGCTCTCTGAGAAAAAAATGAGTTTACGTACTAGAGGAACTATACATTGTAGGCTTGGAAACAGGCTGGCACACTGAATAATGGCAGTCTACCCTAGGTGCTCAGAAAGGGAAGCAGAGCTGTACTGTCTGCTACCTGCATATGTAATGAACTTCATAGCTTGCTGTGGTGGCAGGGAGATCATGCAGAGTGTTCAGCTTCACACGGAACCTAGGAACAAGGTCCAGGGGAGAAGTATCTGCAAAAACGGAAGGAAAATGAGTTACATAGTTTCAGATGGACAGGAGAAATGGGCCTTGAGATCTATTGCATAGCGGGGTGACTATAGTCAAGAAGAATGTCTTGTATATAGTATTTCAAAATAATAACAGTATAAATTTTAAATGTCTCACCATAAAAAAGGACAAGTAAATGAGGTGCTAGATATGTTAATTAGCTTCATTTAATCATCCCACATTGTATGCAGGTATCAAAATATCAAATTATATCTCATAAATGTATACAATTATGATTTGACAAACAAAAACAAGACCAGATAGTCCCAATGTTCTTTAAATTGTCTCAGGGTATTAAAAGCCAAGAAAAACTGTTGAATTTTTTATAAGGCAGGTATAACTTTGATATTTATGCCTAATAAAGATAGTAGCAAAAATCTTAAGATGTGATAGGAAGTTTAAGGAGACAAAGTTGACAGGACAGGCATTTAAAAGATAAAATATTACTTCCGTGAGGCACATGCTGTTTTAATAAAGAATCATGCAAAGTGGGCAATGTATTTACAATGTTGCCAATGCTTCATGAGTGGTAGCATCTGACTACATGATTCCTGAAAGCACAAAGGTTGCTGGATGTGGGGCACCTCTGTTCCACAAGCCCTTCACTAGGGCAAACCCTGCACAATTCCATATCCACCTTTCTTCCTTGGGTTCCTCCTTGCCAGCCTGGACATACTGAATTGTCCTCTTGCTGTTCACACACTTCACACTATTGTCACATCCACCCATCCTGCCATTTCTGGATACCTTCCCCCATTTCTAATCTTTACTGCATCTCCTTCCATATTTAATTCCCCAAGGTCTCAAATCCATGAAATAAAACTCTATCTGTTGCAAGGTGATTGGGAGAGCAATGTAACTATAGGCCATATTTGGGGTAGCTGAGATCCTTTTCAACACTCAATTCAAAAAGCAGCTCACTATTTGCCAAACCTCCTCAATAGATAACCCTGCATTGAGCGCATAGCATTCAGGACCTCAGGACAGTACAAGGGAGATCTGTATTTGGAACTATTGACTTAAGGCAAAATCTAGAACCATCATTCCTTTCTCCTCCTAGGAAGAATCAATTTTTTCAAGTAGTCCACCATGTGTGGGCATAAACATGATTATCCGTAGCTCATATAAATACTTCATTTAATATATATATTCTATGTTTTTAAGACACAACACATTTATCTCAAATAGAAAATGAGAATACATATATTCTTGTTATTTGAAATTCATGTATTTTGAAAAGGCATAGAAAATAAACTACATAATTTTGTAAGTCATTAAGATTTTGAAAAAAGGTGAAAGTAAGCCCCTATTTTTGTATGTTATTGTTTTCTACACAGAGAGAAAAAATGTTTATATTTTGAAAGGTGCTTTATTAAGAATTACATTTTCAATGAAAATAGAAATATTTGAATAATCACATTAAGACTAAACAATGGGCCAGACGCGGTGGCTCAAGCCTGTAATCCCAGCACTTTGGGAGGCCGAGGCAGGCGGATCATGAGGTCAGGAGATCAAGACCATCCTGGCTAACACGGTGAAACCCCGTCTCTACTAAAAATACAAAAAATTAGCTGGGCGTGTGGCAAGCGCCTGTAGTCCCAGCTACTCAGGAGGCTGAGACAGGAGAATGGCGTGAACCTGGGAGGCGGAGCTTGCAGTGAGCCCAGTTTGTGCCACTGCACTCCAGCCTTGGCGACAGAGTGAGACTCCATTTCAAAAAAAAAAAAAAGGACTAAACAACGACACCATAAAGAATTATTGTCAAGTACTAACTGATGCACTGATGCCTTTAAAAGAAAATCCAAAAATTATGACTAAGTATAATTACATTCACATAGAAAATTACATTATGTACATTCGCATGTACAATTACATATACATTTTAATATTTTATATTGCACTTGCTTATCAACTCTGATTTTTCAGGTGAGTAGTTGTTAGCTATCTTTAATTTTGTTCCAAAACAATTGATTTTTTAAATTCAAATGCAGGACTTTGTATTTTTTCTATGAAATTATATCTTATCAAAGTGTTGCATTACTCTCGTTAACCTAATATCACAGATGCTGAGAACCTGATGACTTTCAGATTTTTATTCTTTGAAAGCCAGAAGATTAATCAACATTTTCAGAAAGAAGATTAAATAACATGGAGAAAGTTTGCTAACTCCCTGGATAAGTAGTAATAGGTTGATTGATGAAGGATAATAAGAATCTACCTTGTAGCTCCAAGAATCCTTTTGAATAACATTTTTTGTACCTTTTATTTT
Source organism: Pongo pygmaeus (assembly GCF_028885625.2). Taxonomy (NCBI): domain Eukaryota; kingdom Metazoa; phylum Chordata; class Mammalia; order Primates; family Hominidae; genus Pongo; species Pongo pygmaeus. The sequence goes on along the minus strand of NC_072384.2, from coordinate 49,260,576 downwards.
GATGTACAAGGAAATCTCATTACACTCATTACCCAGATTCTACAAGTATTTACTTTTTTGCCTAATTTCTTTTTTTCTATTTGTGTATGTATATGTACATTTTTTTTCTGAACCATTTGACAGTAAGCTGGAGTCAATATGTTTCTTTACCCCTAAAAATTTCAGGGTGATTTGCTTAAGAGCAAGGACATTCTCTTACAGAATGTCTGCATAGTTATCACAATCAAGAAACTTAACTTTGATACCTGAAGATTATGTACCGAATGCTTGTGTCCCCCACACAGATTCATATGTTGAAGTCCTAACCTTCAATGTGATGGTGTTTGGAGATGGGACCTTTGGGAGGTGATTAGGCTTAGATGAGGTTATGAGGATAAGGCCCCGGTCCAATGCGACTGGTGAACCAGGACTCTCTCTCTTGCTCTTTCGTGTGTGTGTGTGTGTGTGTGTGCGCGTGCCTGTGCATACAAAGAAGAGGTCATGTGAGCACACAGCAAGATGGTGGCTCTCTGTAACCCAAAGGAAGAGCCCTCATCAGAAAACAACCAGGTGACACTCTAATCTTAGACTTTTAGCCACCAGAATTGTGAAAAAATAAATTTCTGTTGTTTAAATGACCCAAAATATGGTATTTTGTTGTGGTAGCCCACAGATACTAAGATACCAATCCAGAATTCATATCCAAATTTTTTCAATTGTTCCAATAATGTTCTTTACAGCCATTTTTTCCTTAAGTTGAGGATCCAACCGAGGAACATATATTTTATTTAGTTGTCAAATCTCTTTAATTTCCTTTCATCTAGAAGCTTTCCTCTGTCTTTTAATCCTTCATGACCTTGACAATTTTGAAGGGTACTTGTCAATTACTTCATAGAATGCTGCTTGCTTTGGGTTTGGTTGATGTTTCCTCATGATTAAATTCAGGTTATTGGCTTTGGCAAGACTTCTGTGGAAGTGATAGCTTGTCCTTCTCTTGATCATATCTGGAAATATTTGATGTTAGTGCGCCCAGTAGTAACAAAGCTTACTTTGGTATACAGCACTTTTTCCACTGAAAAGTTTTTTTGTCTTTGTAATAATAAAGAATTTGTTTGGGATACTTTAAGCCTATGCAAATATACCAGATCTTATCAGAATTTTTATCCACCAGTTTTAGCATCCACCATTTCTTCTACATTAATTGGTTGGCACTCTACCGTCAAGAAAAGCAGCTTTCACCTATCTATTTGCGTGTTTTGGAAATTAATATAAGAATGGACTCATGAATTCTTACTTTATATAATGAATTGTAATTATTACAGTTGTTGTTATATTTTGATGCTGAAATCATTCTCAAATCTGTCCAGTGGAAGTCCCTTCAAGCTGGTCCCTATGTTCTTTTGACATGGGTCTGTCATTCCTTGGACATCTTCTTGCTTTCTGTCACAAAACGTTCCAGGCTCGTCTTGTTCTTTCCTGCCCATATTCCACAATCAGCCATCTCTCCAAGAAGCCCTGGATCTGATTCCTTTTAGTGGAGATTATGATTACAGATCAAGATCATCTGGGTTCTAGGTGTGTGCTTTGCTATAGGTACAGCATTGTTTCAAGGTCTCTAGGCAGACGGAGGTAGGCTACTTGTGTGCACACACACAGACACCATATATATGTATATATACATATATATGGTGTGTGTATATATACACATATACATACATATATACATATATATGGTGTGTGTGTATATATATATATACACACACAAACATATAATTAGTTTTATCTATATTGTTCAGAAGTTGAGAGCTAATCTATTTTCTTTCTTCCATCTTGACTACCATTTTCTCCTTATCTTTTTCCATTCCTCCTTTAATTTTCATTTTTCCCCCATGTCTATTCATAGTCTCCTTACTTATAGTCAAAAGAAAAGGGTCTCTGGATTTTCTGGATACAAAAATTATGTACCTCTCTCTGGCACTGAAGAAAAAATGGGATAGACAGGAGAGGGGCTGCAGACTGCAAGTGTCCCAGGAAGAGATATAGACCTATCAGCCCTCAGCAGCATGCTATGACCTAACGAGCCCCTTATTCTCTAGCCATCAATAAATGCCAGCTTAAAATATACCTTTGGGTGTTGTTTCTGGCAACTGTCCTTTGTAGTATGTCTCAGTCTGGTCAAAATTCACTACAGAGAAACGAGAGGAATCAGGGCTTAATATTTAAAACATCCTAGGCCTAAGCCTTTAAACACTTAAACATCATCTTAAAAATAAATACATAAAAATGAAAAACTTCACAATTAAAAATTATACTAAACACTTTAACTTTTAAAAAGATACTTGAATAAAAGATTTATAGGCTAGAGCAGTACTGCAAAAGAAAATATTTGGAGATTCGTAATTTTACACAATTTGTTTTTCTACCTTAACTTCTGAAAGATCTAAATAAGGAAGGAGTTTTTCTTTTTTTTTTTTTTAATAAAACAATATGTCCTGACAAACTGCATGAATATAAAATATATATGTTCGGTATAAGTGTAGGACTCACAAATTAACCTTTCTTGTACAAACGCAGGGTTTGTTAAACAAAAGCTTCCCAATCCAGTACTCTTTTCAAGAATATTCCAGTAAAAAACTCATCTAGGTTGAATTATCTGTCACATTCTTAGCCTTACGGCTTTTAACAAATCATAGACTCAGAATTTTATAGTCTGAAGAAACCTTCCAAATTACACATTTCTATCTTCTTCTGATTTCACTTGTAAAGGAATTACTTATTTCAATAATTTTAAAAGGCAGAGACTATTGAGAATTTTACATCACTTTTAATCAAATTCTCTTAGTGCCTATCATATGGTTATACGTAAATTAGCTTCCAAATATTCCAATCAAACATTCCTTCACTTTATGTATTGAACTCTTACCATGTACCAGGAACTGTGTGACTGTGTGGGTGCTGTGCATGCAGCACTCTGGCTAGTGTGTGGGAAATTGATGGTAGAGGATTGTGGACAGAAGAAGGAAGACCAGTTAGGAGGTGCCTGCAATCACAGCCTAACAAAGAGATCATTATGATACAGACTAGCAGGATAGGCAAACTGATGCGTTAGTTGGATTTAGATATATGTTATAGAACTCACAGAATAGGCTAATGGAGAGAACATGGAATATGTGAAAAAGAAAGAGGTTAAAGATGGAAATTTCAGGATTGTATTTGTTTTTTAGCCTGAAGTCTAAAGCTGGTCTTTATATCAGGATGGGAAACACTAAGGGAGAATAGGTTTGGGGTGGAAAAGAAATCAAGTGTGTTTTGTGGGCATGATACTTTTGAGATGTGTATTTGATTTCCAAGTGGAGATGTGTAAGTATTCCAAGTGGATAACTTATATGGGGTTCACTGGAAAGATCGGGACTGGAGAAATCATCAGCTTATAAATAGGATTTTATAGCCTCAGACTAGGACCCAAAGGCATATTTTTAACCGGCATTTATCTAAGACTTACCGTGTACCAGCAACTGCTCTGAGTGCCTACATGCATTGATTCATTTAGCTCTCCCAGCAATCCAACTCAGTCAGGTAGATACCTTTATTATTATTGCTATTTGCAAATAAATAAACTAAGATCAAAGAGAGACTAGGTAATGTGCTCCAGATTGCATTGCTAGTAAATGCCAAAGCAGAATTTGAACCCTAGCAATCTGAGTTTACAGCCCTGCTCCTAACCATTATGTTACTCCTATTTATGTAACATGACCCTGCCCAAAAGAAACTTGTGATGTAGTTGAACAAATAAAAGTAACGCACATGAAAAACACAAAGATAAGTCAGGTACTAAAATGTCATGGTATTGACTGTGAGTCAAAGAAGTTTGGAATAGGTTTGAACTTCTTAGATAATAGGATATAGCAATAATTAGCTGCTTCATTGTGATTGAATTACACACTGGAGATCTGAAATAATTTAACAGGTTCCATAAATATCCAATTTATAGCCACAAATTAGCTTAGTCATGGGTATTATCATGCTCATAATAGCTAATCATTTAGATATTGTGCACACCTTGCCCTACTGCCAGCAGTTTTGTAAAACCTCACTGTCATTTAAGTCTTTCTTAACCAACCTTCATCAAGTGGCAGTAAAGAGTGCTACTAAAAGGTTCATTTCATTAACCCTTTTTCTTCTAAACAGAAAATTATAGTCTATATTTACTTCATTCTACATTATAAGCAAAAACTTAGGTACTTCGTGGGAATTCCAATTAATTCAACAGAAACTTATTGAGCACCAAATTGAGAGTGGAAATGCACTAAGCCCTGTGAGATTGTTAAAGCCTTGGCTCCAAGATTTTGCCAGCTCTATGCCAAATTATGCTCAATAATCTTTCTCTTTTGAATGTAAGCTGGGATATCTAACTTACTGACAAGGAAATACTTCTACTTTTCTTACAACAAGATCACCAACTAACTTTTAGATCCCTGCTTTAAAGTATTGCTTTTGCTGACATTAGTGATGAAAATTTGTGTTGTGAGAAAAAACTCCCTAGAAATGCTTTTCCAGCTCCAAGAATCATTGGAACTGAGCAGTGTCTCCAGCAACAATGAGTGTTTGGTGCTTTAGTTTAGTGTTGAACATGGCCCATGGGCCAAATCCAGCCCATCATCTGTTTTTGTATGACCATAAGTTAAGAATGGTTTTTCCATTTTTAAGTGGTTGAAAAAATAAATAGTATTTCATTACATATGAAAATTTTATGAAATTCACATTTTAGTGTTCATAAATAAAGCTTTTTTGGAACACACCCATTCACTCATATATTTCTCATGGCTATTTTTACACTCTACAATGGTAGACATGAGAATTGACAGAGACCATATTTCTGGTCCTTTACTGGAAAAGTTCTCTAATTTATGCTCTATATTTTGAAAACAAGGCTCTGGTCATAACTAATTTTGGAATATAAAATATCTGTTTATTTTTGTACTTCTGTTCTTAAAAATCATAATCCTATATAGCAGAACTAATTCAAAAGAGGGCAATATTTATCAATGAGTGAGAAAATAGAACTACATTCAAGCAAACCAATCATTCATCATTAAAAAATAAATTTGATCACAGTCTCTGTATGAAGCCAAATCGGATTTACTATTTGGTTGCTTTTTAATGACCTTCCATTTTTTCTTTAAGAGAGTTTATTCCTAAATGTTTTCACATGGGGAATTCCAGGACTTTGTACACATGCATCAGTTTTGGCCATTTTCTGTTGAGGAAGACTTTTTGCTCTGAAAAAAGGAGCCCTTGGGTTTGACAAAAGCAAGAAAATTATTTCACAATTACATATGGCTTTGATTAGTCATAGTTCTTAAAACTCAGCAATGTCTTGTCATTCCTACAACAACTTGATAAGTTGGCAAACTAGGTATATGTATCATTAGTTTGAAGTAAGGAAACTGAGGCCTAAAGTATCATTGCACTATAATGAAAAAAAAAAGCATAGGGCTTAGAGTCAAAACCCCAGCCCCCCATCCCACTCAACTCCCCAAGAACCATGTGTCCCTTATCTAAAAATGGAAGTGAGAACCCTTGACTAACTAACTTCACTGAGATGTTGTAAAGATCAGATGAGATGAATATGAGCATGCTCTGAAAACTCCATAAAATATTTTATTAAAAGGAAAAAGAGGCCTCTCTAGATTCCTCCTTCTGGGCAGGGTATCTCTAAAAGAAAGGCAGCAACCCCAGTTAGAGGCTTATAGATAAAACTCCCATCGCCCTGGGATGGAGCACCTGCAGGGAGGGGTAGCTGTGGGCACAGCTTCAGCAGACTTAAACGTTCCTGCCTGCTAGCTCTAAGAGAGCAGCAGCTCTCCCAGTACAGCATCCTAGCTCTACCAGTACAGACTGCCTCCTCAAGTGGGTCACTGACCCTTGTTCATCCTGACTGGGAGACATCTCCCAGCAGGGGTCAGCAGACACCTCATATAGGATGGCTCTGACTGGCATCTGGTGGGTGCCCCTCTGGGACAAAGCTTCCAGAGGAAGAAACAGGCAGCAATCTTTGCTATTCAGCAGCCTCCACTGGTGATACCCATGCAAACAGGGTCTGGAGAGGACTTCCAGCAAACTCCAGCAGACCTGCGGCAGAGGAGCCTGACTGTTAGAAGAAAAACTAACAAAGAGAAAGGAATAGCATTAACATCAACAAAAAGGATGTCCACAGAAACCCCATCCAAAGGTCACCAACAACAAAGACCAAAGGTAGGTAAATCCATGAAGATGAGGAAAAACTAGTGCAAAATAGCTAAAAATTCCAAAAACCAGAAACCTCTTCTCCTCAAAAGGATCACAACTCCTCACCAGTAAGGGAACAAAACTGGATGGAGAGTGAGTTTGATGAACTGACAGAAGTAGTCTTCAGAAGGTGGATAATAACAAATGGCTTCAAGCTAAAGGAGCATGTTCGAACCCAGTGCAAGGCAACTAAGAACCTTTAAAACAGGTTAGAGGAATTGCTAATTAGAATAACCAGTTTAGAGAAGAACATAAATAACCTGATGGAGCTGAAAAACATAGCCCAAGAACTTCATAAAGCATACAAAAGTTGTCAGATTCATCAAGGTTGAAATGAAGGAAAAGTTTTAAGGGCAGCTAGAGAAAAAGGTCAGGTTACCCCCAAAGGGGAGCCCCTCAGACTAACAGCAGATCTTTCTGCAGAAACCCTACAAGCCAAAAGATAGTGGGGGCCAATATTCAACATTCTTAAAGAAAAGAATTTTCAAACCAGAATTTCATCTCCAGCCAAACTAAGCTTCATAAGCAGAAGGAGAAATAAAATCCTTTTCAAACAAGCAAATGGTGACAGATTTTATCACCATCAAGCCTGCCTTACAAGTGCTCCTGAAGGAAGCACTAAATATAGAAAGGAAAAACTGGTACCAGCAACTGCAAAATCATACCAAATTGTAAAGACTATCAACACTATGTAGAAACTGCATCAATCAATGGACAAAATGACCAGCTAGAATCATAATGACAGGATCAAATTCACACATAACAATATTAACCCTAAATGTAAACAGGCTAAATGCCCCAATTAAACGACACAGATGGGAGAATTGGATAAAGAGTCAAGATCCATCAGTGTGCTGTGTTCAGGAGACCCATCTCACGTGCAAAGATGCACATAGGTTCAAAATAAAGGGATGGAGGAATATTTACCAAGCAAATGGAAAGCAAAAAAAGCAGGGGTTGCAATCCTAGTCTCTGATAAAACAGACTTTAGGCCGGGCACAGTGGCTCACGCCTACAATCCCAGCACTTTGGGAGGCCAAGATGGGCGGATCACAAGGTCAAGAGCTAGAGACCATTCTGGCCAACATTGTGAAACCCTGTCTCTACTAAAAGTCTAAAAATTAGCTGGGCATGGTGGCATGCACCTGTAGTCCCAGCTACCTAGGAGGCTGAGGCAAGAGAATCACTTGAATGTTGGAGGCGGAGGTTGCAGTAAGCTGAGATCACGCCACTGCACTCCAGCCTAGTGACAGAGTAAGACTCTGTCTCAAAAACAAGACAAACAAAGAAACAAAAAAACAAAACTAACAAAAAAAAACAGATTTTAAACCAACAGAGATCAAAAAAGACAAAGAAGGGCATTATATAATGGTAAAGGGATCAATGCAACAAGAAGAGCTAACTATCCTAAATATATATGCACCCAATACAGGAGCACCCAGATTCATAAAACAAGCTCTTAGAGACCTATAAGGAGACTTAGACTCCCACAGAATAATAGTGGGAGACATTAACATCCCACTGTCAATATTAGACAGATCAATGAGACAGAAATTAACAAGGATGTTCAGGACTTGAACTCAGCTCTGGACCAGCAGACCTAATAGTTATCTACAGGACTCTCCACCCCAAATCAACAGAATATACATTCTTCTCAGCACCACACTGCACTTATTCTAAAATTGACTACATAATTGGAAGTAAAACACTCCTCAGCAAATGAAAAATACAGAAATCATAACAGTCTCTCAGACCACAGTGCAATCAAATTAGAACTCAGGATTAAGAAACTCACTCAAAACTGCACAACTACGTGGAAACTGAACAACCTGCTCCTGAATGACTACTGGGTAAATAACGAAATGAAGGCAGAAATAAAAAAGTTCTTTGAAACTAATGAGAACAAAGACACAACATACCAGAATCTCTGGGACACAGCTAAAGCAGTATTTAGAGGGAAATTTATAGCTCTAAATGCCCACAGGAGAAAGCAGGAAAGATCTAAAATTGACACCCTAATATTACAATTACAAGAACTAGAGAAGCAAGAGCAAACAAATTCAAAAGGTAGCAGAAGATAAGAAACAACTAAGATGAGAGCAGAACTGAAGGAGATACAGACACAAAAAACCCTTCAAAAAAAAAAAAATCAATGAATCCAGGAGCTGGTTTTTTTTTTTTTTTGAAAAAATTAACAAAATAGATAGACCACTAGCAAGACTAAAAAAGGAAAAAATAGAGAAGAATCAAATAGACACAATAAAAATGATAAAGGGTATATCACCACTGAACCCACAGAAATACAAACTACCATTAGAGAATACTATAAACACCTCCACACAAATAAACTAGAAAATCTAGAAGAGATGGATAAATTCCTGGACACATACACCCTCTGAAGACTAAACCAAGAAGAAGTCAAATCCCTGAATAGACCAATAACAAGTTCTGAAATTGAGGCAGTAATTAATAGGCTACCAACCAAGCAGAGTCCAGGACCAGACGGATTCAAAGACAAATTCTACCAGAGGTACCAAGAGGAGTTGGTACCATTCCTTCTGAAACTATTTGAAACAATAGAAAAAGAGGGACTCCTCCCTAACTCATTTTATGGGACCAGCATCATCCTGATACCAAAACATGGCAGAGACACAACAAAAAAAGAAAATTTCAGGCCAATATCCCTGATGAACATCAATACAAAAATCCTCAATAAAATACTGACAAACCCAATCCAGCGGCACATCAAAAAGCTTATCCACCACGACCAAGTCCACTTCATCCCTGGGATGCAAGGCTGGTTCAACATATGCAAATCAATACACACAATACATCACATAAACAGAACAAATGACAAAAAACACATGATTATCTCAATAGATGCAGAAAAGGCCTTCAATAAAATTCAACACCCCTTCATGCTACAAACTCTCAATAAACTAGCTATTGATGGAATGTATCTCAAAATAAGAGCTACTTATGACAAACCCACAGCCAATATCATACTGAATGGGCAAAAGCTGGAAGCACTCCCTTTGAAAACCGGCACAACACAAGGATGTCCTCTCTCACCACTCCTATTCAACATAGTATTGGAAGTTCTGGCCAGGGCAATCAGGCAAGAGAATGAAATTAAGTCTATTCAAATAGGAAGAGAGGAAGTCAAATTGTCTCTGTTTGCAGATGACATGATTGTATATTTAGAAAACCCCATTGTCTCAGCCCAAAATTTCCTTAAGCTGATAAGCAACTTCAGCAAAGTCTCAGAATTCAAAATCAGTATGCAAAAATCACAAGCATTCCTATACACCAATAATAGACAAACAGAGAGCCAAACCATGAGTGAGCTCCAATTCACAGTTGCTACAAAGAGAATAAAATACCTACGAATTCACCTTGTGAGGGATGTAAAGGAGATCTTCAAGGAGAACTACAAACCACTGCTCAAGGCAATGAGAGAGGACACAAACAAACGGAAAAACATTCCATGCTCATGGATAGGAAGAATCAATATCATCAAAATGGCCATACTTCCCAAAGTAATTTATAGATTCAATGCTATCCCCATCAAGCTACCCTTGACTTTCTTCACATAATTAGAAAAAAAATACTTTAAATTATACAGGAAACCAAAAAAGAGCCCATATAGCCAAGACAACCCTAAGCAAAAAGAACAAAGCTGGAGGCATCATGCTACCTGACTTCAAACTGTGCTGCAAGGCTACAGTAACCAAAACAGCATGGCACTGCTACCAAAACAGATATATAGACCAATGGAACAGAACAGAGGCCTCAGAAATAATGGCACACATCTACAACCATCTGATCTTTGACAAACCTGACAAAAACAAGCAATGGGGAAAGGATTCCCTATTTAATAAATGGTGTTGGAAAACTGGCTAGTCATATGCAGAAAACTGAAACTGGATCCCTTCCCTTACACCTTATACAAAAATTAACTCAAGATGGATTAGAGACTTAAAGGTAAGACCTAAAAACCATAAAAATCCTAGAAGAAAACTTAGGCAATACAATTCAGGACACAGGCATGGGGAAAAACTTCATGAATAAAACACCAAAAGCAATTGCAACAAAAACCAAAATTGACAAATGGGATCTAATTAAACTAAAGAGCTTCTGCACAGCAAAGGAAGCTATCATCAGGGTGAACAGGCAACCTATAGAATGGGAGAAAATTTTTGGAATCTATTCATCTGACAAAGGGCTAATATCCAGAATCGACAAAGAACTTAAACAAATTTACAAGAAAAAAAACAAACAGCTTCATCAATATGTGGGTGAAGGATATGAACAGACACTTCTTAAAAGAAGACATTTATGTGGTCAACAAATATATGAAAAAAAGCTCATTATCACTGGTCATTAGAGAAATGCAAATCAAAAAGAAAATGAGATACATCTCATGCCAGTTAGAATGGCCATCAGTAAAAAGCCAGGAAACAACAGATGCTGGAGAGGTTGTGGAGAAATATGAACACTTTTATACACTGTTGGTAGGAGTGTAAATTAGTTCAAGCATTGTGGAAGACAGTGGGGTGATTCCTCAAGGATCTAGAACCAGAAATATCATTTGACCCAGCAATCCCGTTACTGGGTATACACCCAAAGGATTATAAATTATTCTACTATAAAGACACACGTACACATATGTTTATTGTAGCACTATTCGCAATAGCAAAGACTTGGAATCAACCCAAATGCCCATCAATGATAGACTGCATATGGAAAATGTGGTGCATATACACCAATGGAATACTATGCAGCCTTAAAAAAGGATGAGTTCATATCCTTCGCAGATACATGGATGAAGCTGGAAACCATCATTCTCAGCAAACCAACACAGGAAGAGAAAACCAAACACTGAATGTTCTCACTCATAAGTGGGAGTTTAATAATAAGAGCACACGGACACAGCGAGAGGAACATCACACACTGGGGCCTGTTGCGGGGTGGAGGACTAGTGGAGGGATAGCATTCAGAGAAATACCTAGTGTAGATGACGGGTTAAAGGGTGCAGCAAACCACCATGGCACATGCATACCTATGTAACAAATCTGCACGTTCTGCCCATGTATCCCAGAACTTAAAGTATAATAAAAAAGCAATAATAAAAATAAATACATAAAAATTAACCAAAAAAGAAAAAGAAAAGAAAGATAAAAAAAAATAAGACAAGTGAATTGCTTAGATCAAGTTACTCTTGGATAGCTAGCAGGGTTCACCTGCCCTCTAGTCATATATTCATTCCATTAACCAAGGCTAGCAGAGGTGAAAATGAGAACTATTTGCCATGGAGGCTCATGCCTTTGGCTATCAAATGTTTTAAGCTTAGTTAGGATAAATTTCACACTGGAAGGACCTGTGATTCACAATTACGTTGCTCTCATCTATTTCCTCTAGTAAATAGAGAGACAAAAACTGTACACTCACTGTAACAAAATGCCATCCATTTAAGACTTTCTTTTATAGCATGGCTGCTAATATTGTGTCAATGCACCAGTGTTCCAGATGTCACCCAATTGATGTATTTTTAAATAAATTGCAAATTTACTCTACTGAATAATATAATTGATAAAACCACCATATCTTTGGACTTCAATAAAGTGTTTGTGTGATAGTGTTGTTCTTCATTACATGCCTGAATGCACTCATTAAGCTCAGAGTGAACAATAAGCATAAAGAAGCACAAAGAGGGTGAGACTGAACCAGCAGGAAGCATGCATTTCAAGCACCCCAGGATCTGGCAGGCCTGTTCCTTGAGAAGGAGAATGTTCCAAGCACCGCATCCACATTTCATATTCAAGACATGATTTAGCTTTTTGCTTTTTAGTGAGAAATGAAAGCTGCGTATCCTTGGTTATCAACATAAAACTGAGATGGGAAGATTTTTAAATTGAGTATTGTCCGTTTTTCAAGTTATTGACACTTTTTGCCTGCATTACTTAAAACTCTAAGCTTATTTTCAATCTCATATTTCCTTAGGCTGTATATGCCTTTGCCTTAAAATAGCACCGTATTCCTAAGGAACTTCTGAGGCATTTTCATTCTCTCCTTGCTATCTGATAGCAAAGGATGCCCCCAGCCAGTGTGACAAAGGCTCCTCACAAGTTCTATAAGCTTCATTCTGGTCATAGAGACAGTTTCTGTGCCTGATTTGGCTATTATAGTGAATTCAAGCAAGAATTTATCTTTCAGGGTTCTTGGGGTTTAAACAAACGAACATTCGCTAAGTCATTCACGCAATGTGTACAGAGCCTGGAATATCCTGTGTTCAGGGCATTAAAGTGGGGATATTATTTTGTGGATAAAGACAAAATTCCTGTTCCTATGGTGCTCACATTGGTGTAGATGGGAGTGGGGAGACAAGCAACAAATAGAGTATCTAGCATAATAGGTTTCTTTGTAATATCCTATGGTAAAATATTGTATTGTCAAATGCCAGGGAGAAAATATTATATGACAAGAAAGCAAAGTAGTAGATTGAGTTATCAATACCCTATATAGAGTCCTCTGCTCAACTTTAATAATGTTCCCCAGCACTTCTGGTTCTCTTTTTCAACAAACACAGGAGGGTTAGATTACTCACACTTTAAAAATTGGATGTGACCATATGACTTACTTTGGCCAATGAAATATGAATAGAAATGATGTGTCACTATCAGCCTGAGGAATTTAGGAGCCAATGTGCAGTTCTCTTAAGGTGTTTCCCCATGCTGTGTCAAAGCTTTCAGTCCCATAGTGGTATTACCCCTTCTGGTTTCTAGTCCAGCAGGAAGGGATCTTGCAAGTCATTCCTCCTGTCCACTCAGCAAGAAGAAAGCTGACCAAACTAAAAATCAACAACTATTTTTAGATCCTTCAGAAAACTGAGGTCACAGGGCAAATCCCTGTCCCCAGACAGGGTGATACAGATAGGTGATACAGAGAACCACAACTTACAGAAGGTGTAGAAATCTCCATGGGAACCAGTACTGGGGCAGGGAAACCTAAATGGTAATTGATGGAATTGCCGGAGGCACAACGTAAGCAAGTTTTAGAGTTAAAAACTTCAGCAAAGCTCAATCTTAGGGGCACTCCACATTTCAGGGAATTTTACCTACAGGACTCACCAGGTTTTCACAGAGAATATCTAAGAAAAAATCCTCTGGTGCTTCCTGCAGAGGAAGAAGAGAGTAGCTATTTTGAAATATACTCAGAGCCTTCTGTTCTTATTAACAAGGCATGCCCTCAAGAGAACATATTTTACCAGGGCCTAACTGACTAAGGCTTTACCAGAATCCTAACTGACCTGGAAAAATGGAAATACCCAACCCCAGACCCCTTTATCTTTCCCACATCAACTAAAAGGAAGGGAGACTGGGAAGCACTTGCACAGGCACGAGCTCACTAAAGGACTGAGACCAAAGCATAGAGTTAGAGAATGCTTCCTCTCTCCACACACCTTGCCATCATATCAATAGGGCTGCCATATAACACAGGGGAATACAATGGAAAGAACTGCATGCTTCTGACCTTATTTTAGAAGTTTCTAAGGAAACGCAAAGGCAACAGGGAAGAGAAAATGAGAACAAAGGAAATTCGAGCCTCCAACACTTACAGTTACAGCCAACAGTAAATACAATCTACCTCTTAACTAGATAAACCTTTCACTAAAAGTGAGTTAACCTCAGTGCCTTTTAGTCAGTACATCATGTCTAGCTTACAATAAAAAAATTGCAAGGCTTGCTAAAACAGTTTGAAGAGACCAAACAAGCATCAGAACAGATGCAGACATGGCAGGGATGTAGGAATATCAGACTAGGAATTTAAAACTTTGATTTATATGCTGAGGGCTACAAGGGAAAAAAGTGTACAACCTGCAAGAACATATGGGTAATAAAAGCAGAGAGATGGGAACTCTAAGAAAAAATGTAAATGCTAGAGATCAAAAACACTATAATAAATGAAAATGTCTTTTAAGAGCTCATCAATGGACTGGATATGTCCAAGGAAAGAATCATGAGCAGGAAGAAAGTGTCAAAAGAAACTTCTAAAAGTAAAATACAAAAAGAGAAAAGAATAGAAAAAGATGGAACAGAATATCCAAGAATTGTTAAACTATTACAAAATGTGTCATATATGCATAATGGGAATATGAGAAAGAGAATAGAGAGAACAGAAGAAAAAATCTAGGCAATAATGACTAAGAGCTTTCCCAAACAAATGATAGGCACAAAATCAAAGATCTAGAAAACTCAGAGAACACCAAGCAGGAGAATACACACACACACACCCCTACATCTGTGTGTGTGTGTGTGTGTGTGTGTGTGTGTGTGTATTCATTTATCATATTCAAACTGCAGAAAATCAAAGACAAAGAAAAAATCTTGAGAGAAGCCGAAGAGAAAAACATCCTATCTATAGAGGGTCAAGGGCAATAATCATATTGGACTTATTTTCAGAAACCACACAGGCATTAAGCAAGAAGAGACTGGAGTGTTGGAGAAAAACTCTAGAATTCTGTATTTTATCAAATTATCATTCAAAAGTGAAGGAGAAATGAGGACTTTCTCAGACAAACAAAAATTGAGGAAAATTTTCACCAGTAGACCTACTTTCCAATGAATATAAAATAGAAATTTTTCAGAAAGAAGGAAAAGAATATGTCAGAAACCCAGATCTACATAAAAAGGAAGCACATTAGAGAAGTAATAAAGGTACAATAAAATATGTTATTTTGAATTTAACAAAAAGGCTTGTTTAAAATAATATTGACCATATATTTAGTAATTGTAGCTTATAGATAAATGAATGGCAGTAATATTACAGAGTGGGAGGAAGAACTTCAGAATATTTTGCTATAAAGTACTTGTACTGCCCATGAAGTGACACACTGTTACTTAAAAGTGGACTTGTATTAGTTATAAGTGTATACTGCAAACTCAAGGAAAATTACTAAAGAAAGTTAAAAAATAATAAAATTGATATGCTGAGAAAATCATATATGAAAAGCAGAGAAGGCAGAAGAAGATACAAGACAAATATAAAAAAGGAAAAGAAACACAGAACAAAGTCAAAAATAGACAATAGTAACAAAATGGTGGATATTAATTCAATTATACCAATAATTGCTTTAAATGTCAGTGATCTAAATATAACAATTAAAAGACAGAAACTGTCAGAGTGCATTTAAAAAAGGAAAAAACCAAACTATTTGTTGTCTATAAGAAACCCACTTTCAATATAAAGACACAAATAGATTAAATGTAATGGGATCCAGGAGAGTAAAGGGATAGAGAAATATATACTATGCTAACATTAATTTAAAAACTCCATTACAAGATGCGAAGCCTCAATCAGCCTGGGACCCTAGTGCCTGTCTGAGGAGAGCCATCTTGTTGATCTATACTAAACATATAGGAAAAAGGAATAACAAACTTTTGTTATTTTAAGTCATTGAGATTTGGGGATTATTTATTGGCACAACAAAAACCCCGCCTATCCTGACTAGACGAGATAGCTTATTCTCACTCATCTGAATGATGTGTGATAGGAAGTCACGTGGATGCCCTGGTGCAGGGGGCTCCAGGAATAGGAAACAATAAGAACAGATGCCCTTAGGCAAGAGCACACCACAGTGTTCTAAGAGCTGTGAGAGCAGTATGGCTAAAGCTGTGTGAACAATGGACAGAACAGAAGATGATGACAAAGAGAAGGCCAGATCCCAGAATAAAATCCAAAATCCTTACTAAAGCCATGCATATATTCTTCTGTTAGAGATAGAAAGTATATTATTTTTCTACATAACAAATTACTACAAACATAAAAGCTTAAACCAACATAAATTGATTAACTTACAGTTCCTATGGGTCAGGAATCTAGCATGGCATTGCAAGCATCTCTGTTCCGAGTCTGGCCAGGCTACAAGCCAGGTGTTGGCAGGGACTATGTTCTCATCTGAGGCTTGGGGTGCTCTTCCATCTTATTCAGGTCATTGGTAGAATTCATTTCCCTGTGGTTGTAGGCCTGAGGTCTCCATCTTTTTGTTGGATGTCAGCCAAGGATGACTCACAGCTCCTAGAAGCTGCTCTCAGATCTTTCCCAACTGTCTCTTCCTCCCCTCCTTCCATCAACATGGCTGCTTTCTTCCAGGACAGCAGGGGAACATCTTGCTGACAACAAATCTCTCTGACCTCCAGGAAGACCTGGATCTCTCTGAAGGGCTCATTCGATTAGCTCAGGCCTGCTCAGGATAATGCCCCTTTTAATTAGCTGAAGGCAAGGTTTGAATTGGGACCTTAATTACATTTACAAAATCCATTTTGTGATATACTGTAACAATCTTGAATGAAATCACATCATATTTGCAAGTCCCGTTAACCTTCAAGAGGTTATTCTTCCAAATAATTATACAAGATGTTTTACATGAGGGTGTGGAAATCTGAGGGCCATCTTTGAATTCTGCATACCACAGGACATCATTTGATGATTCAGAGCAGCAAAGAACATGGTCTGGATTCATTTATGCTTTAAATTAATCCCCCTGGCTGCTGGGTGAAGAAGTCTGTAATGTGACCTGGGTATAAACAAGGAGATTAACAGGAGATGATTACAATTGTCAGGAAAGAGATGATAGTAGCTTAAGCTAAGGCTTAGCAAATGAGATGATAGCATGGATTAAAGCCAAATATTTATATGGATTATAGTTTTCAGTATGCACCAATCAAATAATCAATAGTTAAATATTATATGCCCCAGTTTAAAAAATAATGTCAAATAAGCAACTTTATTTTCATTTACATGTATAATCCCCCCAAAATGTTAAAATTTAATGAAGAATTCTTAGCCCATTGGGCTATGACTATATCATCAAAGTATCTACAAAGTAAAGGCTGAGGGGCTAAAACTTAGAGATTGGGCACCCCCATTTTCCTAGTTTATTTTTACTAACATAGGATTAATGTATGCTGTGTGTCATATGGAATCAGGTTTTCTTTCTCCTTTACAGTGGGAATCATGAAGCCATTTTCAAACTTTTTAATAGGAGACATGGTGGGAAGGTATGATCTTATGATGGTTTTGAAATAAAATGGTAATATTACTAGTTACTCAAATGAGAAAACTCCTTCCCCCATACTCCCTTTTCCCATGAAAATATCATGGAGGTAGAAAGACCAGGAAGTCTAATGCCAATGATGCTGGACAGCTTTCCAGGTGGCTGGGACCCAATCCAGTTCTCTTCCCTTTTTCTCATGTAGTTCTCAAGAATAACTGCAGTATGTGCTGAGAATGCAAAATCCTGAGATAAGGAGGAAATTGGCTGGAACAGTCTGGGCTCTGTTCCAGTTCCCCACTACACCCAACCCTGAAACAGGATGTCCTTCAATACTTTAGCCCAGCATGTCATGTTACCCAGGATGGGCTGCTTTTTGGGGTCCACCAGCTGTGATGCAAGTGGGGCACATGCTGTAAAGACTCCATCTACCCCAGGCAGCTTTCCTGAGGCTTATGGGATGAGCTGGCAATGAATACTAGAATTCTGTTGTCTCTTGCTGCCCATCCATATATAATAAACCCACTTCATGCAACTTGCTGTGTGTGTGTGGGTATTGGGCCTCACCAGACTCAGACAAGTTGGTAACCAGTGCACTGTGAACCTGCTTCATAAATGTGCCTACATATATAAGTAGAGCAAACACACTGATAAATCCTAAAGCAAAAAATTTTGTTCATTTAGCTTATAATTGCCCAAATATTTGACAATCAATTTTTTTTTTACTTTACATCTATTAAAATTCCACATATCATGAGAGAGTTCTCCAAATTTTTTGCTGGGCATTTTTATTTCATGTGCCATCTTTTTACTTATTTAGGCAATGTAGTCAATTTGGCTAGAGCTTAAAAATAGCTGGAAAGGTTTCTGGAGTAGAGAAAGTTATTGAATTCAGAACAGTTAGGAGAGAACTTAGCTATTCAAGGGCAAGAAAATGGAGCCCAACAAGGGTAGGAATAGGCAAAAATACATCTATCCAGAACAAAAGGAATATTTACCTTGGGAAAATGCTCTCATAACTGGATATTAGCCTTCTTTTTTTGATGGCTAACTATTGTACTTTAAAGTCTTCTCTTTTGGATGATTGGAATAATTATGGCTACTGCATCCTTATGATGAGGAAATGGCTCCTGGAAAATTAAAGATGGAGAGTTAGCAAGCTGCATGATCCTATCTAATTAAAGCCTGTCTTCTGATTAAACACATTTTCCAGCAGTAGGAGGATCTCTGGCTAGTTGCCTGATAGGAAAGTGCTGTTCTAAAGCATGAGTCACATAACCAAATGTTCTCAACAGCACCATCAATCCTATATTGATTCACCATATTTATTTTTATAGAAACAAGAACCCAAAATTAAATGGAACACTTTTCCTCATGTACAGGATACCTCCTAAAAATATGTTATTCTCTTTTCTTGTAGAATATATTGGTGATCTTTGTCACAGCTGAGCATCAATTTATGAATCTAAGCATTAACTAACCATTTTTCCATGACTCACGTTTTTTTTGCCATTACAAGAATGACTTTGTCCTCACTGCTCCATTCTAAGATAATACTATGCAGCTTGAATTTTTAAACTTTTAAATCCTGAAAATTATTGTGTTTCAGTTTTCGCTTGTCCTACTGCTGCAATCAAATGAAGTTAAAATTGCATATACTTATCAGTAGCTTTGACATGAAGCTATCATTTGAGTTATTAAACATTCATAGCACCGTGCTTTTCTACTCATTGCCTATTTATCCACATACAAGGTACAAAGATTCAAACTCTCTTGATAACAAACATTCTGAAATAATTTATTCTCCACCACTAGCTTTGTCTCCATTATTCCCTTCACTTTCCCAAGGTGAATGTGGGCTGGTCCCAAGTCAGGGCCAGCCATTTCTCCCCTCATCCTCCTGTAGAAACATTTTGCTAACATCCCTTAATTATATAGTGTCCTAAGCCCAGCTTAGCTCATCCAAATGCTGGCTAAATTTTCCTTACTGCAAGCCACACTACCTACATAGTTGACCAAAGAGTTCATAAAAGAACTGAATCCCAAAGCTATTATTTCTCCTTTCTGATTACAAGAGAAATTACAATGTTAGCTTCACAGCATTTTCCATTTAAGAAAGGGAAACTAGGCCTTTAACCCACTCCCCTGAGGGTTCAACTTTGTGCCCAGCCTGATCCCGCTGGGCTATTGCCTAAAAACGAAGTGGACATATATGTGTGCATTTGTGCAAGAGGGAGAGGGTTCTTAATGCTGTGGAGAACTATGGTTTCTGACTTACTAGGAAAATCGACCTGTTCTCATGTTCCTTTGTAATTACACATGTAAAATTCTCATGCTTCTGTTTTTTTTTTCTCCTCTAGCAATTATAATCTGAAAAGAAACTTTTCAATTATAATCTGAGAAGAAACTTTTCAGTTATATAAAAGTCACCACCTGCTTTAGTTATTTCTGTAGTTGTGACTGAGAATCTCACCATCAATGCAAGGTAATGAGATTGAACTGTACTAGGTATGTTGCATAAACCCACACCCTAGTATATTAGTCCATTCTCATGCTGCTATAAGGACATACTGAGACTGGGTAATTTATATAGGAAAGAGGTTTAATTGACTCACAGTTCCACAGGGCTGGGCAGGCCTCAGGAAACTTACAATCGTGGCAGAAAGGTAAGCAAACATGTCCTTCACAAAGTGGCAGGGGAGAGAAGAATGAGTACCCAGCAAACGGGGAAGACTCTTATAAAACCATCAGATCTTGTGAGAACTAACTATTCACGAGAACAGGATGGGGAAAACTGCTACCGTGATTCAATTATCACCACCTGGTGTCTCCCATAACACGTGGGGATTTTGGAAACTGCAATTCAAGATGAGATTTAGGTGGGGATGCAGCCAAACCACATAGTCTGCATCTCTATGCTGCCTTTTGTTTCATTTTAAAAGTTAACATTCTTCCTTTTAGAAAGAGAAATCAAATAAAACAGCACAGCTTTAATAAAATATGAACCTACCCATACATTGTGATTCTGAACAAACGTGTGTATTTGACAGACTTACAGTTTACTTCAGGCCCATTATCTGTTGTTCAGCTACATAGGCAAGGGCCCTTGCTAACTATATATCCAAATGGACTTGTTTCTTTTGGATAAGAATATCAGTCGGCTAAGTGATATGCCTGAAATTCCACAGAAGAATAAGGACAAAGCAGGGTTGTAAAGCAATTTCCCTCACAATAGTTTATTTAATGTTCATATATCTGATCAATCTCTCACCAGAAGCCAATGAAGTACCACCTGAGAGCAAGTAAAGAATCAAATGTAGAAAATGAGCACATTAATTTAGAAAAATGGCTATAGTAATTTATCTATTATTTTGGCTATTTACTGTTTGTCTATAGATATAGTTGGTTATGTCATACTATATTGTAATTTTCTGATCCGTTAAGAGATAAATTCCCTTAGACAAAAAGATGGCATGGCCTTGTTAGATCCCAGGGAACTTAGCAAAAACTCCCATTCTTCCCCAAGGTGATTCTCTGGTATTAGTAAATTGAATTTTTATAACATACTTCATGGGTTGCTTTGCAGCAGTTCACTAAGCAACAACACAGGTAATAGAGATGGAACCAATGGTCAAATCACAAGTGATAACAAGATGCTGTGTCCTTTCAAAACAAATGTGTGGGATTTTAAACATATTTTTCAGTCACCGTTCCTGGTTTAATTTCCTGGATTCAAACACATCATATTGACAATTCCTCAAACCTTGTTCAAATAGCAGATAATCTTACTGAACAGCAAATATTTTGTTTTCTGCATTTGATGCTCTAGTCTAATGAAGTGTGACATATTATTCTGGTGATGTCAAGTCTGTGGAATACAGGGTGATATTTTTCTATTTAATGGCAAATGAAATAGCATTAATGTGATTATTTATTTGCAACATTTTTTCTCTGAACAAGATTCCTTACTTGCTTACTCAGGTTGATAAGGTTGTTTTAAAGACATTCTATCAGAATTATAAGCAGTAAGAAATGACCTTCAGGAAGGCACCAGAGTGGGTGCTATGCAGAAAAGAGACATTAACAAGAGCTTCATGTGGAGAAAATGTCATCAATTCTTCCCACCTCCTTGTATTTACAGCTTTTGTCATGTAATGTACAGTACTCACCTTCCATGAGTGGGCTTTTACCACATGACTTGCTTTGGCCAATGCAATACAGATAGAGGCTTGAAATGAGATTGCACATCTGGGGTTGCCCTCTTGTCCTCCATTATTGCCAAGACAAAATTTGCATTGACTAGCCTTCTGGTCTCAGGAGGAAGACCAAAGTAACATGGAACAGAATAAGCTCACAGATACACGAGTGAGCTGTTGAACAGCAGACATTTAGGTGGGCCCAGCCAGCAGTCAGCTGACCCCACAAATATGTGAGAAAGCCCAGCCAGGATGAGCACAGGGGCCTAGTCTATTCCTGCTGATTCCAGAAACATGAACAAGAGTGCCTTTTTTGGTATATCACTGAAGATTTCTGGTTATTCATGACATAGCATA
The DNA here is from genome assembly GCF_028885625.2 of Pongo pygmaeus. Lineage (NCBI taxonomy): Eukaryota > Metazoa > Chordata > Mammalia > Primates > Hominidae > Pongo > Pongo pygmaeus. Next base: position 49,238,703 of record NC_072384.2, on the reverse strand, counting down.
ATTGTGGCAACAGTTGAATGATCTACCTGTGGCTCTCTTTGTCCCTCTTTGATATGGTGTGGCTGTGTCCCCACCCAAATCTCATCTTGAATTGTAGCTCCCATAACTCCCACATGTTGTGGGAGGGACTCATTTGGGAGATAATTGAATCATGGGGTCAGTTTTCCCTATACTGTTCTCGTGGTAGTCATCGAGATCTGATGGTTTTATAAGGGGTTTCCCGTTTTGCTTGGCTCACATTCTTTCTTGCCTGCCACCATGTAAGATGTGCCTGTCACCTTCTGCCATGCTTATGAGGCCTCCTCAGCCACATGAGTCCATTAACCCTCTCTTTCTTTAGAAATTGCCCAGTCTCAGGTATGTTTTCATTAGCAGCATGAGAACTAATACACTCCCCAACCCATTGGCAAGGCATAACCTGGGTGCCACTCTCAGAGATCTTACAATGAAACATGAAAGAGGACTGTTATTCAGTGGTGGCCATGTTTGCATAAGAAAAACAAAGCATAGTCTATGTCTTCAAGATGTTTATAATTGTGTTGATAAAGAAAATCTACATACTGGCAACAAAAGGTAATTTTGATCAGTGTATCTTGACTAGTGGCTTATATTGGCTTTGCTGAAGAACCTTATCAAAATGTGCATGTTTTGGTGCCAGGCAGGACTCATTGAATCTAAAAATTCTAGGGGTTTGGCCTAGGGATATACATTTTAGAAAAGCAACCCAGGGAATTCTAATGTCCTTGCCTAGTTAACAACAAATGGTAAAGACTAAATAAAGCAAATAGGATACTTGTGCTAAGTGCAAATGAGTGAAGGAGAAACATGAGGTTAGTAGAGTCCAGAGTTGTCTGTCCTGAAGGGCTTAGAAAGGTGGGATCTGCACAGTCCTTGAAGAATAATAGGATTTAAATAAATAGAAAGAGAGTTGGGGAACCAGGCAGAGACAACATCACAAACTCTAGCATGTGGATTGTAATTAATATGGCATGACTACGACAGAGACTGACTTATTTACTAATGTATTTATTTATTCTGTAAGCATTTCTTTAGTATTTACTGTGTGTCAAACATTAGTCTGAGTTTTTAATAAATATTAACTATCATAACAAAACTATGAGATAAGCAGTAGTATCAGTCTCACTCCATAGAACAAGCCAACCAGAGTGGAAGAACTCGTATACTCTTCTAGCGATGTATCTCACTCAGAATTTTGTATTTGATGGAAAAACTGTTAACGCCAAGAAACATTTTTCTTGGCAAAGAAGTCTACAGACTTCAATGTTGCAGTCCACTACCTTGAAACTAGATCTTACTATTATTATTAGTTTGTTCGAATGTATATGGCTTACAAAAAGAGATGGATAAAAGCTAAGGAAGAGAATAAAACCATTTTATTTTTTTTTATTATACTTTTAAGTTTTTGGGTACAAGTGCACAACGTGCAGGTTTGTTACATATGTATACATGTGCCACGTTGGTGTGCTGCACCCATTAACTCGTCATTTAACAGTAGGTATATCTCCTAATGCTATCCCTCCCCGCTCCCCCAACCCCACAACAGGCCTCAGTGTGTGATGTTCCCCTTCCTGTGTCCATGTGTTCTCATTGTTCAGTTCCCACCTATGAGTGAGAATATGCGGTGTTTGGTTTTTTGTCCTTGCGACAGTTTGCTGAGAATGATGGTTTCCAGCTTCATCCATGTCCCTACAAAGGACATGAACTCATCATTTTTTATGGCTGCATAGTATTCCATGGTGTATATGTGCCACATTTTCTTAATCCAGTCTATCATTGTTGGACATTTGGGTTGGTTCCAAGTCTTTGCTATTGTGAATAGTGTCACAATAAACATACGTGTGCATATGTCTTTATAGCAGAATGATTTATAATCCTTTGGGTATATACCCAGTAATGGGATGGCTGGGTCAAATGGTATTTCTAGTTCTAGATCCCTGAGGGATCGCCACACTGACTTCCACAATGGTTGAACTAGTTTACAGTCCCACCAACAGTGTCAAAGTGTTCCTATTTCTCCACATCCTCTCTAGCACCTGTTGTTTCCTGACTTTTTAATGATTGCCTTTCTAACTGGTGTGAGATGGTATCTCATTGTGGTTTTGATTTGCATTTCTCTGATGGCCAGTGATGATGAACATTTTTTCATGTGTCTTTTGGCTGCATAAATGTCTTCTTTTGAGAAGTGTCTGTTCATATCCTTCGCCCACTTTTTGATGGGGTTGTTTGTTTTTTTCTTGTAAATTTGTTTGAGTTCATTGTAGATTCTGGATATTAGCCCTTTGTCAGACGAGTAGATGGCAAACATTTTCTCCCATTCTGTAGGTTGCCTGTTCACTCTGATGGTAGTTTCTTTTGCTGTGCAGAAGCTCTTTGGTTTAATTAGATCCCATTTGTCAATTTTGGCTTTTGTTGCCATTGCTTTTGGTGTTTTAGACATGAAGTCCTTGCCCATGCCTATGTCCTGAATGGTATTGCCTAGGTTTTCTTCTAGGGTTCTTACGGTTTTAGGTATAACATTTAAGTCTATAATCCATCTTGAATTAATTTTTGTATAAGGTGTAAGGAAGGGATCCAGTTTCAGCTTTCTACATACAGCTAGCCAGTTTTCCCAGCACCATTTATCAATCCTAAGCCAAAAGAACCAAAGCTGGAGGCATCATGCTACCTGACTTCAAACTATACTACAAGGCTATAGTAACCAAAACAGCATGGCACTGGTACCAAAACAGAGATATAGACCAATGGAACAGAACAGAGCCCTCAGAAACAATGCCACATATCTATAACTATCTGATCTTTGACAAACCTGACAAAAACAAGAAATGGAGAAAGGATTCCCTAGAGAATAAAACCATTTTAAATATCACTGTGGTTGAAATTTTTCCTTACTATAATTCTACTTAAAATAGTTTGATTCTGATAAACAATATCCCTCTTCCTAGAAAATGTATTCATGCTTTACTCCATTTATAAAGGCATGAAGGCACAGACTTCTCTTAGTAAGTGAAAAAAATCAGGTGTTCTGTCTGAATAGAAAGCACTTCTAAGCAAGGTAATTATCTAAGGAAAGAACTGTTCAATGAGTCTCCAAAGCTCCACACTAAATTTCAGGAAATCCAGCCAAGGCTTAATTTTAATTATTCAAACTTCATAAAAACTCTGTATATCATATTTTATAGGATACATCTTTTCTTATTAAACTAATACGAGGTACATTTTTCCTAAAAATAAGTACCGAAATTCATTCCAACCTTATGTTTTTCATTCTGGAAATCTCTAGACAGGTTACATTATATTAAGAAGGTAACAAATCCAGACGTATTTCATATGCATTTCTTTATTTTTCAGAATACTTCCTAACTCATTCAGGTCTATCTAATTGATTCCTATCTAGAAGTAAATATCTAAGAATCATCGAATTACAAACTTATATTAGTGGATATAACATAAGTTTATAGTGCTGGAATGACTATGTGTGAAGATCAATTGGATTCTAAGTAGAATTATATTTAGACTGCTTAAACAAATACCTCTGTAACTTTTCTTCAAACATCTTCAGAAGAAAAAAAATTCAACAGTTTCTGCAGTAATACATTCTCTAGGTTTTAGTTCAGCTAAGAGATGCTGTATTAAAAAGTAGATGAATAAAACCTATTGTTTACCTCTTAATAATTTGAGACTACAAGATTGTTGTAATCTAATGAAAGGAATCAAGCAAATCAAGGAATATAGTGCTTGTTTTTTTATTAGCAATTATCAGTTTATTTTCTCTGGAGGATACCTTGAATATGAATAAAAGATTATTTGTCTTGATTGCTTGACCCATATCTTCGCCTTTGTCCTGTTTGCTTATAGAACCGTTTCTCACTCTTCCCCTGCTCTGTTCTGTGTCACAACACAGTCAACCCTAGCAAGACTGTGTGTGTGCTAGTTTCTTGCCAGACTTGGTCAAAAGGAGGTACTGGAAATGGATTGGGAGTCAGGGAAGGGGATGATGGGAAGATGGGAGAAATCAGGATATTTTCCTCTCTCCATTCCCAAGAAGAAATTCTGGCAACCTGCATTGCTTCAGATTCTACTAGACAGGTTTGCCAGATGGCTTGGGCACCTGGATTCTGGTAAACCACCCCCTCCATGCATTTTCACCCTTCAAACCTAGGTGTAGTAGCTACTTCCTGCTGCTGCAAATTCTTGGGTTTCCTCTGTTCTTTGTTTGGCTTTCTAGCTCTTTTTTTCACCTGTGTTACTAATTGCCTGCAAAAAGGTCCTCTCTTTGAAATACCTAGAGTACTGTGTGTTTTCCTGACTAGACTCTGACTACTGCTACAAATGATAAATAACCTCTTCCCCAAAGGGATTTGCAGCAGCTTACAATAAAGGCAAGGACCATTCTACCAAAAACACTGAAATATATTTAAGTCAAGAGGTAAATATGGTGACTGAAAGGCAGACATATATAAGGCTTGAAATTTGTAAATTAAATGGGTTTTGTTTGTAATGGCATTTTTAACTCTGAATCTGACTAGTTAATAAAAATAATTTAAATTTTTCAACTCTTAAATTTAAATAATTAAATTTTTAACTCTGAATCTGAATATTTAATGAAAATAGTTTAAATGCATTTGTCAGAACAATATGAGATGAAAATATGTTGGTGGAGGTAGAGGCTGTAGGACAGTCAGAGAAGCAGATCATTTAGTACTAGGCTAAGATTTGGGCCAGGCCAAGGTCTGCCTAGACTAAGGGCTATCATATGAGTATCCACCATATACATAGGACAAATGCAAGTCACATATACATGCACTCACGTAGGCATTCCCAGTTTTATAAACAATTTCATTTCTGCCTCTTCAAGAAATACATCATAATGTATAATGCATAGTAATTAATGATATTATATGGATAGCCTTGAATTCTTCTAATTTGTCTTAAAAATTAAATATTCACCACTTTTAATATTTCATTTTGGTAATCAGTAGCATCAGAGGTAACAAGTAATTGAAGACTCATTTATGTAGTATAACATGGAGAATATCTGGCTTGCACTAGTTGCAGGCACCATATAATCGTCAGAGTTGTTACCTCACTTTGAACACATAGATGTAACCTGTATGCTTTTTAAACAGCATCATAAAAATAAACTGGAAGTACAATATATTATATGCTAATAGCCATGGTCACATGTGTTTTCAAGAGTAATAACATCTGGAAATGAAATGACCAATAATGCTAATATGTTCTGCAAACTATCAAAACTTTGCCTTTCTTTTGAGACCTAAACATATTAATTGTATCAACTATTTGACTAAGTTTCAGATTTATTAGTAAAAATATCCACAATGCGTAGATACAAAATGCCTGATTGTATATCCATAAAAGGGATAACATAATATTTAAAGAACAGGCTGATACACCTTTGTACAATCATGAGTATCTAGTAAATTCTAAATTTCACTGGGTCAGGAAAGAAATCCAATTAGTACTACAAGTGAGTAGCATCCTTAAGTTAAGTCTTTCATAAGTAAGTTAACATTATTGCATTCAAGACTAACATTAGGCAAAGTCTGCCACCTGTCTCAAAAAGGCTTTATGTTATCAAAAGTTTGCAAAAATGAAGAACATGCAGGAATCAACAAGAGTATATCCCAACCAATACAAAAATATCATGATTGCATGGTCTTCTGAAGTTTTCCAAATGCTTTCCTTTTGAAATATAAAGTGTAACATTAAAAAACACATTTTCCCATAATGTATTACTTCATTAAGGTGAAAGTTTCATGAAAGTAGAAATATTTTTATCTTGGTCACTTTTCTCACTGTTTCTGCCCCTTGCAAAGTGCTTAATAAATATTTGTTGCATGAAATAAATATATGAATTAGTTAATTCTTATTTGTTCTTATTTGAATGTCTCAGGTGTTAAGTGACTATAAAAATGGCTGATAAGATTATCATTTTAAATTAGAATATATTATAAGAAATCAAATCCAGCTTCATCAGAGACCATTATGAAGGCCGAGTCACCTCCACAAAGTCTCTCTCACTTCTAGAATGATTTTCCAATCTTCTAGCATATCCAATGGGGATAGACCTTCCACTTATGAAAGACAGTGTTTTTCATTTGCTGGATCTCAGGAGTTGTATCTTTTCAGACTTCTCAAAATTTCACTCCTCTTACCATGAAGAGCTTACAGATATCAACATTATAAAAGAAAGTGTAACAATTTCCGTGGGTGGATGTCCCTTTTGGTAATTTACAATAGAGACCAAAAATCTATGTGGTTTGGCTAACCAAACTTTCCTGGAAACAGTCATCAGACATAATAGAAAACTGACCGTGTTTCTGCCAATTTCATTCCTTTCCAGGAATAAACTCAAAAGTAGCCCTTAAGCAAAAGCTCCCCAGTGACATACCCTAACAATTAATCTAATTCTCTTTCCATAAAAAAGTGGAAAATGTCAGCCTCATAACCTTTAAGAGACTGAACACATTATCAGAGTCATTAAAACTTAACAGTTTTTGAAACAAGGCCAAATCCTAAACTTTTGCACTTTTTGTTCCCACTCTAATAGTCACCTCCTATTCAAATATTTGGTAAGGACTACAAACAAATCCTGTTGGGTTTTCTTCTTTTTTTTTATTATTATACTTTAGGTTTTATGGTACATGTGCGCAATGTGCAGGTAAGTTACATATGTATACATGTGCCATGCTGGTGCGCTGCACCCACTAACTCGTCATCTAGCATTAGGTATATCTCCCAATGATAGCATTGGGTTTTCTTACTGATTGTTCTAAGTAAGCACCCATGTAATAGCAGTAAAATACATCAAAAAACAACGCATATAACAGACACCAATGCATGGAATTTCAAAGCATTGGAATGTGTCTAATCCAAGCATTTGCATGCTGTCCATTTTTCATCTGCTGCAAAAATGAATCCTTTGGTTGGAAGTGACTGTAACACAATAAGTATTATTTGAGACTCTGCCAGCACTACAAACAACTACCAATTCTATAATGTGGTCTTCTTCCTCCTTTATCTCCTTCCATAAAAGAAACTAAGGCAACAAGCAGGATATATCCAGCTGTGCTACCTGGGAGGAGACCTCTCTTCTATAATCAAACTCAACAGAAACAGGCCCTTGCTTCTGGGACATCAAACATGAAGAGGCTCCTGTTCTGCAGAAAATAAATAAGGGGATATCAAAGATTTGTATAAATTTTGATTAAGACACTTTCTCAGTCTTTCCACATAGCAGACACTGCACTACTGACATGTGCTGTAGCTAGAATTGAGCCTGTGGACTTTTATCTTTGCCTTTGAATTCTGTTATATTGACATTAATTTGGACACTCAATAAAAAATTAACAAAATAGAAATCCTTGCATGAACCTAATCTTTGACTCAGAAACCTCATTTATATAATATTACGTTTTTTTCTGTCACCTCTTTCTTCAAGAATGAGGCTCAAATTCCTCGCAGAAATTGAGGAATCAATAATGCCTAATCAAAAATTATTTTACTCTGGGGAAATATCAAGGCAATGTTTCCTTGCCCAATGACATCATAGTACATATTACCATAATGAAAAGAATGTCTGGTAAAAAGAAAAAAATACACTTTGCCTTATTCTTTCAACTATTCATTTAAGTCTGAAGAGTCAATCAATGAGTAACCAAACCTGAAAGTTATGCAGAAGAATTCAAACGATTAACAACATTAGACCTACCAGGGCACACTTCCAGCCAAAGCCTCTTGGATAAAACTATAATAAAAAGTTAAAACTGTAAAGTAATTTCATGGAAAATAAAAGCCTATTTAGAAAAAGAAGAACTTGAGTAATATAATTTCACTCAATTTATTAATCTCTCTAATTTCTGCTTTGTTTTGCTGGGGTTGCTTTTGCTGCCAGATTCTTTTGTCTCTTTCTTATGGTTATCGTCTTCACTCCCAAGGCTCTGTACCCATGTAACATAGCAAGCAGATCTTTGAGGAAGAAATTATACCATGTTTCTGAAAGCCCAAAGACACATTTCAGGGTACTGCCATGCTGATCAACAAAAGTTCCCATTAGTCTTGATTACCTAACTATTCCTAAAAAGTATGCTCATAATTTTCCCCCTAAATTCATCCATTTACCTGCCACAGTCACTTGGTCTACAGATCCAGTATCAACTAGAAGATAGAGCATTATGATGATAAGGAAAAGACCCAGGTGATTACTGTATGCTCATAGCATCTTCGTAGCCTCACTACTAACAAGTGTGAAACAAAAGCCACCATCTTAGTGTTTTACCATGATTCACACTATGAAAACTACAACGTCATTCAAGAGTGTCCTCATAATCATGTTTTAGGTGACACTGATTACATGGTCCTTGATTTGGTCCATGTCAAATGCCAATGTTGTATTCCTTAATTGATCTGAAGATAATTAACATGATGGATTCAATAACATACCTCATAGACACAGAAATGCTCATTTCACTCTTAGTAGGCATGATGGATATCCCTAAGACCTAAAGCATGATGACATTTCTCAGATACTGAATTGGACACTGTCAAATGAAGCAACCTAACCCAGCTGAATCCATCTGCTGTATGTAAAGATCTTCCTACATAGCATGTGAATGCTGATTTTCCCCTTGGAAAACTCCTTAGAAATTTTAAAAGATTGAGTGATTCAAGAGTCCTCCCTCTAGCCAATGCCTGGTTTTATCTGGTCAGCCAACCTTTCACTGACACAAGGGTGGTCACGAATAAATCTCAGATTGTAATTATCCACCGGCACTTCATAAGCCCTGGCTACTCCTTTTATATCATCAGATCTCTTTGAGGTTTTGTGAGGGTCCGTCTTTAATTTAGATAAAAGATTTCTCTCTGTAGGTTTCTGAAATATGCTCGGGAGAAGGATGAGTTCATTTACTCCTAGAACCATTCTTCACTCCTTCTTTGTTTTTCAAGTGGCATTTAAACAGTCTTTTGAGCTCTAAAGTCCAGGGAAAAAAAGCAACTTCACTTACCTCTGTGACTATAATTCAGAATCTGACACTTTTGGGTGCCTACAAGTATAGAATAGTCGGTCCTGGTATTAGTTAGAGCCAACAATAACAACAACACAAATCACTCACTTAAACTAAAAGGACCCAAAGTATAAATCCAAAGCAAATTGACTGGGATGTAAGCAAAGGAGAACTTCCCATAAAGAAGAAGATCAACCTTTAGCCAATATTAATAGCATGCCAATAGTTAATGTCAATAAGTGTGGGAGGCGTTCAAGGACATTTCAAGACTGGTTGAATGCTAAGGCAGGATTCTTTTTCAATATGTGTTGTTTTCTAATAAAAGACACTTTTCTAGACCTTGACACAGAATCAAAAGTAGTTTCCTAGTAGCTAACTCAGCCTTTGGGTCTCCACTTAAAACATCACTTTCTTAAAGAAGCCTTCCCATACCCTCCAACCTATATTAGAGCCTGTGTGATATGTTGCCATATAATCTTTATTTCTGCATCATGCTTATTACAATTACAATTATTTATGCAGTCATCTGCCTAATTCTTATCCCCTCTGCTGGATGTAATGCTTCACTAGGCAGGAACAATGTCTCTAGTTTTCCTGACACATAGAAAGCTGCCAATGTTTATTTATTGAATAATCAGTATTTGGAGACTGAATTTCAAGATTGACATATCTAAAAACTTAAGAGTATTAGACTTTTATCAGACTTTAAACCCAAACTGGTCCAACTTCAATTCCAATGCAGGAATCCTCTCTTAAAGTGCTTAATTGAGGATAATCTGGTTGTTCCTTGAACACTTCCAATGAAGGATCAGTAAGTAATTTGTGAGACATGATATTCTATCATTCACTACTTGTTAGAAAATGCTTCTGTTGAACGCCTCCTGTAACTTCTATCCATGTACCAGTTCCAATCTCAGAAATAATCCAGAAGGAATCCATTCCTTTTCTATTCCATATTTTAAGAGTACTTAAAATACAGCAAGATAGCCATAACGTGCTGTAGTAAGCCTCTCTTCCTCCAGGCTTAAAGCCTTGGTCCTTTCACCTGTTCCTTATACAGTCTGGGTTTGGTTCTCCTCACAGTCATTGTTTCTCATTCAGCCTGTGTCCCCATATGACATGCAAATCCCACAGCACTCCAAATGTGGTATGACGCAAACAAAGTACAGTGAAACCATTATCATCCTTGATCTGGGCCCATAATTTTGTTAGTGTAGCTTACCTTTGCATTGTTAGTGATGTCCTACTAAACCCATAAAAAATTGAATCCTACTGGGCTAGGCACATGCCTATAAAAGCTATGATAGCTCCTGGAAATCTATGAGCTACTTTTCTTTGCTATATGTAAGTAACTATATTTAATTCCTATTGACTCAAAATATATGTGTGACATAAGATATGTTTAAGTATCTTAAATGGGGCCTATCTCATAACAGAATACAGGGTTTTTTCCCTCTTCTTTTCCTTCTGATTTTTATTTGCCTTCAAAGCTTTTCCAAACAAAACCAGGTCTATTTTTTGTTTGTTTTAAAGATGGGATATTGCTGTATCTCCTGGGCTGGAGTGCAGTGGTGCAATCATACCTCTGTAGGCTCAAAAGACCCTCCCACAGCCTCCCAAGTAGCTGGGACTGCAGGAGCACATCATGACACCTGGCTAATTTTTTAATTTTTTTTTTTTTAAGAGACAAGGTCTCACTTTGTTGTTGCCCAGGCTGGTCATGAATTCCTGGCCTCAAGAAATCCTCCTGCCTCAGCTTCTCAAAGTTCTGGAATTACAGGCTTGAGCCACCATGACCAGCCCAAAACCAGGTATTTCTATGATGTTTGGTGATCACTTCAAATGGTGGAAGTCAAAAGAATTGCCCTGGTCTGCAAAGTGTCACAATGTCATTCTTATTTTGGTAGTGATATATTTTCCAGGCTCTTAAAACAGTGTCCAAGAAGGATGCAACAGGTCAGGTGTGATGGAGACAGCCAGACCCTGTCTCAAAAAACAAAAACAACCACAATAAAAGAAGAAGAAGAAAGATGCAATGCATCAACCTCTGGGTCATGAGCGTCTATGGCTATTACCACAGTAGCTTGGTGGTGCCTCTCCACTCCCAACAGGGATCTGTCATATAAGCCTGTTGCAACTCCCCTCAAAAGCTTTAGGGCAGTGAACACAAAGAAGAAACCTGCCCCGTCTATGGCTCACCTCATGTTTCTAATAAGCTTGCAAATTATACTATGAATTGTTCCATGTGTCCACACTTGGAGCTACTCTGATGCTATATTTTACTGGGTTTGTATGGCTTAATTGGTTTCTTTTCTCCCTTTCTATAAAAAAAGGAACATGTAATACTTTCATCTATTTGGTCATTTAATTATATATTGTATATTATATATTATATACATTATTTTAATGTATATAAAATAATAAATGTCAAATACCTTTATAGGTAACAAAAGAAAAAAGTTGACTTCTGCTCCACCCCTCTCTACTCCCAAGTCCTGATCAGCACAAGCCATCATTTTCGTTTGTTGGAGTTGTTTTTTTCTGGCATTCACTTTGTGTTAGCCCATTTGAATTGCTATAAAGGAATACCTGAGACTGGGTAATTTATAAAGAAAAGGGGTTTATTTTGGCACATGGTTCTGCAGGCTGTAGAGGAAACATAGTGCTGGTATCTGCTCCTGGTGAGGGCCTCAGGAAGCTTCCAATCATGGAGGAGGGTGAAAGGGGAGCAGATGTAACACACGCTGAGATAGGGAGTGAGAGAGAGAAGGGGATGGTCACAAACTCTTTTAAGTGACCAGATCTTGCATGAACTAACTGAGCAAGAACTCACTTATCACCGAGGGGATGGCACTAAGCCATTGATGAGGTATACACTCCCATGATCCAGTACCTCCCACTAGACCCCACCTTTAACATTGGGGATCACATTTCAACATGAGATTTGGAGGGGACACATATATAAACCATGCTATGCCTCTTCTTTACAAACAAAATATGTACCTATATCTCGATTTTTCAGTGTTTTTATATTGTCTAAGACCTTTCAATAATGCAAGAGGAGGATTTGATTCTCTTATGCAAACTTTCACTTTTATCTCTTCCTCTCTCTGACCTTCTCAACATTTTTTCAATCTAGTTATATCATCATGTTATCAAATTAGTATTTAATATATAATCATTTCTATAAATGCTTTTTTTCTTGAGATGGAATCTTGCTCTGTTGCCCAGGCTGGAGCGCAGTGGCACGATCTTAGCCCACTACAACCTCCACCTCTCGGGTTCAAGCAACTCTCTGCCTCAGCCTCCCAAGTAGCTGGGATTATAGGCACCCACCACCATGCCCAGCTAATTTTTGTATTTTTAGTAGTGACAGGGTTTCACCATCTTGGCCAGGCTGGTCTTGAACTCCTGACCTCGTGATCCACCCACCTTGGCCTCCCAGAATTCTGGGATTACAGGTGTGAGCCACCACACCTGGCCATTTCTATAAATATTTTATAGCTCATACAGACAATATACTATGTATGTATTTCCTTTGTTATAAACTTTTTTTTTTTTTTGAGACAGTCTTGCTCTGTCACCCAGGCTGGAGTGCAGTGGCTTGATATCGGCTCACTGCAACCTCTACCTCCTGGGTTCAAGTGATTTTTCTGCCTCAGCCTCCCAAGTAGCTGGGATTACAAGCACGTGCCACCACAGCCACCTAATTTTTTTGAATTTTTGGTAGAGATGTTGGCCAGGCTGGTCTTGAACTCCTGACCTCAAGTGATTTGCCCACTGCAGCCTCCCAAAGTGCTGAGATTACAGGCATGAGCCACCCCACCCGGCCAACATTTTATTTGTCTTAGAGTTAGTAATTGCATCTCTCTTTTTTTTTTTAAATTCATTTTGCTTTAAAGTAACACTAGTTCATTCACAAACTTTCAAACAGAAGTTTAAAAGTATACCCTAACTATGAGGGTCACACAAATCAGTTAAGCTTTTTAAAAAATAATTAAATTGACAAATAAAAAATTATATATGTTTACAGTGTACAACATGATGTTCTGAAATATGTATACAGTGCGGAATGGCTAAATCAAGCTAGTTAACAGATAGATAAGCTTTCAATACCTACTAGAATATTCTCCCTTCTTCCAATTTGGACTTGCTAAAACAGTTTTCCTCAGATTTTCTTTCATCATTATTCTGGAAATTCTCTTCCTCTTCCTTCTGTTTGGCCTGTGTGTTTTGGATCGCATGATTTACTCTTTCTTGGTTTATTTCACTTTGTTGCTAGCAAATTTTTCAATGGTGTCCTGGAAAAGGTTGCATGGTAAGTACATTTTTGAGACGTTGAATGACTGAAAAGTTTTCATTTCTGCCACTTTTTTTTTTTTTTTTTTTTTTTTTTGAGACTGAGTCTCGCTCTGCCACCAGGCTGGAGTGCAGTGGCGCGATCTCAGCTCACTGCAACCTCCGCCTCTTGGGTTCAAGGATTCTCCTGCCTCAGCCTCCGGAGTAGCTAGGTCTACAAGTGCACGTTACCACACCCAGCTAATTTTTGTATTTTTAGTAGAGACAGGGTTTTAGCATGTTGGCCAGAATGGTCTGGATCTCTCAACCTCGTGATCTGCCCACCCTGGCCTCCAAAAGTGCTGGGATTACAGGCGGTAGCCACCGGGCCTGGCCTCTGCCATTATACTTTATTGATAATTTATCTGAATATGGTATTCCAGGTTGAAAATTATTTCCCCTCAAGATTTTTACACATTGCTCTACTGTTTTCCAGGTTTCAATATTTCTGTTGAAAAGCTAATGCTATTCATGCTTGAATTATTTGATATGATTCTCTCCTCCACCTCTTTTTTCTTCTTCTGTCTCTTTCTCTGTTTATTTCTCTCTCTCCCCCCTCCTCTTTCCTTCTCTGTTTCTCACTTTCTCAGAACTTTAAAGAATTATTTTCTTCTTCCTTGATGTTCTGACATTTCACGATCCGTTTCTCTAGTACTGGTTTTTTTTCACGGATTTTTTTTCTTCCTAAACTCCTGGTAAACTCTTTCAGTCTAAAGACTTGTGGTCATCAATTGTAGGAAATATATTACTTCTTTGAAAACTTTTCTCCTTTGATTTTTGTTTTCTTTTTTGGAATTCATATTATTCAGTGTTTGTATCATTATGAAAAATATTATTTTCCTAAGTTTTCCTCCAAATTTTTTATATTTTGTCTTTTGATTCTTCTTCTGGGAAGATTACCTCAAATACACATATTCTAAACTTCTAATTGATTTGAAGGTTTCTCTTAGCCTGCATGTAGTATGCAAGAGATCTATCTTGCTCAGGAACGCTCTCTTGTTAAAAGATCCTGTTCTTGTTTCAAATGCAGTATCTTATCTTACTGATAACTTTAATTGTAGTTCATTTGTTTTTTAAGTTTTATTCTTTTATGAACTTTGCTTCCTCTGAGTCCTCCTTGTCTACTTTTAAATTTTGGCATTTATCTTTCATATTAGAGGCTTCAAATGTCTGGTTTTCCCTGGCCAGCAATCTATATTTAAGAATGCAGTCCTAAAAAAAAAAAAAAAAAAAAAAAAAGGATCGAAAACTCTGCTTGGGTAACAAAAGTTGTGGATTGATAGGTCTCTCCATGAGTGATAAGGTAGGGACCATGCTATTTCACCTGAAGAGTCCCAGTGACAGTTTTTATAAGCTTTTTTATTTGACCCAATCTTTTGAGGCAAGGATAGGAACCCTCCTGCTAAATTATGCTGCCATCAGCATCCTGAGAGTGAAAAAGGAAAATGGGACTCTCCAGACAGAACACAGACTTTTATTCAGTCTTCTTTCAGATTCAGGGTCACACCTTGCCCTTAGCTTTGTCTGCTGTCCCTGCAATAAAAGCATCCCTGTATTGACTTTGCAAAAAAGAAAGAGGAAATTCTTTTTCTCTGCTAGGGTGGGACTTAGAATTTTACCTAGTTGTGAAAGCTTGGGGAAATAATCCGAGAGTCTAGTTCCTCCTTAGATAGAACTTTCCACCAATCTTCCGGATTTTGGCTTCAGCGTCTAAGCTCAGTTTAGAAGTATCTAAAATATGCTAAGACCTTGGGAGTTATGCAACATGAATTGGTAGGCTTGTTTTTAATATACCTCCAAGTAAATTCTTCTTTCTTAGGTGTAATTCATCAAATATTGCTTATTTATTATTTTCCAAATGAAAATATTTGAATATAAGTGTATGCCATACAAAATTAAGACATACTTATCTAAAAAAATTAGTTGTTTATCTGAAATTCAAATCTAACTGGGTGTCCTAAATTGTTTTCAGTCACCCAAACATGAGGGAAAGCAGGGTAAGGAAATGTTAGGAATGCTGATATTCTCATCTTACAATGTGGAGAATCAAGAGATGGTGTCTGGATTTGATAGAACAAGAAATTGATATGTTAAATATAACATTTAAATCAGGTAATAAAGTTATTAATCCAGAGCTTTTTTAGAAATAGAAGAAACAGAATATGAAAAGTGCTTTGAATAATATCTTCAGCTATTATAGCAGAAAGTCACTAACTTTCTGTTAGCATCTAAAGTTTAGAAACAAGAAAAGCAGCCCGACATCATGGCAACCATCAGGAAAATATAAGGAAAAACAACTGAACAATAATTGTTTCTGGACACCAAAAAGTTGGTTGAAATGACATATCGAGAAGATTGTGGATTTTTCATGCTAGCCTTGTTGTATATTTTGCTTTTTAAAATAACTATTAACTTAGATTAAAAATTTTAAATTTGTTTTTTAAAAATGTCTTGACTGAATAATTTTACTTCTAGTACAGTGTTGCGAAAGGAAAATATCTTGGACTCCCAAAACCACTAACGAAAACTCAAGCTGGAAGCTTCTTAGGGCAAATCTGACTCCTGCTCTATTCAAAGTCACCCCTCTGCTCACTGAGATAGATGCATATCTGATTTGCCTCCTTTGGAAAGGCTAATCAGAAACTCAAAAGAATGTAGTAACTGCTTGTGTATCACCTATCTGTGACCTGGAAACTCCCTCCCCTTTTGTGGTCTTCCTGCCTTTGCTTCAAGTTGTCCTGCCTTTCCAGACCCAAGGAATGTACTTCTTACATATATTGATTGATGTCTCCTGTCTCCTTAAAATGTATAAAACCAAGCTGTGCCCTGACCACCTTGGGCACATGTCGTCAAAACTTCCTGAGGCTGTGTCACGGGTGGGTCCTCAACCTTGGCAAAATAAACTTTCTAAATTAACTGAGACCTGGCTCAGATGTTCTGAGTTCACAGTGTTTATTCTTAGAAAGTGTCAGAAGAATTGTGCCCATAATAAGTGTATATAACCTCGGCTTACGAATACTTTCATATACATCTTACATTTTGAAATGTAAGAGTCAGAATAGCTTAAGTTTTATAGAGAGGTGTCTATTGGAGAAACTGGATTTCTCTTTTGTTAGTAAGAAGGGACTTTTTCCTAGGGAAAATGTTGCATATGGGAGCAAAACTCCCAGCAAGTGATAATAATCTTGCTTTCATGAAAGAGCAGTCAAGAAAAACACATTCATTTGTCTACTTCCAGAGCTTGCTGCACTTACTGTCAGATATCTGAGAAATATTCCTATTTTCATTAATGATTAAATAAGTAATTGTTTCATTAGTCTTAATCTTAGGGTTTACTATAATCTAGGTTTCATGAATAAGCATACTAATTTGTCTGATTAATTTCCTTCCAGGAGTAATTTCAGTTAATAAGAGAGATAAAGGCAATACACAGAAAACGTAAAATTCCCGTAATTACTAACTAAAGTTATGAATATAAAATTATGCAATTTCCAAAATGGGAAAGGATGAAAAATAATGGAGTTGCATACATCTGATACATTTGCATAATAATTAATATTAAACAAACTTAATATGTAATATATGGTCAATGAATCTACTTCAAGTAACAATGGTTGACCTCACACACATAAAACTGCTGATGTAGCCTTCATGTTCAATAATGTAAGGTCTCTGATTGCATTTTCCCGGCAATAAAGCAAATAAAATTACTCCATACCCACTACATATGATGATTTTATAAGTAACTGGTACTTCCTAGAAGCAAAAACATTTGCTTTGTGGACATCCAAATCTATGATGAAAGGCATATATATCTATAAAATATTGAAACCAATTTCCACAAAGCACACATAAAATTCAACCTCTTTACCTCTGAGCCACGTGTTGAATACTTGCTCTTCTCCACTGTATTTACAAAGGTATACCTCAATGGAAAGAAGGAAATGATAGCAATGCTGTGGCTCCAATGAAAGTCAGAATTTGCATGAATTATTTATGCCTCAAGATTGGTCCTACTTAGGATTCATAATATACTTCACCTTATTTTACAACAGAAAGAGAAATTATGGCTCAATTTACTAAAATAATTATAATCATAATCACATCTGCTCTTGAAGACTGTCAAACAGCTCCATAGTGTACCGCATACATTTCCTCTACTAGATTCCCTCTTTTATGAGTTAATTAAACAATTTCACAGCATTATTTGTACAACTATTCTGCATGGCATATTGTTTGTGCAGAACATTCTCTTTAATAGCTCTATTCTTCAAACAGATGTTCATTTAAATTTTTTTCACACATTTTATTTGGAAAACAATTAGTTAATTTATCCTACTATACTGTCACCTTTCTTTGGACTTAAAGCAGCTCTATCTCTACATTAGGAAAATCCTGTTGTGGCTTTTCAATTTTGGAGGAAAAAAAAAAAAAAACACTTTAGCAAATGTCTATGGTTAGTGGGCAAGTTTGCCAGAGCAAATTGCCCCCAAATGATGGCTACCCAATGTTACCTTAGTACTACAGTACAAAGTCAATAAGAACTTTTCTTAAAAGCATGGAAAAATAAAAATGCATGATGACACATTTCTCCACTCTATTCCTTTTGTTTTTATAAATTTTGTCTTATACCTCCAAGCATTGGACTCACTATAAACCAGAGTAAAATGACAGATTAAAGGGAATGAAATGGATGCAAGACCACTTTTTATTTATCAAAAGGCAACTGAATCAATCATATCCCAAGACATATTTTCCTGGGAAACTGACATTGAACATTGTTATGAATTGGCTTATCTTGCCAAAACATTTTAAAGAAAGAAGATACCATCTACCATATATTTTGAGGTGAAAGTTTCTCTCCCTGCTTGACTCCAATTAAATTTTACAGGGTTTGAGTCCCTGACCAGGTTTGTTTTGTGCAATTCACTCAACAGATTTATCTCCTCTTTATTATCTCTGTCTTAGAGAGCTACAACAAGGAGTCAAGCGCGTTCACGAGTGTGGATGTTGCATCTCCAGCGAAGAAGGACCATTCTGTTTTCCTTTTGTGAATAATTTCCTGCAGGGAGCTCAGAATTGCCCTCTTTTACTGTCATTTACATATATAGTGCTGCAGACATAAATTTTGCCCTTGCTTTTGAACTATAAAGTAATAAATTATGAACATCTATCTAATACTTTGAAAGTCTAATCTGCATTCACTTAGATGGAAATAGTGTTGAGAAAAATGAAGAGCCCATATGTTTTCAAATATTTGCTTTTCTTTCTTTTCTTAACCAGAATTTGGTGGTTCTATTAGAATAAGAAAACCTGAAAACCTTAACCATTAGTAAATATTTAAATTATGCTTACAAAAGGAACACCTTACAGTCTTTAGGTTAAAAATGTACAAAATATTAAGTAAAGCTTTAGAACAACTGCCCCATGGTTTCCTAGCTTCCTCAGTTAATACAGAAGAAATTAAGTAATAAATCTTTAATTTTTTTTTACCTACACCTTCTAGAATTTCTGAACAGGAATGGTCTCTAGGAACATGATTTTAGAACAAGCTTATGAAATGCCATCTTGGGAAAAAGGATTTCTCAGATGATTAAGATCGCTGCATGTATTGGGAGGGCATTTCTCACTGTCATGTGAATAGTGTGCAACTGGCAGGGAGTGATGGTGGAATGGAACATATATGACAGATAGCCAGAAGCAGAACACCATAGTCATTCTAAAAGGAGCCCATGTAGGTACTGTTTAGAATGGCAGCAATTTGAAAACCACCTAAAATGTCTTAGTGAAAGTGGTTTTTAAAATGGCTTATAATATGTCTAATAATACATATAATACTCTTTGCATATTAAAAATGATAATATAGTCATATGCTGCATCACATTTTGGTTAACAATGGTGGTCCCATAAGATTGTAACACTGTACTTTGACTGCACCTTTTCTATGTTTTAGACAGGGTTAGATACACAAACACTTGCCATTGTGTTACAATTGCCTACAGTAATCAGTACAGTAACATGCTGTACAAGTTTGTAGCCTAGGAGCAACAGACTATATCATCTAGCCTAGATGTGTAGTAGGCTATACCATCTAGGTTTGTTAGTATACTCTTTGATGTTCACGCAATGACAGACTTGCTTAATAATGCATTTCTCAGAACATATTGCTAACATCAGGCAATGCATGACTATGTATTTTACTTATTAGCACTAAATAATGATTACCTTCTTATAATGATCACTTAAGATAATACATTCAATTTCCTCAACAGATCATTTAGACTATGATCATTTAGACTGTATCACTTTTGGTAAATATTGTTTTTCATAAAATTTTTCCATTTCATCTATACAGTAGATGGCTAAAGTTTTTCAATATTGTCTTTTTAAAAGTTGTTAGCATTCATATTAATAACCACTTTTCAATTTCTGAAATTGTTAATTTTTTTCTCTCTTTTCTCCTGGTCAGTTTTGTTAAGGATTTATCAATTATATTAGCCTTTTCAATAAATCTAATTTAGTTGTCGATTTTCTCTGTTTCATATTAGTCTTCTATTTCATTGGTTTCTCAAATTTCATTTGATTGCTATAAAAACACTACCTCATTGATTTCCTATTTTTAGAATTTCTTTTTTTCTACTTCCTTTGGCTTTGCTTTGCTTATCTTTTCTTGTGTTCCTAACATAGAAGTTTACAGAATTCATTTCCAGCATTCTATTTACTCAGTAACTTTCTATTAGGAAATACTGCTTATGTTTGTATATAATTTGCATCTGTATTGGAAATTATTTAGCCAGTGAATTTTAACTACAAAAATAACAACAATATTAACATTAGGTTCCTAATAGCTGACACTTCATCAAACTCTACAATAAATATTTATTGTCTGTCACAGGCCAAGAGCTGGGGACACAGTGGTGAATAACACACAGGCCTATCCTCATGAAGCATATATTAATGGGTGACAAAGGATAATAATCACATAAGCAAACAAATAAATACATGAGATGATGCTACACATGCAAATGTTTATTGATTACCTACTCCTTGACAACCAGTGTTAAATGGTTGTGACTTTTGTTTTAAAATTAAGAAGTGCCAGGAGAATCCAGAAATAAAGCTGCACACCTACAGCCATCTGATCTTTGACAGTCACCAAGAATAAGAATGGGAAAAAGACTCCCTATTCAATAAATAGTGCTGGGATACCTGGCTAGCCATATGCAGAATGAAACTGGACACCTATTTTCACCATATAAGAAAAATTAACTCAAGATGGATTAAAGATTTAAACGTAAGTCCTCAAACTATAAGAATCTTAGGAGAAAACCTAGGAAACACCATTTTGGACACTGGCCTTGGAAGTCCTCAAAAACAATTGCAACAAAAACAATAATTGACAAGTAGGAGCCAATTAAACTAAAGCACTTCTGCAGGGGGAAAAAAAAAAAAAACAACATTGGCTGGGCACTGTGGCTCATGCCTGTAATCCCAGCACTTTGGGAGGCCAAGTCAGGTGGATCACCAGGTCAGGAGATCGAGACCACCCTGGCTAACATGGTGAAACCTTGTCTCTACTAAAAATACAAAAAAATTAGCCAGGCGTTGTGGTGGGCGCCTGTAGTCCCAGCTACTAGGGAGGCTGAGGCAGGAGAATGGCCTGAACCCAGGAGGCAGAGCTTGCAGTGAGCGGAGATCTCGCCACTGCACTCCAGCCTGGGCGACAGAGTGAGACTCTATCTCAAAAAAAAAAAAAAAAACCTATCAACAGAGTAAACAGACAACCTACAGAATGGAAGAAAATATTTGCAAACTACACATCTGATGAAGGCCTAATATCTAGAATCTGTAAGGAATGTAAACAATTGGACAAGCAAAAAACAACCCCATTAAAAAAATGGGCAAAAGACGTGAACAGATGCTTCTCAAAAGACATAAAAGAAGCTAACAACATGAAAAAATGCTCAACATCACTAATCATCAGAGAAATGCAAATCAAAACCACAACAAGATACCATCTCAAACCAATCAGAATGGGTTAGGATTAAAAAGTCAAAAAATTACAGATGCTGGTGAGGCAGCAGAGAAAAGGGAATGCTTATATGTTGTTGGGAGTGTAAATTAGTTTAGTCACTGTGAAAAGCAGTTTGGAAATTTCTCAAAGAAATTGAGACAGAACTATCATTCAACCCAGCAATTCATTACTGGGTATGTATCCAAAAGAAAATGTATCACTTTACCAAAAAGTACACATGCACTCATGCGTTCATCACAGCATTATTCACAAAGACATAGAATCAACCTAAGTGCCGATCAATGGTGGATTAGATGAAGAAAATGTGGTACATATACACTGTGGAATATTACACAGCCATAAAAAAGAATAAAATAATGTCCTTAGCAGCAACATGGATGCAGCTGGAGGCCTTTATCCTAAGTGAATTAATGCAGGAACAGAAAACCAAATATCACATACTCTCACTACTAATAGGGAGCTAAACACTGGGTACTAATGGACATAAAGATGGCAACAATAGAAACTGGGGACTATTAGGGGTGAAAGAGACACGAGGGAAAGGGTTGAAAAACTCACTATTGGTTACTATGCTCAGTACCTGGGTGATGGGAGCATTTGTACCCCAAAACTCCATATCATGCAATATACCTACGTAACAAATTTGCATGACAAAAAATATATATAACTGTGCCAGAAGATAGGCATTATTATCTACATTTTACAAAGGAAACAACTAACACTCATTAAGACCAGGTAATGAAGTTTAGAAGCAAGTGACAGGTAGAATCTCCAAATATCATATTCTTTCTACTTTATCACTTCTTTCCCAAAACCATGTATTCTGCTAAAGGGCTCCTCCCTACATCCTATTATTTTCTATGATTCAAAGATAGTTATAAACAGCAGGCACCAGCAGATATTTCCAATGAACACTGCAATAATCAAATTGGTCTTTTGGTAGTGGGACTAACATTCAAGTTCTGATTTGTGGAATCAAAATGATAGAATGAAAAAACTGGAAGACATTCGGTTATTTTATTTACTTCTATTATTTATAGATTGCTCACAAGCAGGATGGGAGGCAAATGTTTAAATGATTAGTGTAAAGCTATAAGAAAAAAACAAAGCAGATGCCTCAGAGAGCAACTGTATCTTTAGAGAAGACTCACATTAGATAAATGAGTATTTCTCTCCACCTTAAAATTAAAAATATTGTCAAACATCTTTTCCTCCTTTCCTAAATGGTTACTTGTTTCCAGCTCCTTTTTATGCATATCCCAGCTCTTCCCTACCAAAAGCTCCACAAATAAACAAAAGACACTGTAGAGGCTCCATCTCCAAACAAGCTCCTAGCAGGAATTTCAAACTGCTCTGTTGTTTGTTTCCCTTTGCTTCGCTGCTGCAAGCAGACAGCAGACAGTCGGCCCAGCTTTGCCTGCAGCAGAAGAGATTGAACAAAGAAATCCCAGGGTCCAAACTGTTCAAAAGACCTTCTGCAAACACTTCAGGGCCAGTGAATTTTCAAAATCTGTGCCTTTTGCTTTAAAATTAAGAAGGGTCAGGATGAACACCCAACTGGATGCTGGAGGGTTGAGGAAATGGCAATGACTGAAGACAGAGAAGGATTCCTGCAGCCTCTTGAGAGGGTCTGAAATGTGGGTGGTGGTGCAGAGGTAAGCCATGAGGAACATTTATGAATAGAAAGAAAAAATATGGTATTTCTTTTTCATACACATAGTCCCCTCTTTCAGATTTCTACTCCACAGGTAACTAACCTAATTCAACATTTATCGCCGATGGCTGAAACCCAGCTTCCCGTCTGATCAGTTTAGTCTATAGGGTGAATGCTGCTTAAAAATCATCAAGGTGACAGAAGAACTGTGCCTAATTAACACTCTCCTAATACTCCAGCAAATAGCAAGCCTGCTGTGGGGGAAAAATGCATTCACACTTCCTTATCAAATTAGGGCCAAAAAATGCTCCTAATTAGCTAAAATCAATTAATGTGACAGCAAAATGAATGTATTTATACTGTCAGCTAAAGGTATAGCCAGACAAGTGGGAAATATATAAAGAAGCTGCTGGAGTTTCTTAAAGCAGTTATGAAGGGGCTGATGCTTTGAGAATTTTATCAATGACACTCAGAATCTGATGGAGATTTACCTTGGAGGCAGCCTCTGTCCTGTATTTGCAGATACCCTGGGATGTTGTAGCACTTGGATGATTCTAATTGTGATTATTCATTAAAACATGTAGTTAGTTGATCAATAGTCATCATGTAGATCTTGGTGCTTATTTGCAAACACACGTATAAATGCATTTATACACAAATAAAATAGGTGCCTTACACTACTACTAGTAGGCTGTTTATGAGTTACATTAGTTATATTTTCTATAAGGCTGTCATGGCTAGTCACTATTTAGCAAACTTTTTTGCTAGGATTATACTCAGTTCAAAATGTGTTGAAGAAAAGTGGTACTTGCTAAACAACTCAGGCTGGGGGTCTTGGCATTACCTCATTTTGATTCTTCTCCACTTCTGGTCTTTTGATTCCAATGCTGAACACATTAGTTAGCTTGAGAGAACTTGTTATTAACAACACAATAAATTGTTAACAAAAATGCTCATATTATGATATGGGGTTAAATGTGATCTAAAATAGGCTTTTTAGAAAGCCTAACAAAAATTCTCATATTATGATATTGGGTTAAATGTGATCTAAAATAACAATCATATTTACCATGACTTCCTTCCATTCTGGACCAAGTATTTTTTTTAATGGATATTAGGGCAGGTTTTACCACAAAGGTTAGCATCTCCCTTAATTATAGCTGATTCTCACTGAAATCATCATCAAAGATTTCATTTGCACTCTACAGAGTCAGTGGACACGATGGATGTCACCTCTCCCCGGTGTGCGGATGGTGTTAGCATCTTGGTATGTTTGTTTACTTAATGAAGTGTCTGGAGGCCTCTACTGGTGTTTAGGAAAATATCAACTGAGACAGAACAATAATTGTAGAAAGATTCTAAGCAGGCAAACCTCCTTTACATGTGAACTTCATTCCAAAATCTCAGTTCTCCATTCCTTATCACTCTTTCATTACTGTAAACATTGGTAAGCTGATTATTATTTCCCAGTGTCACCTTTTCTAAGTATGCTGTACAACCACAGGAAAACCCTGTTTTCTCTGCTGTGGCAAATGCCATCCAGTCCTGCCCATGATAGCTGCACTAAATTATCAGCCTGAAGATTATTTTTTCACCCTCTGTCAGTTTATATCACGTCTGAACTTCCCATTCTCCAGGGATTAGGGCAGCTTTTCCATCAAACCAGCTGTTTGCTTTTCTTTTTTTTTTTTTTTTTTCTAGTAATGGCAAAACAGCTTTCTTACGAATTAACAGTGTCCATATCAGATGGGAAAAACATAGGCTTCTGTTTTGTATCTGTTGTATTTGGAGTCTGGTACAACCGACAATCATAAAACACAGTGAGATGCTGCCGAGAGGAGAGATGGGTGGGAGACAATAAAATCTGGAGCAAAAAGACATAAACTCGATTATAAAATTATTTCCAAAGCATACAAGAAGGGAAAAGGTGATTACCATTAATTGTGACCTTCCAATGCATCATACTTTTAGTAACTTTTCTCAAATATCAATAATATAAGTCATTTATTTCAATAATCAACGGTTTACAAAATTTATTATAATGTTTACAATAGTAACTCTAGTATTCCTCCACCACTGGAAGAAGAGGGCAAAGAAAAGAGAACTATAGAGTTAAGTAACACACCCAGCAAGCTAAATTAATATATACTCATCAATGTATTCCAAAATTCAACACAAGCACACTCTTGAAACACAAGCAAGGGAGATAATTCCTGTTGATTGAATTGTGATATGTCTTAGGTCTACTTCCCTAATAGCAGGTCCTGAGGCTAGGATTCTTAGGCTGGTTTTTGTTTGTTTGTTTTTAAGAAAATGTTCTTGGGGGGACCAGTGGGAGTTAAAGAAGTAAGATGTAAAAGAGAAGCTAAGCAGGGAATTGATTTCTGGTGCACCTAGCCTCAGCCTGCTTCCATAATTGTACCAGGCTGCTATCTCCCTCCTGGAGGCAAGGCAGTAGGTATTTACCAGTCAAGAAACAACTCTGGGATAGCCCTCAGCCTCCTTTGAATTAGATGGCTCCAGTTGTCCAAAGGATTTCATGTGAGGCATTAGCAGCAGCAACAACAGCAGCCTTCAAAGGAATCCCCAGGTTCTGAGAGAGATGTCAAAAGAGTACACTAAACCATAAGATTCTTTTATGGATTTATTAAGAACCAGTGTTCAATCTATATCAAACAAATTTTGTGACTTCCTGGTAAACTTAAAGGCTAATGAGAACCTTTAGGCCCTTTGAGACATGTGTAGATATAAAAGGTTGTAACTTTCTTGACTATCTTGCCTATCCTATCTACGATCCCATTTTTCTACAAGATTCTGGGTAAAAAAAAAATCAATTATCTAATGATTTAAAAATGACAGTACAGTTTTCTTTCAATAAAGAAGATAGGCTGGGTGCAGTGGCTCACGTCTGCAATCCCAGTACTTTGGGAGGCCGAGGCACGTGTATCACTTGAGGCCAGGAGTTCGAGACCAGCCTGGCCAACATGGCAAAACACTGTCTCCACTAAAAATACAAAAAAAAAAACAACAAAAAAAATTAGCCATGCGTATGGTGGTGCATGCCTGTAATCCCAGCTACTTGGGAGGCTGAGGCATGAGAATTGCTTGAGCCTGGGAGGTAGAGATTGCGGTGAGCAGAGATCATGCCATTGCACTCCAGCCTGGGTGACAGAGCAAGACTCTGTCTCAAAAATAAATAAATAAATAAATAACACAAAAGCTTTAAGTATAAGAACTACAAAACTACCTGTTAATGTGAGTCATGCAGCTATACTTTTTGGCAAGAAAGAGATTTTTAAAGTTATAAATGATATTTGGGGATAGCTTTTACTATTTTGCAAGGGTTTCAGACTATTCTAATTCCATTTTAATTTTACTACCTATTCACGTAAAAAATATAGTATTGGTTATTTATGAAATTTTAAAGCTCATAGAATTTTAATTGGGTAGAAAAGGAAAGCTGAGATTTCACTTACATCTGTCAAGTTCTGCTAAGGAGATCTGCTATAACTCATGCAAGTAGCAAAATGGCACTCACTAATTTTATAGTCAATTATGCATCTGCCATAAGTGAACATTTGTTATGTCAGGTAATGTCAAGAAAGGATTTCTGAACATGTCTTCACAGTCTCTTAAACGTTAGAGCATGATCCCCACCTCAACTAAACATTCTTCTAAATGGGCACTAGACCATCCTGACTGTTGCTCAAGAAAAGATCATGGGCTATAGAATCAAGTACAGCTGGGATTTCAGATATGATCTGCTGTCTATGAGCTGTGTGATCTTGGATCTGTCACTTTCATCTCTCTCAGGTTGAGCTGTATCCTCTGTTTTATAGGAAGCCTAGATAATATTATCTACCATCTAGAGTTACTATGAATATTAAAGAAGATAAATATTTTATAAAGATAGTACAAATAACAACTCATATTCTCAAACACCATGAAAAGACAGAAAATACATTTTCTAAAGATTTAAAAATTATTTCAAAACAGAGTTTAATGAGTAAGCCCAAACTTTGGTGTTACTCTCAAAAAGCAGAAAGTGGGGGCAGTTCCAAGATGGCCGAATAGGAACAGCTCCAGGCTACAGCTCCCAGTGTGAGTGATGCAGAAGATGGGTGATTTCTGCATTTCCAACTGAGGTACCGGGTTCATCTCACTGGGGCTTGTCGGACAGTGGGTGCAAGACAGTGGATGTAGCGCACCGAGCATGAGCCAAAGCAGGGTGAAGCATGGCCTCACCCGGGAAGCACAAGGGGTCAAGGAATTCCCTTTCATAGCCAAGCAAAGCTGTGACAGACAGCACCTGGAAAATCAGGTAACTCCGACCCTAATAATGCTCTTTTCCAAAGGTCTTAGCAAACAGCACACCAGGAGATTATATCCCGCACCTGGCTTGGAGGGTACCACACCCATGGAGCCTCGCTCATTGCTAGCACAGCATTCTGAGATCAAACTGCAAGGTGGCAGCAAGGCTAGAGGAGAGACGCCCGCCATTGCTGAGACTTGAGTAGGTAAACAAAGCGGCCGGGAAGCTCGAACTGGGTGGAGCCCATCACAGCTCAAGGAGGCCTGCCTGCCTCTGTAGACTCCACCTCTGAGGGCAGGGCATAGCTGAACAAAAGGCAGCAGAAACCTCTGCAGACTTAAATGTCCCTGTCTGATAGCTTTGAAGAGAGTAGTGGTTCTCCCAGCACGGAGTTTGAGATCTGAGAACGGACAGACTGCCTCCTCAAGTGGGTCCCTGACCCCCGAGTAGCCTAACTGGGAGGTACCCCCAAATAGGAGCAGACTGACGCCTCACACAGCCAGGTACCCCTCTGAAATGAAACCTCCAGAGGAATGATCAGACAGCAACATTTGCTATTCAGCAATATTCTCTGTTCTGCAGGCTTCGCTGCTGATACCCAGGCAAACAGGGTCTGGAGTGGACCTCCAGCAAACTCCAACAGACCTGCAACTGAGGGTCCTGACTGTTAAAAGGAAAACTAACAAACACAAAGGACATCGACACCAAAACCCCATCTGTAAGTCACCATCATCAAAAACCAAAGGTAGATAAAACCACAAAGATGGGGAAAAAACAGATAAACTGAAAATTCTAAAAATCAGAGCACCTCTTCTCCTCCAAAGGAACACAGCTCCTCACCAGCAATGGAACAAAGCTGGACAGAGAATGACTCTGACGAGTTGAGATAAGAAGTCTGCAGACAATCAAACTTCTCCAAGCTAAAGGAGGAAGTTTGAACCCATCGCAAAGAAGTTAAAAACCTTGAAAAAAAGATTAGACGAATGGCTAACTAGAATAACCAATGCAGAGAAGTCCTTAAAGGACGTGATGGAGATGAAAACCACGTCACGAGAACTACGTGATGCATGCACACGCTTCAGTAGCCGATTTGACCAACTGGAAGAAAGGGTATCAGTGATAGAAGATCAAATGAATGAAACGAAGCAAGAGGAGAAGTTTAGAGAAAAAAGATTAAAAAGAAACGAACAAAGCCTCCAAGAAATATGGGACTATGTGAAAAGACCAAATCTACGTCTGATTGGTGTACCTGAAAGTGACGGGGAGAATGGAAACAAGTTGGAAAACACTCTGCAGAATATTACCCAGGAGAACTTCCCCAATCTAGCAAGGCAGGCCAACATTCAGATTCAGGAAATACAGAGAACGCCACAAAGATACTCCTTGAGAAGACCAACTCCAAGACACATAACTGTCAGATTCATCAAAGTTGAAATGAAGGAAAAAATGTTAAGGGCAGCCAGAGAGACAGGTCCCGTTACCCACAAAGGGAAGCCTATCAGACTAACAGCTGATGTCTCGGCAGAAACTCTATAAGCCAGAAGAGAGTGGGGGCCATATTCGACATTCTTAGAGAAAT